>NC_060210.1:54690833-55326666 GCF_021130785.1 Homalodisca vitripennis
ACAGTTTAATATCTGAAACAGCATTACTTTGTCAAGCCGAAAGTTGGGATAAATTTAAGGAGTACACGTTTACATGTCACTGATTTTCTCACTGGCCAATGGTGCAGTAAAAAACCCACAACAATTTAATATCTAAAACAGCATTACTTTGTCAAGCCGAAAGTTGGGATAAAGTCAAGGAGTACACGTTTACACGTCACTGATTTTCACACTGGCCAATGGTGCAGTAAAAAAACCACAACAATTTAATATCTGAAACAGCATTACTTAGTCAAGCCGAAAGTTTGGATAAAGTCAAGGAGTACACGTTTACACGTCACTGATTTTCTCACTGGCCAATGGTGCAGTAGAAATACCACAACAGTTTAATATCTGAAACAGCATTACTTTGTCAAGCCGAAAGTTGGGATAAATTTAAGGAGTACACGTTTACACGTCACTGATTTTCTCACTAGCCAATGGTGCAGTAGAAATACCACAACAACTTAATATCTAAAACAGCATCACTTTGTCAAGCTGAAAGTTGGGATAAATAACATATATCGTTATAACGTTCTCTAAAACCTAGCTGACCTATGACCAATTTCACCAGCAGACCCAATTCCATATTATCAAAATTAAAACTGATTTATACTGTTTCTATTGCTCTATTTCACATAAACATTTAATGCTCCTATAAGAGTTCCATAATTTCTTTATATTTATATTCCATATTTATCAGGTCTTTGGAAGAAAAAAACAACAAATATACATATATATACATATTGTGTACTGAGGTACGATTCAAAACAGTGCATTTTTCTAAATTTACGGCTTCGATATCATTTATGGATAAACCCTTCGTAGACACACACAAAGTCTTGAAATTTCATACTGCCCCAATTTACTAATAATACTTGCAACCATTTTTTTTTTTGTATCCTCAGTATTTGTGTTTGAAAGAATGAATATCTAAAAACCTGAAACTGTAAAGTACATTTTCTTGCAATTCCTAATCGCTAAATGAAACTATTCCTAGGTTCAGTCTAGGAATTAATACAACACACACACGCACACACACACACACACACACACACACACACACACACACACACAAAACTAATCATTATTGTATATGTCATCGCTAAGATATGGAAGCAATTTCCTCTTTACGATTTTTTCTCAAAATCATTGCATTTAGTTTCTCTTGTATTTCTTAGTTATTCCACTTGATATAATCGCGGACTCACTGTGCTCACAAGTGTCCTCAATTTGTAGTTACAGAGCGAATGCTTCTTGAATCATGGTAATGCCCAGTCCTTCCGCTTCATGAGTACACACCTTTAGCTACTGTAAATATCCCGTCCCACAATGTTTCATTCAATATCCGACATGTATACATTCACAATTTTGTTCATGAAGTAAAACTGAGAATAAACTATTTGGTATGCCTTACATAAAAAGCATTGTTACTTTCATGTTTACTCTATCCTTCCACTCTACAAATGTAAAGAAATTACATATAGTTTTTAAATTAAATTAATCACAGTGTCGTGATATTATACAAAAATGTTTACAGTACACAGACCGCTTGATTACATTTAGTAGACCATTTCAATTAGTAACTGCTTTCGAGACCAGTAGAGTCTAGCCCGATGGGAATTTCGAAATTAGAATAAGCCATGTTCATCCTGGAGCCCTAAGAATGTAAAATTTCAGTACAAACTGTTGAATGGTTTACGCGTGAAATTAAAACGGACAAAAAGGCACTTTTGCATTTATAATATTATTCGGATTTAGAATCTTATCTCGATATAGGATTGAAGGATCTCAATATATTACGATTACAGGACATATAGGGTATTCAATAAAGTTCACAAATGTATACACCTCCAGGAAGCAGAGAGATAAAGCTGCGATGCAAACTTGAAGCTGAGCTAAGCAAAATCACCAGAACGACGAATTTAATAAGTAGAGAGTAACAGGTACTGGATAATAGTTGAGAATCTTGTATGCTGAAACATAGATACTATAGCTGAAGAACTGATAGAGGTTATGACAAGACCTGTGGCCATCAAGCAGTATAGGAAATTGATCCCGTAACAATGAGAAAGGAGTGGAGAAGATAGAAGGTAGTTTTATTTATAGGTGGGGAGGAAGAAAAGGTGCCGGAAGTATATAATGCAGCCACACACAACAGCCACAACAACCCACACGCGCTTACAATAAGAGGGCGTGTAAGGAATCTATCACGCAGATCTTTCCTCCTCAGAAAAACCCCCATTTGGATTGAAAATAAAAATATTTTTTCCAACTTAGTCGGAAGATATTTTGATTTAATATTCGGCTGCTATCTGGAATTGTTAAAAAAAAGATGAATTATTTGTTTTAATTGCTACTTTGTACAGAATTGCTGGCATTAAATTTTGACTTCTTATTAATTTCTTGAAAAATTAAGATTTTCTCATAATCTGTCCTCTTGAAGGATTGGAAGAATTTTTGTAGGATATAGACTACAAATTCTTTTTGTAAATACGTAGATTTTATTTTGTTATATTGTTATTTTATTGCATAACATTTATCTGGTGGTTGTCCGGAAATATACACAAAAAACACGTGCAAACAACATCTTTGGAAAATGCCCGATTTGGGCTCTGTTTCTTTTTGGCCTACAATGCATTCAAGTAACAACTGAGATTTATTATTCATTTCCAACAAAATATTAGAATAAAAGATATATTAGAATAATCTTGCTTGAAATTAAATCATTCATTTTTACTTATATTCTGAAATAACCGTTATGAATATTTAGAACAAATGCGAATGACCATAACTTTGAAATATTTTGTATTAGTTGATACAAGCTAACGGACTCAGCAAGCTAAACGTGAGTAGCAGCTTAGTACTAAATCTAGTTTGTGTAGTCTAACAATTTCTTCATTACAATGTTCACAGTTTATTTCACCGTGTTATTCCAGGCTATACTATTTCAATTTGAAATGGCTACTATCTGGAAACCTTACGAGATATAAAAATTAGGGAGCGAAAAATAGTATAGTATAACGACTTCGATTGTAGATCTTAATATTCCAGAATATTAATATTTAAGTTATCAATGAGACATCAAATAAGAAAATATTTTTTAATTAGTAAGCTCCGGGTGAATATTTAGTACAATTTATTACTAAATTGTTAACTATTAAATATTTTCTGCTTTGACTAAAATAAAAATCACAGTTCTAAATAAAAACAATGGATTTATTTTAAACTGGCAAATTAATAAGTTCAAAGTTTTAGAATTTTCATCACTCTATTTTCCACAAAGAATTGACAAATCGTTTAGTAAATTTAAAAGTTCCTTTCGAGAATTAATTATGCAAATTGCTCTGAAGTTTCTATGAATTGAATTTTTTCCTACAAAAAAGACAACAAAATTAATTTAATATCAGATCTGGAAGACTATTTCAATAAAACGTATAATAAATTTGGTGCTTACCTCAAAATCCCTCGCGGAAAGAATTTAGAAACACGGCGCACAGTAATCAACTTAATTCACGAAAATTACCAAAAGAAGGGCGAATATTATGAGTTGGCGCTTATATAATCCCTCCCCTCAAGCAATTCTGCTGGACATCCTCGGTGTTCTCTCATTGGCCCAGCTGTATCAAACAAGGAGAACAATAACCGTAACAAGACAAGGTCTAATCAATTCAAAGTAGTCACCCACCTTCCTAACAATTTAAAACTACCAGTAGTAACTTGCCAAAGTATTGCATATTCGTTTTTACCCTAACTTCTCACAATCTAATTTAAAATTAAATCCTGATATTTCGTTCCCAAAATTTTCATTTAATTTAAGTTTTATTAAATAAATAAACAAATTTAGCTTTAAAAACGCTACATATAGCAAATTACCTGAACATTTATAATTCCATTTAATTTAAAAATGCATTTGTTTCTCACTGATACATCTGATATAACTGAGATATAACTATAACTGTATTTTCCAAACTTCAAATCTTGCACATCTTAGTTGTAAAAACTTAATATAACGGTTAAGCATGATTTATATTAAATTTGGAACTGTAGTTTATATTCCCTTCTTCAACCAGACATTTTCAATACAGTTTTCCTACATGTGTTGGAACTGTGATACACACAGTAAATCTAATCTGCTATGCCAAGTGTAGAATGAACACCTTCAAAATTGTTAACAAACACATTACATTCCCTGATCTGTCACCTCTGTTGATTCCCTAATGGTGTGAACCAATGTTCCCTGGTATGTAACCCAACAGTGCAACCCACTTTACCTAATGAACCCTCAGTTTGTTATCAAACACAGCGAATTGACTTTGTGCTTTCGTATCATTGTCAGTGAAAATGCAGTAGAAATGTAGTTTCCCCTTCCATTATTTTAAATATGCTGTCTTTATATACTATATTATCCGTTACCCGGAGTTTCACATTAAATCATTTAACGAAAGCGCTATAGCCATATCCTTATGGAACGGCATAGCAAACACCAGAGATACGTGATGATCTTTTTAACCCCTTGATGCATTTTAGAATTATAAAACTTACGTTTAAAGGATATGACCAATTCTCTGGTCATTGCAATAAAATTCATAGTAGTATTTAAATTGTAGGTTAAAATATCCATACCACATTTTTAATATTGTAAATACATTTTAACTATTTATTTGAAACAAACCTGTATTTTATAATAAAATACACTAAACGGATTCAAATTGCATATACCATCCATTTTAATAGTAAATTAAATCATACTACTATGCCTCATAAATGAAGTCTATTTTTTTACAATATGTTTGTATTGAATTGTACCCGAATGAGGTTAACTATGAATGCCCATTGCTCTTCATTTTACAAGTACTAGCTTATCTAATAATGTATGCCAGTTTAACAGGAAATCATATATAAAATGCACCTTTAAAAAATACATCTCCTGCGACGAGTTATGAACATTTAGTTATAGCTGGGCTAAGTAGTAAAACTGTCTCATAATTTTATTGTTTATAGATTAATCAATAAATATACATGGTTGTTGCCCTTATATAAGAAGCGATATTTATTGAGTAAAAGAATTGATTTGCAATTTATATAAAAACAACTAAAGTTTAAACTATTTAGTTGAAATAAGCATACGGATTTGAATCTGCCTTAAGCTAACTTTTCGCCCCTGGCTGTGCGACACAACAGCGCTCATTTACTGATCGCTCTCTCCTGATTAACTCAGCAGAGCGTTCAAGCGAGCAGCTCTCTGCTTAGTCGGACCGGCAGGCGGGAGTTTTGATAGCGCTTTACAAAGCCATCTTTAAATTAGATATCATACACTTGCGTATACATACTGGTTAATTATTTTGTAAATTCAGGATTTATAATAATAAAAGTTAACACTAATATCCGAAATAAAAGTTAAAAATAATTAAATGTAATTTGCAGAGGAATAGCTAATTACGATATATTCCATAGCTACTCATCAAAACAGAACATTCAGTATCAATTCACATATCAATAAACTATATTAACAAATAAAACTTAGAGCGGGCTAGGAGCTATTTAATGATAAGAGATGTAAGATAGAAATGAGTAGTCTAGTAAAACCCCAGTCCTTTATACAGCATACAGGGCATTAAGTCCCGATTAAATTAGCCTCGTTAATTTCCACTACTAGTCCGTGATCACCTCTCAAATTGTATGAGAAAGTAGTTTCTCACACACATAATTTATTACACACACACGATATTCTTTTATAAGTATTTATATAAGTTTTATCTCCGCAATATAGTTAGTAATTATACCAAATAAACTATGTTTTGAATATTACTATTTGATCGCGGATTTGCTGACGATTTTCCATTCAAACATAAATGCTATAAGCATATCTTTATAACAGCATAATAATCAATTCTGAAAATAATGTATGTCACAGGTCGATTTTCCGATAAATTTCAAAACGATAATTAATTGTTTTAGCTTTAAATTGGGAGTGAACAAATTATTTGAGCCCTGACTAAATACACAAATTTCTCTGCTTTTATATATAATGTTTTACTAAATGGGTGCTAACAATTTTAGAGACAAAAAAAACATTTAGGTTTAGAGTGAAGGAATATATTCTGTAGAATCTTAGTGGAAGAACATAGTATATTATAGTATTATAAAGTTATATAATAAATTTGAATTGAAAGTAGATATATTTACGATGCGTATAATTTCAGTGTTCGTTGCTAAGTGGTTACAATGGTAATAAAATGGCTCATATTTATTTTTGTACGAAAAAGCATTTCTGGTTCAGATCAGTAATATCAAACACGTGCGGGTGCGCCTGTATTTAGCACCCCCTGGACATGCGCGCCCTCGCTACTAACGTCATTTTGGAGGTGCTAAATCAGCGCAGTGGCCGTGTCCATGCCCTGAATAAGTATCCCTTTTGAATAAGGGGGTCCTAGTTTAGCGCCTTAAACGTCTCCATGTGCTGATTTAGCACCCCCTTGAATCAGTGCCCATACCTGTGTTGAAGAATAAGCACTCCCTATTGAATAAAACAATAAAACTCTAACTATATTACAATTTGTTATTGGTATAACAATATAATATATAATAATATATTCAGTTGTTATGGTTTTTATTATATTTCTTGTATTATTTTGGTTTATTGTTATTGTTATGGCATTGTTATTGTTATTGCATGGTAATTGATATTGTATCAAATTGTTATTGTTATAGTATTGTTATTGTTTTCGTATTGATATTACTTCTTGAATTGATATAGATTTTTAATAAGCTGGATTTGGTTGGACGTGGATGTGTTTTGTGCACGGCTGCTATTCATGATTAATACTGTTGATTATTATAGAATGTTCCAATATCTCTTTGTTAATGCTTAAGATATATTTATGTTATTGGTTCTTAGTTTTTGATTATACGTATACAGTCAACTCCCGATTATCCGCGGAATAGGGTGGCTTGGTGGCCGCGGATAACGTGATTCGCGGATAATCCGCAAAACGTAAAGAAAGGCAAAGAAAAACTCGAAATAAGCAAAGTAGGACATTTAATGACTTATAACTAAGTTTTTATTACATTTAAAAGGCTGGAATAAGTTCAAAGTTAACATTACGTACCGGTATTGTATACCGTTACGTAAGCCTACAGTTAATACAGTATCGAGTACAAACAATTTAAAAGTTAGTAGTACTGTACTGTACATCATAGCTAACTAAAAATATACATAGACGGGAATGAAAATACAGTACTGTTCTGTAAATACCCTACTCTAAATAATGAAACTATTTTATATTACATTAACTGCAAATTAATTTGCTTTTAAAAACTCAGTAAGTTTCTTATGTTTTGTTTTGTTATGGCACTTAACCCTAATTTGTGATCTAAGTTTACGTAATGTAAGATCGTCTGCAACTGTCCCGAAGTCTTCGCCCTCTAAATATTCAATAAGTCGTTCAACGTGTTGAAGAGCTGATTCATGTGAAACACGCGATTGAGGAGGCATCTCTTCTTCTTCATTGTTGTAAATTTCTTCCTCGACTCTCTGAGCTTTGTTAATGATGTCTTCATCACTCAGGAGTTCGTACCCGGGATCATCAGCATCACAGTTCATCCATTCATTGATGTTTTCGTCATTAACTTGCTCACCCCCTTCGACGGTTCTTGCCAATTGTGCTAAAGCTAATGCACAATCTACATCAGATTGATATTGAAGGGCTTCTTCTTCTACACTAATATTGCTGTTTTCTTCACTCGCCATTAGTTTCTTCCATGATTTTTGCAAGGTTGACGATTTTACTGACTTCCAAGCTGCTGCAATGTCGTAAATGCTGTCAAGAATAGAAAAATCTTTCCAGAACGATTTCAGGTCATAACCTTCATTTATTCTTCTTTCTAGTAAATGGGACCTATAATTCTTTGTTGTGGCTGCAATAACTCCTTGATCCATTGGTTGGATCAAAGGAGTTACATTTGGCGGTAAAAACTTTAAAGCAATGTTCCCATCAACAGATTTCATCACATGATGACTGTTCATCACAGATTTCAGAGTCACACCGCCACTCTCACTGCTACACATCACGCGTCGCCAACACAACTGACGTCTTCAAATAACTGTCTATACAGTACATTATGTAGTTAATATTCCACCATATTACTTATTACTTAGTTATTAATTCATTTATCACTAATATGCATACAGTAAGTACAGTACATAGGCTATCGTTCGCGGATCGCGGATAATGCGCAAAGCGGATAACCCGCCCGCGGATAATCGGGAGTTGACTGTATGTGTGTATTTACATATATTTATATTATTTTATCATGATTATTGTTATTTATATTATCGGTTGTAAGCAAGTGATAACATCTGGACTCTGACACTAAACTGTAATTGTTTCTAGTTTATTTCTGGCCACAGTACTTGTAAGAGTTGCCAGTGAAATTCCAAACTTAATATTGTGCTTTATTTATACTTATGTGTAATATGGAATAAATCATTACTTTCATTATTACTTATAGTACTGTCATTGGTTGTATACGTTGTCTCCCTTTTTTACTTGGATGTCTCTCATGCACGATGGACTCGTGTTTGATTAATGATGTTGCCTGCTGCCATCCGTGTAATATATAGTTATTGTGTAATTTTTTTTAATCAGTGCTTATACCTGTGTTGAAGAATAAGCACTCCCTAATGAATAAAACAGTAAAACTCTAACTATATTACAATTTGTTAATGATATAACAATATAATATAATAATATATTTAGTTGTTATGGTTTTTATTATATTTCTTGTATTATTTTGGTTTATTGTTATTGTTATAGTATTGTATGTACATATATATATATATATATATATATATATATAGTGTGTGTGTGTGTGTGTGTGTGTGTGTTCTATTTGATAATAGTAAAGTTGTAATTTTTTTATCGTTTTAAAATATTGTATTTTAGTCATTTACTTAGAAATGTTCTAAATAGTTGTCTCAGACAATTATTTCTTCGAAAAATTTATTATATGCCAAAGTAATAATATAAAACGCTTAAACAGCTACTAATTGAGACTTTATTAGCGTATAACAAACATTTATTTATGAGACAAAACCTTGGCTATGAATGTACATTTCACAGTTAAAAATAAGTATTAATTTGATACTGATTTATCCGATATTGAATTTATACAAAGCAATTTTATACAATACTTAAGAGGAGAAAAATATAAAGGTTATATTTGTTACATTTTATGTTTGAATATGAAGTGGTCTGATGGTTGGCCACGTCAACTACCAGACTTAAATTAACCGGATAAATTAGATGTCAGCAAATTCAGCTTTTCAGTTTAATGGATTGATTATTCACGACAGCATTAAATAAAAGACCATATATAGCTATTTTAGGAGAGTTTTAAACCAATGCAAACCTAAATATTATTAGCATTATTTAGTTTAGTAACTCCTGTTATTTTTCCAATGTCCTAATTTCTTATTCAGATTAGCTTTGACACACACGACTCATGAGATATATACAATTAAATTATATTTGAGAATATTTTACACAGGGGTGCAACCCTTTGAAGTACTATATTTTTGTTTTTCAACGCCTAATGTTTAAATTCGAGTAATATCAAACATCAAAGGGGGTTAACATAGGGTTATAACCCCATGAAGAACTTTATTTAGTTTTTCAACCCCGTGAATTCCTGCAACAATGATATTTGAAACACTTGATATTATGCTTTAAACAGATAATTAAAGGATCTGACATTAAGATCAACAACTAAATCAACAAATAGTGGTTGACAAGGTTTTAAGTACTCCTACAAAACTGACTTGTTTTATTTCGTAAACATTTAATAGAAGCTACATTTACTCAGAAAGAACATTATATAATTCCCAATTTTAATTTAATATGAAAAATATTTTACACTTCCCTAATAAATTGAGAAATATTAGCAACAGGAGAGGCAATACGTTTTCATTAAGATTGAAGTGACTGTGATTTGGCTAAACAAGGTGTCCCCTAAAGTTAGCTGAATGTACGCGTCTCATGCATGTTGTATGAGTTAATCCAGCAATGGTGTTGTGAGTCCGCTTCCTGTTATAATATACTGTTTATATGCTTGGTTCTACTAATTTATTTCAATATAAGTATTCTCTATTAAAAGTGTAACATATTTTAGTTCACGTAAATCTAAGGGTATTTTTATAATAGCCGATGTTTTCCCTCCGAAAATTAAAGCGATTTAGACGTAAAATTTAACAATACATTTCCAAAATTTATATTTAGTGAGTAGTTTTTTCCTCAAAAGCGACCTGCCAGTTACAATTTAATGTAAACATACTACAGTAACAAATCATTGGGTACTACTGTTTTAACTTTTACTTGATGAAAAATAACAACACTGTTTTCAGTTGGGTTTTGTAAATAGAATTTTGAAGTTTTAAGGTTTGATAATATTGGCTTTATATAAATTATTTAGTGCCGTACCAAATGAAATTTTTTCTCTTTTAAACACCTTACATAATAATAATTTGAAAACTCACCCCTCACGTTTTTCATCCTATACGAAACCCAGTTGTTGTGGATTGCTTCATAAAAAGAAACAAAGTATATATTCCTTCATAACAATACTAATTTAAATTATACGTACTAAATTTAAATTTAACCGACCATTTGTCCTAAAATTTATCTAGTTACATTTCTATAATTTTGAACTTTATGTGGAGAATATGAAGCATTATGAAACGAGTAATTTTCTAAGTTAATGAACTTTAATTTTATATTTTATGCAATATAACATGTAGTATTAGGTTCCCTTCAAGGAGAGCATAGTGTTTACACAGTTGTAAATAAACTATGCTTGTCTATGAGGAAAAACTACATGAATTTATTGGTTTGTTTATGAGCCTACAAAATAAAACGACATTTTGTATATATAACTAAAAGCATTCGATCACAAATATAAATTGCAAATATAAGTTCCCTTTCATTTCAGTAAGAATAGAAAAAAATTTATCTAGGTTATGGAATTTAAACACGTACACAACTAGAGTTTAATATCTTGCCCACAACATCGAGTTTAATTAAACATTGCCCATATGGCATCGAGGAGAATGCGCCATCATGGAACTTCCTCTTGTCTATGTTGAATTGACTCATTGAACATTTCATAAGGTATCCTTTGGTAAACTACTGACAATAGGAAAATTTTTCCAGTAATTTAGCCTCCTGAATGTCGGCGTCGTATGCAAAATTTCAAGTCTAAGATCAGTTTGTGCTCAAGATAGATCCTTGACTGATGAACTTCGCTATCGCTAACCAAATGAATGACGAACGCTCAATGTGTATGAAGAAACTTTAGGACTGTAGGTTAGTTAACTTTAAATTTATTGTTTGCATGCCTAAAGATATTTGCAGCCAAAATAAGCTCAAGAGATGCGACGCAAGAGGGAAGCGAAAACAAACCGCTAGCGGCATCTCAGACAGCAGATTGCTCCATCTCCTAGACTGCGTCCTGAAGTGAATGGTTTCTTTGGTATCGTTTAGAATCCTTTTGATCATCCATAAAATATTCTTACTAACAGGGTGCAGAAAGAAATGTGAAATAACTGTGTTTTCACATTGATGGCTATTTTAAAAACACTTAATTTATTTAAAAATCCCGTATCAGTTATTAGAAGATGCAATCAAAGCTTTGAAAGCAATGTTCCAAAAAATATTATTTTAACAATTACAAAAGCACAAATTCAATAATTATAGGCTATTGCACTTCAAATATAAAATTATACCAATTTCAGCAAAAATAAATAATTGTAGTATTTTATATTGAAATGTTACGAACCGTAACATGTCAAGGCAGTACCGTAATGCATTTTAATGGTCCCGAATAGAGCCCTGAAAATCCAACCTTCGACGTAGATGACGTTAATGAGGTAACAAGGCAAGAGACTTATCTTATAAGACTTGTGACAGTCGATGTGCCGCGTACAAGACGGGAAATAATATTTACACAGAACCTCACCAACTCCAAGTTAATATATTTTATCGTAAAAGATTAACTACCTTTTCTGAAATAAATGATGTTAGTAGAAAGATATTAAGTATTAAATACTAACAGAACAAGTTATAATTTAAAATTTTAAGTCATTATTAAAAAATAAAACAAAACAATACATTATATGTCAATCTACTAAACTTTAAATATTTATTGAGGATATATATACATGCAAACAAATATGTATATATATTTCTATTTATATTATTCTATATATATATATATATATATATATATATCTCGATATCATAAAATATTTTATTGGATTTTCACAGTTAGATAATAAAAACAAAAGTATAATTTCACCATTTTCTCCTCTACAGCTGTATTCCATAATATCACGAAATGAGTTCCATAATATTGTTGTTCCACGATATTGCCTCCCGGGTTACAATCCCCACACTGTGACCACCTGTGTCGCGCCTTACCCTCACTCTAGACGCTTATTCTACATCTAAATTATTCTGGTATAGTATTTATATAACTTTACGTGTAGAAAGTTACTAAATTAAAAGTAACCGGTATTTTACAAGTGAAGCTACTATTTCATAACAAGTAATCTACGAGTCCAGGAAATGTTCTGTAAAAGTAAATTTATAAATTAGGATAAGGTTAAATTACATAATACGAGTTCGCTTTAAGAATTATTTCCATAGAAATTAATATGTATGTAGACTAAATTCCCGATTTTGTTTTTAAATACTAATAACGGTAGTTAATCTAGAAAATTGATTTAAATGTGTGACTAACTGCATCATGTTTAATTTAGGAACACTACATATATATGTATGTAAAATTTATTAATTAAATTTGTATAAGTGGCAATAGCATAATTTAATTTCAATAAATATTGAATCCCAAAAAGTACTTGCTCCGCCGGGACTTGAACCCGGATCTCTCATTTGCCGGGTGAATGTGCTACAATTATTACACCACAGAGCCCTCACTTTTTACGATCCTATTATTTTGTATTTGGCCGTTTCATTCACATATGTGTTTAAATAACCAAACTAAAATATGATCGGAAGACCAAATACCTGAGAAATGACTTCTGTTTACATTAATTAAATTTGTATAAGTGGCAATAGCCTAATTTAATTTCAATAAATATTGAATCACAAAAAGTACTTATACAAATTTAATTAATGTAAACAGAAGTCATTTAACAGGTATTTGGTCTTCCGATCATATGTTAGTTTGGTTATTTAAACACATATGTGAAAGAAACGGCCAAATACAAAATAATTGGATCTTAAAAGTGAGGGCTCTGTGGTGTAATGGTAGCACATTCACCCGGCAAGTGAGAGATCCGGGTTCGAGTTCCGGCGGAGCAAGTACTTTTTGCGATTCAATATTTATTGAAATTAAATTAGGCTATTGCCACTTATACAAATTTAATTAATGTAAACAGAAGTCATTTGACAAGTATTTGGTCTTCCGATAATATGTTAGTTTGGTTATTTAAACACATATGTGAAAGAAACGGCCAAATACAAAATATTTGGATCTTAAAAAGTGAGGGCTCTGTGGTGTAATGATAGCACATTCACCCGGCAAGTGAGAGATCCGGGTTCGAGTCCCGGCGGAACAAGTACTTTTTGCTAATATTTATAGAAATTATATATATATATATATATATATATATATGTGTGTGTGTGTGTGTGTGTGTGTGTGTGTTTAGTATATATCTTTATATATATATATATATATATATATATATATATATATATATATATATATATATATATATATTTCTTGTGTGCTTGTTTATGGGGCTGAACTCCTCCTAAATGGGTGGACCGATTCTAATGAAACTTTTTGTGTGTCTTCAGGTGGATCCGAGAATGATTTAGATTCACAATTCGGTCCAATTTAAATTGTTTATTTAATTAATTTTTTAATAATCAATTGTTGAAGTTGGAGTGTTTTACATTGGATGCGCCAGACTGCGCTACGACACGTAATAAAATGTTAACTGTTACTTAACAGCTGTTAATACTTTCAGCTGAAGTTAATCAAAGAGACAGAAACATTAATTAATTGTTTTCTTTTAAAATGTTGAAAATTGTTATTGTAAAGTCCTTGATCAGTAGTGTAATGCAAATTGCAAAGATGAAGTCTCACCAATTGTTCTATGTAAATATTATAATATTACAACACAGCCGTAATGTTTTTCTATTTTTATTCCAGGTTGTCCCGACAGTTTGTGCTGCTATCAAATTTGTGTGTTGTTTTGTAAAATCGTGTAATTATTGTGCTAAGTGCTAATTGTAATAATACATTAATAGAGATTGAAGATGTTTGAAGTGCATAAAAAACTATAGCAATTTATTGAAGTTATTGAACTCATTTTGCAAATTTAATGAAGTGAGTATATTGGTCACACAACCTCAAATAACGTAACTAGCATACAAACCAAAAGGTTGTGTTTCTATGTGTAAATAACTATTGTTAAAAGTTTAGATAATCAAGTTTTAAAGTAATTGGATTTAAAATAATTTGTTGTAATTTAAATTTTTAACCTGCAGTCAAAATTTGTCACATAAGTTCAAAGTAAGTAGCATACAAATCAAATATGTGAATAACTATTGTTAATAGTGTAGGAATTGGTTTTAAAATAAATTCTATTGGCCAGTTCCGATACTAGGCTATACTGTAATTTTAAAAAACTAATTTTATAACGTATATTTTTTCAATTTACAACTTAATTTATCATAATGCCATTGAATGTACAATATTTGGTTGTTAATCCTTCAGGAGTATACACAAACAAATTGGATGATTTCCAATAGGGCTGAAGTATAATAAGTGGCCTCCATCACAATCGAATTATTGATATTTCAGAATAGCCTATCTAAACTACCGAATTTCATTATAGTTATTTAAAATTACAGTATAGTATCGAAACTGGATCCGAATTAGTTATTTAAAGGCTGAAGTATAATAAGCGGCTACCATTACAATTGAATTATTGATATTTCTGATTAGTCTATCTAAACTACCGAATCACATCATACTTATTTAAAATTACAGTATAGTGTCGGAACTGGCTAACAGAATTTAATTTATATAAAATACTAAATAAGTATATCCCTATTGGGCTGAAGTATAATAAGTGGCCACCATCACAATCGAATTATTGATATTTCTGATTAGCCAACTGAATTTAATTTAAAACCAATTCCTACACTATTAACAATAGTTATTCAATCATGTGATTTGTATGCTACTTAATTTGAACTTATGTGACCAAACTATTAACAATAGTTATTCACACATAGAAACACAACCATTTGATTTGTTTGCTACTTAGGTTATGCGACCAATATACTCACTTCGTTCAATAAATTTTCAAAATTAGTTCAATAACTTCAATAAATAACTATAGTTTCTTATGTACTTCAAACATCTTCAATCTCTATTAATGTAATATTACAATTAGCAATCACACAATAATTACACGATGTTACAAAACAACACACATATTTGATAGCACAAACTGTCAGTAAAACCTGGAATTAAAATAGAAAACATTTGAAACTGTGATCGTAGCACATTCTGCTGGATCCAATGTAAAACATTCCAAGATGGTCCACCTGTTTAGGAGGAGTTCAACTCCATACACACGCACACAAGAAATATAAATATAAAGATAATGGAATTCGGTAGTTTAGATAGGCTAATTAGAAATATCGATAATTTGATTGCGATGTTGGCCGCTTATTATAATTCAGCCTTTAAATAACTATAATCTAATTCGATTCGTCGTTTTAGTAGTTTAGATAGGCTATTCAGAAATATCTATAATTCGATTGTGATGGTGGCCACTTATTATACTTCAGCCCTATACAGAATACTTATTTAGTATTTTAGATAAATTAAATTCTGTTTGCCAGTTCTGATACTATACTGTAATTTTAAATAACTATAATGAAATTCGGTAGTTTAGATGGACTAATCAAAAATATCAATAATTTGATTGTGATGGCGGCCGCTTATTATACTTCAGATTTTACATAACTATAATCTAATTCGGATAGTAGTTTAGATAGGCTATTAAGAAATATCAATAATTCGATTGTGATGGAGGCCACTTATTATACTTCAGCCCTATCGGAAAATCATCTAATTTGTTTGTGTATACTCCTGAAGGATTAACAAAAAAATATTGTACATTCATTAGCATTATGATAAATTAAGTTGTAAATTGAAAAAATATATCTGTTAAACTTTTTTACCTTCAGATTAAGTAAGTTTTCATTTAAAACATCCTCTACATTTCACATCACTCATGTTATACTCACACACTATCGGTTGGTCGAAGTGTGATGAAATGTACATGTAATGAAGTTAGATATTATAATAACTTTTTAATAGACATTTTTATCAAAACAGCCCAGATTGTTACAGATTAATCAAAGTTTAAAATTTTAGAATTAAAGACGTGTGTACAGGACAACGCCTATCGGGTCTGCTAGTATATATATAGGCTTGTAAAAGATTGGATGACAGATTATCTAAGAGATTTGATTAAAGAAAGGGATAGATTGTTTAAAACATGGAAATCAGATCCGACAAATGCTAGACATAGAACTAATTATATGGTTTTTAGAAATAGAGTTACGTATGAAATTAGAAACAGAAAAAATGTATACTACAAAACTTATTTCTCAAATGTAAGGAATGATATAAGGAAAATGTGGAAAGGCATAAATAATTTATTAGGAAGAACGAAAGACAAAAATACCGATTTGCTGATTATTATTTCGACGAAACAAACAATTAGTAGTATTACAAATGATTTTGCTATTCATTTTGACGTGGGAGTTACACAGACTGTTCACAGATGTAATAAAATTAAAGAACTAATAAGAGAAAATTATGTAAGATAAAACCTTTATATATCTAAGGCTACAGCTAGAGAAATCATAAATCTTATACAATCAGGAAATGGAAATAAGCCTCTTGGTATAGATTTAATGACAAAAGGATTTTAAAATACTCTCAGATTCACTTGGTTGCATAATATGGAACTTTTAATAAACCCAAAAAAGACTGTTATCATGAATATTCACTTAATAAATAAAAAAGTAGATAATGAGCCTGTTTTAAAGTACCACACTTGCATGTGTGAACAACTACACACACATTATTTTATGCCTCACTTCATGTGATTGTGACAGAATTAAATTAGTATGTGCCTATGATCATATTGGGATAACAGTAGATAATGGTTTAAAACAGAAATACCACATTGAAAAAATTCAGAAAAAGATTTGCTCCTGTGTTGCTGTATTTTATAGATTGATACATATATTGAGTATTGAAAGCAAGAGTTCAGTATAAAAGGCGTTAGTGGAGTCAATTGTTAGATACGGAATAATTGCATATGGAACAGCTGCAGACAACCACCTCAATAAGATACAAAACCTTCAAAAGAAATGTCTGGATATGATGTTGAATGGCAGAGATAATGATATGACAGAAAAACAGTTGTATATACAAGCCAATAGCTTGACACCAAAGGGTTACTACAAGTATAGAATCCTTGTATATTATTTTGCAAATAATAAATATAAAAGTTCAAACAGTAAGAACACTTCTATAGCTTCAAGAAATATTGAAAAATTCAAAGTTGGTAGAATAACAAATACGTTTGGTGAAATATTGGCCAAATATATAGTTCCTCGCTTATTTAACAGCCTACCATATTATATTTTTAATGAACAAATTATTGGAAGTTTAAAAAACTGGTTTACAAGTGGTTAATGGAAGATTTATAAATTTGGAATATAGATCTCTATAAAAATTTCTATATATTATTAACTTATTATGTTTATTAATATAAGAGAATTTCTTATTAATGTAGGTATGTATGTATGTTATTATTGTAATGTTATTGTGGAATTTAACTGTTTTATAATGATTGTTACTGTGATAAATATATAGTCTATATTAACTTATTGTTAACTTATACCATAATATTGTTATTTTTATAGTTTATTTATGTTATTGTAATGTTATTGTTGGGATCTGTTGTTGGATTTTGGTTATTGCTGTGATAAAAATATAGTGTATATTAATCTGTTATTGCGGTTTATGTTATATTTTTTATAGTTTTGTTGTGCTTTTGAAAATTATGAATAAACATTATTAGATTGTTATATATGTGATAAACATATAGGCCTAGTATATAGTCATTATAATATGTTATTTATCGTGTTATAGTCTATCTTAATAGTTTTTAATTATTTATGTAACCTGATTAAGCTTCATGAATCTATGGTGGATCTGGTTGCCCTATTATAGATAAAATCAGATACAGAGTAAATTATATATTTTTGTTGCAAATTCTAACATAATATTGTCAGTTATTTGTGTTTAAAATGTTTAGTGTGATGACGGGATTGTTGTTAAGAAATTTTTATGGATATATTTCTAAAACATCGTGAAACATATTTTTTGTTTTTATTAATATATAAGTTGTATTTTTCCAAGTTTATTAATTTAATTATTATACTTTTTTAAGTATAACACATGAATTGTATCACTACAATAATAAACAATAAATACGTCAAATCACAATACAATAAGACATGCACAATAGCGCATACACGGTAACACAATACCAAACACAATTAGGTTAGCACAGGGATAACACAAACAATTCCAGAAATAAACAATAGTAATGGCGGAACAAGGAACAAGGAACGCCTGATGGGACGGGGTATTTATTCTTGTCTCATACCGATTAGAATTGGGTAAGTACATCGACTGCCTCTGAATCGACATCATACAACCCAATCACACTATATGACCAGTGCACATTTGATAGTTAATAACATAAACTTAATTTTAAGAGTTAAGAGACCGGTTTTATCAGTGTTTATAGTTTGAAATGTAAAGATAAAAAAACAAACATGTATGCTGTTGTTTTTGCTCGTGAGCTTTAACAAAATAATAAGTGCTAATTTTGATACGTAATTTAATACATGCATTGTATGGTTTAGTTAAGATTGTTTAATTTGGACCCCGCTGACAAGCGTTGTACTTAGCGGTGCCATTGAAATTTCAGTTTTTGGAATTACACCAATTCAATTCTATTCTATTCAATATATACATAGATAAATAAATATGTATGCCACTATTGTACTAAAGAGATAAAAATAATTTATTGAAACACATGTTCGGTAATCATACAAAACAAAAGTTGTATGACATATTCATCATAGTGAAAAACTAATATTATTAACGATACAATTAATTTATAATTTCATATAGTTACATGATTGTTAAAGAAAGATAACATCAACAATCTCTCAAGTATCCGCCAGTAAGATCGTTACCTTTGCCGTTTAATGCTTGTTCCTCACGTTCGTTCTATTCATCAATTATTTTTTGTTTAATATAGTTTTGATTTAAAATAACATAAATCACCATTTTCATGAGCACCAGTTATATAAATTACTACAGAAATTAATATCATGAATTTGTTAAATCAACGTGGAACATGAAATTTATAAACAAACTAATATCTCAAATAAAAATTATTATTCTATAGTTTTTTTTGTGCTTGCTGTTCTTGTAGTATACTATTGCAATAGATAAAGGCCTAAATGAGAAATTGGGATTGGGATTTTTTGTTCAATATTTTAAACAACCTGAATTTTTTTCAAAGAACTAATGTTCAAAACATAATTTCTTCTTCTCGACATAATCTAGCATCAGGAATCAAATCCAAGGTTTCAACTAAGGAATAGTGATAAGTGTAACCTAACAAGTAAACTTCTCATTTATGAGTATTCCTTGTTTTATTTATTATACATTTCATTGTTTAATTATTATATTGCACCCTTTACAAATGTTTATATATATGATAACAGAGCGTAAAAACTAACATGTTAACCTGTACTATGAGCCAAAATAGTACACCCAAAAACATAATAATAAAACTCTTGTAATTTTATCCACGTGAAGAAGAGGCAAGTTAAAACCTATGAACGTAGTATATTTGTTGTTATAGTAATGCTGTGCCAGCTGCGTAAAGAGTGTTAAGTCCAAAATTGGTCAAAATGAGTTATTGCTACACCCGCATGCAGAACAATGATATCTACGTTTGTGTATAGGGTGATAAGTCCAATTTCACATAATAAGCAGGTTATTCACTTGTGCGCCAATGGTATAAGTAAAAAATCGTGAACAATATTGATTGTGTAAAGTGTGTTTAGTCCATGGTCACATTTTACTCAAAACTATACTGCTTAAGGTCTATTTGTATTTAGTGTGTTAAGTCCAAGCAATTTGTGACTTAACGCACTATTCACTAATTTATTTATTAAGTTAACACACTTTACACTGTTTAAAGCCTGATTTGACTACTTTAGTTTTCAGTAGTTGTATTGACCATACTCTGGAAAACAAGCACATAATAATCATCATAACCTGATAGTTTGTTGGTTAATGTGAAATGTAGTGTACAAGTTTAGTTTACATCATGTCATTAAAATCTAAGCGGATTTTGGAAATGTGTGTGGTGCAGGTAAAAGCACAGATTTTTCTTCGGAAGATGAAAAAGGGGCGTATTTAAAAGAAAAAAATTCTTGAAGATGCAGAGTTTGCATATGAATCTAAAAAGTTAGATAGAGAAAAATCAAAAGTTGACCATACCACTAAAACAGTGACATTTGATTTGCAGCAATGCCTGCCAAAACTCCTCTAGTTCACAATTCTGTGGCTTTCTTATAAACGCCAACTTTGGACTTTCAACCTAAACAGTCTACGACTGCACTGAAGGCTTAACTTACTGCTACCTTTGGCATGAAGGTATAGCTAGTAGAGGTGCCAATGAAGTGGGTTCATTGATCTATTCGTTCATTTCGGAAGCTACAAAACCTGATTGTGACATGTTTGACAATGTACACAGATACATGTGGGGGGCCAGAAAAAAAACACATACATAGCTGCTATGTGTATGGTGACCCTACAGAATTCGCCCAGGACTAAATGAAATCAACCATTAAATGTTTGATACCTGGGCATACGCACAAGGAGTGTGATACATCTCACGCTCTAATTGAAAAACGTAAAAAAAAACCTTTTCACAGAAACATTAACCACCCCCACGATTGGAGCCAGCTTATACGAAAAGTACTGGATCAAAGCATCCTTTTATTGTAATGAAGAACTTGAAGACTTTTTTGACTTTGCTAAGCTTTTCAAAAAGTGATCTCCAGCAGCGCAAGCAAGATGTTGTAGGAAAAACAGTTTCAATTGGAGGAGGAATGTGCAGTGGTTGAAGTACCTAAAAAATGAACATGGAATCATTTTCTACAAAACTTCCTTGGACCCCAATCAATCATTTCAATGTATAAGTTTTAAAAGGAGATGTAATGAAACCACTTTTTGCAATGACCCCTAGTCTACGTTACAAGGGCCAAAAAACCCTAGCCTGAAAACAAAAAGAAAAACCTCCTTGACCTATTACCTTTTATTTCACCTGTGTTTCACCAATTTTATAAAGACCTGAAGACTTCACAGGAAGCAAAGGATACCTATCCAGATGACATTCCAAATGAAGAAACTGAAGAGGCAGTACCATTAGTTGTAAAAAGGAGGAACGCACTAAATCCAAAAAAGAAGAAAACATGTAATAAAACGAAAAGAAATAAATATAAAAAACAAACGCCAAAGGAAAGGGTTAATAGACATTTTCAAAAAAATAATTAATTGTTTGAAATATTAATAATTCACTGCTCTGTAAGATTAGAGAATTGTTAAATTTTTTACAGCTATTCCGAAACACAAAAAATTAAATTTTGTCAATTTACCAATATGTTTGCCAGAGTAAAACTTTTGTGTTTGTATTAAATATTTAATCTAGCCTTTGACTTAATTAAACAATATACTACTTAAAGTTTGTTTTTTTTAAACCCTACAAGCAATTTAAATATTTAAAGACAGTGTAATAAAAAGTTTACTGTTTCAAATCGCAGCTTTCTTCTAGTATAAAAATAAGTTAAGTCCATGCAATTAGTGTAAACCGTGTTAAGTCCAAGTCAAATAAAGTTTTACATTTTTTTTCTAATAAAAGAAAATATTGTTACGTTATTTTGAAGTATAGTACTTTTAAGGTAATACACAAACTAATATTTTAATGAAATTAGGAGGTCTGTAGGAGTAAATGTCCACATACTATTAAAAAGTTTAGGTTTCAGATTTACTGAAAACTTCAAACGTGAATATCTCAAAACTATGTTTTTTGACTTAACACTCTTTACGCAGCTGGCACAGAATGACATATCTGATATAATAATCATTTTGCGCATATAAGAATTGATGAAGCCTTAAGCTTCACAGTAAAATATGATGATGGTTAGAAAATCTATATCCCTAACAAAGAAGGATCGTCTATAGTGCTGTAATCTATTGCGATTGCGAACAGTGTAGTAATGACGCATAGTTATTTTGTTCCTGTTTTATTCTGTTGTCAACTATATATTAGACCAAAAAAATTAATATGACAACCACGAGTTACGTAATTAGTTCTCGTAATGTCAGGATTTCCTTGGTCTGTCCTGAGTGTTTGCACGTGGGTGAATTCGCTGTAGTCAAATATAGCAGACAGCTACGTCACGGCGTGTTGTTGTTGCGTAATACCCGTCTTGGATCTTTAAGGTTATATTTATATTGTTTATTATACCATGGAAATATCCAACGCACAAAAAGAAGATTGGCTTCGTTTTCATGATGATAACACATGCACGGATAGCGAAAAAGTCGCAATAGACACTATATAAAAAAGAAAAAGTGTTAAATAAGGATCTACAATCTTTTTCTCCTTAAAACGTATATATCTATACGCTAAAAACCTACTTATGTAACAAACAGCAAAAATAAATTCAGCAAACAACATAGTTTAAGTGGTTCGGTATCACAATGATGTATAATCTATTGTTTATTGTCTTTTACGAATACTACTGATTATGAAATGCTTAGTCCTGATTTCTTTATTTGCTAGAACACAATAATATACGTTGTAGTGTCTTGAAAACTGGTATGGTAGTAGTATTACCTGACTTTTACTATACATAGCAATATTGAAGAATGCAACCATTCAATTCAGTTTATTTTAAATAGTAATTTTTTGATTTGAAATTTTGAGATGGAATTTTTACATTAGCTAAAGGGACAACAGCGGAAGGATCAGATAATAATATACGACTCAACGACTGTTTGCCTACGTTTTAGAACCCAAACCTACACAATGGGCCCCTGGAAATTTCAAATAGAATAACGAATCTATAGTATAAGGCATGTAGTGCAATTTTTATGGCAGAAAACCATCAAGATGATAATGAAGATATTAATAAATTAAGCCTAGCCTGAACTAATAAAATTTAATAATCTAGTAGACAAAGGTGGGAAGGCATTTGTAGAGATTGTACTGTTCAGTTATACAGATATTCATTACAAGAAGAAAGCAATAACGGGGGTTCAAAAAAGTCAGCGACCTTGATGGGCCACAAAGTTAGTATGCATTTTAATTGAAGAAATTAAAACAGTCACAAATGTTATTAGTACATTGGACTGTTAGAAAAGATCTGTTGTATTTATGTGTCTAAATCATTATCATGATCATTGTGACGTGAAACAGAGACATTTAGCACCAAAACTGATTTGTTGAAGTGTAAGATATATCTGCAAGTAATGATTTTTATTCTACCTCTTATGCTGAAGGACATAAGCACCAAAAGCACACCCTATTTAACCTAACTTGGCTTCCTTAATGAAGTATATTTTATGGATCTGGGAAAACAGAGAAACTCAACTGTGGTGACGGAAACAGTTAGTTATAACTAGAAAGCCTATTGCTTGCGCAAAATCTGTAAAATTAAAACCAGCCACAGTTTTCCTTTATCGTAAAACTAATTTTTACTTTATACCGGCCTATTATTTTATGTTTCATGACAGGCCTCAAACATTTAACATTACAAACTCTTTCTCTAAAAAGACTTCGGACATCGACTTTGATATTCTCCCAAATTGATTTCAAGTACTTCACGTGTTATTCAAATCGGAACAAAGTCCCAAAATGATAAAGAGGAATTCAAATTATTTTACGTGTAGCCTACTTATAATAAATGTTTCCCTTTTCATCATTAGAGAATACAAAATACTGATGCTGAACATAAAGTTGGATTATTTTAAAATCAATCATGAGATTGAAATATATTCGAGTGATCATCAGGTTTCACAGGATGTTTCGTACGTCATAAAAATATTTATATGTCTACGGTATACTGTTGTGTTTCTTGGTTTCCTTACAAGGTAGCATTGGTGATTTTTTAGTTAGGTTACCAATTTATATTTTTCAGTTACGAGAAAGTTATTAAATTTCAGGTTTTTAAAGTATTTGTTCATACAATTTCTAATATCTCTTTCTGGCCATTCAAATTCGACTGCTCACTACCACAAGAACCTACACTATATTGTCTGTTTTAAATCGAAATATTGTGAAACATTTTAAAGAATTGTGTGGTACACCACGGATACACTTTGCTATGGATACAGCTGTACTAAGAAATACTGTAATTGGCTATATTTTTGCTTTGCAACTCAAAATGGGTCTTATGTGTTGACTACAACGAAAGGAGATTTATTTACTGATTGTGTATGAAATTTACTAGTAGGGTACACATACATTATTATTTTATTTCTAGATCAAGGCCATATCCTGTGGGAAAAGCCTCCACCCAGCAATTTGCCTTTGATGGTCTTTATCCACGGAGAGTCATTCGAGTGGAACTCCGGTAACCTGTACGATGGATCGGTGTTCGCCAGCTATGGCAAGGTAGGTTGACGTTGAATGAGATATTCATTTAAAGACATTGCAAGGCTGTAAGTCCACCTTATTTAATGCTCTTATATATTTCATAGAGTCTGTTTCTGCCTTTAAAATTGTTAATTGTATTTAAGTTATAGTACAGAAAGTTTGCATTATTTAGCAAAGAACTCTTACGATAAACGATTAGTTTTACATGAGTGACTTTATTATTAAAATTACAATTATAATCTTGACGTAACAAAAATTCAATCTATAAAATACTATACTTGTGTTGAATAAAGGTACAGAGACAACGTATTGCTTTAAAAATCAAATTTCACAAAATTTGTAAATTACATAGCTTACACAAATTTCAAAATAATATATAGGCTAAGTATGCAATATCTGTAAGAAAATAGAAGAGAATGAGTACTTAAAGCAGGTGTCTTATAGTTTCACTCAGACACTAGCCTTTACAAACTTCAGGTTTCTTTTTAGAATTCTTGAAGGGGTTAGACATTTTTGTTACATAGTATTTGGAAGTTACAAATCTATTTAATAAAATAATATAATCTGTTGTATTAGTGATTTTTGAGGTTATTTGTTTTCAGGATTATAATAATAAGTTTATAAGACCTAAAATGAAACCCTTGGTATATTATTTTACTATGTAACTTGTGTTTATAAATTGAACATTGTTGTTCTTTCTATGATTATGTAGTTCATATAAAGTAGGATATAATTACTTACTTAACATATTTTAGCGCAATATTGAAAAGAAAATTGATTTATTTTGTATTTTCTATCACGTAAAATTTTGAATAAGATATTAGGATCTTGAAAGATAACAACAACATAGTACGTCCCAATAAGTGATAACACTGAATTATCTATGTTAAAAACTCTAAAGCTAACCTAGTTTACAAAGTAAACCAGTAATGCGTTTTAGGGATTATTATTATCACAAGTATTATTGAAGTAAATATCGTAGCATAAGTTCGTCTCAAGACTAATAAATAAAGGAACATAAACCATCCTTAATTGAAATACTGCAATAAAATAAGTAGCGGTCATAATCATTACTTGACTTCCGGAATTATTGCTTTAAATTTTTTAATATCATATTTTGTTTTAAGTACTTTCTACGGTGTTGCTTTAAGAACTTAAATTACATCATTTCAGTTAGAAATAACATTTATAAAGTATATGGTATTATATTTATATGACAAGTATTGTACCACATGACTAAGTAGAGAAATATTCCCATGAGTTTATAGATATACTACATATTTATAAAACATTTTACTGTAACAAAATATGAAATATTGTTGGGCCACATATGAAACGTGACGGATGACCAAGTGGTTAAAAATAATGTTATATTAGTATTTAGGACAAATTAGTATCAATTTGACCTGAGTCTTCTCGACACTGATGACATATCTGCCCATCTGTCATTTGCGAGTCCAGGACCAGACAGGTGGCAGCACAACAGGTGCAGTCAGGCACGGTTGGCAATGGCAGACAGACAGACATTCTGGCAATTGCTCTGGGTCAAATAACTGAGGCCTGAGCCAGAACTTGTACTACCAATACGCCCAACATACACACACACTGTAAAATTTATTCGTATCAAATTAATACCACCCATTGTGATAGATACAGTACTGTAATAACAAATATAATCTGGTCAAAGTTTATTGATCCATGTCACTGTATATTTGTTGGCCGCAAATTTTACAAATACAGACATCAACTTTAAATTAATGTGGTAACACATTCCATATGTACAGATAAAACGACTAAATTAGGATTTTACAAAAACATATTTGGAAGCGATAATGTACTCAGTTATGTTATAAGAATCTGGTATGTGAGTCAGAAACTTATTTAACTTGTATCTCTATTAAAATTCCAGCAACACAATTTAGGCTGAAATATGTTATTGAATCGCCAGATTCTTGCAAAATGCTTTTGATTCAAAAATAGCTTGTAAGTCATATTCAAAATACTGTCATGTAAATAATGAATTACGTTTACTAAGATACTTCAGTATATACGTATTTTACGTTATTAGTGTTATTCTACTGAAAAACTATTTTATGCTAGGATGTATTTTTAAGTTTGTATTAAATTCTTCTCCTTATGAGCTACATGCCCTAAAACACTGACATAAATATGCTTGTTAATCCCGCAATTTAGGGTAATAAAGCACTGGAGCGACCGCGACCACGACCACGACCGCGACCGGTCGCTAGCGACCAAATTAACATAGACAGGCATGTACCAACGTGCATTGAACGATCGCGACCGCGACCAGAGCTGTTGGCCGCGGCGACCAGAATATTTGGTCGTGGTCGCTGCGGCCAGACGATGTGACGCGACCACAGCCAACATGAGATGGCATGGGAGAACACGCACTAGTCCGCGACCAGTCGCTGTTGTGATAGCTTCTCTCTTTTTGAGTAGTGTCTTTAATTTTGAGGTTAGGTAGGCAATAATGAGTGAAGTCGATTTCGATACAGAAAAGTTTATTTTGTGTGTTAAGGAAAGGCAATGTTTGTGGGACATGACAAAAGAAGAATACAGCAACAAAAATGAGAGGAAGAAAGCATGGCAAGAGATTACACTGTTGTTTAGCAGTGCAGAAGCAACCATTAAAGAAAAAAATACACTATATAAGTAACTGTTAATTACATTATTTATTTTACTTAGCAAATAAGTTACCTAATTTAATAAAGTACCAGTGTGTCATGTAATGAGGAAAACAACATCAACAAGTTCTTGTTAATTATATTTCATTCTTGCTATTATTAAAGGTAGTGGTTTTGCCATGAAACTGCTCCTTCGTTTGCGAAATATTCTGCTAGAATGTTTCTTGCGTTTGAATTGTATTGACGTGTGTGCGTGCCTCCTCTTATGTTGTCATCACTTGGAAACCTATATAATGTATCTGCAAACTGGAAACCATCTCTACTTCGTACGTAATTGTACAAAACACAACACGCCTTAATAATGTCTATAGCTAACTCAATATTAACATTCAAAGCCCGATGGAAAATACGCCATTTATTGGCTAAGATTCCGAAGGTACATTCAACGTATCTTCTACCTCTGCAATGTCTGTAGTTAAACAATCTTTTCTTCATATTAAGCTGTTTTCCAATGAAAGGACACATAATTCTTTGAGACTGTGAGAAAGCATCATCAGCAAGAAACACAAATGGAATTGGTGTAGTACGTGTTTGTGATATTGGTCTGTCTTCGGGAATATCCATAGTACCAGTATTTATTTGGTACAAAGTTGATTGTTGGAATATAGTAGAGTCTCCACATTTTCCGTATGATCCAATATCAACATATACAAATTGATAGTTTGCATCGGTCACTGCCATAAGGATGATGGAGAAGTAGTTTTTGTAGTTATAGTACAGTGATGCACTGTTTGGGGGTTTTACAATTCTAATATGCTTTCCGTCAACAGCGCCTAGACAATTAGGAAAGTTTGCCCTCTTTTCAAATTCACCTGCAGTTCTTAACCAGTCTTCTTTTGTTGGTTCAGGTAGACATTCCTTCTGTAGAATATTCCATAGTGCAGAACATACTCTTGAAACAATTTCTTTTATTGTAGTTACTTCCAGACGATAAGAGTGGTGTAAGTCCACAAATGAATTTCCAGTCGCCAGATACCTGAAAATAAGAATCTGAGCTGTACTATTTATAGTATAATTAAACTGCAAATATTTTGGAAGTAACATTATGTAGTACAGCTTGTTACTTTCCTACTAAAATATACTACAAATTGAAGAAAAACAAAACCTCTAATTTAATAAGCGCTGTATTTGCAGAGATACGACTTCACTGGTTTTTTTCAGGTACGCACCTACAGAAAAATGGAAGAGTGTGAAGGATTGTTACAACAGGGAGAGAAGGAGGTTGAATGATGGAAAGAGTGGTTCAGCTGCTAACAGAAAAACACCATACATATACTACCACATGTTGTCATTCTTGAATTCCAACAACCCACCAACCAATACCCATTCCAATGTGTCACATCCTCCAGATGAAGATGACATCGATCTTGAAAATACCCAATTGGACCAGGGACCAGAATCTGAAACACCTATTGCAACTACAGCGACGGCAGAGCCGTATGCAACACGGGTAACAGCCAAAAAAAGAAAACCAGAGGATAATGTTGGTCAACAATTAGTAAAAATATTGAAAGAATCAGCTGATGAAAGGCGCAGACATGATACAGAAGTTGGATGTGATGAGGACAGGTTATTCCTCTTGTCTTTAGTGTCGAATATAAAAAAAGTTCCAGACCATTTAAAATTATCAGTCCGACGCCAAATTATAAATATCATTGAGCAGAATACAGTTCCTACCCAGCACTACCCAACACCTAATACTAATTACTCTCAAGGATACAGCACTAATTACAGTATTGATAATAACTTTCATTTCAGCTAACAAACTTCACCTCCACAATCAACAGGAAGAAATGAATACAACAGCAGTAATAGCTCTCCAGTTTTTCAATGTTTTGAACAAAGTGAATAACGTCTTATAATAAGAGTATTTTGTTTGAAGTTCGTTTTGTTCATATCAAAACTTATTTTTACAATCTTGCACATTGCAATATTACTTTTCTGTAACAACACAAATAAACTTACCTTAATGTAACAAGTAGCTTTTCTTCATTTCCAATACATGACCGCATTGCTGTGTCTATTCCTCTAATACTATCTGCAATTTTACTTAGTAAATAATCAAAACTAGAAACAGACATTCTTGTATAGTTAAAAAACTTTTCATCATATTGCCGTAACTCACAAAAAAATGTTGCGAATTGTCCTTTTGTAGACCTATATTGCAAAAGGGGATGTACCCAAAACCTCCGTTTTTTACGTTTAATGTAACGAGTATACACATGCGCTACAATAACTATTTCATCCAGGTCCATATTGCAACTGAGTAGCGACCAGACTAAATTGTTCAAATTGCTGGTCGCGCGACCAGTCGACGTATTGGTCGCACATTATGCGACCGGTCGCGGTCGTGGTCGTGGTCGCGGTCGCTCCAGTGCGTTATTACCCTTACAAACCAAACTACTGAAATACAATATATTAGACATAATGATGCATAATATATTGTGCTACTTTAAAAGTATATCCTGAGGTACTTAAATATCATGGCTACATACTACAACACTAGTGTTTAACGCTATGCAATGTTTGTATGTTCATGTATAAAGTTAAGAAATAATGAACTGCTTGTTCCTTTAATAATTATTCGTCAGATATGAAATATATATGTGTATATATATATATATTATTATATATCATTGATCAAAAATCTTTACTTTTAATTTATTTTATATGTAACTGTAGGATAATAAACTATGACTTCACTTTAAGCAAAGTATTTTAATCATTAATAGTTGCTAGGTCCAGGTAAATGCCAATTCCATAGTTTTTGGAATTTAAATAGCATCAAGTAGTTTCATAATCTATAAATAAATTTTACAAATCTTAACACTTTAGAAAGAGAAATTAATTCCAGCAGTAAAATCTAATTTAACCACTATAAATCAATGGTCAATTCTAACACTATTCTGTATATAGTTCATACTGAGCATGTTATAATATGTTATAATATCAAGCCGGTTTAATTTATATACATCATTAGTGCTGAATTTACAAGTTACATTAGCACTTTCCAAACATATCGAAATCTTCACTAACAGTTATATACACGTTTAGTCTTCTACCAAAATTACTGTGGGATACAGTTCACAGTTAAAATACATTTTCGTCCAACGTAGTGCAAGCATTTTATATGTTGTGCTATCTTAGTGGATTACGAAATCAGTTGGTTGTTTTTAAGAGATGCGATGCCCATATTTATTATAAGCTTTTACATTGGTTCAAATATTTAATTTATTTATATAGGATGAAAGAATGAATTGTTGTACAATTTCACCATAAACCCAGTAATAGTTTTCTCGATAAAGGAATTAAAAATATTCCAAATGGCTTGTAACTGGGAAAATAATGTGCGTGCATCACAATAATAAATAGTAAAATCTTAAAAGATTTAAAATAAATGTACGAGTATTACTAATGTTTTCCAAGTACATAAATTTCTAGCACTCTCTCCAGACTCTTCCAGAAATGTCTGATTGTTGAGCTATTTTAACAATTTGTACCCTGCTTTATTTTATCTAATAATAATATAAAACGTAACACACGTACATTTTATAAAATACATTATATGCTAATAAGTACACCTCTAGTTAAGAATGAAAGATTATAAAAAAATGTTCCGTGGTAAATATATAGGTAACATCCGATTTAAACTTTTAACTTTTGAGGTTAAATATTCAAGCCGGAAGGTCAGTGAGATGGCAGCTCGTACGTGGGAGCACTGCCAACATTCCAACCAAACTTTACCGTAAGATTTGCTAAAACGGTTATTTTATGTACAGATCGTGAAATGGTCGTTGGCTCACCCTCTTAAAGAACATTTTATTTTGAAGTTACTTCTGTCATGCCCAATTATAATTTTACGACATTAAATAATTTAATGGATTTGTTACTTAGAGCCATTGTTGAGTACGGATTGTAACTACGGATTGTAACTACGGATACGGAGTTACTTTTAAAACTGTACTGGTATTTAACTTTGTACAGTAAGTTCTTATACTATTCTTGCCAACGTAAAATGGTATATTATTGGGCTAAGATAGAAAATAAATAAACAATAGTCAACGTTTCTAAACACTAAACTACCTATTTTAAACAAGTGTTTTATTGCTGTTATTTCTAACAACCGTTTACTATCTTACGTAAGACACCATAGTAGAAAAATATTATGTTATTATATAAATAAAAAAAATTTCGTTATGGAGGAAATTTATAAATTTATATATAATAATTTATATTTACCGAACATTTATACTAATTGGTTTTCAAGACTGATCTGTTGAATATAATAGCTAACGTATTTAAAAGAACAGTACATTCCATATATACAAGTGATGGAATGGATTAGGTTAAAACATTGACTTTAGTTAAGAACGTTTTAATATTCTACACAATACATTGGATATAGAAGTTTTAAATTACTTTCCAGTTTCTCAAGGTATACTTACTTCAAGAACTGATCGAGGTAAAGGTTAACTACAATTTTTAAACCCTGATAAAAGGGATGAAATATATTTACTACATTAAACATTATATATATCCCCATTTTGGCTCTTTTTTGGGGGGGTGCAGGGTAATGAGGTATGCACAATATTTTTATACAATTAAGACGAACCTGATATAGGAATTACTGAGCAATGAACTCGTGTAGTGATCTCCTACAGTCACTGTTATACTACGTTTTTCTTAAACTTCTTTTACTAGACGTTTTCGTTCAGTTTTTATCACATCACTAACGCTTTTTAACAATAAATTCACTATTTTTATGTTCTCTCCTGTAAGAATTAATACTATGTGGATTCGTAGTGAGCCGGTTCAATACCTATATCTCCTCGGCTCATGTGTGTTTTATATAGTGTATGTGTGTGTGGTTTATTGGCTGCAGAGCCCACTGACCTTTTGAAGGCGTTTGGCCTTTCCGGTAGAGTGGTAGAGACTCCGAGCCGTGGTGTACAAGTTAGGAGTAGCTCCAGTTTAATTTTTGTTAGTTTTGCTGAGCTGTTTTCCTTCTGACATGTGCGGCTAAGTTTACGGCCCCTCACTGATGAGGTCCGGGAGATGAGTTGATTTTCTGCTGTCATCTCTCCATCATGCGTGGTCGCAGAGAACCTTCGCTTTTGCGCTCTGCTGAAGGACGGCCACCATGATGGACATTTCTACTAGTCAACATCTGTGATACCCTGCCCATATTCTTTATTTATTTGTTATTGTTATTGTTGCCATTTATATAGTTTATATTTTGTTATTTAATTTTAAGTTAGTTTTAGATATTATTTAGTTATTTCTTGGATTTCATTAGGAGCCCGCCCTTAGCCGAAGGATACCGGGTGGAATTGGCATTTCTTGTTTCAAATTATGGCGTTTCTAATTTTTGTATGCAGGTGCACCTGACGAGGATTGTTTGAGGTATACTACTGCAGGCACTTTTTATTTATTTTTTATTTATAGTATATATATATTTTTTTATATTGACTGGATAGGCCTATGCTGTGTCTTAGTAAATGAACCTGAGTATACTGACCACGGTGTTCTTTTTTACCTAGTTTTGTTTTGATCCGGCATCCCGTTCGCCGCCATGGGCGCGCGCTTCCCTGATGGTTTGCTGTGGGTGTGCGAGCGGCGATGTACGGTTTCAATGGTAGCAGAGCGTGGTTAGCTGCTCTCTCAGCTGTCTCTCAGTTCTGGTTTTGTTTGTTGGTGTAGGTTAGTGTTAGGTAGGGGGAGGTTAGAGTACACAATTTTTTTTTCATTAGGAGCTCGCCCTAGCACAGGATACCGGGTGGAATTGGTTTAGTGTCTTGCTTCCTGCAGACTTACCCTTTGCAGGGAGCAAGGGCCTCTAAATTGCTTAACCGCTAAATTTATCTAACTGTACTCTACTTCTCCCCTATCAATGTGTTGTTTTGTTATTTTTATTGCTTCTGTGTTTGTAGGTTGTGGTTAGTGTATATTTGCAGGGTATCCTTCTATTAGGTAGCAGGTATTAAGTTCTTCACTTGGACCTCGTCAGTGTAAGCCTTTTGTGAGTTGAGTCCACTTAGGTTACTAAGTAATTGTTGCGTACGCTTTGTTGTTTATTGTTGTATTTATTTGTCTTAATTGTTTGGTAAGGCCAAGTATTTCTCCATTTTTGATCTTAATCAGGCATACCATCAGATTCCTCTAAAACACGAGTCTCGACCTCTCACTGCCTTTTGTGTGCCTTGGAATTTGTACCAGTTCACCCGAGTGCCAATGGGCTTGGCTGTGGGGGCCCAAACACACCAGACTCCTGGATTCTATCTTTCATGATGTCAAATTTAAGTTCGTGTTCAACTATCTGGATGACCTGCTTGTGTACAGTGAGAGTTATGAGGAGCACTTGACTCATCTAGAGGAAGTTCTAACTAGGCTGCGAGAGTCTGGCCTTACCGTCAATCCTGAAAAGGTGAGTTTTGCTCAGCCTGAAATATCGTTTCTGGGTCATCTTGTCTTTCTCAAGGTATACTTACTTCAAGAACTGATCCAGGTAAAGGTTAACTACAATTTTTAAACCCTGATAAAAGGGATGAAATATATTTACTACATTAAACATTATATATATCCCCATTTTGGCTCTTTTTTGGGGGGGTGCAGGGTAATGAGGTATGCACAATATTTTTATACAATTAAGACGAACCTGATATAGGAATTACTGAGCAATGAACTCGTGTAGTGATCTCCTACAGTCACTGTTATACTACGTTTTTCTTAAACTTCTTTTACTAGACGTTTTCGTTCAGTTTTTATCACATCACTAACGCTTTTTAACAATAAATTCACTATTTTTATGTTCTCTCCTGTAAGAATTAATACTATGTGGAGTTCCTCCTTTTGGGGGGGAGTCTGAGCCGGTTCAATACCTATATCTCCTCGGCTCATGTGTGTTTTATATAGTGTATGTGTGTGTGGTTTATTGGCTGCAGAGCCCACTGACCTTTTGAAGGCGTTTGGCCTTTCCGGTAGAGTGGTAAGAGACTCCGAGCCGTGGTGTACAAGTTAGGAGTAGCTCCAGTTTAATTTTTGTTATTTGTTAGTTTTGCTGAGCTGTTTTCCTTCTGACATGTGCGGCTAAGTTTACGGCCCCTCACTGATGAGGTCCGGGAGATGAGTTGATTTTCTGCTGTCATCTCTCCATCATGCGTGGTCGCAGAGAACCTTCGCTTTTGCGCTCTGCTGAAGGACGGCCACCATGATGGACATTTCTACTAGTCAACAACTGTGATACCCTGCCCATATTCTTTATTTATTTGTTATTGTTATTGTTGCCATTTATATAGTTTATATTTTGTTATTTAATTTTAAGTTAGTTTTAGATATTATTTAGTTATTTCTTGGATTTCATTAGGAGCCCGCCCTTAGCCGAAGGATACCGGGTGGAATTGGCATTTCTTGTTTCAAATTATGGCGTTTCTAATTTTTGTATGCAGGTGCACCTGACGAGGATTGTTTGAGGTATACTACTGCAGGCACTTTTTATTTTTTTTTTATTTTTTTTTTATTTATGGTATATATGTATTTTTTTATATTGACTGGATAGGCCTATGCTGTGTCTTAGTAAATGAACCTGAGTATACTGACCACGGTGTTCTTTTTTACCTAGTTTTGTTTTGATCCGGCATCCCGTTCGCCGCCATGGGCGCGCGCTTCCCTGATGGTTTGCTGTGGGTGTGCGAGCGGCGATGTACGGTTTCAGTAGTGTTTACTCATAATATTTTAAATATAAAAAAAATATTAGAGAGAGTCCATCTGGATCACGCCAAACAGTTGTTATGTAGACGTATGTAAATTTTACTTATATATGGAAACTCTAAACGTCTTTTACACAAGGAATTCAAGATAAGACCAATTAAAATTGTTCTATCGGGTAATCCTGATTAGGTTTCTCAGCGAATAGCCAAAAATAAATAAAACTGAATAAACGGCAGCTATCAATGTGTGCCATGTATTGACACAGTAAATCTGCTCTAAATCAGTGATTTATTATTCCATTTAAACTATTTTGGTGTCAATAGAGTTGCGATAAAACTTTCTAAAAAATATTATTCTTGCAATTCCTGAGAAAAATACTTGTTTGAAATGTATTTATATTTTAAAATATTTATTGATCGTCATTTTGAAAATACTAAATATAATTTTATTATATTTTTTTCAAAAACTGTTCTTTTGATTACAAATACTGAGCTAAATTTGGTATAATGTAATGTATTAGTTTGTAAGATATATATTTTTAACACAGAAATATGGTAATCTAACCATCGTAGATCCATATTCGAATGTTGATATGTTTGTTTTGACCTGAGCAATAACGTGGTATACACTTGTCCAGAGGGTTACGGGACACCCTGTATATTCGTCATAAATACTTAAACACATTTTTGATTAGATAATCTTCTTTAAAATGTTGTAAAAACTTGTTTGGTTGTAACGAAAATCCCTGTAATTACAGTCGCCTACAAAATGTCCTAAACCTGGGATTTATACATCGACTTAATTCCCTTGAAGATAAGAAATTTTAAAGGGTAAAAAGATCCTTTGTTATATATACCAACCACTTCAGTGCACCGAAATGTAAAATTAATTGTTCTGATAAAGGAGAATTACAACTTACACAGTAACGTCACCCTCGTGGTAGCACCCAATGTTTACATGTATTTTGTTAGTTACACCAGCCCTTTCAGTTCATCAGCATTTATAGTTAATTTTCTGATACAGGTTCCACATGACGAGCGGACTGACGGAGACGGAGAATTACAACTTACACAGTAACGTCACCCTCGTGGTAGCCTCCAGTGTTTACATGTATTTTGTTAGTTACACCAGCCCTTTCAGTACATCAGCATTTATAGTTAATTTTCTGATACAGGTTCCAAATGACGAGCGGACTGACGGAGACGGAGAATTACAACTTACACAGTAACGTCCCCCTCGTGGTAGCCCTCAAAGTGAACACGTACTCTGTCATTTATATCAACCGCTTCAGTACACTGGAATTTACAATTGATTGTTTTACTCAGGTTTTATATAATGAACGGACTGTCGGAGATGGAGAGTTAAAACCTGGTTAGTGACGTCACCATTGTGGTTTGCGTCTCTGAGAAGGAGTTAATTGAAAAGCTTCAAGAGTTCTTTGATGCAAAATACGAGGTATCTCTTAATTTAATACTTCACAAGTATAAAATGACTTCTTAGAGCTTATTAAAGTTTTTATTGGAATAGAGTTTTAGTACTGAGTACTTAAGTATGATTTAATAGTACAGGTTTTAACTGGTTGAAACAATTACACAGCCATACAATATAATGCCCTACAAGAGTGTGATGTATTTCTCGCTTAAATTAATTTATTTTGAAAAAAGCTTATTTTATGTAATTGGGGCATACATAATAACTATTTCAATCGTTATTATTCCCTTTATTTTTAAAGATTTAAAACATGTTTATTACATGTACCTGGTAAACTTTATTACAGTTTTATGTTGTGAATATCGCTTACTTTGACATTTTTGGGATATATCTTTACCTTAATATAAATTTTTATATATTTAAAGGTTATGCAAAGGATCTTCAAAAGTGTATAAAACAGTTTTAAAATTTTTAAATTTTATTTTGATTGTGTTTTTTTTTAAGAAAAGTGGACTTCAGATTAGGAATGGTTTATTTTTTTAGGCGAATTTAATAAAAATATTCCTTATGTAATCGCCCTCCTGTTAGACTATAAAATAGTAAAGGAATAATTAAAAAAATGAACTGCTATCTATATTTTACAAATATAAATGTACCAATTTCGAGCTCGCAGATCAATTTGTAATTGTTGAATACCTCTATCTGTTATTATTTAAACGTAAACTATAATGTAAAATCAATAAAGACGTTTACCCTTTTGTGAAACTATTCAGTACATATATTTATTACCTCAAATCTTGTACTGCAATGACAAGAAGGTGCTAGACCTAACACGGTTAAAGGCAGTGTTTTACTATCACACTTAGGGGAAGGCGATATCAGGACAGCCAGCCCAAAAGTTACCGGGAGACGGCTCGATTTACTAGTCTCGATTTAAAAATTAAATTAAAGTTAATATATAATGTTATAAACATACGAGGATACTTTTAATAGCTTTTAAATAAAACTATCAATCAATATTTATTGCAGACATGATTCACATGTAACATGTAGTCAAGTATCAGAGGTAACTTTTTGTACATCCTCACCACTCATGATGATCAGATTCAAATATACAATTTACCATTAATGCAATTGTCATCCATTTGCCAATATTCCACCTATATCGCTGAATTCTATTTTCTGATTGGGCGATCTCCCAGTCAAAAACTTATATTGGACGATGTTTAGGTCGTTTCATGGGTATTTAAATATTATATTAAGTTATACTTTGCAACATAATGTTTGCTTATGAAAACAATAACATTTTTATTAAATTATAGCAATTTAGCTAAAGAGTAACTACACAATTAGTAGGTTAATTTTTCTTATGAGTCACGTAACATTTTGCAATTTTTTTTATAAAACTTTTGTTCTGTTCTATTTGGGCATTAATGCCACAGGAAACCAACATTTTATAAAAAAAATTTATTTTTACAAATATTATTCATTTTAACACGTCAGGGACCTTTTACTTGATTAAAAAAATCAATCTACTTATATTTAGTTAAATATAAAAAAAGATTGTTCACATATCTTTTCGAATATAAACTAATACTACTGTAGCACAATCTGTTTGTATGATTAGTTAATTGAAAGTTATATTTGCCAGTATAATACTATCCAACATTCAATAACGGAATAAGAATAATGGTAGATGATATTTCTTTACATAATATAAAAGTTCCTCTTGAATCTGTATTGCTCCTTCCTCCACCGACGAGTACAATATTGTAACGAGAACGCTGATTGAAATGTAGTGATGTAGTATTTGTAAGTTGTTTTGTAACTTGATCATGTTATGAACATATTTAGGGAACTATAATTTTCATAAGCTCTAAACATTCATTTCGCTTTTTGTGTTATTTGTAATATGTTACTTTTAATTTAATTTATACTCACACTGGTTTGCTATAAATTTAATTAGGATATTTTAAACAATTAACTAGCAACGTTACCTTATATCTTGTGGTGGTTACTCTAGTTAACTATTTATTGAGTAGGTGATTATTGACTTAGAAAAAACCGAATCCTATCCAGTAATGGGGCCTGATCCAGTGCAATATGAGGAAATACCGTATGCGGTCGGCGTGCTGCTCTAGATCGCAGGGCTAATACTGTACACTAGCTAATTTTTGGAACTAGAAACGCTGCTCTCTGAAATATTTCTAAAACTTTGGACTAATATCGCAAAACCCGGGTATTTTTTTATTCAATTGCATGTAGCCTATACTCAGCGAATTTTAATGGTCTTACTCAAAATGTAATGCATCCGGTAACAGTGACCATTTCATAGAAGAGTCTTAAGCAAAGCTCAAACGGTATCACTATTTTGCTTGACGAGCTTTATTCATTTACTCATTTCCAGACTTACTCTCTATGGCTTTTGTCCTGTTTAGGTGTAAAACACTAACCTCAATAAAAAATTTTCTTAATCATTGATTTTGTAGCTATAAACATAAAGCTGGTTTCTCTATCATTCTTCTTAAACGGTTAGCCATATTCTGCAGGGATTGTTTTGCTGTGTTCGTTGAGGGAAGATAGCCAACAGCCTGGGGAACCTGAAATGAGAATGGCTTCTAGCAACTGAAAAAACAGTTTTTGACTACTTGAATTGTATTTTGGGAGGCATCATATGATTTATAAATATCAAGATGTGACTGGAGTACCCTTTGACGAGACCGGTTGGACGTGGGGGTGCTTCAAAACATTGAGAAGGATGACCGGTAATGGGAACATCATTCCTTAATAATATGTTGGCTCTCTGACCTCAGCAGTTCATTCTTCCTATTTGCATGTGACCAACTGACAACAATTCTCATCGCTTAATACTTAGTTACTTCTTTTACTGTAACACGAATGTACAAAATCCTGCAAGCTTATCAGTTCGTAATAGTCCTCAACAATACTCCACAATCTAATTTTGTACCCTGATCTCTTATAATACAAACTTTAGTCAACAGAAGAAAATTTTAATTATTTTCGAGTAATTATCACACAACTGCTTTATGATCGTTGGTTGGGTACTATATAAATTTAATTCACTTTTTCACCGATTCCACTGCCTAAAATTAAAGTTGGTTCAAATGTTACAAGTATATGCCAAAATAGTACGATCGGTTCTACTATGCACGCTAGGTGTCCAGGTCATTTAGCTTCATGTTAATACCCTGCACATAATACAGTGAGATTTAGAAATTGTCATATATTGGATTTACTGTACTGAGAATTAGGTTCATGTTGTATCTAACGAAACATGTCAAAGTAACAGTGTAATTCAATACTGGTAATGGTGTTACGCCTCGTAGTGCTTGTTTGTGTTGACTTCAATTTCAATCTTGCCAACCATTTTACTTTCCTTTCGTTCATTCTGTACTAGGGTAACCCATTGTATATAATCGCGTGATGAGTGTTACTGTTTATTTTGTGTTTTTTTTTTTACTGTTAAAGACTTAAGTGAAAATAATTCCCTTTCTGACTTTGATAAGTTTAATTTTTGTTTTACAATATTGCTTTCAAGGAATATTTTTTTCTAAATATATAAAATAATTACAGTATTTACCACTACTATAGCAAAATGAAATAATTTAAAATGTTTCATTTAAGGAAGGCTTGGCAGTAAAATACTTCAATATTTCATTATAACTATATACTTTTTCCATTTTGTACATGGAAAATTCATGGTACAATTTAAAAAGTAATAAGTTGCTGTTCGTAATATGTTAAACTATCTTGAACTTTGATTTAACACAAGGAAATTATGAAAAAACTATGTAAGCAGGCGCCTGGATAAGAAATGATACTTTTAGTTGCAAGCAGTAAATTCTCTGTGATACCTAGATGCAGTCGTAGACCCTGGGTTCTCTATGTATAGCTACTGTCTTCTATCTTGGTTATAAATGCAATGGACTAGGAGCCAGCACTATACGATTATCTTATATTTGTTTTATTCGGGATATTCACAGAATTCTTTGAAATGCTTTAAAACTGAACATTACAGCCCACCGGAAATTTAAAACGGACAGTGAAGAGCAACGTTCCCGTAGCAAAAATTCAGTTATAAGAAATCCAGTTATATCACCAAGCATCCCCAACCGTTTTTACATTGGATAATGTTCCTTGTAACTCTCATATTAAGGGGACTGTTACCCAAAAAATAAATAAAATAATAATTTTTTTTCCTTATTTTTCTTTGGAATGTACTGATTTCATTGCAGTAATTTGTTTTTTCCTATGATTACTATAAGTTGGTAAAAAAAAATTATTGAAACCCTTGCATGTCATGTTCCACTAGCTAACACTTTCATATATTTCATTGTTTTGTTGTATTTAACTTTTTATGTTGGCTATACTGTCTAGCATCTTTATTCTAGGTTACTATTGTTGTTACTACTGTCAAAAGAGGATGGGAAAGCGGCTTTTAAAATTAAAATCTGTCTCGGGTAAAGTAAAACTTGAGGATGGTAAGGGATTAGGTGGGCAGGGTAGGCTAAGTGAGCCTAATATTAAAAAACTGCAGACCTATTATGGCCTGCCCATAAGGCGAAATGTGCAGAGTGTTGAAGAGATGAGAAAGGCAATATGGGCAGTGTACCTTCACACGATGTCATCAAATGATAAACCTACTCATCAGCTATGCCCTAAAGACAATGAGACATGGTGTAAATATAACCTGAGTTTACTGACCAATAAAATGTATGACCATGATAAACATTTTCACATCCCTGAGTGTGTTATGAGTTTTATAAAACCCATATTCAAAGACCTTTCAGAAACCAAACTGTTGGAGCGATGTTTGAAAGGGAAAACTCAAAACCAAAATGAGTCATTGAATAGTGTCATTTGGTCCCTAATACCAAAAAGAACTTTTGTAACTCTGCCTACCTTTAAGTTTGGTGTTTACTCTGCAGTTTGTAACTTTAATGACGGCTTTTCTAGTAAATTACAAGTTTTGGAAGCATTAAAACTACGTCCAGGGAAAAATTTTGTAAAGGCGATGCAGCGCCTAGAAATAGTGCGAGTGAAGGAAGCGGACAAGAAAGTTCAAGAATTAGAAAAGAAAATAAGGAACAAGAGAGCTTTGAAAAGAAAACGCCTTGAAGACATGATTACACAAAGTGAAGACCCAGATAATCCATCCTACAGCTCAGGAAACTACTAGGCTATTGTAGTTAAAGACATTTTCTTCGATTCCCGTAAGTTGTTTTTTTTCTATTTAGATGCAAGTTTTCTCAGCCATTTATAGAAAAAAATGGCTTGAGAACTTAGACCTCTCAAATTTTTACCACTTGTACTTTGTACTATAATCTAGGTGCTGACCAAAGGATTTTACAAAATAAGAAGTATTATCTTAGAAATAAAATATATTTTGTGATTTTTTTAGTTTTAAAAAGGTGATTTTTTTTAATTAGTTTTTTTAATACTAAAAGATGATAAATTGTAATTTTTTTTTGTCACGAAAAGGTGTGTTTTAAAAGACAAAAAAAAATCAAAGCTCTATCATGACTCATTATTTTAGAAACCTGCATTAAGTTTATATGGACTAAGATAGGCGGTATCAGTCCCCTTAATAGAATATAGCCGAGAGTTATTATTAAGACTACTATAAACCAAATTAAAATTAAATAATATCACCATAATATACATACCTTAAGTAACGCAGTAACTGTCCCAGGTTCTTGTGAAATTAATACAGGTACTATTAACAGACTTTAAAAGTAATCCTTATTTATAGATATATGCTTTAGATATCCACAACCGCAAGTTGTTTTATAATAGTTAATGTCAATATGACGTCTTTTCAAAACAAACATTCATAATTTGTTTTCATTTCTTTAGAAATGAAATAAATACTTATTAATATGTATTTATACTTAAAATTTATTTATAAATTAAGCTTGTCATTTAGTGTTGGTTAAAGTTGTTGTTGTATTCGCCTTTGCATAAAAATATTATTTAAAGTACTCAAAACTTACTTAGAAAATATGAATTTTTTGCGCAATACAATGTTCAGAAACTTTTTTTAAGGTTTTACACTTTCTTAACTAATTTGTTTTTTTTTCTCTTAGGACAAGAAACTTTTAAATTGCACCTAGTCATATAAGAACCTTAACGCTGCTTCAAGAGCGACAGGATATTCAGGAGGGGTAATTCAAGAGGTAGGGTCCGCCTCCTATTGAGATCCATGGAAGAGAATGAGGTCACTAACCTCTGATCTTTAGGTAACGAACTCCACCAACTCCAACAGTCATCTCCTGCAGTATACTAGACCTATCGAATTGCCCTTGCACTCCAGAATCTCGAAATTTGAGATTAGTGATCTGCCGCTCCTGTCGAGCGGTGAGGGTGAGGGTGAGGGTGAGGGTCATGGCATCACCCATAAGGTTGTCCAGATTTAAGTGACACATCAGTTTTTGCTGTACACTGTGGCAGGTTCAACTGGAAGGTATAAACCAGCTAGAAGTGGTCCCTGCTGAGTTTAACGATTTGTTTAGATAAAACTTTTAATTCCTAAAGTTTATATTTGCTACAGTAATTAAATACAGTTCCAAGTAAAATACATAGATAAGTGTGTGTGAATAATAACGATATATCAGGGTATATTAACATAGGAGAAATAAGAAACTATGAAATATGCTTCTTATAATCATAAATGAAACGTTTCCTAAAATTCTACTAATACTTTAAACCTGATCTTTTCCTCAGATAACAACAAATTTACATATTAATCTTATCCAAAATGAACCAGTTTTATTAAACAGTATAAAAAACGATGTTAACTATATAAAAAACTAACTACATGTATAAATATAAATATAAATATAAATATATATATATATATATATATATATATATATATATATATATATATATATACAGTGCTCGATTTCTAGAAATTGAGGTACCGGAACTACAACCTGCCGAGACCCCCTTCTATTATATATCATTCCATCACCGCAAAACAGTGTTTTCTGTTGTTTGCTGTGAAGCTTCACTTAGTTCTGAAAGCTCTTGTAAAGCGTCAGCCATCAAACCCAGGTCTAATATGAAATTTGTATCTGTGATTTTGTTGAGGAGGCCAGAAAAAGTACTTCTTTCTTTGTTGTCTCTAGTTGTATCATTCGAAGCTTCTTTGAAGTGTTGTACTAACGCCTCGTAGGACTCCCATACAGCTGAGACAGATCTGAAACTAGATGCGACCCAACGGGTGCTCAAACATCTTCCATTTTTTTAAATTTCTGCCTCTAATAGATTCGCACAGTTCCGGAGTTCCCTACTGGTCTCTGGTGAGGCGTGATAGATAACATAGAGTTTATCAATAAAGGATTTGAATCTGCTTACTCCTGAAACAGATTTAATAACGTCTGAAACTGACAGCTCAAGTCTGAGGTTTGCACAGTGCCAGACAATAATAGAAGGGGATTTCTGACAAAATAATTCCCCAATTCCTTTGTGTTTTCCGAGCATGGTAGCAGCACCATCACAAGTTAAGCTTGTCAAGTTATCGCTTAAAAACTGCTCAGATAATCCATTTGAATGAAGGCAGTTCATTAATGAGTAAAATACTTTCTTTAGCGGTAACGCCATCAAGTTCTACCAGATCCAGAAATACGTTAGTGGAGCCACACATACCAGTTTTTTTCAAAGAACACCGGACGTATACAATAAAACTTGACTTATTACTTAAGGAAGTGGATTCATCAATTATCAGACCAATTTTTGTCTCATTCTCAATAATTTCACTTACACATTTTTTCTTCGATTCCTTACTGGTGTGCAAAGAAATAGTAGCACAAGCTTTGTCAGAATGTAAAATGCGACTATGTTGATCCCGTTAAGTTCTTGCAAATCTATTTCTGTTTCAAAATCATTAAAGGATTGATTTCCTTTAACAACCTTGTATGCCGTTCGAAATATTTTTTCAGTCATTTCTTTTTCCTAGGAACGCTGTTTCAAGATATTTTTCTCCAATGCTCCGTCTTTAGCTTCGGATAAAATTTCATCTGCTGCTTTATGGCCAGCACTCTCTTTGTGGTCGTGAATTTTTTTTCCTTAATGGAGTTTGTTTTTTTTCTTTTGTGTCTCCATAACTGTCTATCTCACCATTTGCCCATTCTTTTGAAATTTTCATGCCTGTTTTTTTCTTTACAAATAAGATCCCAACTTCCTTACAAGTCCTACATCCTAACATTCCATTTTTAATAAACAACCATTCATACCTTTTGCGAAATTCTTTTTTTTGCGAGTAATTCCAACAATCTGGCAAGTCATCGTTGCATTCAATCTGCTGTTCTTTTTCTTTAGGGGGTTTCACATTAATTTCAAATCTGGTTACCTTTCCACTGCTAGAAGATAATTGTGACGTCGATGAAATCTGTTTTCATGGTTGTCTGGACGTGCAACAGTTAGTTTAAGTCTTTTACTGTCACCCGAAGACGAAAAGTAATCTGTTAATTTTCTGTTCATTTTACTTCACATTAAACACTTAACTAACAAATACAAACACAGAAAAATATGTAACCTCAATGAAGTAACATAATAAATGCAAGAAAACCACGTTTTCGATGGAGAGGCGCATACACATTTGAAACCACTACTACTGAGCAACTGAGCGAATGCGTAATACGACACAGCCAAACGGGCGGGTCTATACGTCGCTGATGGAGGTGAGTGAACATGTGGGGGGGGGAAGTTAGTAATCAGGCGAGTCTATATGCCACTGACGGAGGGGAGGACGCATGTGGAGGAGGAAAGATTAAGAGGCTTCTGGCGCATTTTAAAAACTGTAGGCACTTCGAGATAGCTTCTTGATACATTTAAATGTTTTATTATTGATTGCGAGGTAAACTATAGTAATCATATATTTTAAGAATTTGATGTTCATAATAAATTTGGTAATTAACTCACCAACCAAAAATTTACTTTTGGTTTCAGTGGCTTTTTGGTACAGATTATTATTATTTGTTGAAGGTAAGAGGTCCCGGAACGCCGTTCCGCCGCGTTCCGTCTCAAATCGAGCCCTGTATATATATAATATATATATACACTCGTATATATACGTTTTCGTAAGCTGTCCTTAAGTTATAAAGATACAAAATGTTAAATTAATAAATTGATTTTATTATTTAAAGAATTCAGGGGAAATTATAAGGATTAAATATTGAAAATATTGAACTTGTTAATAAAAATTAAAAAATAGACACGTATCAAAGAAATCTTTAGATATAGATATAATGATTCATATTGTCTGGAGAATTATATTACAACTCTAATCCATCCGTTTAGTGATTATTTGCACGGCACTTATCGTAACATTGGATTTGTTTATTCGAATGTAGAACCAAGTATGAGATTTTCAAGCTAACCAATGTGTTTTATGGTCTGAAGTTTAAAATTACAAGGATGTTTCTGGCTCCTGAAAATTGGGATTGACTCGCCAAGGCTCCTTTTTTGTTTTGTCTTCAGAGCGGTCTTGATATTTTCTTCACGATTCCCCCACGATGACTGGGATGAATTGAACAAATTCCAAATCGGGGGGGGGGGGGATCGTCGTTCTTAATTATTGGGTCCATTTTTTTTGTAGTATTCCTTTAAGGAAATTTTATATTAGATCCTCATTTATATGTTCTATATTAATTCATAAGCATACATACGCACGTTTATTTTATTAAATTCACTACAATATTTGTATGAGAAGAAAACCTATTGAAAATAACAATTATTAAATATATGTAAACCACAATTATTCTGCATATCTTGCACATCGATTCGCCACATATAAGAAACGATATAAAATAAATTACTTTTGCAACAAGATTGTTTGCCACTTTATGATCTAAACTAAAAGTGAACGCAATAAAACCATTAAACACACTATTGATAAATCATATTTGTTGCTTTTGGATGTTTTCAGTAACAGAATAAACCGAATGAAAAATCGTATTATGTCTTTTACTGAGATGTGTTTGTTACCATTATTGCTTCGGTGTTCAATATAATGATAATTATAATGACGCTAGACATATTCTCAATAACCATTTCTACCCTAAGAAGAGCGATTATGTTTACTTATCTAACTCCATTCAGAATCAAAAACTAAGTTGCCTAGTCATCGAACTTGTTTACCTATCCGACCCTACTCAGAATCAGAAACTGAACTGCTTCATTTTCAATTACAACCTTAACTTATATGCCATTTATCTGGCAGAGCATACAAACAATGGGAGGTGATACATTTAATTTACATACCTATCTAATTGTTTGATTAGCCATTGATTTAGATTATACAAAAACATTACACTAATTAAAGTATATTCAAATTAAAATTTTCTTTATTGCAGTAGAAAATGTTTTACAGTTGTATTGCATGCGTCTAACTTATTCTTATTCTAAGTTGTGTTTTAAAAAACAAATCTTAACACTGTTACATTAATTAAACATTCTTTTACAATCGGCAGCACAAAAATGTTATTCATTTTGGCAACAGAGTTAACAAAGTAATTTTATCATTCCTAGCGATTTGTCATGAACTCATCAACGGAATAAAACGCATTCGACACTAAAATATCTCGTAATCGAGCTTTGAAACGTTACTTTGTTGCCAATTCTTTGATGCACTCCGGGAGTCCGTTGATCACTTTAACACCAACCTGCGATGGAAGTTGTTCATAACCCATAGTTCTGTGAGACTGAACTCTCAGGTTGTCCCTTCCCCTCGTATTATATCCGTGGACGTCACTACCATATGTCAATTCGCATTTGTATCTACAATACAAGGCAACTTCCGTGATATAGAGGCAGGGCAAAGTCAGTAATCCCAAACTCCTGAAGGCATTTCTACACGACTCTCTAAATTTTAAATTTGCGATGATTCTGACTGCCTTCTTTTGTAGCCGAAAGGCTCTTTCAAATTTGTATTTTGCGCAGCCACCCCAAAATCTTATTCCATAAGAAAAGTGCGGGTATACTAGCCCATAATAGACCATTTTAATATTTTTTCAGAACAATATTTTGCTAAGTTCCGCAGAGCAAAGATACCATTGGCAACTTTGGAACATAGCCCGTCGATATGATCACTCTAAGTTAGCTCTCTATCGAGGTGCATTCCTAGGAATTTAGTAGAATCGACTTCCTCTATAAGAGAATCGTTCACTATGACCATTTGTAAATTTTCATTTTCTTGCTGCCGCAAGTTGAAATTAATAAATTTTGTTTTTTTATTGTTTATTTCAAGGTTTTTTTCTTCAAAGAATTGAATGCGTGAATTAATTTCAATGTAGGTTTCTATTTCCAAGTTATTTTTTGACTTCTGCGTATTGAACAAGAAGTCCACTTTGAATAGTATTGTTCAAATTGTTAGCGTAAATCAAAAAGAGAACGGGGCCAAGAACGGATCCCTGAGGGACCCCACTGTCCATTCTTATTTTTGGTGAGATTGAGTTTTCAATTTGGACACACTGATATCTGCCTTCAAGAAAAGACTTAATCTACATGTGTGGCAGCCCCCTAATACCGCAATTTTCAAGCTCAGACAGTAGTGTAGCATGATGGACGCAGTCGAAGGCCTTGGACAGATCCAACAAGACACTGAGTGAGTACTCTCGTTTATCAAAGCCATCCGCTATCAGGTCCACAAGCTTGTTTATTGCATCAATTGTGGAAACACTTTTTCGGAAGTCAAACTGGCTAGGTGAAAATATATTAAACTGTTCCACAAAGTTTAGCAATCCCTTCAGAAACAATTTTTCAAACAATTTACTGAATAGAGGCAAGATTGAAATTGGTAAATAATTGCTGGTCAGGCAAGGATCTCCCTTTTTGAATACTAGAATTACCTTTGAGAGCTGTAGATCTGTCGGAAAAATTCCCATCTGGAAGGATAAATGAACCAATTGTGGTACTTAAAAGTGCCTATAGCAACGTTTGATCAACCACATGGAAAAGCCATTAATGTCATCCGACTTTTTGGGTTTGCATTCCCGAATAATCAAAACAACCTCTTCGCAAGTCACAGGAGTCAGCGCCATGGATGTTAGCGGTGCTTTGGATGGCACATATATTTTTACCCCCGATATTGAAATCCAGGAGAGGTAACTCCAACAGAGGAAAAAAATGAAAAGCAATGTCCGAAGTATCAGTAATTAATGTCTCGTTAACTTTTATTTCGTTTATTTTTCTCATTTTACTTTGAATTGTTGGTTTTGATTTGTTAATAATATTCCAAGTAGTTTTGAAAAAAATTTCAGCGTTTTTCAATTTTAAATCTACGTCAAGCGTTTGCGGCCTTTATGACTTTGTTGTAAATTCTTTTGTAATTCTTGTAAAAAGTATAAAAATGTTCACTGTCAGATTGGCGATATATTGAATGAAAAGGTTTTTCTCGCGATACAAGAATTCCGCGGGTAATCCAAAACTTTTGTGTATCTTCGCTTTTACTTATGAAGTATATATATATATATATATATATATATATATATATATATATATATATATATATATATATATTTAAAGTCATTCACACAAAAAATATTCACAAATGTGTTGGTAAGTGTGCTTGATACTGTTAATTAATGGTTGTAAAATATCCATTGTAAACCAAGGAATGTGAACAAAATTAGAAATCCACAAATAGAAGGATTAGAAAAGTTACCTGGATCATTTTCGAATTTCGTAGTAAAAGAATTTTTACTTTGTTTTATAATCCAAATTCATTAGACACTAAACAAGTTTTTGATAATTTCTACTAAATTTCGACAGATAGACTGAAACAATTTGTTTGATTTAATTTATAGAACTGTGATCGATTATTAATAATACATAGAGCAAGTAAAATGTTAATATGAACATTTCACTCCGGATTTTGAGTCAGATACAAATTTAAAAATCTAATGCTATACCAGTTCTATTTAAACACTGCTATAAAATCAACTTTAATGAACAAAGGAAATTAGTAGGACTCCAGCATATTATATTATAGCATGTATTTATAATTAATTAGTACAGAGACTTCGATTTTTAAAACTGCCTGTAAAGCCACGGTTTACCAACTAGTGTTTCATGAACACTGTGAAATTATTCAGTTTTGTTATTAATACAAAATTATTAACTAGTGCATATTTTTAAGCTGTTAATAGACATAACACATAACTATAGTACATACAAAAAACTCTCCTGTGAATAAAATTATTATGATTTACATAACTCGTAGCTTATAAATAAATAAATATATATATATACATAGAAGTTACCTCCAGCTTCACACGAAATGTCGTGTTCAAAACCAGAGACATCGAGGGCGTGGGCTATGGTCTTTTTCAATTGCATCCTAAACACTCCAGAGATAAGTGTTAGTAACTGAAATTCGTCTAATATCCTGATCCACTGTAGATTTAAGTGTAAAGATCCACAATTGTTTACCCAAACAATCCATAACATTTTATTGAATAGCTTTTGCGATTTCAGTTATAACTAAATTATTATAGGTCAGTATTGATGAATCTTATATTTTCAGTTTACGCACTTACGATTAATTAATTTATGGGGGTCTATATACTTCAGAAACTGAACTTAGCTTATGATGTTGAGAAAAATTACCAAGGGCTGCTGTTTTATGCTTTTCACGTCTTTGAACATTTGTGGTTAGGGTGAATTATAATTTCTGATACCAGTGTTGAGATTGCCTAATGCAACAATCAAGAAAGTAATATATTAAAAAAGCGTATATTTATACCCATTAAAATTTACTCCGGGCTTAGTATTTTTTCCCATGCCAGAGCTCATTTTACCTTGTTTCTCCAATCAAAGAAAATATACAAACAGTTCTAACAAGCCTATTTATGTTGATATTTGTTTAAACTTACAGATAAAAGTAACTTTTTCCTAGAATGTACAAAGTTCTTATCGGGATATGTTAACCAGGAAGCCTAAGAATGTCCATGTACAGTTTTATTAATTTCGGACCAGTATTTGTATGTGATTTAGTAACACTCATACTCACACACAGACGGAGATACACCATTATATTTTATACAATAATACACATATATTACTCTCTTTCAAAATCTTATTATAACAGTTTGTTATCAATTTATCATATGTCTTCCCTCAAATTATTACTCTAATAACACGTATTCCAAAAAAATATCTCTAAATACGTGTTAAATTTTTGTTGACGTAATGAAATTAGAGATGTGAATCTAACCATAAATATAGTATTCTTGTAATAGTCTTGCATGTTTTAATAATTGTTACTAATTTATCTTATAAACATAATATTATAGTTAACACTAAACATGTTAAAATATTTTAAGTTAAACTCTTTATATAAGTGGGCAGCTCCCATAACTTGTAACTTGTTGCGTACATTTTTATTTACCTCGTATTCGACAATTTGCAAACGGCTTTCGCTTAAAGCTCCAAGACAAATGTTGTAATTGAGTTTCTGTTTAGTTCCACACAAACTTTGCTCTCTCCAGGGCATAACGCTTCGTTCTCTCAGGAATAGAACTTTCTAAGGAAACAACCAAAGTTTATTTGGGAGAATTTTAAATCATTCCCAGTAAACTAACAAGAAACTTAATTTTATTCTTACTAAATAGAAATCTTCATTCGTATTTATTACATATTCGTATTCGTATAATACCTGGTATGGTCAATATATTAGTTTATTACATACGAATTTATCTTTACTTATATTTAGTTCATTATATTTTCAAATATATATTTCTTTGTTTGTTTATGTCGATAGAGAGTAGTATGAATGAAATATCACATACAAGTAATAGGAATTTAAATGAGTTTAGATTTAAAGTAGTTTAGAGAGATATTGGATGAAATGTAAACTAGTATTGAACTATTAGGATGACGAAAATAGTGGTAAACAAAAAATAAGTATGTCATAACGAGAGCTGATTCTTACAAATATATCATTCAGGAAAATATAACCTAAAGAATAAGATTAAAACGTCAAATAATAAATTCGACAGGTAAATAGAGATCCTATTTTATGCTAAGTCTAATTAATTAACCACTGGACAACAAATAATTGGTATTAAAATACTAACATTGAAGAAATAATGTGGAATTTCATGATAATATTAATGTTTTAAAAGTGGGATTGTTTTTACAAAAAGATATTTTCAGACGATGAAGTATGAAAACTTAATATAATTTTAGGGAATATGTAATATAACATTTATATTCACTTACGGATATAATGTTGTTATTTCATTTGCTTTCTGTTGGTATATTTTTATTTATATCGCAAGAGTTTAATAAATTTTAAACTTAGAACAGATTGTAAAAATTCAATCCGAAATAATTCAAACTTGCTCCCACCTAGTCAGTTGTAACCTGTTATTGGGCTGAGTAGTGTCACCGTTGTTATTAGTTATAATGGAAGTGTTTGACTTTTAATGCTGGGTGGAATCATGTTTCACACGCTTTCCACAATGCAGAACTTCCTTCTGAATTGACATAGTATTTATATCCCGTTATTATTTATTTATTTTTTGTTTTGCCGTTATTGCGCTTGATATCGAAAATACTGCTCTAAGAAAATGCGCATTTCAAAAAAGTATTAATTATTGTGATTAGTCTTATTGATTAGTTATTGAAAAAATAGTAAACTTATATACTGTTAAAAATCAATAAATTTACTAATTTCTTAAATATAGAATTTGTGCGCGCACACACAAATACATTTAGTATTCGAGTTTTTAGATAACACAAATTAATTATTTCTGAAATATGTATATAAATATATTTCAAATGGATAAGCTGTCTGTGGAAATATCACATTTAAATAGGGATGACACCCAAAAGTATTTGAACTAAATATTTTCAAATTTATTTCTAATCTACAGATATTGAGTCTACGCCATATAAAAACAACCCAAGGTACTGTATAGACAGAAAGACATACAAAAGGACTCCTATTTAACTTTTTACCCCAAAATCAAGGAAGTTCTTCCTCAGAGGACCACTTCTATGACTTTCCTATCGTGAAATGTCACAAAGGCAGGCTGAATGACAGACAGACAGACTGATTCTCAACCAAAAATAAATAGGTTTCTTCCTATGACTAAGAGGAAATTATGTACTCAGTTTTATATTTCTGGGACCGTTATATTAGAGTTGCCGCACAGAATAATAGACAGTCGGACAGACGGGTGGACAATATTTCAGTTACACGCTAGAGGGTCCTTAACAAAAAATGCGTATATCTATTCCAAATAAATCGTATATCTGTAATGTATTGTTATTTATAGTTTTACTAGTTTCAATATAATAACTGATTGGATAACTTATTACATTCAATTCAGGGTGACAAAGCAAAATATGTGTATAATTCAAATTTTTACTTATTCTCCTTAACTGAATGATAGAAAATAACATTAATATTTATACTAGTCTTAATTTTAACCTCCGTATGAAACTCTGTCGTTTTTTGTCAATCTATAGGTTTTGATTCATTTCTAAAGAAAGATCTAACAATTTCAATAATTGCTCCATTGCATCTAAGACTCAAAAATACAATATACTTAAATTATTCAAATTATTGAGAGATATTAGACTACTAGTATTAAAGAAACAATTTTTTTTAAATATTTGTCCGTATATATCTACATTGTTACTTTTATAAGCTACAATTAATTTGGGACTAACATCAAATTACACCTTTCTAGAAAAGTTGCAGTTTGGACCTTGGTTACGAGACCAACCAAACTGTGGACTTAAAGGGAGAGCTGAACAATCGCTATTGTTCGGTAAAATGTCGGTATCTATAATTGCGTACTTTGTCGGCAGAAAACCTTTGTTTTACTTGCGTTACGACACAGTTCAACAACTTTCACTTTCATTATGCTGTGAACAAACATTATATAAATAAACTTTTTTATTTTAAATCCAACAATCCTCAAAAGATGTTATCTATACGATGTTTCATGTTTATATTCACATTCAATAAATAGTGTAAGCTCTTTTATTAGCCTTTAGAGACGGCAATTTTCAATAAACTGACTACGTCACCCCAGAGGTGTACCGCATCTGTTAATGAAGCGGACAAACGGATTTATGTAACTTGGAGACCACGACAACTCACAATAACCAGCTTCAAGACCTTCAGAACGAAACATTCTCCCGTTAACGTTTGAAATAGTCGCCACATTATAAATGGTATAACGGATATACGAGTACATGCCTGCGCTGTATGACATTCTTCCATGTGTACTGTAATAATAAACTAAAATTGTACATTCAAGTATTAATAAATTGGAATTCTAAAGATGAAAAAGGCGTCAACTAGTATTTATTGAACAATTACTTATACCAGAATAAAAAGGACGTTGTTTGTTGTTCATTCTTCTGTGGTTAGGCGGTTGGACTCGAGTTATTTGTGTAATCGATGTGAGACTGTAATACAACATTTTACGGCGGTTGAACAAAATTAAACCTTTTCAACAGGATACTTTACTGGCTCCAGTAGTATATGTGCAATGAAATCCTATATATAGAACTATATATAATTACTGATAATTATAACCCTAGAATAAGATCTGATCTCTTAATTATTGTATGAATGCATAAACCAACTATCATAACTATATGATGTTTGAGAATAAGATATAAGAACTAATGTTAATTTATTATTAGTTATTCAACACTGCAGGTCTGTACCTATGGCATATTGTCTTTTTAATTTCAATTTGTCCCAGATAAATATTATTAAAATATAAGTAGGCTAAATGCAAAATCAACTTGTTTCTATATTAAATATTAATTATTATCATGTCACTTCCCTACATTCATAACTTAACAGTGATACTGCAGCATTCCATTCACTTTTAGTTCGTTAACGACATAAATTTAATTGAATAATGGATTGAACAAAGTTTCAAAATATCTACAAATATTTTTAATTACTTAACCAAAATTGTTATACATGACAAGCTGTGTAATACATAATATGATATTTTTAATGGCATTAATTGAACTAAAACAAGACACATTGAAGAAACTGGTGGGTTTCAATGAAGCGGTGCCAAATGACGCCTTTGGGTCTGTTTTTGTGGCGGAAGCTGTGATGACGTCCGGCGACCAACTCTCGCACAATAAAAGATTAATAGCGGAACTGCCCGCTGTGCTGACAGATCCTGTGTTGCTCTTTCTTCTGTTTTCTGGTCTCTCAGTTCCTATGTCATCAATCACCAATATAAATTAAAGATACCTCAAAACAATATACCTAAACCTAAACTCTTTTTGTTTAATATAGGCTACTTAAGATGCCTTTATTTAAATGTGCCGTTAAAAAAACTATTCTTGATATATAAGATAAACGCTTTACAAAACAATTAATGTCACCACGAAACACTTACAATACAATTAGGTTGTAAATAAAATAGACGTATTTAATAAAACAGTCTTTAAAGCTTTAAATAATAGAAATATCTACGCTAGTTACATAAATGTCTGGCCATCTACTCAATTAGTAGCTATGTTGGGAAGGGTTATTCTATGTAAATGTTAGGTCAAATTCTATTTCACATTTCACTAAGCTCTGTGTCTGAGATCAGACTTTGTCACAGAATTCACTCCTAGAATCTGGGGTCCACGTCCATATGAAGAGACACTAGAAAGTCAGGGATAGAGAGGTTTAAAACGAACTCGTTGCATCATTTTGACATTAAAGATGCATACATTACAGAAGACATCTTCTGGTTTATCTAGTACCCATCCAGTGATATTTAGATGAAGGGGTGCTCTCTTTGTTTCATCAGGTGTACATTCGAGTACACAACGATGTTTTAGACATGATCCCAAACACAGAGGAGCAACATATTTCAAGAGTCAGGTCAGTGGCTGTGACAGATTAACGGTGAACTACACGGAAGGTGAAATGGAGCTGAACTCAATATCCGTATTGATTTTAACTAAAAAACGAATATTCCAATTCAAAACATTCAAGTGGACTTAGGTAATGAGTAAGATATAAGCTGGAGATACCACATTATAGTATCTCCAGCATACGCGTATATTATTATTATTCGAAGCTTTTCTCCACAACACAGATGTCATGGACTATCCCTAATGAAATGGAGAGAATTCCTGATATACCAAATTTAATTATTGTAATTCACTCAAAATGTTCACGCTATCTCAAAACTGTTCCAGATAAAAAATATTCTTAAAATTATATTCATTTAAATAATCTTTAAAATTATGTCAATCATCTGTATATTTTATGGCAAATTCAAATTTATTTTTAGCAATAGTATTTCAATTGCATTTTTTACATTTGAGTTCTCGTGTTTTAAGTTGCTTTCCCTAAAAAACAATAAATAGTTTATAATACTTCTATTTCCAAATGAATTACGCAAATACAGATAAATTGTACATTACATAAAATTAATTTTTTAATTAGCGCTGAATTACCAGTGATACCTGGAAGGTAATGTAACAACTAATTAATGCTAAATTATGCTAGAGAGATTTACTATGAAGTGGAAAAGGTTAACCTTAGCTTTCGACTGGACTGCCTGGTACTGTCGTGCTATCCGCTTGCTGTTAACAGAATTAATCTGGAGTTTTTTATTAATGCGTAAATTAAACTATATATGTGAATATAATGTCCGCAGTTATTTATAATGAACTTCTTGATTTTATTGATCTGACATTGTACTTGTTTGATCATAACAATATATTTATATAAATAAAATAAATATGAAAACTAATTATAAAGTTTACAAAGCGGGTTTTTCAGTAAATAATTGTTGATCCGCACTTTATACTTATTCCATTTTCCAAGTTTCCCTTCACGTAGAAATTAACAAATATCCTACGGTACAAATATTTACCGCAAAGGTTTTAGTTTCTTGAAACTGCCTTGGAAAATAACATTTTGTACAATAAGACTGTAGAACATGCTAATGAAAACAGTATATAGAAAAGAGCTATATTCTAGGAAAGTTTATCAGCTCGTTAAGACGGTTTCTTTAACTTTAGAATTAAAGATATTTTTGTAACCAAACTGTTAATATCGTTAATATTTATAATCTAAAAAGAAACTTAGGCATATTTTACACTCTCAGGCAAGGAAAATACTTTCCTCAACATAAATGTATTTGAAAGAGACGATCGATCAACTTTTCCTAGACAAATTAAGAAATGAAAAATGTAGAATTTTGTTTGTAACATGAAGGATATAACTATTATTTCAAAAACATATTTTTGTATAAGTTTTGTGTTTTAAGAAAATAAACATTTTTTACAGTAATTTTTTCACTTATGTTTATGTTACATTTAACTTACGTAAGACTTATTCAAAATCATGTTAGAAAATTAGGGAGAACTCTTGAAAGCATGGGTTAAGCAATTTTTGTTAACGTATAGATCTAGAGTAGGAAAATGTTTAGGTAAACAATCGTACAATTTTACCATATAATTGAATAATTATTTGTTTCGTTTTAGTTTCGTAATTTATTTTTATTACATTTATATCATGTTATCTTACACACAATTTTTAATTATAGTGATGGCCTCATATATTGACAAAAGAGGTGACTGCTATAGTTGATGAATTTTGAGTAAAAAGGGATTAAAATAAATGGATACAAAGAAGTGTTAATGGACTCGTTTAAACGTAATTACAGTCTTACCATTCAACAAACTAACTGATATACATGTGTTCATACGTTGCATGATAACATTTCTAATGACTGTACAGAATGTGTTTACAAATTATGTGTCTTACGAGTTCCCATTACTATCATGGCTGCTCATAAGACCGGTTTGAAAATGTAAGAGTTTTATTTTTACTTTAAATGTTAACACCTCTTCTGAGGCTCTGTACTGTGTTCTTATCTTGCATCACGTGGCTGCTTCGCACTGGCTGGTCTGCCGCAGTCAGGTGTTTAAACTATTGTAAAATTACCATCCAAGTATAATAAATTGCAGTTAATATTTTAACTAAAAATTTAACGCAAATCTACCTTGGACTAATAAGACCCTTTTTACCCCACATGTTGGGGACCTTTTGTAACGCACGGTCGGACAGACGTACAAACAATGACTAAATTTTAAAAGGTTGAGGACGAGTCTGAAGATTTTTCCGTACAAACGAAACAATTTTCCAAATTAGTGATAACGGAAACAAACACAACATATTTGGGAGACCAAAAATTTCCAAGCATCTCTTGAACATGAGAAAGATTCACTTATGCTATACGTGTTTTGTGCTATATGAAAAAGAAGGTGTATCGTCCATTTTATGTTCATGAGGCAACCGTTAGAGAAATTGTTTACTTATACTGTACATGTCGAGTGAATGGGTGATGCTTCAACTCGAGGAATACAGTGATGACTTTCTAGCTGCAAGATAGTGCACTACCACACCCGGCTGTACGATGCAAGTGACTACCTTGACGAGAGTCTACCGCAGCGGTGGATTGGCCGTGATGCTGACTTCAATATGCATCTCTTACATTTGCCTCCACGAAGCCCGGACTTTACTGTGTGGAAGGAAGAGTTTTAATTCCTTGTTTGCCGTTGAATCTCTGGGAGTTCATACATCGCATTCCTGCTGCAGTACAGAGTGATGATAAGGCCACTTTTCACAAAGTTTGGTCATAATTTAATTTACAATTATTGTCTGCGAAACAAGCTGAGGTTCACATTTGTAGCACTTGTAGTACATAGGAAAAACTTGAGGTTCTTATTTTTCTAATAGAGTATGTTACTCTTTCTAAGTTTTTACAAGTTCACTATTTTTTTAAACAAAGTTGTTTATTTCATTTTTTTGTACCCCGTATTTAGGCTTATAATGTTTGTACTATTTTTTTGATTATAGTTCATGATACTGAGTATAAAGTTGAATGTACTCTCAGACGCCTCGGAGAATAGTTATTTTAATGAGACAAACTAAAACATTACAGTATTTAGTTAACATTTATTAGTATACGAAATCACTCTACTACATAGGTGATTGGGCTATTGTTAAGAATTTAATTTTGTAGTGTTTCATTGCTCTCATTCTCTTACGAAAAGGTTGCCATCCATTTATTTAAAACCGTATGACCAAGAGTACTATGAGAACCTCAGGTTCTATACGGCCAAATTTGTTTGAAATTCTTTAATTGAGTAATATTTTCTCTAGGCATTTCAAATAACACTTAGTTATTTATTGAACCTATTCTTTTTTTAGATAAATTAAACTAAGATTTATAACGTACATGCTGTAAATTTGGTAATATATTAACTTTGTGAATAAAATTATTTGCTTATTTTAAATCTTGTACATTAAATAGAGTTTTTGAAACAAAATTCATATAAGATATTGTTAGCATTTTACGGTGTTTCTTTGGTGGTTGATTACTTTGAAAATGTCTTAAAGTCGTCTAGTGAATTACTTTATTTACGGTTACCACACAGACTGCCTTGTTAATAAATCATGTAATTCATAACAGCTTCTTAAATGTAATGCATAAAACATTGTATTATTGATAAAGAATGAATTTACATCATAATAAGTTTTAACGTTATTAAAATATAGTTTAAAAATTTTAAATCGTTAAAGAATATTCTGACGGATATATTGCAGTGAAATAAATATTAACGCAAAGCCTTCCATGCTTGTATTGTAACAACCAAGGCCCTGTCAGAAAATAACAACGTGATTGTTTATTCATGGCGAACTGTTTTTAGTCTTCCATTCTTGAGATGACATTTAATTTGAATAAACAATAAATCTCTTTAAAATAGAAAGTTTATTTACATTGTCCACCCGAATTTCAATTGTACTTGAGGAAAATACTTTTATTATGTTTAAACAAATCCAGTTAATTACTCTTAAAGTCCCATCCACGTACCAGTTAGAGTATTCTGTACAGTTACCATGGTTATAGGTCAAACGAACTCTGAATATCTTAATCTAAAACGATCTCATTTAACAGCACTAGACAAACATGCGAATATGTTCGATTATTGTCTAAAATATTATTGTTTTCCCATCAAGGAAGAACTTATTGTCAGATTTTTTTAATTTCAATTTCTCAATTTGTAAATGAAAATGTATATAAGTGTTATTTGTTTTGGGCTTTAGTGTTTGCTCGTATTGATTTTACCGGATTTGTATCATGGTAATTATGTCTTTCAAGCACTACTTGCACATGGTCACAAATTTTAGGTAGTCTTTCAAACAATCATTGTATTGCATAATATTTTATGTAGCTAAATCGTTTTTGGTTAAAATTTTGTCGGTATTTAAAACTATATAAAATATATACACCAATATAGTTGCGTAAAAGACTATTGTTACAATGAACATCAAATTCGTTGCCTTTTAACAATCTTTCAAATTTTCTTTACGACAATTGTATTCAGAATCCACAAGTTCTTTATAACTACAACAGTAAAATGCAGCTAAACTTAAATTTTTTTATAGTTGACATATTAGAAACGTGTAGTCTGTTATTCAAATGAATGTAATACTGACATGTGTTTTAATTAGATCGACACTTCCAGCATAAAGCCTCAGTTATGGCAACGCCTATTCAAGTATTAAGTGTCCGTATTTAAAACAATTATCTGATATTATGTTTTTAGTTTTACAATATAAAAATGACTGAATGTAGTATATTGCTGTAAATCTAATAAACATCACCATCGGTCTCCATTAGTTATTATATTACATATGACGATATATTCATTGTGTGTAATAAGTTCTTATGACTGCCTAAAATTACAATCGATTTAATTATAATTTCAGTTCATCAAAAGCTTTTATATATTAGTAAAAGTTTTGGGTAAATCAACATAATTTACATTTTTATCTATGAATTTATTTGAATTATTATTATTTTTTATAAATATTTTGTTACATTCATTGGCTCTTATACAATAGTTGTGCCTTCTATAGATTTTAAATTTCTGTCTATGTATAAAAGCAAAGCCCTTACTCACAAACCCATCACAATTCTATAAATGCCCGATCTACATAAGTTGAAATTTGTTTGGTTTCAAAATAAAAATAAATTGTCATAAAGACTAAACAGCTCTAGTGGTTGAATAAAGGTTAACAACTAAAATATTTTTTTTTTAACTTCTCAAATTGAAAATTGTCACACTCGTTTATAATTCTCTCATGAGATAAATAACAGATTTTTAAAATAGATAAACCTCTCATAAGATTTTAATTGGGTCCAGAACTGTATTCCTTTCTCCAACTTCTTTCAAATGTCCTACAGAGATACAATTTTGGACATAGTTCCTCTATTACATACATAGAAAATAGAAACAATTGCCATAAAAACCAATTACCCTATAGTTTAACCCATTCAAGACATTGGACGGGCAGTTTCCGTCCTTCACTTCGCGCGGCCCAACGGGCCGCGCCCGTCCGCTAGACACTACATCGACGTAGTTGAAATATTGCCGATAGATCGCAGAGGCATTCACATTTGCTGCATATTTTGTTCTCAATATTCTAGTCTATGTTTTTCTTCTTCTTCGTTGCTGAAAATCATCTGATATTGCCTCAAATCATCTTGGCAAAACAGCTTTCTTTCGTTTGTAAACAGTCAAGATGGCGTCTCGCGACCGGAATGATGTGTTCGTAAATTCAGATGATTTTGCGACTTACGTTGTTAATGTTTTAGATGAAGTGGTGATGAGGAATGTGACAGCGAACAAGATGACATGATACATGAAAATAATTAAATGTCTGATGGTACAAACGTTGACAGCAGTGATAATGAAAGTGACGATAACCCACCGGCTAGGCCTTGTGATTTTGCGTGAAGTGTTGGACCAAATACTGTTAGTACAATGCGTTTTACCGGCAATGATGGAATAAATCCTATCATTTCGAGGTAGTTAAGAGAAAAACTGCACTGAATCAGATGTGTTTAATCACTTCTGTGACGAAACTTGTTGGGCTCAGGTAACCCTTTGGTAGGCTTCCCGCTTGTGGAGAATCACCACTGCGCCTTCAAGGAAAGTTTTGGGGGCATTTTATTGAAAAGATACCTCCAACCACCAAAGCCAAGCCCTCAAGAAAATGTAAAGTTTGTGCCTCACAGGGGAAAAGAAGTGAAACAGTCTACCAATGTAAAAAGTGTCATGTTCCACTTCATCTGGGAACATATTTTGAGGTGTTTCACACCCGAACCAAATTCTAAAGATGTATATTAAAAATTTGTAAATGGTGTAAATATATTTATATAAAAAAACTAACATTTTGTGTTCATACAATAACAAGGAATAACTAGAGTAAATGTATAATATTCATAGCATGTTATACATTAAGTGTTATGCAATGTGCACCTGTTCTTACACGAAAGCATGGAAAATATCCAGTTCTGTAGTTCAAAAATTATAGTAATTTATTCAGTGACGAATGGGTTAAAATAGTTTAAAGAGGGTTGAAGCCCTAGAAGAACTACATGTTTTGTTTTCAACTCCAAGATATCCTATTAATATAAAATTTTAGACCTAACGTCTGTCGTGCTTTCAAATAATGTAGAAAAATAAAATATATTTTCCACGATGACCGAGTATTCACCGCCTGGATCTGTGCTACAACCCCTAGAAGATCTATATATTGTTTTTACATTCCCAATGAACTAAAAAGATTTAATGTATTATTACTTTTTTGGAAAAATAAAAGAATTAAGATAGGCAGATGTTTCATAATTGTTGGCATAGTTTATTCTATGTATATAAAATTAGGGTAAATTTTTTAAAATCACTAAGTAATAAAAATTATCCACATCTGCACTGTGTACTGCGGTCTATTTTCTGATTTTGTATTGTTTAAAGTTACGTTGCTTTCAGTAAAGGAAGTGGTAAAGCCTTAACTTTTATTTCTTTAACACTCAATAACATCTCAAATAATTTGAAAATAAGCATTTTGAATCGTTCAGCTTCGTTAGCTTCGTACTTATAGCATTGTAAAAATTCTATGTTGTAACAAAACCTTTCACTCGAATAAGTGTATGAAAGAATATGCAATGTCTGGCATTAATTTTGGTTTACCAACCAAAGTAAAGCTATTTGCACCTTTCGTTCAATGAATTCATTGTACATCGAGAAACTCTTGCATTAAAGCCTAAGAGGTTCAAAATTTTTTGCTATTGATTTTTTGACAAAAAAATGGGTAGTGGCAATAAAAAAACTTCAATGTCTACTTTACGTTTTCGCTGCTCAGAGGTAAAGTGTTGTTGAAACTGTTTAATATACGAATAAACTCTGGATTTCCTTACAGATGAAGATTTTCATTGTAAACTTTTAAGTGTCTACTTAAATTATGTTACCTTAGAAACTGGTTGAAGCTGGCAAATGTCTTGAACATAGCCCTTCAGGGAAAATATAAAAAGATCTTTGAACAATTTTAGCAATAATGATAATGAAACTTGAATGACGGGTCTAGAAGGTGTAATAAACAGCTTACACATATCTACATATCCACCCTTCCTAGAAACTAACAAAGTTAAAGTTGGTGTGGCTTTTCTAACAATTATAATGAATCACTTTATGGCACCACATGTAAGGCTATTTGAAAACTTTGTTCATATTATTTTCATCCTAATATTACAGCGAATATGTTATCAAACTAAAATAGAACAACGAAATGTATTTAATTATTTACTAGTGTGGCAGTTCAAGTGATAGTGTAAATAGTGTATTTTCTCTTGAGCAGTTAGTATTCATTTTTATATTCATTAATATTAGTACAAGTTTCCGAAAATTAGAAACTTGATGAAGTAGATCAGAACCCTATTAACTTTAAACTCATAACATTAATACTATGCCGGATAAATGTTCAATTTACAACACTATTAAATATCTGCGCAACTTTGTATTAAGATATTAAATGGGGATTTCTACCACTTATTGGTGTGACCATGCAAACTCAACGTTAGTATTTGTAAAAAAAAAACAAGTACAGCAACAGACTGAGGGTCGACGGTTAATTCAGAATAAAACTGTTTATTTAATAATGCATGTAAAAAACATTATTGCTTCATTACGAGTATTTTAAAAATATTGTTCCTGTTACCATCTTTTTATATATATATATATATATATATATATATATATATATATATATATATATGTTCACAAATGTTTCATACTGAGTTGCGAATTAACATTTTTGGTTATTTTATTTTTATTCTATGTTATTATTTGCTTCCTGAAGATGTGGGTATCAAATCCCACGAAATATAGAAGCTTTATATCTTTGTTTTTTATTTAAATAAGTAACATACTATATATTATATATGTGTGTCTGTGTGTGTGTGTGTTTTCCCTTTTACTTCTTTCGCCATAATTACACTGACGAATCACAGGAACGAGGTCAAAAGCTACTTTGAATTTCACATGGCAATATGTTGTTGTCATGTTATATTTCTTTCGGCTTGTATACACTTTGGGCCTTTACTAAAAGGTCTAACTGTAAGATTTCCTATATCTGGTTTACCATTTTTCATGTCCAAACTATTAATATTTTAGCATTTAACACTAGCACAGTTTATGAACTTTATGGAAGACAACTTTCATTTCATGATCATCAAGCATCAAGATTTCAAAAGTTTTGATATTATACCTTTCCATGCATGCATCCATTTATTGATGAAATTAGACGACATGCCACGAATTTCATTTTGAAAACATTATAAATACAACTGCGAAAGTTTATCAAACTTTATTATTAAACCTATGGTTTCAACATTACAAAAAATGTGCAAATACGAAATTCTATTTATACGAATAATATTCTACGTTTGGGAGAGTATATACCACAGTTTCAAAACTCTTCAGTAGGTACACAGCATTTATTGCATACACGACAATTAGAACAAACTCCTTTACCCCTGCAATCATCAGTAACAAGTGAATTACAGCCCACTTCAAACACCAACTACATATCTTCTCTTTTAAATATCTTCATAGAGATTATCTCCACCACCGTCTTCTTCTCCAACCCTATACGCATCGTTACCTCCACCATCTAACAAAACAATATCCTTACACAATTTTCAATGCAATGTGACGAGATTAATTTAATAAACTTATCAGCTTAAAATGTGCAACAAAATTAAATTTCTCTATTGTCTAAGGGACTTAACTTTGCTACAACTGTTCAATTTGCCCGAAATATCAGATTAAATTTTTTTATATTAACAAAGACTTTCAAGTGGTCACGAAAAATTAGAAATTTGATAGCATGACAGTTAAAATTAAAACATTCACTGAACAATTTAAAGATTCACCAAGCCAGGAACCACTACCATTCAGTCCAGACCATCCTATTGAAACATTTTTAAACGTTATTTTATATAACGAAACGTTATTCTTAGTCCCTGAAACATAACAAAAACCTGTAATTATGCCTGCTGACAAAGGTGATGTAATAGTAATCATTAACATTTCAGACTATATTAGAGATCCAATCGTCAAATGGAAAATTGACTTATCAGTTATTAAAATCTGATATGACAGTCAACTTCGAGAAAGAAATAACTAAATGTTTGAAAGAAAACTATATTAAAGAGAGATTGCCAAAAAATGCCTGATATTTAAATAAATATAAACCCTCAAACACCCGTTTTATACCTATAACCTTAAGTCCACAAAACAAAGACATCACCATTTGGCCGTCCTATAGTCACCTCAATATCATCCCCTACAGAATGAAAGAAACGCTGAACATGAATGAAAACACATAAGCCCATTCGTCTTTCATTGTTTCTGTGCGTGACAATAACATTTATTATCAGTGAAACATTTACTACTATAAATTTTTAGTTCTTATTTAAAATATATTACTTTACCTAATGACTTTATAATAAATTTTGACAAAATAATTACTACAAATTAACCAGTTTTATTTGGCGCTACCTGTGTACATTTTAACACAAGGACATGACATTATTGATAATTCAGAGTCCATTCGAAAGTTTTCAATTAATAAAAAAGTTTCTATTAATAACAATAACTCTTTTTAATTATTTCTAAAAGTTAGACGCTTCATAAATTTCAAAATTACAAATAGCACTTTATTATATTCCAAGAAAGATGTTCTTTAAATGACGAACAAGTTATTTTCCCTAAAGTTAGGAGATGTAATTTTCCGCCTGGCTTACCCCAGTTCAAGGAGTACAGCATAACCTTCATGTATCTTACAACCGTATCAGGCCGCAGTGTATGTAAAGGAGATGCTTTACCGTACGTCTTCTTTATATATATATATTTTATATATATATATATATATATATATATATATATATATATATGTCTGAAAAATTATATCTTTTAAAGCGTTCTTCAACAATCAAAGAAAATGTCTGTGTAAAATATAATTAACACGTTATATTTTAGAGTACATTCGTTTCTGTTATTTGTAATGAATAACATACTACTAAGCGTAATTTGCTGTTAATGGTAGTGTAACCATTTTGGACTTGAGGGAAATTAAAAAATATAAACATTAAAATTATCTTAAACAAATAAGGAAACTTTCATTCAATCCGGTACTATGATTGTTTTCAAAGTAAACTCAAGGGATTGCACCAATTTTACAAATATATTGCAATGTACAAGGAGTGCCTCAAGATGGTTCTAATACAAAACGGACTATAAATAAAATGTACATGACTATCATTATGAAAATAAGAACAATTGTATAATATAAAAAAACAACAATAAATACAGATAATATTTACAACAACCATAATATAATTAATAACAATAAATAGAAAGAACGGTAATAAGAAAAGTAGTGCAATTTCAGAACTTTGTTATTGAAAGACAGTTCAGGCTCACAAAAAAGTTCGAATAGGTGGTAGCTTTACTTCCGGTTCGAATTAGTCGGGTAGGTCTACTATAACTGTATTTTAATGTTATTAGGATGTATAAAATATTATGTAGCTATATTTGTTGGTACACAAAGTGACGGTACTCAATTATGAAAAAAAGATCCCGACGGAGCAAGTACTTTTTGTAATTCAATATTTATAGAAAAAATTAAAATTGGTTATTGCCATTTTTTAAAATTTAATAACTTTAAATGTATATACAGATATATATATATATATATATATATATATATATATATATATATATATATATGTTAAATTTTGAAGCGTTAGCGCTTCTGATAAGGATTATACTTAGATTCACCGAGTGTTGAGAGTGATGCGCTGCCCACCATGACAGATCATATGCGGTTGACGTTAAAGCCAACTCAACTGCTTCCGTCTTCATGCTGTTAGTAAACGGTTTATCATGCCTATCATTAGTGGATCGCGTGTCGTGTGTCCCTGAATGAACGCCAACCTCTTCCATTATCCCTAAGGCAATATTTTAAGAAAAAAAGCTAAAAAAGAAAGTAGCCTGCTGTAAACTTGCCGCAGCGAAATTTTGGAAGCGCACATTCCATGTGGACTGGCTGCGGTGTGTTTGGCATCACTATCAACACTTGTAGAATAGACTGTAGTCGGTCGGATCTATGAAGTTGGGAATACCATATTTAGTTATTTTTTCTAAATTGTGTAAAATATAATGGTGCATAGGTTTGAAAGCTTACATTTCGAGAAGAAATATTATTTCACTTAGTTCATACGAGCTTATTTTCTAAAAGTTTAGATTTTTATAGTAATTTTATATAAATTTGTTTTATCATACACCTTTGGCAGACATATAATTTTTCAGATCCTGCTAAAAGAATTTAGAAATTCCCAAGGCTGCTCTGTCTTTTGTATATCGCTTCTAGTGAATTCTGCTCAATATGTTTTCTCTGGGATCGGTTGATACATTTCAATTACAGTATACTAAATGTTCCTAAAGCATGTTTTGGCATTTTAAAATATGTTCACTGAAGATAAATCTCCGCAGTTAGGCCTAAATATGGAAGAAATAAGCTTGTAAAAGACACGTTCTGGCGTGATGTATACTAGAAAATTAAAAGTTTTGGTTTGACGTAGGCCACGTACTCCTTGAAAATAAGATTATTATATTTTCTATAAACAAAATAAATATCAACGAACTTAACTGATAAAAATTCCAATTGCTTACCGAAAGCAAAAAAAAAAAAAAATGTGAAAAGTTTTATTTACTGATCAAAATCATTATATAATTCGTTTCATTCATTTCTTACGTCATTAGTATTATAAAATGTTAAATAACAATTAATAGTTCTGAAAGCCGCGTACTTTTTAAAACGTGTTTTTAGTAGTAAAACTCTTTTTCGTGTCTTTTTAATGTTATAGCACATTTTCAAGTATGTTGTTATATATGATTTGAAGTTTATTATGAGTTTTGAGTTTACATGTATCACATTTTGTATGCAAATATTACAGGAAAAAGTGCTAAACAGATAGAGAGAACAAACCCAGATAGTAACCAACCAAATTCGTTAGATAAACGAAAAACATATAATTTCTTGTAGTCGCAATTCCGTTGAATATGTGAGCTCACGGAGTAACTGACGCTATTATTAATATTTTTTGCACAATATAAGAACATGCAATAAACAAAGCATAAGGTCTTTATGTACGACGTGTAACGGAATAGTAAGGACTTTCAGAACTTAGTTACCTGCAACAAACTATAACGCCAATGAGCGACGCGGGTCGTCAGGCGCGATGTACCCACATCAAATCAGTATTTGCGTGAATCCTAAATATTGCGTGGATTTATGCAAACTTTTTCATAAAAATATTAACCTATTTGGCTAAAAATTCTTATTCGGTACTATAGTCAAGATATATAATCGTTCTAGAAGAAAGGGCTTAACAAATAATATTACTATAGTAACTTTTACTCGTTTATACGGATAAATAACATTCATATACCTACACACATTAAATGTGATTTCAAATAAAAATTAATAGTTTTTATACTATATACTTCTGTTTAATAAATGTATTTGATATGTATTGGATTATTTAAATTTACCATATTCAATGAATAGTATTTGCTAACTAATACAATCAAATACAATATCTTAACAGGCAATAAGGTACGAACTGAAAAAAACGTAATGAATAAAAAATGTGATCTGTTCAGAAAGAAACAATTACATGTGAAAAATAAATTCAAGAACGAAAGATTAACTTTTGATTTGATGATAGTGTGTTATATATAATAAACATAAATGTCAAATATACCATATACAACAGATCAACTCTATTCGAAGAACTTAAGTTAACCATGGACAAAAATAGCAGCTCTGAATTTAATTGTTAGTACTCAAACAATAAAAATGAAAACCTTCAAATCTATAAATAAAAACTTGATACAGCGATAATGCTATAAAACAAATAAAAAATTATAGCAGAAAAAATGAAGTAAGATTAAGATATTTACTGTAAAATCAAACAACATAAAGAATATATATTCCTTTTAAGATAAAGGTAGTCGTTTTTATAGTAAAACTCCTAACTAAGCATCAAGAGGATCGTTAACCATAAACTTCTAAATACTGTAATGGGAGACTGAATATTCAGTTTTAAAAACATACAATATTGTCGCATTTATATTTTTGCTTTTACTTGTTTTTGGCTGACCTTTAGCATAGCCTGTCATTCGGTGAGGTTGAAAAGTTTTATTTTAGTAAGTATGTTTGTTCACATGATATCCGAAAACGATAAACTTATGTACTTAAAATGTTGCTTCAAACTTAATTCCTACAAAGGTAAACAATAAGTTTTGTAATAATGAAAGTGCAACCACGGAATTTGATTGAACGTAAGCGATTATTTTTGCATCGTTCCTATGGGTAACCATGATGCAACGAGAAAATAGCAGGATAAACAAATGTTTTAAACAAGCTGAGGAGATTTAAAATGTGACATATTATCACATGTAAGGTATGATTTCCGCGCCCTCTTGCGTTATAGTACCCTGTCCAGCTCACAGGAATTTTATTATTTAAACCTCTTTTAAAAACTTTATGACAAATGCCATGTGAATGTATAATTTTGCAATGAATGGTGAGAAACATTTACCCTGAAAAAATACAATAAAAAGCTTGTATTTTTGAAGAGAAACTTCATTTATAGGCAGAAAAAATTAGTTCTGTGAGGGTGTATGCCCAACCACGGAATTTTGTGGAACTCCTTTGAAGGCGTTTATCACGCTTTAGGTTCTCAACAGTTATATTTTGTCTGCCAGAGTACCCCTACTTTGTGTTAGGTATTATATTCCACATAGGCCTAAAAAGTTATTTGATATAATAATTTTTGAACCATGGGTTGTATTGAACTCCGAGAATCGTGTTGTATAAAAGCCTAAAAGAATATTTCGTAAATGTTACCGAAGGGAGAATTTCAGTAACTGATTTTTGTATTTACAATAAACGTTATTTCAAGCCTCTTGTTTAATTGCATTAAAAACATTCAAACTTTGCATTGGAACTAATAAGATATTTGTACAAACTTTGAAAGAATATATATGTTTTTTAACAGAAATATTTTTATAAAGAAACCAGGGTACACCATTGAATGCGTACTTGACACTCTCAGCGGCACTTGACACTATCAATATCTGAAAGTGTTAATCATATATTTTAGTCACCTTTGTTTGCTCATGTATATACGTTGTACCCCTATCTCTTAGCGTCCGTTAGTATCACCGCATGGTGAGTTTATCGTGTATTATACACCTATAGACATTGGAGTGTTATGGTTAAATATCAATACTTTACTGGATTTAGCCCTCACTCTGGCGGGTCTCGTGAATGTACAATACTTTGCTGGATGTAGCCCTCACTCTGGCGGGTCTCGTAAATGTACAATACTTTGCTGGATGTAGCCCTCACTCTGGCGGGTCTCGTGAATGTACAATACTTTGCTGGATGTAGCCCTCACTCTGGCGGGTCTCGTGAATGTACAATACTTTGCTGGACGTAGCCCTCACTCTGGCGGGTCTCGTGAATGTACAATACTGTGCTGGACGTAGCCCTCACTCTGGCGGGTCTCGTGAATGTACAATACTTTGCTGGACGTAGCCCTCACTCTGGCGGGTCTCGTGAATGTACAATACTTTACTGGATGTAGCCCTCACTCTGGCGGGTCTCGTGAATGTACAATACTTTACTGGATGTAGCCGTCACTCTGGCGGGTCTCGTGAATGTACACTACTTTACTGGATGTAGCCCTCACTCTGGCGGGTCTCGTGAATGTACAATACTTTGCTGGATGTAACCCTCACTCTGGCGGGTCTCGTGAATGTACAATACTTTACTGGTTGTAGCCCTCACTCTGGCGGGTCTCGTGAATGTACAATACTTTGCTGGATGTAACCCTCACTCTGGCGGGTCTCGTGAATGTACAATACTTTGCTGGATGTAGCCCTCACTCTGGCGGGTCTCGTGAATGTACAATACTTTACTGGATGTAACCCTCACTATGGCGGGTCTCGTGAATGTACAATACTTTGCTGGATGTAGCCCTCACTCTGGCGGGTCTCGTGAATGTACAATACTTTGCTGGATGTAGCCCTCACTCTGGCGGGTCTCGTGAATGTACAATACTTTGCTGGATGTAGCCCTCACTCTGGCGGGTCTCGTGAATGTACAATACTTTGCTGGATGTAGCCCTCACTCTGGCGGGTCTCGTGAATGTACAATACTTTGCTGGATGTAGCCCTCACTCTGGCGGGTCTCGTGAATGTACAATACTTTACTGGATGTAGACCTCACTCTGGCGGGTCTCTTGAATGTACAATACTTTGCTGGATATAGCCCTCACTCTGGCGGGTCTCGTGAATGTACAATACTTTACTGGATGTAGCCATTACTCTGGCGGGTCTCGTGAATGTACAATACTTTACTGGATGTAGCCCTCACTCTGGCGGGTCTCGTGAATGTACAATACTTTGCTGGATGTAGCCCTCACTCTGGCGGGTCTCGTGAATGTACAATACTTTGCTGGATGTAGCCCTCACTCTGGCGGGTCTCGTGAACGTACAATAATATTCAAAGGCTGATAAGTTTGTGTAAATATAAAAAAAGTCTCTAATAAAGATAGCTAGGTTTTACAAATTGTAATAAGGGGCGAAAATTCCTTAATATATTATTTTATCTTATAAATAATAATGAAATGTTACTATTCGATATAACTATTATGCATTTCAACATTTATGGCATGAGTACGATTTTGTAAACTAACTAAAATTTGGGAGAATTTAAACTCTCACAATACTATCACATAATTTAAATATAACTCCGTAATTCTCGTTTATAAACTTATTAAATTTAATTTGTTTTTATATGCTTGCTTTATAACATACAGGTCAATTATTTTATATCTACATAATCTATTAGTCACCTTTAAGTTATGAAGACACATTCCAATCAAAAATGCTTTTCTATTAGAATTTTTGAGCTGCTGTTTAAAAAACTCTAAATTTATTGTTATAACATTTATTTGTACTGAAAATATTAGACGTATTGCAAGGTAGGATCAATTTTGTGTCACTCCTTACTAATACCATTAGTACGTCAAAGTACCATGGTCCTTAAGACAGGTGTAGTTTTAGTAAATGTCGGAAGGCTGTTTTACCTCTACTTTTACAATATTTAGCAAATTTAGTGGATTGTTTTACTACTAAGAAATAATATGAAAAGGACTGTGCATCCCACAGGGTCTCATTAAAATCGTAACTTCCGTTTGTACGTCTGCCTATCCGCCAATATGTACGATATCTATTGATAGAAAGTTCATAGAGATTGTAAACTCGATAAATGGTGTATTTTAGATCCAAAGAAGAACTCAGTTGATTTTAGGATCGAAAGGTCAAAGGCAGCACGTCTGTGTGATACTTCCTGATATAAGGATCAGGATTCTTGATTCTTGAAACTCGGTACGTAAGTTCGTCGTGCTTAAGAAAGAATCTTATTGATTTTATAGTCAAAAGTTCATAGGGCAGACCATATGGGCCTGTTTCTCCCCATGAGTGTAGCAACTCTTGATAGCAAGATACTAGAGACTTGAAACTTAAGTTCCTCTTGGTCTCAGAACTACATATATCTTTAAATGTTGAGATCTAAAGATCAAATTAAATGGTAGCCTTTCCGTATGTCTATAGTTCTGCTGTCTATCTGTCCGTCTGTGAGATACCTATTGTTTCCGTTGTGTCGGGATTTGCGGTACTCCGATAGCTCTGCGAAGCTGTATTAGAATAATAATAATAATTTCGTTGTATAAGTTTATTACAACTCATTCTTTGTGTAACGTATATGCAGAAGTTGACAAATGTTATTATTTTAATAATTAATATTTATAATTTAGTAGAAATAATAGGAGTAGTAGAATAATTATTAGTGTTATATTTGTTAAATGCAACTAAGTTATATAATACGTTTTCGATTATACGTGAGACCAATATATAACTCAATTTGTATTAGAGAGATTTTCAAATAATATCCTATCATTTCAGATTGAAGCAATTCACAAATAAATGCGAAAGAAGTTTCATGTAATGCAAAGAAACTAATTATGAAAGCCGAACTGTATTTATGTATTAACTGTATCAACTATGTGCCGTTATTTATTTTTAATTAATATAGTACATATTTTCGCAGCCCATTTACTTGTTACTGGTTAGTATAAGTTACATCCGATTTTCTTGGAAATAAATTCTTGGCGGATTGATAACCTAATTGGCACGCGTATGAATTATTTCTCTCGGGAACTTTGTAGCTGCCGAACCTCGCTATCGAAGGAAAACCTCACGCGCCTTGTTCGTAAGTAAAAATGTATATTTTCGTATCATAAGTTAGCCCTTTCTTGCGAGACATCTAATTTGAATGTCATGTAAAGTAAAATTATAACTTGTAAAGTAACATACCTTGTACGTTTTTTACATACCAGATCAACTTATATAATATTTGTGGCGATGTCCTTCTCACGAGACCACGTTGTCGTGATTGTAAGTTGTCTCGATAAATGGCTAATACCGTCGCGATTTAGTTTTAGGCGAGTTGCAGTTCGCTCTTCGAGCTCACTTCTTGAGTTCAAGCCAGATTACTGTATGTTTTAGACTTCCAGTCTACTAATCTTCCCCTTTTCCGACTACAGCTGCATTGCCGAGCCAAGAATGCTGACCTCCGCGTTTTTGAGACAAGTTCATTTTAAAGGGAAGTTATTTTTAAAGTTTTGTATGATTATTAATTTCGAAGGTACAATCCATAGAACATTGGAATATTTGGATCCATCCCATGGTATTATATTTCAGTTCATTTATACTCTATTTGGCAGCAACGTGGCAATATTTTAATTTATTTTACCAGCTAGAAGTGGTGCTTTTATGTTTATTTGCCAATATTAAACATATACGTAAACTTCGAATTTCGAGTATTCATTACTACGACCTCAGTGGTATCCAACTCCATGTGTATTGTACATTCGGTACAACAAATTTTTATAAGGATTTAAATTTGAATTTAAATCAATAAATATGTTTTGATAATGTTGCAATAATTACACCATAAAAATTTTCAAAGACAATTTATCCTTAATCAATAAGGAAAGTGAAAGTTAGCATTTGTTATTGCATAAAGTGTTAATGTTTCTTCTCACTAACTTTGATTAAAAAACTAATAAATCAGCAAACATACCATGTATTGGATATTTGAATAAAAGTATGAGTAAAAAAGCTTAATAAAACATTCAATTTGATGATTGTGAAAGGATAATCTAATATTTATTAATTAGTGTAATTAGTAGTTGTATGTCCATTCAATATTAAAAAAGATAAATACACAAACATTTAAAAAGGTATGGATATAAATTAAAATATATTACAACATATTTTGTTAGAATATAATGTATGATTACTCTACAATATATTAACGAACAAAATCTAATTACGTTTTATTAGCTGTATATATGAATATTGATTTTCTTATGATCATTGGTTTTGTGTGTGTGTGTAATCTGTAATAGAATAAATTATTGTTTATAGAAATAACTCTCTTTAAAAGTTAGTTAAAAGCTTCTTGGTACTCTCCCATGTTTAATATACAATTCTCTTAATCACCTATCTATCAATTTTATCAGATGACCAATGGATTATTCAGTGGGATAAAATATATTCGGTGGTTGGCCTCACAACATCCTTGTGTTAGAACTTTATTTTCCTAACCTAATTCTGACTAACCGACAAGCACAAGTCAGAAGGTTACATACACGTGCCTACTCACTCGCTAGTCTCGAGCGACACAAGTATTAGTACCTACGACCTACGATCAAGTTGAGCGTAGCTCAGTGGCAGCGTCGTGGACTGAAGTTCCGCCGGGCCGCTGATCGATCCACACTCCCGGCGTTATCTTTTTGTGTCCAAGAATATTATTTTATTTCATTATAATAACAGTAGTTTCATTCATTTCTCACAGATAGTGCTGCTATTGCTAATCGTGATATTCAAGACTGGTCTTTCAATCTTGCCTGTATTTTAATTCTGCAATTCTTTTTCTATGTGACTTTTTTAACTGTTTTATGTGACTTTTAAACTAGTTTTAGCATTTTAACTTATTCCATTTTATCCTTAGTTTTAATTATTTATTTATTTATTCATTTATTCACCAGTGCAAATTAATTATTAAGAGAATTTAACCAAACATTATTATTGTTGTAAAACAAAATGACTCTATCGATTGAACAGACGAAGAATGGCAAACCTCTACTCCTCCACAACAATCATAAATATAAAGAGAGTCATGTTTTGAAGAACGGGGACAGAGCTTGGCGATGTTTGGGGGGGAAGTGTGGAGCTAAGGTGAGGACCAACGCTGATGCTACGCAAGTGGTGACGTCCAGCGGCAAGCACCTAGGGTCCCACCCTGTCACCATGAGAACGCTCTCCTTCTCGCCTACTCCTATCCGGCCTGCCGCATCTCCCGCGACACTCGGTTGCGCATCGACCCCTGCTGCTTCGTTGGCAGAGTCTGCCGTGACGCCCGCGTCGTTGAGCAAAACCGAACCTTTCCACGCGTGCAGCCTGCGTGCCGACTCGGGTTGTCGCGATGGACGCCTCCTGCCGGTGTCACCCGCGACGTCCGTAGGCACCTCGACTCCACTCGGATCACTTGACGCTGCACAGTCCGTGCCAGCAACGGAGGCTGCCGACTTGGTTGCTGAAAACCAAATGCTTAAAGACCATTCTACTGCAGCTCAATGATAAATATAAACGTGTATTGGACCACTCTATCGAGTCGGATACACGTCTAATGCAATACACAGATCAGGTTTTCGTGGCAAATACGTCGAGAGTGGATTCATACGTGCGCGCTTCCGCGGCGGACTGCGGCGTGCAAGTGTGACCCACCTCATCGCGCTTCCGCGGCTGACTGCGGCGTGCAGTGTGACCTGCCGGCCAACTGCAGGGACCAGTGGTGCACCGAAACCAAGGGACCTCGTGGCTAGCCTCAGGATCACAATTGAGGTTCTTGAGGCGGAAATTCGATGTTTGAGGGGGGAAGAAGATGGAGAAATGCGGGTGTGACAGAGGGCAGCCGCCCGAGTGGACAGTGGTAAACCACAGCCGAAAACACCTTCCAGTCAAAACGGAGAATAGGTATCAGGCTTTGGCTGGCTCACAACAGTCGAAACGTCAACTAAAACCCTCTGTCATACCCAACACTCCCAGTGGCGAGCAGAAGAAGGAAGGAAAAAACGACCAGAAGAAGAAAAACCTAGAACTCCACTGCCTTTTTCTTCAATTTCTCATCGAGGGCGACAGCCATACCCGTGACTTAGCTGATCTTGTGAGGCGAAAAAATCACTCGGGTGACCAAAGTAAAGGGCGTCTGTAAGTCAGGGGGTAAACTGCTGGAGGCGGGTAGCCGACGACTCGCCTGCGCCCGGGAGCTGCTGCGTCATCATAGCAGGGACAAACGACGTCGCCTCTGGCCAGCAATACAACATCTACACAAGCATCTCGAGGAGCGTATCACGAGAAAGCTGAGAAACCGCCAGCGTTGTCGTCTCCACCCTGCCCCACAGACACGATCTGCCAGCCACTCACCTAATCCATCAAGAGACCGCTCTCATCAACAACTATATTGAAGAGCTGTGCGAGAGGCACCAATGGGGCAGTGGTGATGGACTTCAATCGCATCGGCAGAGGTGCTTTCACACAACACGGCATGCACCTGCGGTCTGGTAGTAAGCACCTGCTGGCGGAGCTGGTGGTGGATAGTCTGCGGAGGATGAACCCCTCTGTCCTCAGAGCGCCATCATCCCAACCGCCTGCAGCCAGCGCTGCTGAGACGCCGTCAACCGGACCTCAGAAGACTGCATCTGCGCCACCACTCTCCACCCACCCTGCCACCTTGGACAGCCGCAGCCCAGCCCCACGTCTTGCCCTTCGACTCATTCGCGGAGGCGGTTAAAAGCGGCCTGCCGAACTCGTCTCCGGTGAAAAATCCACAAAAAAAACTGTCCATCCTCAAGTCTTGTGCAAATAACATAAAATTATTTATCAGAACTAGGGAATCACCAATCAATCAATCACAAAAATCAAATTCACAAAATTCAAAATTCAACCCTTGTTTTTTCCAGTGGTGCACCAGAATGCGCAGTTCTGCCACAAATAAAATAGACGAGCTGGACACTCATGGCAGAAGAGCTGCACCCCGACATATTCGTTGTTTCTGAACATGGCTTCACGGCTGACACTGTCGCTATGTTCAGAATCAACAATTACGAATTGGCTAACTCTTTTCACCGAACAAATTTCAAAGGGGGTGGTGTGGTGTGGCAATATTTGTCAATCCTCAATTGAATTTCCAGCCCTTCAGGGTGGATTATAGCTGTGATCTTAACTTTGAAGTGGCTGGAATAAAAATTGATCAAAATTCCGTTGGAAAAATTGTAGTTAATTGGCTTATACAGATCCCCAAATGGGTGCAGCACAACCTTTTTTGAAAACCTTGAAATCCTCCTAAATTTGTTCAGTTCCAAAATCATTGAAGTTCATTATCGTTGGTGACTTCAATATCGACGCGATGGATCGCACCAACCCCCTGACCCAGCGGTTTCGCGATATTCTTGCTTCTTTCGGTTTAAACTGGTCCGTGAACTCACCAACAAGAGTGACCGCCACATCGAGCACAGCCATCGACAACGTCATCACAAATGTTCCTGATGTTTCGGTCTCTGTAATGGACGCGGCCATCTCTGACCACTTCGCGCAGGAAGCCATTTTCACAAATCCAAACAAAAATCTGAACCTCCCGCCATGAAAACAAAACGAGATTTAAAAGCTGCAAATGTAAATCTTTTCAAAAAATATCTCGAGAAAGAATCATGGTCTTTCTTGGATTCTTTTGACCGAGTAGAGGACGCCTTCAACGCGTTTCTTGGCAAAGTAATTTTCATTTTAAACATCACTTGCCCGTTCAAAAATTTCAAAGAGCGTATCAAAGAGGGCAAGAATACCTGGATTACCCAGGATATTCTTGAAACTAAGAGAAAGGCTCATGTTTTACCATTCGATATTATGTCAAGACTGAAAATGAAGAGTTAAAAAACTTTTTTCGCAATTACAAACAAAATTATCGAAAAGAAATAAAAGAAAGCCAAGGCACGAGACGTCGAAAACCAATTACAACCAATCAGAAAACTTTCAAAAAGCGCGTGGAACATCATTAATAGCAGCAAAAAAATCAACCACAATTTTCCAAATTCTCGGTTCCGACACTAAAAACAATAAATGTACACAATTGACGATCCCTTTAAAGTGGCAAGTGAATTTAAACACATTTTTCTCGACCGTAGCTGAACCAGATAACTCGTTTATCTTGGACAGCTCCTCGCGAAGAGCCATTGACGGGACCGGTCTCATCTATGGTTCTTTTTCCTGTAGGTGAGGCTGAGGTGGCCCGTATCGTGCAAGATCTGAGACCAAAAAAAGTCTTGCGACATCAACGGAATGTCTGTATGGTTAATCAAAAGGTGCTTCAAGCACTTCTTGACACCAATCACAAAAATTGATTAATCTCTCTTTTGCACAAGGCGTTTTTTCCCTCTGCATTGAAAACAGCCAAAGTCATTCCAATTTTCAAGAAAGACGATCCTTGCATCTCAAGCAATTATCGTCCGATTTCCATCCTCCCTGTTTTCAGCAAAATTTTTGAAAAAGCATTTCTCAAACAAATTCGAAAAATTTTTTGAACCGTTATGAAATTCTTTGTCCCGAACAATTCGGGTTTCAGGAAAAACAAATCGACAATCGATGCTGTAACGGATCTCATTTCACAATGTTGTCGATGGCCTGGGAAAGGAGAGAACATGTGCTAAGCATATTCCTCGACCTTTCCAAAGCTTTTTGACTGTGTGCATCATGCAAAACTGATGCACCAGTTGAGGACAAGTGGTATTCGGGGGTCTGCCGCACGACTGGCTCTCGTCTTATCTTCAGGATAGAGAGCAGTGCGTACAGATCGCGAATGCCATGTCAAGCAAAGTGAAAAATGCCCTATGGTGTGTCCCTCAGGGATCAATATTAGGGCCAGTCCTTTTCATAATTTACGTCAATAGGTTGACGTCATCAATCCAGTATGGAAAGGTGACTCAATACGCTGACGACACGACTCTCTGCATCAGATCAATATCAAAACACGATCTCGAAGTGAAGGCATTTATTGAGTTGAACTCATGCATCGAGCATTTCTCAAAACTCAATCTGAAAACAAACGGCTCGAAATCAAACGTCATGAATTTTTGCCCTCCGGCAGCAACAAGACCAAGAACTACGGCCTGCAGTGATGGTGGACGATGTTCTTCTTGATGAAGCTGAATCCATTAAGTTCCTTGGAATGCACCTTGACCGAGGACTGACATGTGACGATCACATTGAAAAGGTTTGCTCCAAGGTTGCCTCGGGCATTTTTGTCCTGCGCAATCTTGCAAAATTTTGTTCTTTGGATGTATTGAAAACGGCATATTTTGGCCTGATACATCCACATTTGACTTACGGCTTGAGACTGTGGGGCAGCTGTTCTAAGTACAAATTCGAAAGAGTATTTAGAACTCAAAATAAAGCTGTCAGAATTCTTTCAAAATTGAACCCCAGAGAGTCGTGTAAAGATTCCTTTAGGGAGCTTGGATTGCTGACTTTACCCTGCCTCTATATTCTCGATGTCGCCCTGTACTGTAGACTCAAATGTGAGTTGCTGCAGGGTAGGGATGTCCATCAGTACGAGACTAGAGGCAGGGACAACTTTAGAACCGAACAACACAGAACAATTGCTTTTGAACACTTGCCGTCACAAGTTGGTGTCAGAATAATCAATAGGCTCCCTGAAGTTATCAAACAACTCGATGATCCAAAAAAATTCAAAGCTCGTCTAAAACACCTCCTGGTATCAAAGGCATTTTATTCTGTTGATGAGTTCATGATGGGCCGCTGGGATGAAAATTTTGAAAATTAAGAGCAACGAGAAAAATCCCTGGTTCTGATTATTGCCTTTCATTAAATAATAATTTTAGTTGACAAATCATCAAATAACTGATGTATTTTTTGTACCATTACTGACGCTTGCAATGCAATTGTTGTAAATTGTTTTTTATGCAATAAAGGAATATTATTATTATTGTATGTTTAGTGGACGGGTGGTTTGGGACACCCTGTATATGTATTACTAAAGCTATAAATGTAATTCTTTGATTACAGTTAAGGTCGTGACACTGATAGCTCCAATTAGCTCTATGCAGTTATACAGAATCTTACTTGGAATAACGACGGTTGGTTGCGATAGTTGAGTTTAGCTCTGATAGATTGTTATTGCAGCGTCTAGAATCTGACAATTTCACAGACTGGTCTCCTGGAATCTGGAGAGATGTTCGTTTGAAGAGATAGAAAACGTGACGAAGAACCTCAAAATTAACTCTTTACATCGTTTTGATGTCAGATACATTTATACAACAATATATAGCTTAAACTAATTGAAAAGGTAATCTCATTGACTTATTAGGTGCAAGGTTGAGGGCACTATGATGTTTAAGACACGATCTCTAAGCACGGAGGTAAAACTCCAGATTTCAGTAGTCATATCTGTCACTGTGAGATTTGACGCTGCACTACACGTAAGGTAAAACGGAGCTGATCACAATATTTGTATTGAACTGACCCTTTCTAACATAGCTACGATATATGCAGAAAACTCGTTTGCTTTGCCGTGCTTTGAAATAGTGCATAAAATGTCGTGGAGCCTTCTGATGAGACAAATAGAACACCTCTTTATTTAGATTATATCGAATGGCTACTGGGTAAGCCACAAAGACGATGTAGAGTTCGTTTTGAATTTCTTTATCACCTATATTTTAGGATCTCTTCATATGGACATTGACTTTAGATTCCAAGAGTGTGGCCTATGTCAGTGTCAGATTTCAGGCACCGTACTAAGCAGAATGTGGATTGAAACTGGACCCTACATTTGCATTGAGTGAACCCTCCTCGCTATAGCTGCGTCAATAAGTGGGCCATACCCTTGTAAGTGGCGTAGATTTTTCTTTTTTGTAAAAGCGTGACGTACCATTAGTACCAATTGTTTTAGTTACCTACTTTAATATATTGGCAACTTAATTATATGTAAATACTACATGAGAACATTGATTGTTTTGTAAAACTTTTATCTTGTACAGCTAACGTGCTGATATCAATACAAGCTTGTAAGTATAATAACTTAAATAGTTTAAGTTAAGGCATATTTTACTAAGGTATCTAACATACATTTCAGGAGATTGATGATAGACAGAAGAAAGATGCGACACAGGATCTGTTATCACAGTGGGCAGCTCCGCTATTAATCTTTTATTGTGCGAGAGTTTGGTGTCCGGACATCATGACAGCTTCCGTCACAAAAACAGACCCATAGACGTCATTTGGCATCGTTTCATGGAACCCTTCAGTTCCTTCAATGTCTCGTTTGACTTTAAATGAGTGTTATAATAAGTATGGTATTGTGTATTATGCAGTTGGCCATATATTATCTATTTGAGTATATAATTAAAATATGAGTAAACTCTTCAGAGAGATTATATAATTATTTATTACAAAAAATATTTAGATAATGAATTAGAAGTTAAAGATATGATGCATCAGTATCAATAATAGTATAAAGTGATTTAATAGGAATGATAATTACTATTTAATACTTAAACTAGTTAATCATCATCATTTTTTAAAAAGTTATTGATACAAATCATAAGTAATTTAGCTACTTTTAAAATAATTACTATTTTTAAAATTAACGTAACATTTAAAATAAAGTTCTGACAATAAAATCTTGTAAATGACAATATATTATGACAACAGCTCAATTTTTTTACTTTATATGGTTATCAATAAAAATCTGCGATATACATCTTTAGTATTAAAAAACTACAACCTTAAATAGTTTTGGTACTGAGTTTTGTACAATATCTTAGCAATGCAATACAAAACATTTCTAAATTATCCTTCGTTTATCTACCTAAACTTATATAATAAACTTAATCGTAAAAATATAAGTTCAAAAATATTATTTTCAGTAATAATAAAAGATTTAAGAGATATAGAATAAATGCGTCTTTAAAAATAAAAACAAGAATTCGAAACCTTGTTAAAATAGATTAATGGCCAAATCCATGGTGGGTGATATTTGGACTTTATTTTCTGAAATGTATTATACTTATGACTTATTATATACTGAAATGTATTTTCTTCCTTCTAAATTTACGACTTGTTCTTTTGTCTATTTTGGTATTTATAGTAAAACTTTAACAACAATCATATCTAAATTTGGTTTGTTACCGCATCACTTATATGTCTGCGTGAAGAATACTAAATTTCTACACAAATTCTTTATATATAGCGTAATAACTGTTTATAATCTAAGTAGCAAGCATTAAACTTCCTTTTCAATACGCTTTACAAACTAAGAAACATGTATCCCGTAATAAACCAGTAACAAATGTTTCCTTATCTATCTTGATTTCAAACCCCTATATTCCAAAATGTTTTAAACGTGCATGTAATATGCATATGATTGAAAGTATCAGCTAAAAATCTCAAGGAGTATTGAATTCCTTTAAATTGATGAAGCGAGGGGCAGATTCACTCACACATAAGAGACTGAAATTGATGAGGAGACGAATAAATTTTCAATCTAAGTTATATCAGTTCATGAACTACCTGGGATGTTTTATATACTTTAAAATTTACAATTGGAAGTAAGAGTGTAATTCTGAAAATTGACTACATAAATTATAATCAATGATTAACATTCATCTCATTTCAGCTTTTAAGGAACAAATTTAAATAAATATTATATTTATTTATTATTTGTTTGCGTATTATTTAAACTAGGCATCCTTTACAATGAAAGTAAATTTCATGAGTAATAAAAAAAGTAGCAACAATGATGCACATAGTATGTAATTTGTCATAGTATAAAAGAAAATTTAGGGAACATACTTAAGTACCTCTACTTAGAACAATATTTATTTAGATGTTGACCTAAAGTTACGCTTTGATGTAAACCTGTAAATATGTAAAATACGTATGCAATGTACTTTTGTTTATTGGCCATTTCGGATAACCATATTCCAGAGGAAAGACAAGGGGGTTATAAGCTCATAGAACCCTTCGTAGGGTTGACAGGTTAACTCGATTCGTTAGTGTTATTCCCGGGGAAAGATATACAAAGCTAAAGTTTAACGCCGCATATGTCAATCAATCAAGGACTTTGACCCAATTTCAAATGATTTTGTGAAAAGACTAAAACAGTTTATTAAATGAGAGAGTCACCGAATGTGTGATATAGCTTTCCCTTAAGTTATTACGAAAATTAATCTTGCGCCCTATTTTAAAAATGTTTTTCCGCGTGATTCAAAACGTGGAAGTGAAAATTACTAAAATATTGATTTTTAACGTATAAATTTTAAACGTATTAAAAAGCCACTCTATAATATTTTCTTCTTCAACCTTTAATATATTTAAAATTATCAATAATAAAATACGTTAATGCTTTCACAAGTTACAATAAAAGAATGTTGTAAAAACATTAACGTTAAAAAACTTTGTTACTTGTTCAGTTGCGAAATAGAGCTAATAGGGTATTCGTCCGGTATCCATATATACTGAAATTATTTAATAAACTTATAAGAATCTAGGTGTAAAAGTAGATTTTAAAGTGATCAAACGGACAAATGATGAAACTGAAAATAAACAAATACACCTGAGTAACTTGTTTAAAAAGAACAATTAAAATATCAATTTTTTAAAAGGTCTAAAAAATATCTCCTCTAATAAAAATTGGTATGATATATTTGTTATTTACAAAAAAGTATCAAAAGATCAGATTGCACTTAGTTCGTAAACAAAACATTTTTATAATTCTTTGATGTTTTAACAGATAAAATAACTAAATAGGGCGTTTTAATCCATTGTTTTCCCTCTCATTGTTGTATATGCTTAAAAATTCGCACTTTTACTAGCTTTCCTTAATTTTTTTTTATTTAGTTACAACGTAACCTCTACTATAAGAGTTTCTTGCTTTTAATGAGCTTGGTTGCAATTCTTGAATGTAGGTCAATCAAAAAAACTAATTTTACATAACGCCCCGGTTTACTCCAGGCAAAAATACAACAAACAAAATACTAGTCTTCAAGGAGGTAATCCATCTCACTTTCGAGAACTCTCTTCTTCAGGTCACGATATGTTATTCTAAAACTTGAATATGTCTATATAAAATTGTTACATTAGAAAATACGCGTACTATAGTGAATTACAGTGAGTTTAGAGTTAAAGCCTGAACCGCAACTAACAATGAAACAATGTGGGGAGTTGAATCTTAACACCTACTTCTTCTTTGGAGTTCATTGTCAGTGATTAATGATACGAGAGGATCACAGGCCATTTTCAGATATTCATAACAGTTTTACTTACTACAATGATAACTGAAAGATATTTTACATAAATTAATGTTGCGTTTTCAAGCTTTCACAGTCGAGGTTCTAGAAAAATCTACCTTGTTCAAAACTATAAAATTTAACTCAACCTTTTACTATAGTTGCATAACTCTCTATCATCATCTCCTGATCACACATGGATTATTATTTAAATATTAAAACAATCAAAGGATTGATGTAAAGAGAAAAACTAAAAAGTTATGAATTGCTGTACTTTGAAATTAAATAATCCTGTTACTAGAGTTGAATAAATCTAAATCAACTAAGCTTTGCTGTTCAACATGGGATATAACTTGTAAATATGAAAACGGAAATGTTATGAATCACTGACTAAATATCACTCAAGAGAGTCAAGGATATTTAGTACTTTGAAATTAATAATTATATAAACTTTCTGTAAACTTCTTGTTTTTTTTCTCTCTTAAATGTGCAACTTATAAATTTATTACAGTACTTAATTTCTCTTCCATGAAATTTATAAAATTAATCTTTCCAAAGGGTTTGAGATTTACTGGCAAGCTGGGATTATTTAAAGGGAACTTGTCACTTCTAATGGTACACGCTTAACTACAACATCGTGTTGTGTCCTGTCCGTCTACAATGGAACAAGCGCCCTATCTCTTACACTGGCGGATAAAATTACCGCATAATTTATTGCAGTATAGAAACCTGTTTCAATACCTAATACTATGTATGGAAGTAAATACATGCCTTATTTTTAGGTTTGGTATATTTAATATCATTATATTCCATTTATTCTCATATTGGATCATTAATTAATTACACTAAGGTGTTATTAATGACATTGAACACAATTCCAGCAGTCCACTATACAATAAAATCGTTCAAATTTTAATTAATTGGAAATAAATTACTTAATGGAGCTTTAATATGACTAAACATGTAACGTGCACAAATATTGGTATATTGTATCTTCTAAAACAAAAAGCCAAAAAAAACCATTTTAAAGAGCAAAAGCATTATAAAATTTAACACGAAGAGATTTTTAATTTAGCTGCAGTTTCTAAAATGGTGGAAATATATAAATTCATGTGTTAAATACATGTTCAAATGTCTCCAAAATTCAGCATAATAATATATTATAAAGGTCAATAGTTTGAAATAAATTTTAAGTTCATTTTAATATTAGTCTATAGTTTATCGAAAGACCTACCCTTCCACACTGTTTCTTAATATAGTATTTATTTCAGGATATTTCAATACGAATTTTTTCTTTCACCATGTAGCTTACCAACTCAAATCCTAGACTTCGACAAATTCAATTGTATTTTCCCTTCTTACGCTTGCGTTACCGGAGTCATGACTATCATAACAGTTTTTTCCGGTTCACGCCTGAAAATATTGTAATACAGTTAAAATGAAACAAAATTTTGTTAAACCATGAGGCACGATCCAAATCGAACTGACTATTTCCAATCTCTCCATTTACTAATCATGTGAAAATTCCGTAAACAGCAGGTAACTTTGATAATATAATTCGGGGATTTTGTCTTTAAAAGTTGAAACATTAACTCCTTTGCGTTACCCTTTTGGATATTTAATATTAAAATGTATAGTTTTACTGTTTGCTCATTCATTTATTTTCATTATAAAGGTAAATTATTCTTGGAAAAGAGAAGGTGTTCAGTTGAAGTGCTGCCAGATCCTTAGATTGGTAAACGTAGAATCAGTCTCATCTCTTTGTAATGGATCTCTTCAGATAATGGTTATTATCAATCCTTTTTAAGTTTAAATTAAACACAGCAAAGATACACTTACTAATAATAATCCTCCTTACACTTTCTGTAAATAGTATCTTTTTATACTTAGTACCTAATTCATATCACTTAAATAGTTTTAATTATATCTAAATTAGGAAAATAACAGAGCACTATATATATATATATATATATATATATATATAGGTTATATTTATAATACCAAATAATTTAAACAAAGATATATCAATGATAGGATAGGAATTGTGATTTCCTGTTACTCAGAATTTATAATCCATTTAAGCACTCTTAACCTATGATACTTGCACTGCCAGCAGTACGTTCAAAAGCTTACTGTATTTCTCAAAATAATTTCGAAGGATTCATTTAATTTGTTGAGCTTGGACTGAGAATTTAATCGTGTCCTCATTGATTTCTCACTGAAATATGTATGAGTTAATCTGCCCTCCGCCACATCAATCTGAAGGAATTCATTTCTTTTGCTGAAGCTTTAAAACTTAATCATAGTTTATGCTTGTATAAACCATTAGCAATATAGGAAATTTAAATTAGAATAAAAAAACACATTTGTAGCAGATTTATTACAAAATGCAGCTATAATTTATTGTTATAATATAAAATAAAGGAAGTTTAATTACTTAAAAATTAGTAAGCTATTTTTAATACATTTGAGGCAAAATTAAATAAAAATACGACAAAAGTTATATCAAAGACGTGAAAAGTATTGTAGACGAATTCTCACATCTATATGTTATATCATGTTTTGTGATCTGTATTAAAATTGTATTAAACTAATGTTTATGATTATATTATTCTAAATCTATAGTATATTCTTATTTATACTCACACATACAGACTGGGAGGTTATGAAGAATTTTAGTATCATTTTGGTAAACGATTTATACATTAGTGATGGTTTAGATTATATTATTATGTTTAATAAAGCTAAAAAAGTTAAGATGGAGACACTGTTGTTCTTTGTTTGAAGATTATTTTTGACGATGGAAGGATTGTGAAGCAAACATGATTTTTCCGGACATTTGCCATCGTTTAGTGAAACAAAAAATTAGTAACACTACGTTTTGAGATCTTCAATCAACTACAACTACAATAACTCTAAAACGTGCACTTAATAAAAAACTATACACAACACTAACCATTAAAACTGAACTACAGAATACAGGTCACAATACATGTGCATTCGTCTACCAACCACCTACGACTGAAGCGATCTCGAAACTTAGTGTTACTGATTTTTTTGTTTTACTCAACGATTGCAAATGTCCGGAAAAATCATGTTTCCTTCACACTGTTATTAAAATTAATGTAATATTTAAGTACAAGAAACATCAAAACCCTATTTTTAGGTTAATTTGCTAAAATGTATGTGTTTATTTTAATTTAGTTTGTTTAATTATTTTAATATTAACTGAAAACGCATAACATGTTCAAAACTTATTGATAACATAAATTTTATATTATAACGTAATATTGAAAATTATCTTTTAATATGTTACGAAAATGGAACAAAACCTTTTGAAAACTGATGTCTATTCTCTTCTTCATTGTTCAAAAAATTTAAGGTAAGCATAGAAAAAAATGCAATAAACAATTAAATACACGGGAATACACTTACCACAGTTAAAGTTGACAACAGAAAAAGTAGTCAATCTATACTTGAGTCACAAAATAATGTATAGTTCTGTTGAATATCCTAGTTTTGTAGAGGAAAGAACAGACCACCTACGAGTTTGGCCGGTTCTATATTAGTAGTATATATATATCTATATATATATATATAAAATGTAAAAAGTTATTTTTAGTGTCGTAGTTAATTTTCTATTTTGTTTACTACGTAATGTTTACTAACACTTATGATGTCTCTTTATCATTTAAACGAATCAAGCGTCTATTTTTTCGTCGGCTATTTCCATGGTACAATAAATACTAAAAATAAAAACATAAATTACTCCAGGGCTGGACATGCAACATCAGAACGCCGTAGCTGTCTGTTCTATGCGAAGACACCGAACGCACTCTAGTGCAAACTCTCTAGACACAAGACCAAGAAAGTGTCGACATCTAGTAGAAATCATCAGAACTACTTGCGCTACGACCGGTTGTCATAGAAATATCTCTCACGCACTATTACGGCAAAAACAGTATAAAGCAGGAACATAATAAGATGCGTATTACTACGTCTATATCACACTTTTACGCAGTCGCTAAGAACGTAATATTAACGTAAAAATCTTAAAGGGACACAGCAATGTCCGTGATAAATTAGATCTAAATCCTGCGCCTAGATAATTTGGGACCAAAACTGTAAACACACCCTAAAAACAATTCTTCACAAACTGTAGCATTTATAATAGAAATAGGATATAGAATTGATACTGTAAAAAAATGTTAATAACATTAAATACAGCATCGTATATGGTCCCTCCTTGTTCAGGCAATTTATTGGCTAACTAACGAACTTTATGTTATATTTTGTAACATGAGGCGTATTATGCCTTTGTTATGATTTCTTTTGTGGCCTCAATTATACGTTAATAATATAAATAAAATATATATCTGGAGTAAAAGCTGATTATTTGTATATTTTTACAAAGTACAATGTTTTATTTCTGATAAGTAGTAAATTTACGAAAAATAAATTTACCTCTTAGTCACGATCTTTGTTATCTTTAACATTTACAGTGGCTACAATTCCTCTTTCATTAAAGTAAGTAGGCTATATGCTGATAGGACTAAACTATAGCTGCTTGCAGCTTCATCAGTCCTTGTGATATCGCTGTAATGAACCCTTACAAATGCGTCACGGATGATGAAAATAAATCCTTTTTCTATAATGTTGAGTAAGATTTTTGGAGCTTGATTATATCATTCTAAGTTTTTACATAACATTTTAATAAGTAATTTCTGGGTACTCTTCCTACGGGTCTGATTTTGAAATGAATACGGTTATTACATGAAATTAACTGATGTTCAAAAATACTATCTGAAGTTTATTGAACATAAATATATATTTTACATCATATTGTTATTTGTGTTTAAAGAAATATTTGTTCTCAATAATACAAGAATCACTTTAGAAAGTCTATAACGATTTTATAAACAAATACAAATAGACACCATGGTACTATTTTTTAACATAGACACCATAGAAACTTAGGGATTTATAATAGCGGTGAACTAATTTTGAAATTCCAGCATTATAAAATTCTGTTGCCTACGAATTCTACCAGGCAGACGCACACTCCCGAAGTGCCACGTCGTCATCAAAGCCCTGGGTCCCCAGTCAGGTCTTTATTGCTAAAAACAGGTGATATTCTCTGGGTGCAAAGTCGTCCGGAGTGTAAGGCGAATGTGGAAACACCTCTCACTTAACGCCTTTGAGAAATCAACGAGAAGAACTCTTTTCCTGTCGCGAAAAACAGCTCCACTAATCTTCCCTGCGGACGATTTTTGCGTGCATTTCATTGTATTTTTAAAGGATAGTGTGTGTCCTCACTTTGTAGACTGTAATTTTGTTTCGAAATTTACGTGTTTTACCCAAGTCTTTTCAACATTAAGTCACCATATTTTTCGTATGTGGCGTAAAATGTCAATGAAGGAGCCATACGCAGACTTTTATAGGTTTCTGTTAATATTTTGTTACGAATCTCGCACAAAATGTATGATAACCTAACTTCTGCATAACAATTTCTTGTAACAAACTTCCTGAAATCTGACGAAAAATAAGTGGGAATTTCGTTATTGTGACTTGGCTGTCTTCTTTAATGTTCCCACCGACTTTAGAGACAATTTTATATGTTACAATGCTTGACCATTCGTCGTCATGCAAATTAGTTTAGCCATTTTTAAACCTAATACACCTCTGACACACTCCACTTTCAGTAATCAAATCCTTCTCATAAATTTCACAGAGTCGGCGATGAATTTCAATATGTTTAGTGTTATTACCCTACAAATACCGTGTTACCAACCGCACTTCACAACTCGCGGGGTTACAACAAAGAGCGACTGTAACCTCTCACGAGCACGGCTGGATAGACATTGAACTCAGAATTGCCCTGACATCAAAATGGCCGCTATAGTCCTGCTCGTAACGTCTACAGAGCAAAACGTAACCTGTTTTTAGATATCCCTCGTATTAAAGCATACAAAAATGTACGTCAAAACAACTCAGGTTTCATTAGTAATTATAATCCATTTTTATATTACTTAAGGAGGAACTGGAGGGAATTGCAATTGTTGTCTTGCAATTACAATTGGTTTAATAAGACACAGACGCAACATTTATAAAAATTGGATTCTTATGTTTTTTAGAAAATACCTTACCTGTATGACTAGAAAAATTAGTTATTAGTAAAAGTAAAATTAGTAAAAATAAAAAATATCCCATTCAAAATCCATCTAAACTTGTATTCAGGACATAAGTTCATTAATTTCATTAATGTGCTAGTGTATTAATGAGGTATGAAACAAACATTAATATAATCATGCAACAATAAGTGTATACTTATAAAATTGTTTAGCACAGATAAACTTTAAAACAATGAATATAGAGTAAACCAAACCATATTCAGGCTTAAATGCTCAGACATAACAACTCACATATTTTGTTTTTATTAACATTATTGGAGTTTGGTAATACGTATTGAGTAGGCCTACTTGGTATTGAATAAGAGATCATGTAAGTATATTATTATTTAAGCTGTAAAGTACATGAATTTTAAAATTGAAACCTTATACCATGCGTTAAAAATATTATGACATTTTAATTTAATTAATTAAAACTTTTAAGTGTTCTGAGAATTTTAGTTTTAACAAAAACTTTAAGTTTGGGTAACAAAATATTTAGTTTTTTTATTTCGTAATAGATTCCAGTTATTATAAATTAGTATTTTAAATAGGTAACGTTTCCTTCACTATGTTTTTGCAAAAATAAAACTATAAGAAGTTTTAGTTTCGATGTACAAAACTTTTTTTATATACGTAATTGTGTGATATTAATGAAGTGTCAAAATATGGTAATTTTTCTATCAGTTTGTACTCATGATCTAGTAGGATATTGTATTTTATTGCATTAATTATTAAACAGAATAGGATGAATTTACAATGCATGAAAAATAGATTTTTTAAACAGAAATATAAAGTGGAGAAACAAAAGTGTACATTTGATAACACATTTAAGATATGTAAGTATAATCTATTCATATAATTGAGTAATAATACTATATGAACAAGACAGATTTAAGTCATTGCTTCTAGAACGAATATGTCTTAAATACTCTACCGAATAAATTTTTTACCAAAATATTTAATTACTTATAATGAACTAGTGCAAATACTACTTTGATGTGGTTATGTCGCGCCAGACGAGCCGCATCACTCATTGGCGTTATAGTTTGTTGCAAGTAACTAAGGTTTATTGCTGGGAAACTCAATCATTACTTTACGGAAGTTCTATCCACTCCATTACGTGTTTCAGGCAGTAAATCTATCCAACGTGTACCACATGCTGTTGTATTAAGTTACGATATTTACTAATAGATACGTAGTTACTACGCCGAGTTCGGTATTCTCACACATTCAACGGAACTTCGGTTTTCGATAGTCGGATCAATATTCTGATCATTACAACAGTAAAAGTTTTAGTTTCATAAAATAATTCTTTAATTATTAACAGGTTTTGTGCCTTTACAACCTTTTTTGTAACATTTACATATGAAAAATGACAAATATGTAAATTTATTTCACCAAATCCTTCAACTCGAAACATTTGAATGCTTACATTTCGAATTATTAAATAAACGGCATAACTGAAACCGTTTACTAACAGTATGAAGGGCCAAGAAATTGAGTTGGCATTGCCGTTAACCGCATATTATCTGTCATGGCAGTGATGGGCGGCGCGTCACTCTCAACACTCGGTGAATCTACTCATACCTTCTTTCAAAAGCACAAACTCTAATCATTTAACAATTCCATTAACTGTGTCGTTACGAATCATTCTTGAGATTAGTGAAAGTCATTGTAATTAATACATCCGAACAATTCCGTTTCTAGGAAAAAATCTACGTTTTAAATAGTTGTGGACCGTCACTTTATGTATAGCAACGCAATATCTCATTCTTTCCAATAAAAATAAAGATCGTCATAATGGCATTTTCGACTAATTCAGACGGAAAGTGAAGCATCGACCTATTTGAACATCTGTAGTGGGCCTTAACGGTCTTTCAAAAATAAAGTTAAAACTGCACTAGTCAAGCCCTCATTATACATAAACGTTACTATTATGTATTCATAATATTTTTTTATATCGTGTTATACATTTTAATTACATACCTATTATTGTTATGTAGATGTTTTATTATCTGTTAATTATAATTATATAATGTAATAAACTTCATTATTGTTGCTGTTAATGTTAACTGATTTTATAATATTGACCTTGTAATTTATTATAATAATGCTCTATATATTTTCTTATTCATAGTTATATATATGTTTAGATATGTAACAGATACGGCCAAATACAAAATAATTGAATCGGAAAAAGTAAGCGCTCTGTGGTGTAATGGTAGCACATTCACACGGCAAGTGAGAGATTCGGGTTCGACTCCCGGCGGAGCAAGTACTTTTTGTGATTCAATGTTTATTGAAATTAAATAAGGTTATTGCCATTTACACAATTTAATGTAAATAAAAGTCGTTTGACAGGTATTTGGTCTTCCGATCATATGTTAGTTTGCTTATTTAAACCCATATGTGACAGATACGGCCAAATACAAAATAATTGAATCGGAAAAAGTGAGCGCTCTGTGGTGTAATGGTAGCACATTCACCCGGCAAGTGAGATATCCGGGTTCGACTCACGGCGGAGCAAGTACTTTTTGTGATTCAATGTTTATTGAAATTAAATAAGGCAATTGCCATTTATACAATTTAATGTAAATAAAAGTCGTTTGACAGGTATTTGGTCTTCTTATCATATGTTAGTTTGCTTATTTAAACGCATATGTGACAGATACGGCCAAATACAAAATAATTGAATCGGAAAAAGTAAGCGCTCTGTGGTGTAATGGTAGCACATTCACACGGCAAGTGAGAGATTCGGGTTCGACTCCCGGCGGAGCAAGTACTTTTTGTGATTCAATGTTTATTGAAATTAAATAAGGTTATTGCCATTTACACAATTTAATGTAAATAAAAGTCGTTTGACAGGTATTTGGTCTTCCGATCATATGTTAGTTTGCTTATTTAAACCCATATGTGACAGATACGGCCAAATACAAAATAATTGAATCGGAAAAAGTGAGCGCTCTGTGGTGTAATGGTAGCACATTCACCCGGCAAGTGAGATATCCGGGTTCGACTCACGGCGGAGCAAGTACTTTTTGTGATTCAATGTTTATTGAAATTAAATAAGGCAATTGCCATTTATACAATTTAATGTAAATAAAAGTCGTTTGACAGGTATTTGGTCTTCCTATCATATGTTAGTTTGCTTATTTAAACGCATATGTGACAGATACGGCCAAATACAAAATAATTGAATCGGAAAAAGTAAGCGCTCTGTGGTGTAATGGTAGCACATTCACACGGCAAGTGAGAGATTCGGGTTCGACTCCCGGCGGAGCAAGTACTTTTTGTGATTCAATGTTTATTGAAATTAAATAAGGTTATTGCCATTTACACAATTTAATGTAAATAAAAGTCGTTTGACAGGTATTTGGTCTTCCGATCATATGTTAGTTTGCTTATTTAAACCCATATGTGACAGATACGGCCAAATACAAAATAATTGAATCGGAAAAAGTGAGCGCTCTGTGGTGTAATGGTAGCACATTCACCCGGCAAGTGAGATATCCGGGTTCGACTCACGGCGGAGCAAGTACTTTTTGTGATTCAATGTTTATTGAAATTAAATAAGGCAATTGCCATTTATACAATTTAATGTAAATAAAAGTCGTTTGACAGGTATTTGGTCTTCCTATCATATGTTAGTTTGCTTATTTAAACGCATATGTGACAGATACGGCCAAATACAAAATAATTGAATCGGAAAAAGTAAGCGCTCTGTGGTGTAATGGTAGCACATTCACACGGCAAGTGAGAGATTCGGGTTCGACTCCCGGCGGAGCAAGTACTTTTTGTGATTCAATGTTTATTGAAATTAAATAAGGCTATTGCCATTTATACAATTTAATGTAAATAAAAGTCGTTTGACAGGTATTTGGTCTTCCGATCATATGTTAGTTTGCTTATTTAAACGCATATGTGACAGATACGGCCTAATACAAAATAATTGAATCGGAAAAAGTGAGCGCTCTCTGATGTAATGGTAGCACATTCACCCGGCAAGTGAGAGATTCGGATCCGACTCCCGGCGGAGCAAGTACTTTTTGTGATTCAATGTTTATTGAAATTAAATAAGGCAATTGCCATTTATACAATTTAATGTAAATAAAAGTCGTTTGACAGGTATTTGGTCTTCCGATCATATGTTAGTTTGCTTATTTAAACGCATATGTGACAGATACGGCCAAATACAAAATAATTGAATCGGAAAAAGTGAGCGCTCTGTGGTGTAATGGTAGCACATTCACCCAGCAAGTGAGAGATCCGGATTCGACTCCCGGCGGAGCAAGTACTTTTTGCGATTCAATGTTTATTGAAATTAAATAAGGCAATTGCCATTTATACAATTTAATGTATATATATATATATATATATATATATATATATATATATATATATATATATATGTTATAAAGACGCGAGGTGAACTACCTCCTATACATATACTGCGGTCTGATATGACTGTAAGATACATCAAGGTTATGCTGTACTCCTGAAATGACTTGGTCACTTTTAAAGACATTATGTCTCGGAACATTACGAATAGCCACTTGTAATTTTTAAATCTATGAAGTTCCAAATTTTCAGAAGTTATTACAATAGTTATTGTTAAAATACACAACAATTGAAAACTTCCGAAATTACTCTTAAATTATCACAATTCCCATTTATTTGTATTAAAATTTACTCAAATCATGACAAAGAACAGTTTACTTTATAATAATTGTTTATGTATAAGACGGAACATTTTACGAGATAAAATATTTTCATTTAATTTCACAGTAACAATGTCTAGTAGTAAATTTTTAATAGATGATCTTTGCTCAGTTTTAGTTCTGATTGTTTACTGACGATCATATATAATATTTCAATTTGCTGAGCGTTAGCGCAGCCTATTACCCAAGTAGGTTGAAAATGTTATTCCTGTCTGATTTTTTGTCTCTCTATCTGTCTGCCTCTCTCGCATAACATGTCTCAATGCATCTGGATAGTGTTCTCTAACTATCCGGAACTGTATCAATGATTTGAGTTTAATGACGATTTTGAGTTTAGTCACAAGGACTCATCGTCTTGCAATGACAATTTTATTTTCTGTAACTCTTTAACAAAAGGTTTTCTGATCCATTGAATCAATCTCTAATTAGCGGAAAGTTGCACTTAAAATATAATAATGAACAAAAATTGCTCAAGAGTAATGAATAAAGTGAATAATGAAAACAATTTAAAACTGTCACACAAGTGAATAATTATATTCATTTGGTTTTTCATTATAATTTAATAACATTTGATCTGTAATATTAAGATTAATATAGCTTTTAAATTAACTTCTGTGATGAGAAAAAATTCAGACTTTGTTATAATTGTTGATATTGTCTCATCATCTTTATCGTCGTTGGTTTGTAGAACGGAGTGGAAATTTAGAAGTGAGTGAAAGCAGTTTTATTCCAATTTCTGGAATCATTTTTGAAATTTCATTGTTACTACTCATATTTCATCTTGTACAAAAAACTTTGAATATATTTACTCTGCAGGATTATGTTCACAACATTAACGGAGAAAGTTAATAAATGAAGACAATAGCAGTGCCCATTGCAGCGATGAGAGTGACCGGCGGTAAGGTACTAACCTGACTGTGGATGATTGAGAAGGCAGGATGCAGAGTACTTTTGAATTTTCACGTAAGTCTATGTTAAGAACATAGCGTCCGCCATTAAGTAATTCTGGCGTACCCCTAAACAGTCCTTCGCGTACCCCTAAGGAGGTTGGAAACCGCTGAACTAGACGTCAGCAGAGTGTACAATAGTGTTTTTTTATATGTGCCCATAATATAAAATATATATATATTTTTTTACAATAATCCATATGGCTCTTCGGGATTTTAAAGCGAATTAACTTATATCGACACTACTCCTGATTGTGTTTTCCATAGATCCGTTCGTACTATAAGGTTGTATATCAGCATAACAAGACATGTACTTAAATATTGGTAAACACTATTTATACATACTCAAATTGTTACTGTAACTTAAATGCATGTCTCACAATCAAGCAACCAAAGTTATGTAAAAAGCCGAATATAACAGACTATAATAAATTGGCAAACGCATGGATATGCTTTAAAGTGAAATGTGTGTAATAAATTAATTTGTAAAACGTTGTTTTCATTTGTTTGCATAACATTGACAGGAATTAACGATGAAGCGAGAGACGAATTTTTTTATTTTATTGCAACAGTCAATAATACTATGTCTGCCGTAAAATTTCTATTTCTAATTTCAAATAATTGATTTAAAGCCTTTAATTTAAACATTATACATACCTTAGTAGACTAGAATGATCGTAAATTGAAATAGAGAAAGATACTTTTATGAAGGTAGCCGTAATTGTAACTGTACGAAATTCAAACTGCCAAGGAAAAGTCCAACAACTTGTACAAATATACATTTTAACATATTGGCTGAGCATTGGCAAATACTTTTCCATAGGAAAAATCTGTATGTTAAATCCACTCGGGGGAGACCGTACTACACACTGTATGTTTTCAAGAATGCCTCTCTTTACGCAATGAAAACTCCACTCTATTTTGTTTACTGTATTTCAAAGAGAAATTTAGTATTCAAATGATAGAAGCAACGCTTAGCTGTCAATATATTCTAAGACTTTTGTTTTAAGACGTCTGTAGCGTTAATTATTAAATTTATTTTTTATTATTTAAGACGATATTTGTAGAGTAAATTAGCAATTATTAATAAAAAATGTCACAATTGGGTTAAAAATAACGAGGTGTGAATAAAGTAAAAAGCGCATAAGTTCGTGACAATGTAATGTAAAGTACAAACGAAGACGCTGTAGAAAAGAACAACGGTTAAACTAATATATATATATATATATATATATATATATATATATATATATATATATATATATATATATATATATATATATATATATATATAGATATAATATTTTAACTTATTATTAAACTTCACACCACACGTACGAACTATTACTCGTTAAGTGTAATTTACTGGAAGATATTCAATATTTCAATATGACTTGGAATCAGGAGGAATCCAAGAAAGTTTCAAGCATTTGTGGAATCTCTCACGTAACAAATTATTTATAGAACATATTTTTACCATTTTTTATAATATTTATGAATCGAGTTTTATTAATATCTTTGATCTCAAGTTTAGTTCTAGGCCCCAGAAAATTTACAACGGAGTAACAATCATTTAATGTGGATTTAACCTCAACAATCATTATAATTATAGCTAAGTATAATAATTCATAGCGAACTGTTTTACGGACTAATTAAAATTTCTTTATAAAAAAATTTTTAAAATCCAAAGTAGCGTATTAAGGCTGCCCAGAATTGCTGTTAAACATAAAGATAACTATGATTTATTTAAAATAAAAATACATCTCAAGAACAGAAAGACTTAACAAAACAATTCGCCATGAATAAAAAATTACATTGTTATTTTCAGTCAGCGCTTTGGTTGTCCCAATAAAACATGGAAAGTTTTTGCTTGAAATGCAGTGTCCTGTTTTTCTGTACTTCTTTGTGATTTTAGGGTATTAATACTCTGTTTGAAAAGTTATAAAACACATTTCTGAGGCTATGTTTTCTTTCTCCATTTGTATTGCTTTTAAAGAAATATATTTATATAAAATATCATATAAATGACACGATTGTGTTCTTTCATAATACCCATCTGCATTTATTTATTATTATACAAAGTTATGAATATAAAATATTATTATTCTCAAAATATACTCGCCTGTCGCAGCTGGAAGCAAGGCTTTAAAGCGAGATATACTCAAATTTAAATAGTACTATATTATTTTTAATTTTTAAGAAGCAATTGTTTTTATTTCTATTAGTTTTATTATAACCATTATGTTTACTGTTCTTCAAAATATATTCAGTTTTCAACCTTATATTACGCTGAACCGATGCTTTTCACAAACAGTCCATTGTCCTTGCGCCTTGAGGCATCTATAGGTATAAAACCTTAAGCTAATGACAAACAAAATTAAGTTAACCAATAGTGGATATTCAATACATTTTATAAATTAAATTTTACAATATTTTTCATCATAGTTTCCAAAATTATAGGTATAAAAACAATACTGTTTATCACACCAATAATACGATATTAAACTTATAATGATGGTTATTATTATTTCAAATGTATAGTTTGGTATAGGAAAACATGATGTGAAAAACTTACTTAATTTTTAAAATAATTGCCCTCTTTATCGTTACAACTTATAAGATTAAACTTCCTTCTAACAAAGTCTGGAGTATTAAATATAATAATCTCTATGATATTCTGACCTGCAAATTATTCACCGCTATGAAAGCTTTTTGGAATATTTTAGTCTAAGAATACAGACGCTTTCTGGTTAGGAAAATGTTAGGCCACAAGAATGTTTCGAGATACGAATGTTCACTAAGAATCCGATGACGGCCATGTTGAAGCCCACAAGAATCCGAATTTATTGCGGAGAAATTAAATGACAGTAACAAAAAATATCCGTCCGTGGGCATAATATTTGCTGCACATTATGGTGAGCTGTAGTATTCTTAGGAACAGTCGGCTATCCAGATGGTGGAAAAAGATGATTTAGTTGGAAGCCACTGTGCGGTACACTTTTGAACGTTAGGTAAGATATAGAATAGGGTGTATTTTTCCTTTTGCGTGTCTGACGTTAAATAGTTCAACCGTGTTATGGCATTCCCGATGATTCCACTCTTAAAGTACTCAGATTTTTGCTGAGGTGAGATGTAAAACAAAGTGCAAATTCCAAAAGGTAATGGGATGTTTGTAGGTTCGATACCCGTTACCAAATATTTTGTGTTCATTTACTGTGTTATTAGTAGGTCGTCACAAAACATAAATAATATTATAAAAGCGAAAGGGCCTTAGTTTCTTTGTTTTCGTGCGTACACTACTCAACTGGTTATACTGAAATTTAACATGAACCATCTTACGGTTCCTGGGATGAATATATACCTATTCTTTTTTTTAATCCCCTGGGCTATGCTCCAATGATCTTTAAAATAGCAAATAATCCCATCTTGGTCTCCAAAGTTGCGTAATAATAATTGAATGAGCCTGTCAAATGTAATCAACTGTTCTGTGTAAACATAGTTTAGTATTTTCAATTTGTTTACATTTAGAATGAACGAATTGTGTAGAGACTGGAATGGCAATAACTATGCTACACAAAATTTTGCAGGACCGTTCTTTTGATTCAACTAATGTAACAATTCTAGCTATAAAGGTTTTAAATTATGAAAAATTACTTTTATTATAAATTTAATGACTGATTTAAAACCAATATTTATTCTCTTTTGACAGAAGTAGGCTTGTCTGATCTGTGGTATATATTTTTTGATCGGAAAACAAAGGAAAACAAACTATGTCACATAACATCCTAAGAAGAAAGTAAATAACAAAATTGATGTAAATATAAACTTTTTGGCGTATTTTATTGATCGTAGCAACAAGCCAAACTCAATATTGGCGTCGGAAAAATTATCGACTCGATCCAGCAGTGGTCATAAACGTGCAACGCCTACTTAATTGCGTGGAAATCAACGGGTAAGTGAAAGCAGTTCAGATGTAAGAGACAATGTAGGCTAACTTTACTATACTATGTTATGAAATCTATATAACTTGTCTTTTGACAAAAGTAGGATTCTCATAGCTTTGTGTATATATATATTTTATTGTTCGGGAGAGTCAAAATCTGCTTTGGGGCAAACATTTTTCTGGATCATGGGAAAAAGGCAAACTCAACATTGGCATCGAAAATATAATTCACTCGAACCAGAAGTCCTCATACAAGTGCAAAACCTCCGAAATTTCGTACGAAATCGCGGGTAGCTGTAAAATGTTCACTATAATTTACGACAAAAAAACATGATTTAATTGTGCCACTAACGAAATAGCTTATGAATAAACACTAATTGAATACTTACTAACGGTACTTGTAAAGTCTCGTTTTCAGTTTTTTTACAGTTTACTTAAGATTTTGCTTTGCATTTTTTCCGGACGTATGGGATTTCTTAACATTTCGTAATCATTCCTGGTCATTTTGACATTATTTTATATAATAAGTTAATTTTACTCTTAATGTGCTTTATACAATAAAATGTATTAATTTTCAAGAACGCTGAAACACATAAAAGTTAGAAGCGTCTAAATTGTGTTTGTTTGCCAAAACTTTGTTTACGTTTCTGTTAGTGATGGATTTTGCAATGTTCAATATTATATATATATATATATATATATATATATATATATATATATATATATATATAAATATATATATATATATATATATATTTACTAATAACTACGAAGTATCCTCTAAGAAAAGGGTAAATAACTGAATTATTTGCTACGTTTAATTAACATAGCATAATCTAATTACGAGTGTATTATACTAATAAAGTCCTATGAAAATAGTGGTCCTATTTAAATTGAGGTTTAATAGTATTTTGTGGTGCCACAAAATACTATTAAACCTGGAAATACCTGCACACGCTTTTATAATTACAATATAAAAATAATTAAATTTTAGGTTATTTAACAATCAAACACTCTCGACATTCTCAGATCTGTGGTTTTCAAAATTGAAATAGCCCGTATCTCTTACCGGACGTGGAATTTAAGGCCGGATCTTCATATCTTTTCGGGGACAATTTCTCCCAAGGCTTATTTATCTATTTATATTTATCCACAAACATATTCACAGTCAGGTTAAGGTAAAACAATTTTAGCCAGACCTTATGATCAAATACGTTTAAAATAATTATATGCTTATATATTTAAAAAGAGAGTTAGCTTATACATTTATTTCATAGGCACATGGTTATGAGACGAAAATCTGTATTTTGCGTTCTCAACCACACACCTAAAATCACACATGCTTGCTCCAAACAATCCTCAATATTAAGTACCTTAATACTATAAATATATTACAGATAACTTGAAGGTTATTTCTGGAAAACGGAATTTAATTATCTCGACAAGTAAAAGCAAATGATTTACTGACTAGATTGAGCTTAATCAAATGTGCATTATGGTTACAGCATGTGCACTTGAATAGAAACAGTCCCGAAAAAAGCCCATGAAAAGCAAATTTGGTTATGTAAATGATTTATAAAACCGGATCATCTTGTATTAGGTAAAACAATCTGTTTTTAAATAGTGTAGTAGTAAACTTAATTTACGGTTTTCATATTGCTTTTCAAAATCAGCTGGAACTCGTAGGATTGAGGCAATAACTTATGTCTGTTTGTCCATACGATTAATATCCAAAAAACTAGTGAAAGTTTGCACGAAGATTCGTTTGTATACCGGAACATTGAGTTTAATTATGGTGCAATTCACTCCATAGTAATTGGATGAACCTTAGCGAATATGTAAAAATTATTTGGGTCTTAAGAGGAGATCTGCTGGAAACGAGACAATCACAGAATCACATATTTAAATAACCTGAGAATGTGACAGAATATATATCTATCAACTTGTAGGAATTTCGCATGCAGCCTCTGTGAAGCTTTATAGGTGACATGTTCTGTGGCGTATTCCCGCCTGTTGAAGAAACTCAATGGTTGGAAAATATGTTTATTACCCTGTGTCCAGAAGGTGACTTGAAATATTTTTATTTTATACTTTTATTGTTGTCTCTCTACTCATATTTATCATGTCCTTATACATCTTGGCGTAACAAACTATCTGGTTACTTACAACGCATATAAGAAACTAACGTTAATATACATATATGTTAACGTAAGAACTGATGACGCAAAGAATATTTAACGAATAAAGAACACCTGTGATAAATAATAGTTGCCTCTTTCTGGCAGAGACGATGTCAAGAACGTGCTCAAAAAAGGGATGGTGAAGTGAATGGAAACGTATACCTGGACATTATTCTTTAACAAAGCCAACATTTCGCTGGTAGCGGTGTTCCACACTTCCCAGTCACAATCATTTATCAGCAGCCGCAAGGATTTCACAACAATCCTAACACTCGTAGGTCCATCACAATGAATTCATATCTTTTGAAAGAAGCAGACTAACATATTCCTTTTGAAATCAAATTCATCTATTGGGAATATAAATACATATTCTATTACGTTGTGTAAAAACATCAGATGAAATATTATTTTACAGATCAATAGAGGATTATATCTTTAAAGTGTTTAAACAACAGAAGAACCATAAGGAGTAAGTTTCTGAAGTAACTAATACAAAAATATCATATCAATTATTCAATATTGGGGGTATTTATAATTTAACACTTATATTTACGACATTAATTATTTAATTAGATTTAATGCTAAGACGCCTTCATCAGTCAATAAAGTATACTTTTTGACCTTTAATCTCCTTTTAATCTAAGGCGGTGAGTTAAACCAAACCTTATGGTTATTTTATGCGCGTAAGTACACTTCTTGTTCGATGGAATAACATTTCCATAACGAGACCAATAAATTATTAGGTTTAAAACCACTCGGATATTGTTGTAATAAGCATAATGGAATGGATATTTTTTTCAAACTACATTAAGAGAATTTAGACTTTACCATGTATAAAACACCGAGCAGCAGCGCCAGAACCAATTTGACGAATAATTCAAATGGAGCTGAATAAAAAGCCTATTGTGGCCTGAAATCTGCTTTGGCGACCCGTCACATTTATTTCCTTTTGTTAGAGTTACTCGCTGCGGTCTCTACAGGGGCATTTTGTCACCTCGGGAACTTTGTGGTCGCAAGTGCTCAATGTTGGTTTGTATTTTTACAAACTGGTGTTTATTATTGTAACAAATCAAACGTTTTCGTATTCTGTTACAATAAATTGTTCTATGTATTTAAGCAGAATATACTTTAGGTTATGGTTTTTGTTATGACGGCATTGTAGTAATTAATTAGTAAGACAACACTGTGAGTAGATAGTAATATGGGGTTCCTGGCGCACTTTCGGAGCCGACCGAAAAGCAATGTAAAATACTGTTCAATGTACCATAAAGGAAGCTGAGAAATAACACAGCAAATCTCAATGAAAAATTAACCGAATCTACAGTCGTTCGTCTCCAAAAGCGATCGGTACATTACTATCTACTCTGTGGAATGAAAAATTAACCAAATCTACAGCTGTTTGCTTCTACTTTCTTAAGCTGTGCTTTGTAAAATGTTGTCAAATCTGCTACGAATAAAGGATTTATCTTAATAAAATTTAATCAATTTAAAACATTTTTACTAAAAACATACTGTACTTTAATAAAAAACTTTTCTACTAAATAAACAACATGAACTCACCAAAGTCTCTACAATTTCTAGCATTTCAAAAACTTACAAAGAAAGACAATTTTAACGAGTTCAACGAATTACCAAAACATTTTAAAGAACAGTTGATACTTTCCTTAAATGATACAGAATTCAAAGAACTTGTAAAGTCTTTTGCAGAAAAAAAACGTCTAATGGAGTGTTTTACTATCGGCAAAAAACTAAAAAAGTAAGGGATTACATATTTAATATAATTACGAAAGATATTGAAAAGAAAGTAAAAAATAAACAAACAGAGAGTTTTCATCGTTTTTTTATGACATTTTTCCCATATTATACGTTCTTTCAAGATAATCAAGACTTAATTGATGAATTTCTTAGGAATTTTTGTGAGTATCAAGATTTATCAACACAATTCATTAAAGAGCATTATAGAATTTTTCTTATAGAATATAGCCACATTTTGTGTGAAACAAAAGGTATTACTGTAGATAATATTCCATGTGATTCCTATGAAGAAAGACACCAACTATGGTTATCAAAACAGTACTATGACGTGGGGAGGGACTGCAAGTTTTAGAGTTAAGACTTTATTCTACAAAGTTAATTGTTATAATTTCTTTATCTTTTATAGTCTTCTTTCCAGTAACAATCAAGTGTAATTTTTCATTTTTGTTTAATTCTTTAATCTTTTTTTCCATCCAAAACAGTCAAAAATCTGTTCGGCAAGTGTACTTTACAATCTTCCAACTCGGCAATTATTGTAAACCCGAATTTATCTTTCATTTTCTCCAAATTCAAGATTCTATGTTTCTTCCTTTCTTCCAATTCATTTAACTTCTTATACTCTTTGAATTTACATTCTCCAATATCATTTAACTCCTTCAAGAACTCCATTTAAATAGAAAAAATTTAAAGACAGAAAAAATGAAATTTGCTAACAATCACTCGAGAAGTCGGGGAGAATGTGAGTAAAACCGCATTCTTTTCACGAGGTTCTTCGTTTAATTTCTCCAAATGTACTATAAAATCATCAAAGATTTCAGGCTTAAAATCGTAATCAAATTCAATATCCAAATAGTGAAAGATTATAGGTAAAATCTTTTCATAATAAACGTGTGTATCGATACCTACAAACCTAATGTATTCTTTGAAAAGGAAAATAATTTTGTCAATGGTTCCAAGAGATAAGTAAAAATTTTTATTCTGTTTTCTAAATTCTGTAACAAATTTTGTTTGCTTCTTGTCTCCGTATTGTAATTTCATAAGCAGATTATTCAAATGTGTTAGTTTATTTCGAAATTTCTTAGGTTTAGGTCTTTCGTACAAAATTAAATTACAACCTCTACAAACTAAATATCTTTTATCGATAATTTCTCCTCTATTAGAACACTTGTAACAGTTGGCATTATACTCTTCCATTTAAACAGAAAGATTTTTTGTTTAAATGGAGATTATGGAACTAAGTCTACCGAGATATAAATTTTTCAACGCAAATGTTTGTGTTTACATTTCTACAACAGAGATAAATAGAAATAATTTCATTCTATTGTACAACTATTTAGGATATTATGTGTACGATTATAAAGATTATTACGGGAGAAATCGGGATTTTTCAGTGGCGAAAGAGTATATTTTTGAAATATTAGAAGGAATGAAAGAGAATAATATGAACATCATTAACTACTGAATTTCTCTAATATCGTTCTTAATCACATCATAGGCTAAAAATTTCTCAGAGACAACAACAACATAACAAATCGCGTTTGTAACAGCTTTTTGAAAATCCATATTGATAATTATATCGTTCTTTGAACCAGAAATATTTGTCAAACTCTTTGTTGTATCAATGACATAAATAGGTCTATTCGCTAAAAATTCTTTAGGATTGTAATACATTTCCTTATTATTACAGTAAACTTTCTTAAAATCTTGATACATCTGATACATGATTCTGAAAAGACCTCCGGAAATGTTTAAATTTTGTAATTCATCTGGATAATAAGAACCGTTCAATTTTACTCTGATATTTTTTACATCCAAACTATCAAACTTTGAAGGATTTTTTTCTTGATTATTCTGTCTATCTGTTTGAAAACCGATGATAACGAACTTGGGATTGAAGATATTTCTATAAATATTTGTGATATCGAACGAATAAGTTGTTCCGGAAATACCTTTTTGTTCAATACATTGCCAATCTAGAAAATTAAACATAATGTTTTGACTTTTTGTAATTTCATCAATCAACCTAATTTTACTCGTGGTTTTATAATCAATCATTGGAACTCTAATAAAAAAATCTGTAATTGTTATTTTTCCATCAACAGGCATAACATTTCCAGTTGCAGTCTTCAGAATCACATCATCGTCTTCTGCTCTTATAAAACTTAGATAAAATCCTCCTTTATAGATCGGAATAGTAACATTTTCAAAAAATCCTAATCCAAAATGAGATAAATTTCCAGCTGCTTCAAAAACACCAAATTTAAAATCTGATTCAAAGCCATTAGAAGTTTGAGAAATAACATCACTTTTTGAATACGAAATAGTTCCTTTAATAGTGCTTAATTGGCCACAGTTTTCGACTTCTTCTATCAATTTATTGTGTTTTCTTACTTCAATCTTAGAAAATAAAAACGGTATAAAATTATCGATTAATCTAACATTATCAGTTCCAAGATATGCTTGACCATCTTGTTTTGTTAAAGTTCCAGAAATATAAAACTGGAAGTTAGACGAGCAAAAGTTATCTCCAAAATCAATATTAAACTCAGTTCTTTTATTCAGTTCATTCAAATGTTGTTTACTAATTGGATAGAAATTTTTAAACTCCGCCCTTTCAATATCACTAGCATATTTTCTGTAGTCCGCCATTTAATAAGAGAAAATTTAGAAATTTTAAACATCATGTATCATTTTTTCATCGATCTAATGTACGTTTTTATAAGAAAAGATATAAATTTTAGTAAAATAATTAAAAAGATTAGAGTCATTTTTAATGATCTACTTCGTCATATTCAGGATTCTCTTCCTTAAATTTTGCGATCTCGGTCACATATTTCAATAAAATTTGCACAGGATAGTAACCGCTATCTATAATATTGTTCCAATCAACTGTATCTTTATTTTCATCCAAAAACTTTATACTCAAGTGTTGATAGAGACAAAGAACAGACATATGATCTTTTAATTGATAATGTATATTTTCTTGAATGAACTCTGGGGACAGAGTTTGATATTTTGCAATGTTATACCAATTCAATTTGTTTACGTATAATCTCATCATATCTTCGGATAATTCATATTTTTGAGAAATGTCATCCCAATGTTCTTTTTTCAAATCTCTTTCGTGTTGCATGATAAAAAGATCGAAAGCACTGTAATGTCCCGCCATCTCTATTTATTAGGAAAAAATTTCAAAATCAAGTTTTTATAAATTGGCTCTTTTTTGCGTTACATTCAGCACATTTTCCAGAAATTCTCTTAACTCCATTGATGTTTGCATAGTATTTTATATCATTTGTTGCAGTTTTTTCTTTACATCTCACACAATATATGAGCGCCATTTATATAAGGAAAATTAGTCATCATAGCCGCCTAATCCATTAAATCTGTTATCAATATTTTCAAAAGTTTTATTAACATCTTCTTTAAATTTATTAAAGTTTTCTTCTAGTTTATTTACTTTATCGAGATATAAAGAGTATCGATCATCTATTCTTTTAAGTAATTCATTATTATGTGTTACTTTCTCATTGAAACGTGTACCTAAATTTTCAAAAAAGTTTACTTTCTCATTGAAATGTGTATCAAAATCTTCCAGAATTTTGTTAATTACTGCACCAACTAATACATCAACATCATTTTTATATGTATTAAAGTTTTCTTCTAGTTTATTTACTTTATCAAGTAATTCACCAACATCGTCTACTGATCTTTTACTTCTTTCATCAAGTTTTTCATAGACTTCTGTTGTAAAATCTTTAACATGCTGTTTATGATTCTCATAATTTTGTTTTAGTTCATTAAACATTTTAATAGGATCTTCTAATTGAATCATTACAACAACATCAAATGGATTAATTCCTTTACTAACACCGCTAATTCTTTTTCCTTTAAAATCTAAGGCATTTTTAACATTCGGATCATGTAAATCAACAATATCGATGTTTTCTGATAATTTTAGAGGTTTTAAAATTTGTTCTTTAACAACAACATCATGTTTGTCAATACCAGGTCGAACACCGACAATTCTTTTCTTATTAGCCAAACTAACATAATTCTTTTCAACTTTGATCGCTTCAGTAATTTTATCAGCTTTTTCGATATGAGACATTAAATTGGTAAATAATTTTTTTACACCATCATCAACTTCTTTTTCCAATGTTTTTATTTTATCAGCAACTTCATTTGAACTCATGAAATTTGCAAGTTTGTTATCATATTCTGCTTTAAAATCTTCAATCTCGACAGCAAACATATCTGAATCTGGAAGGTTTTGTAATAAATTTTCTAACTTGTTATCAAACTCATTTCTCAAACTATCAAAATTCAAACTATTATCTACATTTTGAATAATTTGTGTTCCAAATACGTCAAAAATATTTTGTGAATCCATATTTATTAAGCAATAATTTGTTAACAACTTTTTTAAAATCTTTACCAGTACTCAGTTCATTCAAAACAAAAACACATAAATGACCACAAATTGGGGGATCTTTATAGTCTTGAATCTGAGAATCATTGTAGTAGACGCTTGATTTTTTCAAATATTTAATCAATTCTATAGGTGGTTTGTCCTCAATTCTTCCATACGAATCAAAATAACATGCATTCTTATCATTTTTATAATAACAAATCCAATGCGTTCCACTTCCCATAATCGAGTCTAAATTCACAATTCCACATTCAAATTTCTTAACTTTTTCAGGTAATGTATCTCTCATGAAGATTCCTCTAAAATGTTTAATATTTTTGCAGATTTCTTCCAATTCCCCGAAAGTTAAAGGTTTAAATTTTTTTTTTCAATGTTTGATTTCACGTAATTCAAAGTTTTTTCATCTAATCCAGATCCTGTAACATCTTCCAACTCTTTATCTAACCAATTTAAAATGTTTCGAACAATAGGAATCACATCCTTTTTAACGATTGGAGCAGCTTTACGAACATAAGGAACAACATTTTTAACAACTGGAATATTTTCTCCAAAATCTAATAAATCTTTCAAAAGTCCACCATTTTTAAGTTCTTTCAACTGATTATAAGAAAATTCTATTCTGGTTCCTTTATTGTTTTTCTTATGTTTTTCGAGTTTATTGTATTGTCTATTTGTTAAAAATATCTTATCTTCGCCATTTTTTAGTTGATCTATTTTAAATTGAATACTAACGGGTATTTTCTTCTTAAAAGCGGATTTTATTTTTTCTTTCTGATTTTTGCTGAAATTTACATTCACCTCCATTTATATAGTTAAAATTTCAAGTTCTCTTCGATTCCCATTCCTAGTTTTCTCTTCAAAAACATTGCTCCAGCTGTTGGAAGCGCAACAAATCTTTCACCTAAACTAGCATCTTTTGATAAAAATCTATCCATTGCCTTATCTTGCAAAACTTTATCTGCGATATGTCTGGAATTTGTGTCTCTATGTTTTGCATAAAAAAATATCGTGTTCCATAGCAGCTTGATCTAATTTATTTATACCAGTATCTCCTCTTTTTAGTCTTTTTTCGAGTTTTGTGCCAGGCCCCAGATACTGATAAGTTGGTACGTGTAATTCAAAAGGTAAATTGTTGATAAAATCATTCAAAAGTCCACTACCCTCAATCATAGATGAACTTATTGCCGGCAAAACTCGTTTTAAATATTTAATTCCATCAGGTTTTTCAATCATTTCATCAAGTTTGTTCGAAATAAAATCTTTAATCGCTTTCTTTTCGTTCAAAAAATTGTTGTTTCCAGCCTTTTCTTGAGCATAAATATAATTTATAATTCCATCGAGTTTTGTCAAATCGTCGATATATCTGTACTCAATCTTATTATCACTGTATTTTCTTAAACCTGATCCTTCGATTCGTTTTTCCCAAATTGGTTTAATCAAATTGAGATATTTTTTACCTTTACTTGACTTTGGTTTCTTAGTTGATGGATCATTATTTTTGTAAATTGAATCAGATTTCCATAAAATTTCAGTATACTTTTTCAAGTCTTCTTCAGAATATAAACCGTCTTTTGGAACATCAGTGCCTGTTAATAATCTCCATAAACCTTGAGTTCCTTCATATGTTTTTTCATTAATAATGATATCATTATGCTCAAAATTCACGGGCAAATTTCCAATCATAAAACTTTTCTTTTTTCTGTCCCAATACAAACCAAATTTATCATCCTTTGCTCTAGGAAGAAATTTTTTACCAATTTCACCAATTATTATATCCGTTGTTCCAGGACTTATTGGTTCAACTATGGTAGAGTCTTCAATGATTCGAGGTCTAAATGGTGTCGACGATGGTAATTTTGGCAATTCAAACTCAGATTCTGGTATTGAAATATCAGCAAATTGTCGTACAACTGGAACCAAATTCATCAAATTTTAATTATCGCTTAAAACATTTTCAATTTTGCCCTCAACATTTTTTATTGCAGAAGTTACAGGTTGATTAATTTTTTGAATAAGTTCTTGTTCTTCTTCATCAATTCGAATCTGTTCTTTAAATTCTTTGATTAATTTCTTTTCGATTTGATCAAGTTTTTTTGCTTCTTCTGAAGTTACGTTCACCATTTATTTAGGAAAATTTTGAAACGTGGAACGTAAAAACGTGAACGTGGAACGTAAAAACGTGAACGTGGAACGTAAAAACGTGAACGTGGAACGTGAAACACGAACGTGAAACACGAACGTGAAACGTAAACACGAACGTAAAACATGAACGTGAAACATGAACGTGAACGTGGAACGTGAACGTGGAACGTGAACGTGGAACGTGAACGTGGAACGTGAACGTGGAACGTGAACGTGGAACGTGAACGTGGAACGTGAACAGATTTACCGTTTTTCTGTTATTTTCATAATGTAAATAAAAAGTAAAGATAATATAAAAATAATTGTAACAAATATTTTATCGAGACCACTGAGCAGCATTTATATTAGAAAATTTATTCAGATATTTACCATTTTTAGGCTTCAAAGTTAGATTAATAGTTAAAAATCTGTAGTCTTCCTTCCAAATTTTATCACATAACTCAATAAAGTGGTTAAAACTCATATCAGATCCCACATAATTGTTGTAAATTTTTCTCGAATAGTGATCATCTTGTTTAAAAACACACAACATATTCAAATTATTTCTAATAACTTGTTTATCAACCTTTGAAAAGCATTGGGAAAGATAGATACAAGATATGTTTTTGTGACGAGACATTACGAAATATTCCTTAATAACGTCTTGATTTTCTAAAATACAATCATCAAAAACGATTAAAGAATTCGGTTTACATTCGCTTAATGGAACTATGTCCTCGGAAGCATTATAAAAATGTGATATTTCTTTGCTTAAGTTCTTCTCAATATTTTCAAATCATTCTTGTAATTTTTTATAGGCGTCTTGTTCTAAAGATTTACTAAAAACATACAAATTGGAATAAGGAATCAACCTATTGTAGATAAAATTCAATAATAAAGTTGTTTTTCCACATCCACTTGAACCAACAATTAACAATCTGATTGGTTGATCTTTCTTATTTTCTTCAAACGTTTGAAGTTTTATCTGATCTTTTTGCTTTAAAAATTTCTCCATTTAAATAGAAGATTTTCATCTTGAAGCAACGCTTGCGAAAATGAAGCTGTTCAAGTTGACTTCAGAAAGCTCTAAATTAGTTTTAAACTTGGAACATCCTATACACTTAGAGGAAGAATCAAATTATTTTATCGGTTTAAGCGGCTTTTATTCTGATAATTTTGTAATAAATATTAGTGAAAGTTCTCCTTATTGTATAGGATTTAGTGAGAAGAACATAACAAAATATTATGGTTTAAACAAAGGATATTATACTTTCGATCAAATTAAAAATTCCCTTAAAAATTATCTGAAAACATTCAAACAATCAGATAAATCTTTAAACTTTGACGAAAACAAGTTTGAAATGCAAAAAAATTATCTCTCTAATAAAATTCAAATAAAATCACCAGTAAGAATAATGTTTTCAGCAATTATTGTAGATTTGTTAGGGTTTGTTCAAGAAACTATTGAGCCAAATCAGGTGACTGACTATTCAAGACTCTGAGGGAAATTTATTAAATAATGAGAGTAAAACAACAATATATTTAAGATTGAAAAAGGATTAAAATGGACCCCAAAATATAAAAAAAGCTTCGAAAGCATACATTCTGAAGGTAGGGGTGATTCGCCCCCGCCTTCAAACTTTCAAAAAAACACTGTTTTCATTAATGAATCTGGACTTTATACTGAAATAAAAATTACTAGTTAAATTTCTTTTCTATCTAAATGGAGTCAGTTGTAGACCTACTCAACAATCAACTTACATTCAATAATAAAGACATTTGCACGATTGTTGACGAAAATAATGAAATTTGGTTTAAGGCTAAAGATGTTTGTGAAATATTAGGTTATGAAAAAACAAAAAACGCAATTAAATTAAATGTTGATGATGATGACAAAATTCAATATTTTTACTTAAAAAACAAGGGGCTATTCGAATGGCCCCTTAACAATCTTCATCCTGACACTGTTTTTATCAATGAATCTGGACTTTATTCTTTAATTTTGAGATCACATAAAAAAGAGGCAAAAATCTTCAAAAATTGGGTTACAAAAGAAGTTTTGCCAAGTATTCGTAAATTTGGTGTGTACAAACTTGAAAACAAGATTAAATATTTAGAGGACGAAGTTAAACACTTGCAAATTAAAGATGAAATCAAAACGGAAATAATCGCAAAACAAAGTGTAAAAATTGACTTAATGAAACCAGACCTTGTTTGTAAAGATTTTGCTAAGAAAAAACACCATGTTTTTGTATTAATTAAGAAGAATCACATGTGGGAATATCCTTATTACGTTATCAGAGCTCAAAAGAGAGAAATACCGAAAAGATTGAAAGAACTTGAAATTGATTACCCAGAAATGGAAATTTTATTAAGACAAGGAGATCCAAATAGTATAAATCTCTACAACCAAATGAAAGAATCTTTGAATATTTTATACAACGGAAATCATTTTACTACAAATATGGCAGAATCTCGACTGATTTATAGAATATCTAAATTACACGATGAAAATGTTTCTAAATTTTACTAAAAACTCTCGATTTATTATATTTTGTTTGTAAATGTTTAGCATAACTAGGTAACCATCGTAGAATTTTTTTTTCATATTCACAAGGCATTTCGTTTTTATAACTTTCGCTGAAAATTTTTTTAGCACAATCTTTGCAAAAAGCATCTTTTCTATCTTTACTATACTGCCAGTTATTAAATTCAGAAATATTTTTAATTTCTTTACAAAAGTAACAATTTTTTTCTTCTAAAGTTAATTTGTCCATTTTAACGTATAATTCCTTACAATAACAGTCTTTTCTATTCTCTTCTTGACACTTTGTACATTTCTTTTGAGACTCCATTTATATAGAAAAAATTATTACACGATGAAAATGTTAAACTCTTGAATTATGATATTTTGTTTGTAAATGTTTTTGATAATTATTTAACCATTTTATAGTTCTTCCACATTCACATTGAGTATCTTCATAATATAATCTATGGTGATTCTTCTTTACACAATCTTTACAATATGAGTCTTTCTTATCTCTACTATAGTGATCACTATTAAACTCTGAAATTTTTTTAGTTTCTTTACATTTAAGACATTCTTTATCTTCCAAAGTTAATTTTTCTATTTTATCATATATTTCTTTATGATATTCCCTTTTACAATCTTTGCAATTATAATGCATTCCATCTTTCCTATTTTTATCTTTATAAAATTCATTTAAATCTTTAAATTCTTTGCACTTTGTACATTTCTTTTGATGCGCAATTTATATATAGAAAATTTATATTACAGTTTTGACTTCTTCAATTCATATTCATAAAACTTTCCGGTTATTTCTTCATTATTTAAATCTTTTATACTATAAGTTACAGGATCTGTGTTATTAATTTGATAAATCACAAAGATTTCTCTTGACCAATTGTTCTTATATTTGTTCGAAAATGTTTGTTTTTTACTAACAATTCTTACATGATCATTGACTTTAAATTTAGTTTTCGTGTGAATTTCAGGTGGAACATACTTGAAAACGGTCTCTAATAACTCCTTTTCTGCATCCTTATCTACGTCTTTAGGCTTCATTTTGATTGTGCTATGAACAGTATCGTTATAATTGTTTACGATTTCTTGAAGAATATCGATCCATTTAAAGTTTTTATTAATCTCAAAAAGAACCTTCATTCTTTCATTTTGAGTTCTGTTATATCTCTCTACAATACTTGATTTCTCTTCGTTTTCAGTATGATAAATCTTAATGTTGTATTTTCTCAAAACTTCGTTAAATTCTTTATTTTTAAACTCTAAACCCTTATCTGTATGAAGTAGGTTAGGAGGTTTGTGATTGATCCTTATGGCATCTTTTACTATATCTTCGAAAGCTTTTGAAATATCCTTGCCGTTTTTTCTTTTGATAGCTCTTGACCAAGCATATTTTGAGAAAGTATCAATAACATTTAACATATACTTAAATCCATCATTTTGATCTGAATAGTTAGACATTATAACTAAATCTGCTGCCCATAAATCGTCAATTCCTAATGTTATAATGTTTCTCTTTTTAAACTTCTTTCGTACCGGTGCATGAATTTCTCTAGCTTCAATCTCGATTTCTTCCTTATTCTTAGATTCTTTCTTTACTTGTTTTTCATAAGGATTCTTTATAAATTTACTCTTATTTGTCTTACATTTTGAACATTTTGCTGCAATTCTATACAATCCGTTTTGAGTTTGAACGATTTTTGAATCTATATTTTTCGTTTTCTTTTTACACTTGTGACAGTGAATTAAATCATCTTCCATTTACATATCAAAGTTTCCAAGTTTATTTAATTCGTCTAATATATCAGATTTTGCTTCATTTTTATAGCCATACGGTACTGTATCGATCTTATTTTCTAGGACAATTCTCTTATCATCTTTAGCGTTCAGTGCCAGCTTGTTTATGGTAACAGTGTACAACTCATGTTTATAACTTTTGATGACTGTCATCTCCCTAAATTCTTCTTTATCTTCGAACAAACATCTCTTCAAGTTTTCGATATTTATTGTTTTATTTACAACGCTTCTCTTAATTCCTTTACACCTAACTGGGTTTTTATCTAGATATTTGTACGAGTACATCTTAGACCTTAAACCACAAAATTCTTCTAAAACTTCGCTATTTAACTCATCTTTGAATTTCCCTATTACCTTCTTATTTTTAGTAGTGAAACATTCGTGATCTTTTGGATAATCACTTGTATCAAAGTCATCTATATTTTCTTTAATAATTTTAAAAGGATCTCGTTTCAATTCTAGAAAATAACTGTCTGTATCCATGTAACACAGATTCAAATCTGGATCAAACTTCTTTAATTTGTTGTAATAAAACTCGTACATTAGCAATTTTGAGAGGTCGAGAACTGAAAATCCTATGTAAATCGGTTTGTTAAATTTAACCTTTTGTTTGTACATGTGACTCGCTATACAGTTGTCGTCAAAGATAGTGAAGCTTTTGAAGTTCGTTTTCTTGGCCTGTTTCATTGAAAATTCTTCATTTCCTAACTGGGTTTTTATCTAGATATTTGTACGAGTACATCTTAGACCTTAAACCACAAAGTTCTTCTAAAACTTCGCTATTTAACTCATCTTTGAATTTCCCTATTACCTTCTTATTTTTAGTAGTGAAACATTCGTGATCTTTTGGATAATCACTTGTATCAAAGTCATCTATATTTTCTTTAATAATTTTAAAAGGATCTCGTTTCAATTCTAGAAAATAACTGTCTGTATCCATGTAACACAGATTCAAATCTGGATCAAACTTCTTTAATTTGTTGTAATAAAACTCGTACATTAGCAATTTTGAGAGGTCGAGAACTGAAAATCCTATGTAAATCGGTTTGTTAAATTTAACCTTTTGTTTGTACATGTGACTCGCTATACAGTTGTCGTCAAAGATAGTGAAGCTTTTGAAGTTCGTTTTCTTGGCCTGTTTCATTGAAAATTCTTCATTTCCTAGTCTAATATCGCATCTATTTCGCACATTTTCCATACTTTTTCCAAAAACTGAGTTGTTCATCAGCTTATAAAAGTCCTTTTCAAAGTCGCTTGTAGCTTTGGTTCTCATGTTTGTGTTAAAATCAATGTATTCTTTCATAAAAGGCTTCTGATCGAATGCAATAACTCTATTCACATGTTTTAACACCATTCCTTGTTCCAGATAGAATTTCAAATTTCTCGAATGAACAACGTATTCAGTTTTTATCCAGTAGAGTTGTGCAAAGTTTGTTTTTAAAATGTTCTGGAGCAAGAGGTAAATCCTTGTGATGTTCGTGTAAATTTGTTGGATATCCAAGATCGACTTCGAGAATATAGCCATAATCTTCGTCGCCAGTGAGTTCTAAAATTGTTTCTTGCCACTCTTCTTTTGTATACGTTTTAGGATCCATCCACTTGATATCACTAAACGGCAGTTTTTGCATAAGACCATACCCATAAAGGTTGTTTGCATCGAGATAGAGTAAATAGTTTTCGGGCTTTGTCTTATCAAAATCTTTTAAATATTTGTTATTTGCTTTCACATATCGTTTAATACACTGAGAAATGCCTCCGCGAATACCTTTTTTGATCATCAAATACATATTATAATCACTAATTAATTGTAATTCTATCTTCGTTAGTTTTAACATAGCATCCCATGCAAGACTGGGAGCTGTTAGATAGTGTGCTGGATCAAGCTTATAGCAATTCAAACAAATATTCCTAAAATTTTCAAAGATATCAGCGAGCAATAGAACATCTTGAATGTTATAGAGATCAGAGTAATTTCCTAGATTTTTCTCTTTTAATTTGTTCCAAACATTTAAGTAGTGTTGAAAATCTTTCTCAGATATGCTCTCATCTGTCAAAAGTGAATAGAAATCTTGAATTCTCAATTCTTCTGTGTAATCAAGTTTTTCAATACTGTCGATAAATTCATAGGGAAATATTCCTTTTCCAGATAGAATTTTAAAAATCTCGTCGTCGTCATTTGGCTGTCTTTCTATTATCTCATTCAGTCCATCTTGTATAAAATGATTTGTATGTTTGAAGTCTTCTCTCTTTAGATTTTTAGCTAACTTTTCTATAGACGAGGCCATGAATCTGAACGTGTCTACGAACGAAAACTTGATGAATTTTCTTGGCTTATCACCTTCGAATTCATAGCCATATCCAGAATTTACAGAATAATTTATATATTTTTCATCGGTGTTTGCAATCAAATCAACATTTCCATATTGTTTAGCCAATTCTTTTATGTACAAATGAGTATCGTAATTTGACATATTGTGGCAGAAAACGGGAATATTCTGAGGAAATTTCAAATTTAGATTGCAACATGCATGAGCTGCGCCTCGAAACTTGCCGGTTAAATGACAATGATCTCTCACTTTATTATAACTCTTATCTTTCCAACTATCAGGAGTAAAACCATACTGAATTGACCCAACATCATTAGCAGACCATTCACAGATATGACAAACGTTTGAATTTTGATACGAAATTTCTTCTTCTTCTGTCAATTTCATAGGTTTCATGTTCTTAGAATTATATTTTTTCGCTATGTATTTCGATAATTTATTGAGTTCTTCAAACAATTTTGTTGGGACGTTTTTCAAATCTTCTTCATTTTTGGCACGATAACATATCGGTTTGTACATGCGATTGGTCACATTCGACACTAAATATAGAGTAAAACCATAAGGAATGTGCCTCTGAATCTTGGTTGTAGTCGATCTTTGTGGATTGTTCTTGCATGTCGGAATTTTTTCTAATATGCTCTCAAAGTCCATATAAATTACGTACGGATGGTTAAATTTCTTTTGATAATTAGTAAATTTAGTTGTTTGACCTGGAAATGGCATAATTGGCTTACAAACTTCATGATTTTTACAAATTTCTAAGTGATCTGTTAAATCTCCAGATTTGTAAAAATGGCTTAAACATCTTCTACACAAAAATTTTCTTTCTTTATGTTTAGACAACTGCGAAGAAACAAGCTTATTTAAATCGGTTATCAAAACATAATGAGATTTATCATCTTGTTTAACATACAATAAATCAATGTTTGTTTCAGCGTCATATTTTTCAGAAATTTGTAACGGAACAATGTTAATATTTTCATCAAAACTGTAGACATTGATAGACATTGTTGGATACTTATACTTGGAATTGTAGCTTCGTTTTTCAAATATTTGTATATCTTTCAGAGACATTGGATACTCAAAACCTGAAAATATTTCGTCATTCACAAATTTTTCGTATTGCTTTACACGTTCACAGTCTCTTTCTGGTTTTTCAATAGCACATCTTATTGAGTAAATAAAGCAAAAATCATCTCTATTTTTTATATTTATACAAGCTTTTTTATCTTTGATATTCTTTGGTAAATCGATGTATGATCCTGCATTCATCATTTCGTGTTTGTTAAGGCTCAAAACTAGTTGTTTACAACTTTTAAACGTCCATCCGGAACCTTTATTTGGATTATTCGTTTGTTCTCGATGTGTTAATTTATTAAATTGCTTAGTAATAAAGTCGTTTACGTCAAAGATTTCTTCTGCTTTGATAGTAAAATACATTAGACATGTTTGCGGTTCACCATTCACTAAAGTTCGTTCGTATTCACATTCCAAAGAGAGATAGCCCTTCATATTTTTAACATTTTCTTGAAATTTCTCGATTAAACTTTTAATTTCTGACCGCATAATTGAAAGATATTTGTAAATTGACATGGAATTGTCGTTCAAGTTTGTTAAAATGTATTGCTTGAAAAGACCGTGTATTGAGGATAAAACTTCTACATCAATGATATTTTCGGATTTTACTTTAAGAGTTTTATCAATTTCTTCGATCATTTCAGACTTGGTTTTATCGTTAGTACCGATAGCCAACTTTTCAGCTATTGAATGAAGTTTTTCATCATTAAATAGGTCGAGATTTTTCTTTTCAACTTTGAAATTTCTCTTTAATTCACGTAATTTCTCAATATTAAACATGTTTTCGTGATCGGCAATTTTATTTTCTCTAGCCCATTGTCTTAAATAATTTAGTTCATTATCGTAAATTTGCTTGTTTTTTTTCGTGACTTTTAGAATTATAATGGCGATCATAGTTTTTTCTTAAAATTTCTTTTTTGCAGAACGGACATGATATTTTATCGCGCTCCATTTAGATAGAAAAATTTATTTAACTAAATGGTGCTTGTAAACCAACGATTGCGCCTCTCACGGCGTGATATCACTACGGATATGACGCAGGCGAAGCGATTATCGTGATGGTCGGTCTGTAGTAGCACACCTCGACTGTCATTGAAGATTTTTCCTTTATTCGTAGCAGATTTGACAACATTTTACAAAGCACAGCTTAAGAAAGTAGAAGCAAACAGCTGTAGATTTGGTTAATTTTTCATTCCACAGAGTAGATAGTAATGTACCGATCGCTTTTGGAGACGAACGACTGTAGATTCGGTTAATTTTTCATTGAGATTTGCTGTGTTATTTCTCAGCTTCCTTTATGGTACATTGAACAGTATTTTACATTGCTTTTCGGTCGGCTCCGAAAGTGCGCCAGGAACCCCATATTACTATCTACTACTGTGAGTAATGTTTGTTTCTTGAATTCCAAATAACGTAAAATGTTACGGAATAATTGAACTAGAATTAATTTTGTTTTAATGTTTAAATAAATATATATACATATATTTATATTATTATTATTTATATACATAAATATGTACTTCTCACATTTTAAATATAGGATATACCTTATACATATACATATATACATTTTAAAATGGGGTCAACTGGTTAGAATGTTGAAAATATCTAATAGCAAATTTGTTCATGTGGCCACATCATTTTAAAGGTTCTTAAGGAATCGTGAAAAAAATTTGTTCAACAATTTAAAAAATATATTAAATATTTTTTACACTTTTTTAATTTTATTGTGTAAAATGTACATTTCGCAATCCGTGTGAATTCTTCTTCAAATTCCAAATGTACATTGTACACAATGAAATCAATCAAAAAGTGTCAAAAGGTATTATTGTATATTGTATATCAAACATTTGGCTACATCTCTAATATATCTTAAGTCTTCTCCAAATACCAGAGGTTGTTTAGTTTCTTTACCCTGGTACTTTTATATTGTTGCGAGTGTAAATTTTATATGTTTCTAAGAAAAAATACAATTTTTCGAACAGTATGCCGTTTAAAGGATTTTTTCTAATTTTTCCAACAGCACGAAATTTGATCTCTTAGAAAAACTGCAGCCCGAGTCCAAAATATTTAAAATGAGAGAATACATTGAATAAAAATCTTACACAGTCTATTATAATCTCTGGAGTCCTATAATTAGGATATTGGTATTTACTCCATACCTATTATACCGTTTTAAAATGCCTTTGTATAAACCTTCAAAAAGCTGATACTAATACGATATAATTTTTCATATATGCAATAATTTTATAAAATAATTGCCTGGTCAAGCTGCACTTGATACCATTGTCTTTGGATATGTATAGTGAAGCGAATGCTTTTATATAAATACAATTTACATAGATGAATGTAATGTTTGGATATTATTCTAATCTTATAACAATTACGCATGATACTTTAATAAATCCTGATCAGGTTATTCGTAAAATGCACCACTTTTCATTAGAAACTTGTGAAACGTTTGTGGAATGTTCCTGATTGAAGAAAAGAAATGGGCGGAATTTGTGCCAAATCAAACACTCGGCGACGAACACTTGGCCTTTCTCCACATCTTTGGTGTTTCCTAAACTTGACATCAAATGACGGATTTATTTTGTAAACTAGTTTTAAATTGAATATAACCACGTGTTTTCATGATCTGTTTGGTTCATGGGTTGCAATAAGACAATTAATAATATATTACACCAAGTACATTCTTCATTAGGTAGTCTATGTATAGGGAGATCTTCGAAACTTTCCTGGAAATAACTGTTTACATTGCAGGCCATTTTTAACCATACTTACATCATAATATATTTGAATAAGCGTAACAATAAAAATACAACTTAGGCCTATTGTAGTTTCTCTGTTTCCAAGGATCATTAATATAAGAAATAACGAGATAGTTAAAACAATTCTGAAAGACAATATGCAAACAAACAATTTAATGACTGAAAATAGATTTGTTTCGTTATTTATAGAAGTACTAAATACAGGACCATTAATGTACTGTACATGTAACAACATAAATAAAACCGCAGTAGACTAGAATATTAAAATAAAATATTATATCGCACATACTAAGTAAACAGCGAAAAACATTCTATTACTAACCCTGGAACAGTTTCCTTATTTTAACAACATAATGTGCAGAAGAACGTATTCTTTATAATAAATAAATACTATCATGTTCGCATTTGTTTATTGCGACTATTGGCGGCCTAAACTGCTTGCTGTCAAAAGTGGGAAAATGTGAAATATTACCTTAAAACATACGATAGTATTTATTGTTACGTAACGTACATCATGCTTGAAGAGATATATGTGCACATGATATAGCTTTCATATGTAATCCTTTGAAAAGACTAATTTGACCGAATAGAATATAAGATTTATATCATAATGGTTCCATAGTCCAACTCAATTTTGTATGACGATATCCAAATTAGTCTATTAGAGCACCCCACCTGTTCTCATATAAATACATTTAATTTGTTCTTGTTGTAGGAGGTAGCTTAAAAATTAAAACTTTACATATTAAAAATAATACCTAACTCAAATACAACTGCAGTAAAAAAACTTGGATATTTCCATAATATAACAAAAGATTATTCTTAACATATATATATATATATATATATATATATGTGTGTGTGTGTGTGTGTGTGTGTGTGTGTGTGTGTGTGTGTGTGTGTGTGTGTGTGTGTGTGTGTGTGTGTGTGTGTGTGTGTGTGTGTGTGTGTGTGTGTGTGTGTGTGTGTGTGTGTGTGTAAAGGCAAAAGATATTAACACATAAATAATGCCATCATAAAATCTATATGATAAACAAATTGAAGTCTATTAGCATTTTGAAGAAAATTACAGGAGGTTCGACCGTCTTAAGTACAGTTAATTCTCTTAGCTTTTTTAATTTTTAGTTTATATGTTATACTAGATTGTTCATATTGGATGAGTATATCTTATACAGTATATGAAACTATATACTTCATATTGGAAGTATATAACTTAAGGAGATGGAATAATTTCATTCCTGTTTGTTTTTTTTATACTCACGTTTTCTCAAACATGAACTGATCTATAGACTTGTAATTTTCTATGAACCTTTAGTTTTAAACAAGGAGCATTTATTGGAATTCATGTTACTCCATGGGATATGACTGAGAGTTGTCAAACTTTTAAAATTTCTTGGTCTTGGATAGCAATGATAGCAACGAAAAAACTGCAGGATAAATAAACTTGTAACTAACAAAGTAACTAACATAACTTAAAGTAACTAACAAACCGTATCGACTTTTTTTAAAGACTGATGGTATTTTAGACATTTGCAAACATTACAAATTTATAACACTATATTTCGAGGATTGTACTCTTCATTTGGTGCCTAAAAACATTTGGTGCCTAAAAACCATAAGGTACAAAATTAAAAATGCATAAAAATAAAAAAAATAATAAACCTGTGGCGATACATGTGTTATCTATCTCACGAAAGTGGATAACAACTGAGTAGATAAAGAAACCGTACCTCTAAAAACATCAAACATACGTCTGAGAATGCAAGATGATTGAAACAACCACCACCAATATCGCTACACAGTACAAGTGCAATGGACACCACACTCATAAAATAATACGACTTTAACCCACCAGCAACAGTGAAAGACTGAGGACCAATCAATAAAGGCACTTCCTTTGGTAGCGTAGCGAGTCATTAGAAGACAGGGTGGCAAAGGTGGAGAAAGGAACACCGATCTGTGGTTTAATTTTGTTATCTAAAAGTCGTGTAGTATGATACAATTCTATTAGCTGCTATTCTTATAAATGTAAAAACTTTATTTTTCATAAATAATTATATTTTTAAATATTGGATGCCAATAATAGCCTACTTAACATCAACAGCTTGTTGACTTCATGCTTTCGAATCTTATGAAGTTTAATGCCAAAATTAGATTAGGAACCAAATTTTAATTTTGTACCATGTATTTTCAACAGATATTCGGTTAAACTGAGTTAGACTGACTTTTTTCCCGTATTCTTCAATAAATATATTGGAAAAGAGTGTTGTAGAGGAAACTTTCATAATTACGGTAAGTCTTACCTTCCAGTTTTAAAGTACTTCCTTTGCATGCATAATTATATATAACGTTTGTTGAGTTCTTGACAAAGAAGGATGGCAAACTTCTGACATAATATTATTCTTTCAAATCATCTAACATCAATACCAAATTGTAAACATACACAGTTTACAGAAAATTAAATTTTTGGGATCGTAATGTTTTGCAACTAGTTTAAAAATAATCACGAGACCAATAATTTTAAATTTTTAGCATTAACTATAGACATAACTCTGAACAATATCTTAGTAACAATGCTTACGTACATTTTTGACAAACACGCAATTGAGCGTGTTAAATATCCACAAAAGTTTTATTAGTAAAACGCGGCTTAGAGTTAAAAAAATGAAAATAGGTTTTCCTGGTTTCAATACGACGGCTATCTAAAGTTGCTCAGGTAAATGCCCAAAAGCAGAAGTAGCAGTAAGACAGTTACACGTCTCATTAAAAGTAGACCATAAAACAGATAAGAAAAAAACTTTTGTTCAATGTTTACTAAAGTTGAAAGGAAAAGTAACTGGGAAAGTACAACTCTGATCACGTTATTTTCACAAATGATATGTTAACTTATATATATATATATATATATATATATATATATATATATATACTGTATATATATATATGTGTGTGTGTGTGTGTGTTTCTAAGCTTCTAATGTTTCTCTTTCCTGCATAATTACTTGCAAAAGTAAAGTTTATAACATTTTTACGTATCAAATACCATATACTCGTGCTTATATTATACGTGCATTTTATTCTGAATATATTTAAATCGTATAGTTTTTTAGAGTTAAGTTCTCAACGTAGTATATATATATTGGTCCTAAGTGGTTTTGAACGTATTATGTTGAAACCAGTAAATTTTACAAGCTAACACTATCAATAATGACTATTGACTTTCTGCTGCAGGCTGTAAAAATAAGGAATCGTTACAATTCTTTACAGGTGTCACAATAGTGTCATTCTACTACTACAATAGCGCAATACTTCTTGCAGAGCAAAACTCTATTCACACTACAAAACAGGTTTTATAATTTGGTTATATTTTAGTCACAGAACATAAAGTTTACCCATATGTACAACACGCGCTAATTAGCCGTTATCATACCATTATGTTTTGCCTTCAACGTTAATATTAATCATAAAACATATTGCTCCCAACTGAAACTCTAAAGCATACTTGCTTTAAAGTTTAAGTCCATCGGTACAGAGGTAGTAAATCTGTCTAATTTTAGTTGGGGTCCTAAGCAAAGTTATACGTTATAGTAGTACATAACAGATGTTTACAATTAGGTACTGGTACTTGTAAAACCTCTAGAATCGTCAAGTTCAATTATTATAAGACGCGGAGACAAAAATTGGTTTAGTTAAAGTTTCCACACCTAAATGTAGCGTTTTATTTTCAATGCAAGTTTTAGGTATGAGTAAAAGCTCCATGAATTTGTGAACGAATTTATATGATATCTTGACTTATTCACACTGAATCGCTCTCCTGAACTCCTGAACTCCAGAGCTCTTTGGTATAAAACCTAAGCTATAAATGAACCATTGGATTTCCACGCTAATAATTTGGTAATATGATGTATTTTATTAAATTAGAATCGAATTAGACATCGGCGAAGTAATAATCATTCCATAAAATAATTGTTTTGCTTTTATATGTAATATAAACAAAGATCTAAACTGTAATTATTTCAATATCATTATTTAGTAAATTTTTTAAAAACCGCATATTCAAAACAAATGTCTTTATACTACTCATAAAAAATTCGTATGATGTAATGTGATGGAGTACTATGAAGTTTGTTCAAACATAATAAGTCATACATGTAATACATATTATTTTATTAATCATGATTAACACCATGCTTTAACCTGACTCCTATAGTATCTTTTGTTCTTGTAGGAGTATTTATGGTTAAAATTAAGTATAATTCTGTTGCCATAGCTCGTTCTGCCTTGTTGCCTCGATCGAGAAAATACAAATACGGGGGTTTCAGAAACCTACTTCGGTCAATAAGCGTTTACTTTTAGCCCTTGTATTCATCTGGTCTAAGATAATTCTAGTGCCATTCTTTAGTTTTCCTTGTTGTCTCAACAAAGTAAATAAATATAAACAAGTAGGACTAAGAAGTCTGTAACAGACTAGAGAAACGTACTAGGTAACTGCTATATATTTCCGTTATAAGGTGGAATTTAATTTCTTCATTTAGTTCATGCAACATTTAAAAATAACCGTTTATATGGTACTGTGTTACAGATGTCTAGTTTTTCTAACTTTAGTCTAGGGGTCATGGATCGTTTAGGTATGTTATCGTACATTTCACCGTTTTCCCTTAAGCCACTATTCACATGGCACACCATAATGTCAGAAAGCCCAACAGTTTGGAGTACCTTATACGAAAACATTCACAGATTTGATCATTCTGTTTGGTCATTCACAGATTCTGTAAAGTTGATTTCATTACAGCGTTTAAACGTATTTTCAATGCAATTCGTTTTAATTCGTCACAGTAAAATTTAACTTTTTGTGGAGTAAAAGTTAAGCATTACCTTGTATTTGCTATCTGCATTACACCGCTCATTAATTCATACTGTATAACATTGAAATGCAAACAGATGCTTCAGCAAATTCGTTGAAAGTGTCAACAGGTGCTTAGTGAGAGTTTAATTATTTGAATGATTAAACTTGAATACTAAACTATTATTTGGGAATTCTAAAATACTCCTGGTAACTTTTGTAAACTTTCTCTGCATACACACCTTCTTCAGATTTAAACATAAAGTTTACAAACAGGATCTGCCAATATGTCCCACACTTTCTAGAAATGAGCTCTTAGCAAGACATTTTGCGATTTTTTTTTATACGATGGAATAATTTATGGTTTATAAAGTGTAAAAAAATTATGGTTGCCTGTAAAGTCGGTTTTACGGGCGAAGATTTTACGTGACAACGTCTTTTTCTCGGTAGAATATTTATTGATATGAATATTATTAAATTGCACAATAGGAACAAGGAATTGAATGAAAATAAGAATTGCACAAATTTTAACTATAGAAATATATTTTGTTTACTAAAACATTGTACATAATTTGAAATTAATTAAAATTTGTTATTGTAAATGGTAAAGTTGAATAAAACATTTACTGAAATTGGAATTTGAAATTCTTGCTAAACACAGTTAAATTCTAACTCCGCGCGTGGTGATTGGTCGGTTTAGTTCGTTTGTTTGGTCGCACTGTTATGACAGGTTAGAGGTTATAATTTGTTATTTTAAATGTTTGACTAGCAATACGCGCTGTTTCTTCTCAATCGACTGAACTACGATTGATTGCAGAGTGATTTAAACTAATAATTTACTTAACACTATCAACATTTGTCAATAGTATGACATGACCTATAAACTCAGTTTCTCAACTTTTGTGTCAATCTAACAATTAATCAATCAATCATAGTTTACGATAATGAAATATCAGTGTACAATTATTTACCTTTATTGTTGTAGTTGTTGTAAATGACGAATCTAAGCACTCCACATTTTCACGAATAAACATAGTTATCTGCTTTATCCCGTGCGGCGGACCCACAGTTATCTGCTTTATCCCGTGCGGCGGACCCACTGGACGGGCATCGTAACGTTACCGGGCGTTACACTTTTTCATGAGTGACTCCGAGCCGCAACCTAATTTAAGACGTTGACACGTCAAAAAAGTTATAAGTGATAAGATATAGCTAATGAGTAAAATTACCCAGTGTATCTTTATAAATACTGGATAATATAACGAAAATTAGCTATACCCTACTACTCAACTTACAATGTATTTGTTCTGTATGGAAAAACTTCAAACAAAAGGCGTGCTGAAAATTATGAGAATTATTTAACTACTTTTTTATAAAGTAAGTAACGTTTAGAATGCAAATAGAAAGTAAACACTTTTACATATATTGCTTTTAAGTACATCTTAAACTTACAAATAAAATAACCAAAAACTTGTACAATAAAATTAATCGCTTTGCCTTCGGATATGACAATGCCTGTGGCATTTGGTTAAGTACTAACATAAAAAATTTTCCACAAAACCACATGTCCACAAAACATTATTCACAGCAAAAGAGCGTATTTGTTTAGTATCAGATTATTAGTTTTATTATTATTATTACTACTACAAATAAATTGTTTATGTAGTTCAGGAAAAGCATTTCTTTAAAATCAAAAGCATTTTTTACTAGGTCTTCAAATAGAAAGATTTTTTTATCATACTGCAACATTTTTTCATGAAAATTGGTATCCACACGGTTTTTGGTAGACTGATTAAAAATATTTCCAAGGCAATAAAACACCTTTTACGCCATTTAACTACTTCTATGAAAAGGTAGATGTTTCATATTACATTTAAAATAATCTGAGGTCGTATATAAGCCTTAAGCGTTCACGTTTGGACTAATTTAGCTGATTGAATTTTTATGTAGTTTTGAGTAATTTTTATATTACTTTAAGTATAAAAAGCGACAACTGCACATTGGATGGCGGCTTGGTTCAGTTTTAAATTGGTGTTGCAATTTATTTTAAATATGGGATAGCAGTTATCCATACTAAAATCTGACAGGAATTACATTTTTAAATACTGGATGTTTATTTACTCTACTCATTAAAAAGTCATTTATTTGATATTTTTAAACTTTTATTGTTTTCAAATTATTTTTCATACATTATTTTAGTTGCTTGCAATAATTCTAATTAAGGTTTGATTTGATGAAACTAGAATGACTTATAACTTTTTTAACTTTACATAATCAATTTTCATTTGATCATTTTATCCGTGGCTAAGAAAAGAATTGAATAATGTATTCTCTACGTCTAGTCAGAAATTTTAAAAAATATTTAAGAATATTAACTGGAATTAATCATTGAGATTTCTTATAATGTACAAGTACTAATTTTAAGTAGGTCGAAATTCTCTAAAGTACTGAAATAAATGACATTTTACACTTTCTTGTGAGTTGAGCACTCAAGGACTGGCAATGACTTTTCACGTCAAGGGCAAAAGTAGTTCCGCTCCAATGCAAGTAAACTTTTCAATAGCAGCTACAGAGTTTAAAAACTTACAATTTTAAACGCCATGAAATTTCGACTAAACCTTTTAGTTACATTCTGTATAAAAAAACCTCCATATTGAAATATTAGTAATTGTATCACTTAGGAAAGATTTATATTTAACTTGAACACAACCCCCAGAGCTCAACCCTCCCCCTCCCATTGAAAACAAATTTAGGCTTGTGGAAATGACAACTGTCCCGAAAAAGCCCAATCAAGTAGAAATTGCTATTGTAGAAAATGCTAACTTGGTGTGCTATTTTGATTCTATACGACTGCCGTTAAAAATAAAATATGTGTCTTAAAAAATTCTTTTTTTAATTTTCTAAGCTTTTAGTAATAAACAATTTTTGAAAAATAACCAACAGGTTCGGGATCTTGAGAACATGAAGATTCCATAAAAATAAATAGATAATATTTTGGTTACGTCTAATATACTATCTAATATTCTGACTATTCATTCAAAACGTTACTGCTGTCTAAAATGGCTATTTCTCAGAATTAAGACTCCTAATCCCAAAAGACTTAAAAAATTACAATTAGTTTTTTTAAGTATTCTCACCATTTATTTTGGGCCGCCTAATAAAGAGTTGTTATATTTTGGAATTATACTTACAATAATTGAAGAAACCATACATGTCTACGTGTTAGGTATTCTCTGGGTTCACTTCAATGATTTAAGATGCAATATACATTTCTTGTTCAATTAAGTACCAATGTTGAACAAAACCACCATTTCACATTCCGTGTAGAGCATCGTCTAGCGTGGTTGGTATTGTGACTAACGTATCGTTGAGTGCTCAGTTGTGCACCCAGTGAGACAGAAAACACCTCTTTATCTACATGACACTGGATTGCTGCTGGGTAAACCAGAAAGGCCTTTTTTATATGATAGGTGTCCCTTATGATGGAATGAAGGAAAGAGCTTTAAACTTTTTAATCACTGAAATTTTTAGAATATCTTCATACGTATGTGGATGCCAGACTCTAGGAATCACGTTTGTAACAGTGTCAGATTTCAGATACCGCACTAAGCAGAATGTGAAATGGAACTGGTGTCAACATTTACATTGAATTGATTTACACCATAGTTTAATCAATTGAGTAGATCTCCTTAACTTTATGTAACTGATATACATTTTCTTTTTTTGTAAAAGCAGTAACAGCTGTAGTACTTATCTATTTTGCTTACAACATAAATCTATTTAAGTGGAACACGGTGACATTAATTATTTGTAAACCTATTATCTTCTATAACAAACATACTTTTTAACGGCTGATATCAAAAAAGGGCCGTAAGTATTGTAAACTCACATAGTTTACAATTAAGTATATTGTATTAAAGTACGATAAATATACATAATTTGTGATTGATGATAGTATAGAAACTGAAACCAGAGAATAGAAGATAGTGACACAGGATCTGTCAGCATATCGGGCAGCTCTGCTATACATCTTTTATCCTGCGAGAGTTGGTGGCCGGACGTCATCACAGCTTGTGCATAATACGAGTATGAAATGAAATGAAAAAGTGCTTTATTTCCCCTTTAGTTGTGTATACACATTTAGGTCCCCACAGTGAACCCAACTTCAAACACTTGACAGCATTGGTCAAAATGACCGTCAGCTGGCTGGCTTTAAACTATAGGAGTATTAAATACAGTACAAAATAAACTGCTAAACTATTAATACAATATGTTACGTTGATACAAATATACAGATACAGTACAGAAAAAGGAATATAAAAGTAAAGACTGAATCCTTATCTTAATGGTCTCTCCTGTGATGTATAAGTGCAATATAAACTCATAATCTACGTAACTATGTACATTATAACTAGCGCGTTATGTTTGCACAGTTTTCCTTACTTATTAAGAAATTAAAAAAGAAAAATCTAAAAATTGAATTCCTGTATTAAATTCCACCGGTACCTCCAAGCGTCCTTCATATAATCCCATAACGCCTGTCAATCCCTCCCATTCAAAAAATTCCAAAAAACTCCCTTTTACTTAATATACAATTTCCTAAACGTTGTTTTCGAATATTCCTGAGAATAGGACATATGGCTACAAAGTGGAAAAACTGTTTCATTCTCTTGCAGGTTGCACAAAGAACAGGTAAAAATTTAATCTGTTAGCCAAGGCTTGTAATTTAAGCTGACAAGTTCTGCTCGAGCTTTAATAACCCATGAAATAGTACCAACATCAAGGTTATTACTGATTGAACTTCTGTCCCCAAGGTCAAGATCAAGGGTCAGGTACTGCTGGTGATAACGAGAGGTCCGTGCTCTGCCCACACAGTCTGCAAGAAACCTATCCCTCAGCCCCTCTACCACACTCATCAGCTGTGTCTGCAGTATGTTCAACTCCTGCACACCGAAATCTACCTCAACTCCCACTCTGACACCTAACTCTATCCTGCACCATGCGCTCTTACCTTCGATAGTTTGTCTTGCTAGAATGTTTGGTAGGCGGTCTTCACCCCAGGACACAATTTTCATAAAATAAGAAAGATTCAGTTTCAGAGTGTATATGAAAATAGTTTCAATATTTACTTCTAAGTGGATCGCATAATTAGGTGTGTTGTGCGGCAGCCGGAAAAGTCTCTTGATAAATTCTCTTTGAACACTTTCTATTCCGTTGCTTTCCAGACATTCCCAGACTTGTGCTCCATAGCAAAGTATTGCTTTAATAACGGCTTCGAAACATTTAAATTTTGAACTGATTGGGACCCTGGAGTTACCTATTAAATTGGAGAATAAAACTGGTAGGAGAATTTTTAAAAAAACTCATACGAGTATATTAGACACATTCAAATGTTTTAATTACTTTTCTTATATTTAGTGAACAAGTTTTTATACCAGAATAAAATTATTGTTCACCGTTTGATCTTCTGTGAATAATGGGTTGCACTCTTGTTCTTTGTGTAATAGAGGGAAGAACGTAATAAAACATTTTAGGGTATATGAACGAAATTAACCATTTCCTACAAGGTAGTCCCTGACTACAGCAGTACATTTGTAATGAAATCTCCTATGTTGCACTTAAATAATCATCACTTATTATTACAACAGAAGAATAAGATCCTATTTCTTAACAAATGTGCGTATGAATGCATATACCAGCTAGGATAGATACTAGATATTAGGGTAAGAGATACCTCAACTTTTCAATTATTATCGCTTTATTTTTAAAATAATTATTAATTATTTCATTACAGGTTTCTGTACCCTTAGCATTTTCTTTTCATTTAATTTCTAATGAATGGAATGAAATGAAGTTAAAAATGCATTTATTTACAAAGGCGAAGTTAGGACTTAAAAGTCCTCTCTATCACTTAACCTCCAATAAGTTTGTCTTAAATCATACTAACAGTTTTACTGCATTATCCCTTTCATTTTTACTTCATTAACTACACGTATTTTTCCTATCAATTATTTAAAAAAGTTTCGAAAGTATATCCACAAATACTTTAATTAAATTCCCAAATACGTAATACATTTGAAGCTGTGTAATAAATAATATAACATTTCGATTACAAATCAAACAAGAGAGATTGAAGGAAGTCATCAGTTGCAATGAAGCGGTGCCAATGACGCCTTTTTATATGGTTTTGTGACGGAAGCAGTGATGACATCCAGCCACCAACTCTCGCACAGTAAAAGATTAATAGCGGAACTGCCCGCTGTGCTGATATCTCTTCTGTTCTCTGGTCTTTCAGTTCCTATACTATCATCAACTGTGTTTTCTGAAAAATAGGAATATATATTTTAAACTGAATAATAGATTTAAGGGATTACATGATTGCCAGAGGTTGTAACACTTACGAAAATAGTATATATATATATATATATAGTTTATAAATATATTATATATATAGTATATATTGCAGTATATAAATATTAGTATATATGCCCACACAAAGTCTATACTTATGCAATAAGTAAACTTGAATTACTTTCAAACAATACGTAAATTTACTATTTTTGAAATAACCATCAATAAGACCAATAACAATAATTAATACTTTTTTGAAAAGCACATTTTCTCAGAGCCGTATTTTTTATGTTAAACGCAAATACAAGTGTAGCGTTTTAAAGCTACATTGATTTATTTTTTTAATTAAAACTTAAATTAAATAAAAATTTTGGGATCGAAATATTGGGACTTAATTTTAGATTAGATTGTGAAATGTCAGGGTAAAATCGAACATGTAATCCTTTGGCAAGTTAGCACTGGTAGTTTTAAATTGTTAGGAAGGCAGGTTGACTGCCTTGAATTGATTAGAACTTGTCTTATTGTGAGTATTGTTCTCCTGGTTTGATACAGCTGGACCAATGAGAGAGCTCCACGGATGTCCTGCAAAAGTGATTGGAAAGGGAAGTATTTAAGCGCCCGCTCATAATTTTCGCCCTTCTTTTGGTTATTTTCGTGAGTAAAGTTAATTGCAGTGCGCCCGTTTTTCTTAAAAAATTTTCCGCGAGTGATTTTGAGGTAAGCACCACTTTATTGTACGTTTTATTGAAATAGTCATCTTGATCTGATATTAAATGAATTTTGTTGTCTTTTTTATAGGAAAAATTAAATTCATAGAAACTACAGAGCAATCTGAAATAACTTATTCTCGAAGAACAATAGTGCATAATAGAATCATACAAGTTACATTTGGTTCATGCTTGCAAGAGAAGTGAATTAAAATTGAACTTTGTTAATAACTTTAATTGAGATTTGAAAAGGTAGTAATTTATTAATATTTAACTGGAACTGTTTTATTGTGAATTATTAATTGAAAATTAATTGAACTTTAATAATTGTTAGAGAGAGACTTGTAATCTGAATTGCAGAGACTTGAAAGTTAAGGTTCAAATAGTGTAAAGAGAAGTTGAAATTTTTATTTTGAATTTTGAGTGAACTTAGAAGTGAACATTTTTATTTTTATTATTTCCAAGTGGTATTTCAGTCTTATTTTAAAACTTTATTATTTTATTTTAGAAGAGAGCTCTGATTTTTAGTTTGATATATTTGATTAATATTTTTATTTCTTGCCAAAGGAATTTTTAAATTTACAAAAAGGTTTGTCAATTCTTTGTGGAAAATAGAATGATAAAAATTCTGAAACGTTGAACTTATTATCTTGCCAGTTAAAAATAAATCCATTGTTTTTATTTAGAACTGTGATTTTTATTTTAGACAAACCAGATAATATTTAATAGTTAACAAATTTAGTAATACATTGTACTTAATATTCACTAGAATCTTTACTAATCAAAAAATATTTTATATCGTCTTGGATGTATTATTGATGATTTAAATATTAATACTCCGGAATATTAATATCAACAATCAAAGTCGTTATAACAAGCCAAAAAGCTAAATAAATAATTATTACGTCACTTCAGGAGGGAGTTTATTGAGGAAAACGTGTGTACAATGATGCCACCCATCATTTAAAGTTATACACTTCCATTCTATCTTAATTGTTTTATTTTTTAACATTAATATTACTATGCAATCCATCAATTAATATTTCAATGTTAATGTTTGATATCATTTACTTGTTGCGCAGTGGTGGATTGATTCGAGTTTTGGGTTTTATTTGATGGGACATTGGATCTCTATATACGTGTCAACTTTACAGTATAATTTGTTGTTTAAATCTTATACTTTAGTTCATTTCTTATCTGAATAAAATTTTAGCAAGCATCAGCTCTTATTATGACTTAATTTTATTTTGTTTACCACTGTTTCCGTTAGTTTAACCATCTCCAACACTCATGTAATCCCTTCCATTAATTATTCAGTTTAAAACCATCAAAATGGTGCAGTATTACTTCACATTTAATTCAATATCTCCCTAAACCCCCCTTTAATCCAATTTCAATATAATTTCTACATCATGGATAGGGTATTTCATTTCTATTATTCTCTATCGACATAAAAAAACAAATATATGTAGACTTTTACAATATTATGAATAAATATAAGAAAAGATTACTGTGTATATAATAAACTAATATATTAGCTAGACAGGCTTTTACGAATGAAGATTTCTATTAGATAACAATTCCATTAATTTTCTTGTTAGTATATTGGCCATGATTTAAAATTCTCCCATATAAACTTTGGTTGTTTCCTAAGAAAGTTCTATTCCTGAGAGAACGAAGCGTTATGCCCTGGAGAGAGCAAAGTTTGTGTGGAACTAAAGAGAAACTCAATTACAACATTTGTCTTGGAGCTTTAAGCCAAAGCCGTTTGCAAATTGTCGAATACGAGGTAAATAAAAATGTACGCACCAAGTTACAAGTTATGGGAGCTGCCCACTTATATAAAGAGTTTAACTTAAAATATTTTAAAATGTTTAGTGTTAATTACAATTATGTACAGGAGTTGAATAAGTAACATTTATAAAATTTGGAAGTAAATTAAAAAAAATACTATTTTTATAGTTAAAATATCATCTCCATTTATAAGTCAAGCGATTTCATTCCGCCACACACGTAGTTAGAGGTATGTTTTTGTAACAATATGAGGGAAGACACGATAAACTCAAAACAATTAACTTTTATAATACGATTTTTAGAGAAAGTTACATATGTATATTATTACATAATATATAACGGATTACGTCTGTCTGTGTTTGAGTATGAGTGTTACTATAATTGACGTAAAAATACTGGACCGAAATTAATAAAAAAGGATATTCTTAGGCTTCCTTTTTGACATATAAGCATATCAGTGTTTACCTCGACAGGAACATTATACATCTAGTATGCCGTGTATACATTAAACGTTTGCACACAAAATGTATAAAAAAACATAACGTACGCAGTGCTGTATTGAAGCCAAAGTTATTATTTATCTTTTATCACAATTAATTTTAAGAGTTTTGCAAAACTCATCTTAGTTTTTTTTACAGAAGTAGGCTTCTCAGACCTGTATATATATATATATATATATATACAAATAAAGCAAATATACCGATGATGCATATATATATATATACAGTATATATACATTTCATAGGACTCCACCATATTGTATCAAATGTGCTTTTATTAAGTAGTATATGATCTTAGATTATGAAAATTGTTTACGAAGAGGCGGTTAACAAAAATTTCTAAATAAATTAACTGCGAGAATTCTACAAATCAATATCTAAGTATAGCAGCATAGAGCTAGCATAGAGTGTTTGAAAAGCAATGTAAATCCTTTTAACAGAGTATCTCTTATTAAAATAAAGAACTTTTTTATAGAAAAGTATCAACCAGTGCGTATTTTTGAGGTATTAATAGACATCAGCCATACATTGAATCACCGCTCCGTGAATTAAATGTTTAAGATTGATTTTATTCGTACTTTTTACACACACACACACACACACACACACATTTTTCTGCGTCTTCGCAGGAAATGTCATGTTGAATATCAGGGTCATCATGGGCGTTGATATTTTTTAAACTGCACTCTAGAAACTCTAGAGATATGTATTAGTCACTGAAAAATACTCTAAACTCCTGATTAATTTTATATTTAAGTTTAAAAACAGTGTTTTAGCACCCTCAAATTGTAGAGAGAAACATTTTTTAGGGTATCTGTTTAGTATCACGATTTTTTTCCCAAACAATCCATGATATGTTATTGAATAGCTCCAACAATTTTAGTTGGTAGTTGAACTATTATCGGTCAGTGTGGATGAATGTTAGTCTGATAGAATGAAAGTTTGAGTTCCTTACTTTTCAGTTAACGCACTTACGATGAAATAAATAATAGGGGTTTTAGATGTTAGAGATAATACCAATGGCTACTATTTTATGCTTTGCACGTGTAAGAACATTTCTTGTTTGGATGAATCATGTAGTCGACGACAATTTTGAGTTTGCCTTGTTGCTCCAATTAGGAAAATGGTGTCAAAATTGAGTATTTATTCCTGTTACAATATATTTCGCTTAAAGTATTATTTTGTATTCCTGGGTTGATTTTTTCATAGTTTTCTGATCAGAAAAAATCTAGTTTGGGTCCTGTTTCATTCATTCCTATTGGCGAGTGGAAATGGTGATGTAAATATAAAGACTGTTCTGATGATAAATTTAAAAGGAAACTTGGTGATTCAATTCCAATTCTAGTGGAGGCAGAAATCACGATGCTCGAACACCAGCCACTATACTATATTAACCCTTAAAGCGCCGTAAGCGCATATGCGCGCGAGGATCGACTTTGCTCTGAACGCCGTAAGCGCGTAGACGCCCAATATAATTGTTTTTACTATTTTGCACTGTTAGTTCAGAGTTTGTCCACTAGACTGTGAGGGGTGTATGTTACAGTAGTGTAGAGGGGCTGTACCACATCACGTGACAATCTTTGTGTTTTAACGATCGATACTGAACCGGTTTTTGTTGAACAGCTGGCAGTTTGTTAGTATTGCTCAACGCCGCAAGCGCATTTATGCGTACGTCACTGCCTCGCAGCGCGCCTGGCAGCTTTTGTGTTCTTCTTCATATCCTGTTGAAGCAGTGCGAATAGTTGATCGGTAAACTACTGTGTAGTTTTATGTGTTATATGATCATCTTTTTATGAAAGTTATATATTTATAAACTTTTGAAATAAACAGTTTCTTGAATGGCGATACAAGTCTTTTTTCCTCGTAGAAATATTTTTAATCCTTATATTTATAATTATGTATTTTAGCTCTTGTTCCGAAATTCTACGTTTATGTTTATTTTATTTATTTAGGCTTGTTTTACTCCAACAAGCGTTACAATGTTTTATTTACTTCTATAAACATCTCAAAACCATTTTGTAATTATTATAAAAATAACACCCGTTAGAGGACTAAGAATTTGGAAAATATTTGGTTTTCAAATTTTTTGCATGTAAATTTAATTTTTTATTATAACTTTGTATTAAATATGTAATATACTTATTTTCTAGTTCTATTCTAGTACATATAAGCACGCAATATCATCATCGATATACATAATAATAAAAGGAAACAGTAAGCATTGGGTAAAATTTATAAAGGAGTTGGAACGCTACATAGTAAATCATGTGTATTTTGGGCAATAAATATGATAAAAGATATTTTTTTTGCAGTTTCTGTTTTATTTTGTTACCTAAAAAAAGAAATTAAAATTAGCGTTGAGAAAATCTAATTTTAATTTTTTATAATAAATGAGCGCTAATCCAGAGTGTAGCTGAAACTGTTTGGCGCTTTAAGGGTTAAATAAATAGTTTTCTCATTATAAAATATTCTTAATTCTTCACTATCTAATTCTAAGCAAAACGTTTCTTTATATATATCTTTATATATATATTTCTTGTGTGCGTGTGTATGTTACTGAACCCCTCCTAAACGGGGTGGACCGATTTTAATGAAACTTTTTGTGTGTCTTCAGTTGGATCCGAGAATGGTTTAGATTCATAATTCGGTCCAATTTTAATAGTTTATTTAATTAAATTTTTAATAATAAATTGTTGTTGATGGTGGAGTGTTTTACATTGGATTACGCCAGACTGCGCCACGACACGTAATACAAAGTGAACTGTTACTTAACAGCAGCTGTTAATACTTTCAGCTCAAGTTCATCAAAGAGGCAGAAAGAAACATTAATTGTTTACATTTAAAATTTAGAAAAATGTTATTGTTAAGTGCTTGATCACTGATCAGTAGTGTAATGCAGATTGCAAAGATGAAGTTTCACCAATTGTTCTATGTAAACATTATAATATTACAACACAGCCATGATGTTTTTCTATTTTAATTCCAGGTTGACCCGACAGTTTGTGCTGCTATCAAATTTGTGTGCGTTGTTTTGTAACATTCTGTAATTATTGTGTGAGTGCTAATTGTTATAATACATTAATAGAGATTGAATATTGTTTTGAAGTGCATATAAAACTATAGTTATTTATTAAAGTTATTGAACTCATTTTTCAAATTTATTGAAGTGAGTATATTGGTCGCATACCTCAAATAACCTAAGTAGAATACAAATCAAAAGGTTGTGTTTCTATGTGTGAATATTGTTAACAGTTTAAATAATCAAGTTTTAAACTAATTGGATTTAAAATAATTTGTTTGTACTTTACATTTTTTAATCTGCAGTAAGAATTAGTCACATAAGTTCAAATTAAGTAGCATACAAATCACATGTGTGAATAACTACTTATTGTTAATAGTGTAGGAATTGGTTTTTAAATTAAATTCTGTTGGCCAGTTCCGATAATATACTGTAATTTTAAATTACTAATTTTATAACAAGTATATTTTTTTAAATTTACAACTTAATTTATCGTAATGCTATTGAATGTACAATATTTTTTGTTAATCCTTCAGGAATGTACATAAAACAAATTAAATGGTTTTCCGATAGGGCTGAAGTATAATAAGTGGCCTCCATCACAATCGAATTATTGATATTTCTGAATAGCCTATCCAAACTACTATCCAAATTGCATTATAGTTATTTAAAGGCTGAAGTATAATAAGCAGCCACCATTACAATCGAATTATTGATATTTCTAAATAGCCTATCCAAAACTACTGAATTTTCATTATAGTTATTTATTCGGTCAAATTTAATTAAATGTTTAATTATAAAATTGTTGTTGATGTTGGAGTGTTTTATATTGGATCCGACAGACTGCGCTACGACACGTAATACAAAGTGAACTGATTCTTAACAGCTGTGAATATTTTCAGCTGAAGTTCACCAAAGAGTCAGAAACATATGTTTACATTTAGATTACATTATTATAAAGTGCTTGATCAGTATAGTCTAATGCAGATTGCAAAGTTAAATTTTCACCAATTGTTCTATGTAAACATTTATAATATTACAACTCAGCCATACGTTTAATCAATAATAGTCTTGAAAGCATAGAGTAAACAGAAACCATATAAAAATAACATCACTTCTTATTTCAATATATTCTGTACTCACTTCGGAGGATAGAGATTATCGAGATATAAAATTGGAAAGTTTTAGCTTTTTAACTGAAATTGACAGTTTGTGCTGCTATCAATGTGTGTGTGTTGTTTTGTAAGGTTCATGTTTCAAAAGTAAATACGGCAAATAACATTAAAAATATAATAGAATGAAGTTATAAAAAGTGTACTACGTGGCCGCGTTATAATTTTATAAAAGCCAACAGGCAAAAAGAAGAAAATAAAATATAAAATATCGTGTAATTATTGTGTGAGGTGTGAGTGCTAAAATTGTAATAGTACATTAATAGAGACTATTGGTCGCATTACCTCAAAAAACCTAAGTAGCATACAAATCAAAAGGTTGTGTTTCTATGTGTGAATAAACTATTGTTAACATTTTAGATACTCAAGTTTTAAACTAATGGATTTAAAATAATTTGTTGTAATTTACATTTTTTAATCTGCAGTCAAAATTTGTCAGATAAGTTTTCAAATTAAGTAGCATACAAATCACATGTGTGAATAACTATTGTTAATTAGTGTAGGAATTGGTGCTAAATTAAAATTTCTGTTGGCCAGTTCTGATACTACTATACTGTAATTTTAAATAACTATAATGACATTCGGTAGTTTAGATAGGCTAATCAGGAATATCAATAGAGGTTATCCAGATATAAAATTGGCAGTTTTAGTAAAATACACTTTTAACTGAAATTCGTAAATATTAGTGTGCAGCGATTGACAGTTAATGTTTTGTTTATAAATAAATTGTTTTTTATCTGGGTATGTTTTTAAATTGGATCCAGCAGAATGTTGCTACGATCGCAGTTTCAAATGTTTTTTCTATTTTAATTCCTGGTTTTCCCGTCAGTTTGTGCTGCTATTCAAATTTGTGTGTTGTTTTGTATCATCGTGTAATTATTGTGTGAGTGCTACTTGTAATATTAAATTAATAGAGAATCACATGTGTCAATAACTATTGTTAATAATGTAGGAATTGGTTTTAAATTAAATTATGTTGGCCAGTTCTGATACTATACTGTATTTTGAAATAATTATAATGAAATTCAGTAGTTTAGATAGGCTAATCAGAAATATCAATAATTCGATTGAGATGGTGGCTGCTTATTGTACTTCAGCCTTTAAATAACTATAATTTGGATCGTCAATTTTAGTAGTTTTAGATAGGCTATTCAGATATATCAATAATTCGATTGTGTTGGTGGCCACTTATTGTACTTCAGACCTATAGGGAATACTTATTTAGTATATTAGATACCGTATTCTACGTTGTTTATACATTTTTTATCTAGAAGTTACTTAATTAAAATTACATATTCAATAAGTTACTCATATTTATTGTGTACTATTATACAGAATTTTATTTTTACAGAAAAATACCACTTCTTTGTGGAAGAGCTATTCAATCATGTGATTTATATGCTATTAATTTGAACTTATGTGACCAATTCTGACTGCAGATTAAAAAATGTAAATTACAACAAAATTATTTTAAATCAAATTAGTTTAAAACTGTACACAATAGTTTATTCACACATAGAAACACAACCTTTTGATTTGTATGCTACTTAGGTTATGCGATCAACATACTCACTTCGTTCAATAAATTTTCAAAATTAGTTCAATAACTTTAATAAATAACTATAGTGTTTTATATACGTCAAACATCTTCAATCTCTATTAATGTTAATATTACAATTAGCACTCACACAATAATTACACAATGTTACAAAACAACACACATATTAGATAGCAGCACAAACTGTCAGGAAAACCTGGAATTAAAATAGAAAACATTTGAAACTGTGATCGTAGCGCATTCTGCTGGGTAACAATGTAAAAACATTCCAAGATGGTCCACCCATTTAGGAGGAGTTCAGCTCCATACACCCGCAACACAATAAATATAAATATAAAGATAATGAAATTTGGTAGTTTAGATAGGCTAATTAGAAATATCAATAATCTGATTGCGATGTTGGCCGCTTATTATAATTCAGCCTTTAAATAACTATAATCTAATTCAGTTAGTCATTTTAGTAGTTTAGATAGGCTATTCAGAAATATCTATAATTTGATTGTGATGGTGGCCACTTATTATACTTCAGCCCTATACGGAATACTTATTTAGTATTTTAGATAAAATTAAAATTCTGTTGGCCAGTTCCGATACTATACTGTAATTTTAAATAACTATAATGAAATTCGGTAGTTTAGATAGACTAATCAGAAATATCAATAATTCGATTGTGATGGTGGCCGCTTATTATACTTCAGGCTTTACATACTATAATCTAATTTGGATAGTAGTTATATAACCTATTCAGAAATATCAATAATTCGATTGTGATGGAGGTCACTTATTATACTTCAGCCCTATCGGAAAAATCATCTAATTTGTTTGTGTATACTCCTGAAGGATTAACAAAAAATATTGTACATTCAATGGCATTACGATAAATTAAGTTGTAAATTGAAAAAATATACCTGTTTATAAAAATAGTTTTGTTTCAACTTTTTACCTTCAGATGAAGTAAGTTTTCATTTAAAACATCCTCTACATTTCACATCACTCATGTTATACTCACACACTATCGGATGGTCGAAGTGTGTTTTAATGTACATGTGATGAAGTTAGATATTGTAATAACTTTTTAATAGACATTTTTATCAAAACAGCCCAGATTGTTACAGATTAATCAAGGTTTAAATTTTCGAATTAAAGACGTGTGTACAGGACACAACGTCTGTCGGGTCTGCTAGTATTATATATATATATATATATATATATATATATATATATATATATATATATATATATATAGAGAGAGAGAGAGAGAGATATTTACTTTTTAGACGATTTATTATAAATAGATAAAATTAAAATAGAGAACTATTGAAAAGTGTCAATCATTTCCACATTTTATATAAATGCATTCAAGTTCAGTAATATAGGTATAAGTATACTATTGTAAATGTTCTACGTAAGCTGTTATTTATACGGTATTGTAAAAAGGAAATAACATTTTATGATCCAACTATTTATACATTTTTGTTTGATAACTAAGCTATTGGAGTTACGATATTACTATCGTAACTATTACTATTAACTAATCGTAACTATCGTAATAGTTAGAGTGTAAAATAAATATTTCAACTATAAATATCGTACTGACAGTAATATATTTTCAAAATTCACTGAAAAGAACTTAGTATGACATGATCCATCAGTGAGGTTCATTTCCTCATAAGATTCTCCAATCCTGGGAAACGTTACCATGATTCTCGTCAAAATCCAGTGACCATTTATAGTTTAAATTTTACTTTATCCTTTCGATGTTAACAGGAAAACGTTCTTTACAAGTAAGTTCCCTAAAACTATCATCATCCAACCAAAAAAAGTTAACTTACATTAATGATCAACTATCACAATGCATTGTGTTTAAATTTAAATTGCACTTTAAAATTAATAGGTTTAGGTCTTTACGATCTGGAAAGAAAATATGGCAATTTAAAAATTATAAGCAATGTAGCTTTCATACCCAAATACCATAAACTTTACAGCATTTCTAAGAATTCTATGAAGGTCCTGAACATAAAAAATAAAAAAAAGATCATAGAGTGCTGGCTCTTACGGAATACAGCTTATAAAGTTAATCGCATTTATAGCGAGGATGGAGATTACAGCTATTCATAGCGATAAAATAATAAGTGATCGAGATTGAAGACTGCGACAGCAACTGGGATCTCAGGGATAACTTGTAGCTCGAATCCTAAAAGTATCATATCTGATCTAAGCGCTCGCTTACGTAATATTCACTATTTTTTGTCGTTTCAGGAAGTTCAGCATTTTGTACTCGTTACAAAGAATTATTTTGATACATTTATTAAAGTACAATTGATAAAGTCCTGCACAAATATAAATTTCCCATATTCGAAACAGAAACTTATTTAATTCGAGTAGCTATACAAGTACCATTAAGTATTCAAATATTTTTTTTAAACATTTATAAAAAAAATGTTTTCATTCTTTATTTGTTACAGTTTAGGTAATAATACGTTTATTATGTACATCTTTTTAAAAATGTGCCTTTTATATAATAGTAGAAAAGCAAGAACACAGATAGACTTATCAAAGCAGGGAATGCAATCTCGTCAGTTGATGTACAGATATACAGTAAGAATTACACACACATGTAATGTGTGTGTGTGTGTGTGTGTGTGTGTGGCGCGCGCGTTATGTATACACCATTATGCGGTAGCTTTTATGGCGTTAAAATAACACACTTACAATAACGTTTATAAAAAAAGCGTATCATCGAACCGTATTATTACTGTAACTTAAGATAAATCGGAAACTTTGTTCTGCATCCCAATTGGTTAATCCTATCATGTTGAGACGGAAACCTGAGTGTTAATTTGGAATCCGTTGTAAGCCAATGGCAAGATGATACTGAAGGATTGAGATGGCAGCGAAATCGGATTGTTACCGTGAATAGTAACACGTTCCAGGATTTAATATTATTTTATTTATTATTCTGAGATTAATCAATACGACTTACGTTGTATGCATTATATACCTTAAAATGATACAATTAAGCGTTTCGTTGTTGAGATCCTTAAACACAGAAACGGATTTAGACTTATTACCCATATTCGGAGATTGGCGTAATTTGTCCCATGTAAAAAGAGGTAGAAGTATGACTATCTACAGCAGAGTGTCCCTTTAACCTTGGGCCGGCGATCCTCATCTCAACTTCTCCCAAGTGCGATACCATTACCTAGGGCCGCCGATCCTGATCTCAACTTCTCTCAGGTGCGTTACTATAACCTTGGGCCGGCGATCCTGATCTCAACTTCTCCCAGGTGCGTTACTATAACCTTGGGCCGGCGATCCTGATCTTAACTTCTCCCAGGTACGATACTATAACCTTGGGCTGGCGATCCTCATCTCAACTTCTCTCAAGTGCGATACTATAACCTAGGGCCGGCGATCCTGATCTCAACTTCTCCCAGGTGCGTTACTATAACCTTGGGCCGGCGATCCTGATCTCAACTTCTCCCAGGTGCGATACTATTACCTTGGGCTGGCGATCCTCATCTCAACTTCTCTCAAGTGCGATACTATAACCTAGGGCTGGCGATCCTGATCTCAACTTCTCCCAGGTGCGTTACTATAACCTTGGGCCGGCAATCCTGATCTCTACTTCTTCTATGTGCGATATTAAGCCATTGCCTATCTCCGTGCTAGTTCAGGCAAATTCCAATAAAAATGAGACTTGTTTATTGATAAGGTTGGTGTCATTCATCATCCACCTCTGTCGGTCCGCTCATTATTTAAACCTGTGTCAGAACAGTTGGTACATTTCCCTGTACTGATAAGGTTGGCATAATAGAAATACTTGTTCTACTTGAGGGCGCGCAACTAGAAGTTTTTGTAAGATATTTAACCATCTAAAATGTGTTGTCTTCAGGGGGAAACTGGTGGTATATAAGAACCTAGCTGAAGAAATTCGGTAGGATATTGTAATCGTCTATATAATATTGGAGGTTAAGTGGTAGAGAGGACTTTTAAGTCCTAACTTCGCCTCTGTAAATAAAGGCATTTTTCATTTAATTTCATTTCATTTCATATTCACTTCCGCTTTCTGAAAACTGAATGCACAAAACTTTGGATAGTACCGAACAAAAGTTTAAGTTCAGGACTGTATTGTGTAAATAATTATTTCGTGTTTGGAGTTATTTTTGTAACCCCTTTTACTTGTAAGCTTTTATTCAATTACTTCTAGGAAACATATTATCCATCGTGAGTCAGATTTACACTGCCGGAGCCCAATGTACCAAGTTATTTTGTCGTTATAACTCAAAACTCAAGTTTCTCTTGTGACACTATTTACATGAAAACTATGTCACTAATAAACTGCATTGAAATATTAAATTGTTATAGTGTTATACATTAACTCTACAATTTCATTGTAATATTATTATACAAAACTAATTTATTTTTACTACATTTAAAGTTACTACCTCTATATTGTTTGCTTTTTTATCATGTTTGCCTTTTCTTAATATCATTCATCTTGTTTTTTGTATTTAAGGGGGTTCGGTATCCAAAAAATGAAATTTTTATAAATTTTCGTGTTTTAATATTTTATTATTCTATGACTAATTCCTGACATTTTAATGCAAAAACTATTAAAATCCGATGATGGGAACTATTTTTATTTTTATTTTGAAAAATATACTACATGCCAACAATTTAGTGTTTCCATTGCAACTGAAGTATTTGTTATAGTAACACAGTTGTATTCTTCCAAACTATGATTTAGATTTATGGGTTGGTACACCTGCCTTGTCTACTAACAAAAAATACAGCTGTCTATAACTGTCTTCAGTTACAATAAACCAATTTTGTGTTTGTAAACAAAACAAGTTCTGTTTGGTGGATTGTAGTTACTGTTATTTTGTTTGTAGAACGCTTTTGATTTCTAAAATGCCTAGAAGTAATAGAATTTTTAAGAAGAGAAAAAGTGAGTTTTACAAAAAGAAAGTAGTTGTAGAGTGTGAAAGCAGTGGTAGTGGTGTTGTTTTGGAAGAAACTGTGGAAGATAGGTTAGTTGAGAGTGAAACTGAGCCTAGTCCTACGCCGAATAATGAGGACACAGATGATGTTGTTAGTGCTTCAAAAGTGAAACTAGGTAATATCAGTCAAAATTTTAAAAACATAACTGATAAGGAGCCTAATTTCAAAAATGATATTGTTGATTTTAAAAAACTTATAAATGTAATTTCTCAAATAGCTGTATGCAAACAGTGTCATCAACCGATCGATTTTAAAATCAAGTATCGTGTAGGCCTTTTTTTCTCGGGGAACTTTTCATGTGAAGGTTGCAATGAAAAGACACTGGCCTCTTATGAAAACTCCTTAGTCTTGCAAAATAGACCTAATGATGATACAAAATTATATGACATAAATGTAAGATTGGTGTATGGCATGCGTACGATTGGCAGAGGCCAGACGGCTGCCGCTACACTATGTGGCGTACTAAATCTGCCCTCTCCTCCATCACGGTTTATGAATTACACACAACTGTTAGGGTCTGTGACTGAAGATGTTTGTTTTAAGATTATGAAGGAAGCAGTAGAAGAATCAGTGATTATAAATGAAGGTAGGAGGGATTTGACAGTAGCCATAGACGGGACATGGCAAAAGCGAGGCCATACATCACAAAATGGTATAATCACTGCAACATCTGTGGATACCGGTAAGGTAATTGATGCAGCGATTTTATCTAAGTATTGTCGTTGTAAAGACAAATTAATTGGACAACATAGTGATAAGTGCAGTGCAAACTATCTGGGAGTAAGCGGAGGCATGGAAGTTGTCGGAGCTCGTGCGATTTTCCATCGGTCCCTACCCACTTACAATGTTCGCTACGTTGAATACTTAGGTGATGGGGATTCGAAAGGGTTTTTTAGTGTTGTGGAAAGCAAGCCCTATGGGATGAGTGCCTGGTGAAAAAACTAGAATGCATTGGGCATGTGCAGAAGCGCATGGGGACTCGCCTAAAGAATTTAAAATTAAAAGAGGGAAAAAACAAACAAACCGATGGAAAAACAATAGGCGGTCGGAACAGACTGACTGAAGCTGCCATATTAGCCATACAAAAATATTATGGTCTATCAATTCGAAGAAATGCAAGCAATTTAGAAGACATGCGAAAAGCTGTTTGGGCTGAGTATTACCATTTGCTATCCAGCAATACAAATCCTCAACACGGACTTTGCCCAATAGGGAGTGAAAGTTGGTGCAAGTACCAAAAGGCTATGGCTTGTAATGAAACTTATGACCATTCCAAACATTTTCACCTTCCTGCTGTCATCATGAACAAGATAAAGCCTATTTTTACAGACCTAAGTGCACCTGATTTGCTTCGTAAATGTCTCCACGGTAAGTCACAAAACCCAAATGAGTCCGTAAACCAAGTAATCTGGTCTCGCCTGCCAAAAACTGTCTTTGTTGGCATACACACCTTGCACTTAGGAGTGTATGATGCCATAAGTTCCTTTAATAAAGGAAATATGGCAAAATGTATGGTTTTACAAGATCTTGGAATGACTGTTGGACATAATTTTTGTGAAGCAATGAAAAAGCTGGACATAGCTCGCTTACAAAAATCTCAACGCATGGCTACCGAAGTCGCAAAAAAATCAAGGCAAGCTCGCTCAAGTTACAAGAGGAAGCTGGAAGATCAGTGGGAAGAGTTGGAGGATCCTGATAACCCTAGTTATGCAGCTGGATGTCATTAATATTATAATAAAGGTCAGTGAATTCACTTATTTGATGTGTGTTGCCTTTAGCTGCGATTTGCCGAAAATTAACTTTTTTATCACTTATGTACCTTTTTCTCAAGATCCACTGATCAGATTAACATAAAAAAATACACATGTACTTAAGACCAGTACACACATTTAGAGCGGAAGACATTATAAAAATCTATTTTAAATTTTTATTAAAAAAATTATAATTATAAATTATTTTACAAAAAATTAATAAATTTTTTATTTACAACAAATTAAATAAAAACTTCTTTTTTTAACTTTGTTCCGCTCTAAATGTTAACAAAGGTCTAAATAGTAGTGTCCTAAAGTTTGATGATGATAGCTTTAAAGGTTTCTGAGAAAAAGGTACATAAAATTGGCCAAATTAACATGGGAAGGATAGGGCATACCGAACCAAATGTCTGATATTTTTTAATGTGAGTTATTAAGGAAACAGCCGCTGAGAGTACCGGGAAGTTGCCGGAATTAGTTCCAGGTAGCCGTGGACCCAGGTTATATCCTAAAAAGTAAAGTAGCCTACCATTGAATTCGACAGTTTAAGTTAAAGAACAGAGACTATCATTGTTAGGACGTTTCTTTTAATATTAATTCCTTCTGTATTAAAAATGTATTAGATTTATAAATTATTACAAGTGGGATAAAACTTTTTCATTTCTCATTACATTCTTCCGCATAATTATAAAGAGTCTTTAGAAATGCATAAAAAACTCTTATTTATGGTAATTTTATGTTTAGATAAGTTGGTTATTGTTTATATTTTTGTTACGCTTATTCCAACGCTAATATCTATGCAATTTTATTTTGCAAGAATGGTCTCGAAAATGGTAAGAGTAGTTTTTTGTTAAAGATTACATTATTATCAGTCAAAATACTTATGAATGTACCTGAAGCATACCAATAGTAGTTTAAATCTGTGTCTTACAGCTGTTGTACAAACATTTTACAACCTCTGCATAACAGAAAAGTTCCATATCATAACTTTTGAATTTAGTAGACACTAAATGCCAAATCCATTAAATTATTTAAGGTTATAAAACAATAATTGGCCGTGAAAGACTTAACGCCAAGAGCAATTTCCCTTTCAGAGGTTGAGCCAACGGCCATTTCACTACGTGTACATAAAATAACCGTTTTAGCAAAACTTACGGTAATGTTTTGACAATAAGTTTGCAGTGCTCCCATGCACGAGGTGCCCTCTCGCTGACCTTCCGGCTTGAATATTTAACCTCAAAAATTAGAAGTCTAAATTGGGTCGTACTTATGTATTATTTCTATGGAACCGGTATAACTATAAACTTCTTTGCTGGAGGTGTACGTACTAACTTATAAATAAATTTATAAAAAAACAATACTTACATTGCTATTAATTTTACATGAAATAAATTACTCTACAAAATGTTCGTTGAAATAGTTGAAAAATCGGAAAATATATTAAAAAGTTTTTGAAAATTTGTTGAACTTTGTTTACACACAAAAAAGTTTTAAAATTTCCTTTTAAAATGTCCCGCATATTACTATCACAATTGGGAGAGTATTTGGATATTATGATTGACTTTGAAATAGCTTTTATTGCGTTATGACACATTTGTATTCTTGATAAGTGCTTGCAGTTGTCCAAAAACGTTATATTCCTCGTTGCATTAGAAGTAAATAAAATATTTGATCCTATTTGGAACCCATGGCCATCGTATTTCATAAAATAAACCACATATTTGCTTATTCCACTATGATACCACAAACCGTCAAAAGCTTGCACTAAGAGGTATAATAGCCCTTCATAAAAATTTAATAAATGTATATATATATATATATATATATATATAAAATGTAAAAAGTTATTTTTAGTGTCGTAGTTAATTTTCTATTTTGTTTACTACGTAATGTTTACTAACACTGTCTGTCTCTCTTTATCATTTAAACGAATCAAGCGTCTATTTTTTCGTCGGCTATTTCCATGGTACAATAAATACTAAAAATAAAAACATAAATTACTCCAGGGCTGGACATGCAACATCAGAACGCCGTAGCTGTCTGTTCTATGCGAAGACACCGAACGCACTCTAGTGCAAACTCTCTAGACACAAGACCAAGAAAGTGTCGACATCTAGTAGAAATCATCAGAACTACTTGCGCTACGACCGGTTGTCATAGAAGTATCTCTCACGCACTATTACGGCAAAAACAGTATAAAGCAGGAACATAATAAGATGCGTATTACTACGTCTATATCACACTTTTACGCAGTCGCTAAGAACGTAATATTAACGTAAAAATCTTAAAGGGACACAGCAATGTCCGTGATAAATTAGATCTAAATCCTGCGCCTAGATAATTTGGGACCAAAACTGCAAACACACCCTAAAAACAATTCTTCACAAACTGTCGCATTTATAATAGAAATAGGATATAGAATTGATACTGTAAAAAAATGTTAATAACATTAAATACAGCATCGTATATGGTCCCTCCTTGTTCAGGCAATTGATTGGCTAACTAACGAACTTTATGTTATATTTTGTAACATGAGGCGTATTATGCCTTCGTTATGATTTCTTTTGTGGCCTCAATTATACGTTAATAATATAAATAAAATATATATCTGGAGTAAAAGCTGATTATTTGTATATTTTTACAAAGTACAATGTTTTATTTCTGATAAGTAGTAAATTTACGAAAAATAAATTTACCTCTTAGTCACGATCTTTGTTATCTTTAACATTTACAGTAGCTACAATTCCTCTTTCATTAAAGTAAGTAGGCTATATGCTGATAGGACTAAACTATAGCTGCTTGCAGCTTCATCAGTCCTTGTAATATCGCTGTAATGAACCCTTACAAATGCGTCACGGATGATGAAAATAAATCCTTTTTCTATAATGTTGAGTAAGATTTTTTGAGCTTGATTATATCATTCTAAGTTTTTACGACCGTAATAATCAATAAACGGTGCAATTGGTATTTTGAAAATGTTCATCATACACATTAGGTATTTATAGTCTCAATAATATCTATATATGAGATGGAACGAAGTAAGTATAGTTCATTCTATACGTCAGTTTTTGGGCTTTTCTATCATAGAAGTTAACAATGGATAGTTAGTGTTGACAAAATTGTACAGCCTACTTAAAAAATTTAATAGTTATTAAATAAAACAAAGAATGAGTTACTCATAGATAAGAAGGCAACGTCTTAGTGTGGCTAGTTCAGTATTCCATATTTGAATCTGTGGAATTATATACTTACACCAGATTATTTCTTTTTCAATCAGAGAAGATAGTTTTTAAACACAAACTCTCTGCATTGATTAGTTAAAAATATTTAAAGAGGTAAAATATAGTTAAATGTTAATTTTGGCTCTCTGCTTTTGCAACAAGGTGCTAAACAACAGTAGCTGCAACAAAACTAACACAATAATAGCTTTTACAATAATTAATTTTTTTTATTTATTTATTTAAAAATGTCACATTCTAAGTGTGAGTAACAAATGCTTGCTATATTTATTTATAGTAATTTTTATTATTGGTGCTTATGAAAATGGTAATAAATTTATAGTAACAAATAAAATCTATTTTAATATTTGAAACAAAGAGTAAATTGTATAAATGGAACAAACGTGAGCAACAAGCATAAAGTGAAAAAAGGTAACGATCTTACTAACGGACACTTGAGAGATCGTTGACGTTATATTTCTTTAACAATTCTGGTAGTTCATGAATCATTGTATTGTTCAAAACGTTCCAATTCCAAATAAAGAACCGTTTATACTATCATGCAAATGTAATACAATCTTGAAATACACACACACACACACACACACACACACACACACACACACACACACACACACACACACACACACACACACACACACACACAACATGAGACATCCAGGTTTTTTAGATTCAGTGTTTATTGAAATGAAATTCGGCTATTGCCATTTATTAAATTTCAATTAAATGTATATATATATATATATATATATATATATATACACACACACACACACACACATATATATATATATATATATATATATATATATACATGTGTGTTTGTGTGCACTGTATTTCAATAGTTGCCCTTTCAGAAATATAATACATGGGAAATAATTATTTTTTTAATAATAATAATTTTGTTATGTTAATAATATGTCTATAACATATTATTATTAGACATTCACCAAAACGATATTAGTTTTATCCGAAAAAACCAGGTACCCCACACCACTTTTCGGTGAAACTTTCATGCAAATAAAGGTGACAGCTCAGTTTGAATTTAATATAGTGTGACTTAAAAGTATAGATACACTCTGATTAGTTTTTTATAGCTAAAGATTGAAGGCTAGAACCCGGGACACATTCCTAAGAAATAGAAATAAACTTTTTGCCACTGTTATAACTTAGCCCCTTTCACCAAAATGAGATTGGGGGGCTCAACATTTTTAAATTGAAAGACCCTTTAAGTGACTTCTATCCCCCAGGACAGTTTTACAGTGATTAAGCCTGTTTTAGAAACTTGAAACGGCACGTTGTATGGATACATACGGGAATTTTGTATTTCCGCTAATATTCTGTCTCTAAGTTCACTAATGCACTGGGGTTTCGTTTTATAGACGTTGTTTTTAATGTAACCCCACACAAATTAGTCGAGTGGAGGTAAATCTTTCAAGTATCTACTATAGGCTTGGGCATTATTAAACTCTCCTGGGGGACAACATTTTTAAATTCTTATTTAAAAAACAAAGGTTCTTATTTAAAAAAGTTTTTTTTGTATTGCTTAACGTAGTTGAAATTAATAGTCCCACTGTAACATATAAAAACTTTAAACTGGCCCCAAAAACCCCATTTTGGAGAAATGGTTCGTTTTCTTTCCTAGTGGGGTATTTTAAGTTTAATTTTTCTATCTTTATCCATTGAAGGTTGAGCAGGATACGAACATGCTTTTAACTTAATTAATTTCAATGAGCTGCCACTTTGTACTGGGTTGAGACAGAAAGCTATAGTTTCCACTTTAAACGTTCTTTATATATTTTAAACCTTTTTTACCCCACCCCCAAAATCCCATTTTAGGCTACAAGGGTCAAACAGGGTATTAATTATTCATGGAGATTTTACTGGTCAAAAAAGTAATAATTTACCTTTAAAGATTATTTCTATCATGCTTACGTTACCGTATGTCTACCTGGTTGTGTTTTGCAGGAAAACTTTTTATATTTGAAGTGAATAAAGGTCCAATTAAGGACTGCATAAAAAAATCATTTTAGAAAAATATCATAACCGGTTTCAAAATAGCGGTCAAACACACCAAAATAGCGGTCAATCTGCACTAAAAATGGTATATTAAAAAAATGTGAAAAAGTGTAGTTTTATATGAAATTTATTTATTTCACTGCAACAATTAATAACCTAATAGTAAAAATGTATTGAGTGCCATGTCTAATGAGACACACACCACACATTCTTTATAGAGGTTTTAAATGTAAAACCTCTATTATTACTTAAGTATTCCTATTTGTATCGTTTCACTTTTGTAACTTGACTATGTTTATTGTTAATGTCCTTCTTAAAAGATACAGTACACTGTTCGGTCTAACCTGATCGGTACAACAACGTATTACAAATCTATCCATTATCACTGATCGATTTCTTGTTTGAGTCAACAGTAGCTTGACTGCGTCTGAGCCAAGATAACAGACTTGACAGGCACACAATGAATAGTTTAGCGATTTGAATGTACAATTCATCATTGATCGTTAGAATTATCAGCTTTACACGGGCTTTGGGTTTTATTTTAAGTAATTGATTGTTTTAATTACACGGTAACTGACTTTCTCAGTATTTAACCTCGCAATTTCACTTTTAGTTTCTTCTTGTTTGTTATTATTTCAAAGTCTTCATTATAAGTCATCGATTAACAGACATTTGACAAGCCATAAATATATGTATGTGATATTAGTACGTGAGACCACATGTATTCCAAACCTAAAGCAAGAAAATTATTAAGATATTTATAAGTAATAATTTTATGAGCATACATTTACAACTACTTAATCTATAGTAGGACGATAAATAATAACATGCTTAGAAAATTAAAAATTTCTAATATGTCAACAAATTTAACTAAATAAATTTTATAATTTATCCCCACTCCTTTTTTGTTAACCGTTAGAAAGATATATTAGTTCTATCATATCACGATTTGTGAACCTTATTAATTTATTACTCTAACTTATTGCCCCAATGTTATAAATTGTATATATTTTGAAAAGAATTTCAATATTGAATAAAGATTTATTTGAATGGATCGATATCAAGAGTACTATTTTCTCCTAAGTGAAGATTCTTTCTACTAAGTTAACACTTTGGATTCCAAACCTCAGTAGCGTTTAGAATATTAGCTGTACCATCCGATGAGGCTTTTTTAAGGTCTATGTGGGAATATGATATGGTTTATATCATAATATACTCAGTATAATAAAATGTTAGAAAAAGCGTGCCTTTTCTATGACAAAGGAAGAAAAAAGGTTGCAAAGGACGATGTTTGGTTTCCAACAACACTAGATATTGTTATTTCAAACTCAGGTTCATATTAAAATTAAAATCTGACATTCCAATCTAATACGTCCCTCTTCGAGGCATCAGTTCTAAACCTGGAAGCAGGAGAAGATATCTAATGATCATCACGTCAAATGACTTTCGTAGCCCACTATTAGCACAACTGTCCACCAGACTTTTCCTGTAAAAAATTAATAAGAATATTGTACACTCAATGACCAACCATAAACCTTGTTCCACCGGGATTTCTGGGATCTCGGAGGCATGTTGGTACTTCTTCTTGAACCTGAGAGTTGTTGGCAGCCGATTTAATGCTTTTACCTCTAAGAAAGGGAACTCAATATTAGAGGCAATTGTAGGTATTTTATTTGAACTTTTCCTTAATAATACCGAGAAATATTGTAAATAAGAAGCCCTATTTTAATTTCCAGAATAATACAATCCTACTTTTGTTTTAATTTTATAGAGGGATAGTAAAATTTGGGTTACGGACTGAACCACTTGACCTCCTTATAATTATATTTGGATACACTACACTGCATTTTCAAGACAAGTATTGATAGACCACTTTTGTAGGTTTGCTAGTTTCAAATTAATAAAGCTAATGGTGTTACTCAATGCCTTATTGAGATGTCCTGGAGAAATAGATACACAGGTAAGTAGACAGGCAGGAGAAAAATTTAGCAAGTTCCCTAAGTCATAGGCTTTACTATAGCTTAGCCAATAATTTGTCCGAGGTGATAGGTAACAGAATCTAACAAATGAAGTATAATTTAACCAGATAGGATAACGAGTGAAATGTATAAAAAAGAAAGAGGCCAGTTTGGGTTTGTGTTATGTCACTTTAAAGACGAACATTGTAATTTTTTATATAATAAAAAAAATAAATAGGCCCGAGACGCGAATATGCAACGTTTACGATGGTAATATACTTTTAAATTGTCGACTTTCAGTTCGAAACAGTAATAAAGAAACAAATATCTCTTACCTTAGGTATATCCTGGAACTCTACAATAGTTAAAGTATTGTATAGATTTTGTCTGTACAGAATTCTGTAGAAGTACATAATCACTCTGTCAGCCACATTTCAAAGAGCTGAAGGAGTTGGGAGACGAAACTCGTTTCGAACATCAAAACTTTGTTAGTTAAAAGTTATTTTTAATATAATAACACTCGCACATTTGTGTTTATTTCAACTTTTGCTTGTTTCATAAAAATGTGTTTTTTCCAAAATAAACATGAAGCAGTAAATCACTAAATAATATCTGTATTTTTTTAAAGTTAGTGTAATTTACAGTTTGAATCACGAACATATACTGAAAATTTCCTTCATATATATTATTTCCGTGTTACAAATATGAAAACCAGACAGGGTTTATATTCATTTCCGATATATTTTGTACAATATTTGATATTTTTTAAATTATAAATTTTACAAACTTTAGGTCATTAAAATAATTTACAAGAGCAATTAAATATAGATTGAACGTCTAGAGTGAGAGTTAGGCGTCACATAGGTAGTCACTATGTTAGGATTCGTAGCCCGGGAATCAATACCCTGGAAAAAATATCATGTAATTAAATTTCATGATATTTTGGAATAAAACTGTAGAGGATAAAATGGGGAAATTGTATTATAATGTTTTTAAAATCGTACATATAAACAGATTCGTGCGTGCAACAAAACTCCAAAAGTAAGAAATGTGGGTAATTTTACTAACTTGTTGTAATTTTTATTTAACTAACGCATTCAACCCAATAAAACAATTCATAATGTCGATAGGTATATATGTTACATTGATATAAGAAAATTGCAAGTATTAACCTGTATCCACACAAGAAATATTTAAAGGTTTAGTAAATGAAAGGCAATGTATTGTTAATTAATTATGTTGTGAATTATTTTGTTCATTACGTCTTAAAATAAGTTAAACTCATATAAAGATATGAGATATGAATAATTCCAAAAATTTACTTTCCTCAATTATATTCATTTAAGCATATTCATTGAGTTGTTTTGCTAATATTTAATACTAATTAACTTTATAGCAACAAAACTTTATTCAACGATGGTGGAAAAGTATAATGAATTATGTGAGATAAAGTTTGTACAACTCGGAGTTGGTGGGGTCAGGCAGTGGAAATTGCAATCGTTGTCTTGTCACAGACATCGGCTGTCACAAGTCTTGTAAAATATTTCCCTTGCCTTATTACCTCATTTATGTTATCAGTATCAAAGTTTGAATTTTCAGACTTTTACTCTATTCAGGATCTTCATGTTGCTATGAGATATTGGTCTTGCCAGGGTAATGGTTGACATTAAATAAAATGTCAATATAAAGTACTATACCTTACTTTTGGTGAACTACGTAGCCTATACTTCATAAATTAGTGTTTATGTAATCACTAAAATCAACTTTGGCTGGGACCTAGATTTCAAGGCTTTGTTCTCACCTTTTAATCTCAGGTATGGAATTTGTGTAGGCTTTTGTAAGGTCTGTGAGCGAACATGACATGGGTTACAGTTTGACATACCTTAACAAAGAAAGAATGCTGTCTTTATGAGAAAGTAATAAGAAATGGATGCAGAAATAACGAACAGAAATGTGTCAAAAACCAGATCTTTTAAATTTGGCATGCCACTCTTATTTGAATCGAATGAGGAAAGTTTTAAGTGCTTCTCAATATGTATCTCGTCGAGACACCAGATAAGTAGCTGAATATATTTAATGGCTATCACGACTAACATTTTGAAGTCCACTGTTAGCACCACTGACCACCGAATTTCTCCTGTAAAAAATTAAAATGGACAATTGTACATGGCAGCAAGGGTTTTTGTGTCTTAGACGTGTACAGTTGAAATGGTGTGTTGGTCCTTCTTCTTGGATCCTGTGGCACACGTCAGATTTCCGGGAGCCGATTTAATTTTGTTACTTCTAAGAAAGGGAACTCAATATCTGAGGTAATTACAGATATTTTATTGATTAAAAGACCTATTTCAAATGCAAGAACAGTATATTCTTTTTACATTGCTATTTTGCTGAACTTAGGGTAGTACAAGTTAATGACTGAAAAACTTGGAGGCTTTCTTCTCTTAGAATATGGAATCATGGAAATTTAAAATTAATACAGGTTAGAATAAACTTCCTACAACTTATGTTCAATCCAGAAAGAACTTATAACCCCACGTTCTTAGTTTTGTGAAATTAAATTTGATTCAGTTGACGAGAACTGGATTCACTACACCATTTTTGTATTAACTCATAAAACATGTACAAGATGCATACATTCACCTACTATAGGGGTTACCTTGCTCGGCTAGGAGTGTTGTGAAGAACGCAATCCGACAAGAGTTGTTGCTTTCGGAGTAACATTGTAGGGAAGCGGACTCACAACACCATTGCTGGATTAACTCATACAACTTGCATGAGACGCGTACATTCGCCTAACTTTAGGGGACACCTTGTTTAGCCAAATCACAGTCACTTCAACCTTAATGAAAACACATTGCCTCTTTTGTTTGATTTTATTTCTAAATATGTTACGGAAATGTAAAAACATATATACCCCAATTGAAAGTTAGGACAATATAAGGTTATTTCTGAGCGTAATGGAATCTTTTAAATGTTTAAATGATAAAGAATCTCACATTAAACATACTTAACTGAATTTACTTTCCTGTTAGTAATAGAAGTGTACTCATTCTTCCCGTGGATGATAAGTAATCAGATAAGAAAGTGTGAAATAGTAATAAATTTACTTATAAATGACGATAAACGACGGTAATTTATTGAAAAACTAATACGTTGGTAAATTATACTTACACGAATTACTAATACAATACTATAAGATTTTTAATCAAAATTATAATTATAATTGTCCCATAATTCTATAACGTTTATAGTCTTTTTGTTCCATTTAATTGTAATAATCCTGGAACCGTATATTATCTTATGGTAAAGGATATGTTATTAAGACTTAATATTAAAATGTATTTAACAAGTCTAATCTTTTTACTTGTGTTAATGTAGCTTTTGGCTTTTACTCAGACAGTTTTACAAACGGTAGATAGATTAGACAACAATTAAACACAATATGATAAATGAACGTGTTCAAGTGGGCTCCTAGCATCACTGAGGTAGTTCATCGTTATTCATTTAATAATCAATTCCATATTTTACAATGTCTCAGGACTCAAAAGCGGCTGGAGTCTCCAAGCTCTACTACAATTTATAAATATTGGAAGATAAACAATACATCTAAGCGAACAATCCTGCATCCTGCTTCAGGATATTAAAACTATATTGGAAAACAGTTATGAACTTGTTACAATTCGAAATATTCTTTAGCATACCTAGGGTAAATAACATCATTTGAGAAAAACGCATCTTGGAACTCGTCGTAGTCCATGAGACGTTAGTCCGTTGCGGTGAGTTTGTCTTTGCTATAATTGTTACTTATAAAGACACGGTTCATTGTTACGTTTCAAAATGTTATTTAAAGCTCAGCAACATCCTTTGCAATAACTTGCAATATAATCCAACTCGATATTGCTTATACCAATAAAAACCTCATGCAACATTTTACGTATACGTTTAATTTCGTTCTTGGGTTATCGTGCGGAAAAAGCAGACGGATAGACAAACAGACTGAAACAATTACTTACACAGCCTCTCAAGCTATAGAAAGGCGTACAATCATTTCCACTTCAGTTAGTTAACAGTTTAAGATATCTTAATATTACTTATATCACATTATAAACACATCTGTAAAATGGGCACCTTCTCGTTACATGTTCGGTGAATCACCTCTTCGCAGAAAACACAATATTGAATTTCACCCTCTATTGGTTGTCACCTTACACACTCACATTTAATGCTGACTTCAAATAAAATTGTAAAATACATCTTGCTTCCAGCTAATGTCTGGTATGTGAAAGTAAAAATGAAAAATACTGTTAAAACATGATAAATTATTAAAAATTTTCCAAAAATAACTTACTCGTAAACGTATCGTTACTCAATTAAAAGTTTTGTTACAATAATTTAAGACTACTGAGTTTTAACTGACGTGCAATATATAAGTGGTTCTCGGTAACACTCGGTGTACTTGTTTTGATATACTGCTATTTGTATAACTCAGAAATCTCTTAAGATAATTAGTAAACTTTTAACGAATAAAGCAGCAATTATAACTCCAATACAGTACATTAAATTTAAACAACTTGATGATATTACATAATTGATAACTCAAAGTATGTAGGTACAAGTTGTAAGTTATGAGATGAACCACTTCAACACATGCTACGGAAACGTTGAGGCCAGATACATATATGATCATAAATATTGTTACCTTGTTAAATTTATAAGTTTTCCATTATTCAATGTTATACAGTAGCTACTTGTGAGATGGTTATATTTTTCCAATTCATGAATGTTCTGGAACATTTTTATACAATAATCTAGTTTATTTAGCTTAATCAAAATTGGAAATAAAATTTGTTAACTAAGATAAGTCCACGACGTAATAAATTTTTTAAATAATAAAAAGGAAAATAAACCGGTTTGAGTGTACCTAATTCATTCAAGTCAACACTTTATGAGGGTTCCACTGCCTCATACATATAAAACGATGACTAAAACAAACCCAAACAAGTTCAAACTCATAATTATGTCGGGTAAGAAATTGTGGAAGGAGAGTGCTATCAATGATATAGTAACTAACTATTGACTGGAATAATTAAGTGTCATGTAATGAAGAACTCCCACGTTCAAAATCTGTTAACACGTGATTAAAAATTAAGACCCGACCGCTTAACACGGATAGTTTATCTAATACCTCACATGGGTTATATTAGTGATAAATTCAATCCACGTACCTGTGGAATACATTAAATATGTTTAGCTATTGGTGGCGAAAACGTATTTTTTACTTGAGTAAAACGAACTCTGATATAACTATAAACTGTACAAATAACAGAAATGATAAATAGATTTAAAGATTAACACTAAATAAACCGAAGTTCTGACGAGGCAATCTTTAATTCAAAAACTTTATACATAAAGAACAGTTTAGACCATTTAAAGGCTGATATTGTGCACCACACAATATAAATTACTTAAAATATAATTATTCATTTAAATTTCGGATACCAAGGTAAAGTATACAATAATGATTGTTATTGTTGTTGTTATAATATAATTTCATATTATGTAAATGAAAACAGAAGAATGTTAAAAACATAATTTTAACTACGTGCAATTATTAGATTTAAACTTTGCATATAATTTCATATTATGTTAACGAGGAAAAGATACCATCAGATATAAACTATATGCTATATGTTTTATGCTCCTGACGCGCTAGCTTGCTCCTTTATTAGGATGGTTTTGTTTCTTTGGCATGGTCTTGTCCTTTCGAATGCTTTACTCTCAGTGCCAACCAACCACATGACCAATGCCAGTTTGAATATAGTTTACTGTGTAGTTTTGATGACATAAATTATTGTAACGTTAAAAACGTTCTTTAGATGTACAAAAAATAATGAGAAAGTTAAGGTTATAGAATAATTTATTAACTGTATCATAGCCAAATTAGAAGCCAAAAGTTTTCAATTATTAAATTACATACTTCCATTATAATATCAATTGATTATTAGTACAGGATTCTTTCTTAAATACAAACTATGTTGTAACTCGCCCATTATACCATAAAAATAAATAAAAGTAATACACACTTACGAGTACACCAACATACATGTTTAATACATTAACAATATTAATTAATTATTACACTTTATAAAATAATTATTCATTTTCATAAGTAAAGAAATCAGGAAATATCAAGTTAAGATATTTTAAAATCAATAATTAATCAGATGAATGCTATACATATTCTATACCAGTGTGAGGGACAAATTGATTAAAATTTTCTGCTTGTCACGAGAACCTGCCAGGAAATCCTTTTCATTTTAATTAGAAACCATGTGCCTTCTTTAAGTGACCCACAAGTTTATCAATATATTTTTTTAATGTGATGCTCATATAGCATAATATAGCCTTCTCATATTGCTTCTTCATTACTATACTCCAACCATTATGAAAAAATAACACAGTCTCTACTAAAGATTTACAGCAGAAATATTTTATGTGCAATTAAAGTATCAGTCACCCCGTCAGTCTTAATAAAAATGAATATTATGAGTAATATATTATATTAGTTTTTTTTTTCGCTTTAATAATATTTACACAATTTCTGATGAGTGATTATTTACTTAACTTTGTTGCAAGTCGTAGGTAGTATTAAAAAAGTTGACTAGTGTTTAAAATAACGTAAAATGTAACAGAATAAAGAAACAATACATATGTGAGTTTAATAATGTATATGACAGAGATTTGAAACTGTTGACCAATTATAAAATGTTATATATCAAACTAGTATTCATCACTGTGTTATAAATGCCAATGTTGTACAAACTAGATATACCAATGTGTTCATTTAGAAATAGCCGTCTTTGTAACAATAAACCAACTTGTAAACCAGTATTACAACTCCACAGGAATATGTGCTTATCTCAGAATACATTAAGTGACGTAACAAGGCTTACATTACGGGGGTGGCTCATGAGAGCTCCTCTCTACACGTGAAACTCCCGGCTCGAGGGGAAAGAAACAGTTACCCCTCATTAAGGATAGCATAGATTGTTGTTATACACATTAACATGGCGCATTAAGTATACCCAGGAAAATATATTGCTAATTAAAAACTTTATTGTTAATGATATTTTGACGTGACAACGTCTTAAATTAGGTTGCGGCTCGGAGTCACTCATGAAAAAGTGTAACGCCCGGTAACGTTACGATGCCCGTCCAGTGGGTCCGCCGCACGAGATCCGCACGGGATAAAGCAGATAACTATGTTTATTCGTGAAAATGTGGAGTGCTTAGATTCGTCATTTACAACAACAACTACAACAATAAAGGTAAATAATTGTACACTGATATTTCATTATCGTAAACTATGATTGATTGATTAATTGTTAGATTGACACAAAAGTTGAGAAACTGAGTTTATAGGTTATGTCATACTATTGACAAATGTTGATAGTGTTAAGTAAATTATTTGTTTAAATAACTCTGCAATCAATCGTAATTCAGTCGATTGAGAAGAAACAGCGCGTATTGCTAGTCAAACATTTAAAATAACAAATTATAACCTCTAACCTGTCATAACAGTGCGACCAAACAAACGAACTAAACCGACCAATCACCACGCGCGGAGTTAGAATTTAACTGTGTTTAGCAAGAATTTCAAATTCCAATTTTAGTAAATGTTTTATTCAACTTTACCATTTACAATAACAAATTTTAATTAATTTCAAATTATGTACAATGTTTTAGTAAACAAAATATATTTCTATAGTTCAAATTTGTGCAATTCTTATTTTCATTCAATTCCTTGTTCCTATTGTGCAATTTAATAATATTCATATCAATAAATATTCTACCGAGAAAAAGACGTTGTCACGTAAAATCTTCGCCCGTAAAACCGACTTTACAGGCAACCATAATTTTTTTAATTTAGTTTTTTTTAATACGCATTTTATACGCTACAGTATAAAGATAACATAATTATATGATCAAAATGAAAATTACATTACTACTGACTTTGCATTGACAATGAGACGAAATCACAAGTAATAACGAAATATCGCTGTCCACAAACGAACTGAGGGTTCATTAGGCAAAATGGTTTCACTGGTAGGTTATATAACAAGGAACACAGTAGGTTCACACTAGTAGGAAAGCAACATAGTAGTGTATCTATAGTACACTTCTACTCCAAGTGTACTATATCAGAATCACTGACGTAATTGGAGACAATTAATTACAACGTAAATGGAAAGACTGTACCGAAAATCTCTTGATAGGGATTGTAGTAGAAGTAACCGTTCAAAATTCAATGTAAATAGTTCTTTGCCTCTAAAGTATTTTTTCTTTTTTTAATAACGTTGTTGTTTGTTACATTTTGGAATATAATAGTTATAATATAAGTTGCAGATACATAGTAGAGCAAGAAAGTCCTTTAGAATTCTCAGTTAATTTACAATACTAATTTTATACATATTTTGTGATATATCGTAATGTTTCTCGATAGTGTCCATATAAAATTTGGAGTAGTATACTAAATAATAATAATAATCAGTGAACTTTGCAATTTCCCGTAATTTATAGCCGATTTTAACTAAACTTGGTACTAAGTTACTATTCACAGATTGCTTGGATACATTCATAAGCTTGTATTAAGAGATACAAAAACGTGTCACTCATTACAAATATGTATTAAAATTATTTTATTATGAAATAATACAGTTTAAATCAATTGTAAAGTTTTTGAGCTTCAAGAAAATATAATTTCAATTGGTTAAACTCCTAATGATTTAAGACGAATTTGAAAAACAAATAATATTTCTCAGGTAACACTCTTAGGTGTTGGCATCATATGCTAAAATGAAAGAGACTCTTAGAATTAGATACATATCATTAAAGTTTTCTTGTGTGTAAAAATATGAATGTACATCGAGACCAGACAAACGTTATAATTAAAGTAGTATAATTTTATATTTTTAAGTGAATAAATTTGAAATATATATTTCTTACCGATTGCAATGAAATAAATTCTATAGATAAATTGTTACAAATAATTAATTTTATCTCGCATGATTATATTACGAAATTTAAAATATTTGAAAGCATCACTAATATAATAACATAATTTAGTGTCATCAGTGTTGTAAAAGTTAACGACTAAAACAAGTAAAAAATATTTTGTTTGACAATTCTAGATAACGGCTACATGTTTAATCAATATTTCTTCCGACTAGCCTGGAATACATTTTTATTTTCACTCCAAAAGTGATTTTCCCAAAGGAGGACAGATTTTGGTGATAGATGTCTGAAAGGTACCTCGCCCCTCAAATAAAACCACATTCTATCCTCTCCACTATTTTTTTACTACTTCAACGTTATGTCCTGGTATCCTATCTCTGGTCTCTGCAGGTATAGGCATTAGTGAACAAGACTTAGAGACATAACAGAGATATATTCTTAAAACACCACTAAGGCTTGGATGCAATAAAAACTAATATTCGAATTCAAACCATCGTTTAGTATTAATCCTAGTTAGCATCCATCTTCCTTTTACATTACTATTTTATCGATACAGTACTACAAACTCTAACTGAGCTTTAATTGTTCTTCTGTGTTAGCTTTTACACCTTTAAGTATCATACTTTGCTATCTTCAAAAACTTAATATCAGGTCAGTAGGCGGAGTTCTTACCAGTACAAAGTTTGAGAATTGGTTCAATGTAAAATCTTTAAAACATGACGATGAATTTGCCAATAAAGTTTTCTCTTTCTGGCTTTCTACTGCAACATTTTAAATAAACCTTCGATTAATTACCGACGGTTTTGGACTACAGCTGATTTTATTTCTAGATTCCGAGTCTAATACGAGAGCTATTTTAGTGCGACAAGAGACCAAACGTTAAACTGTTCCATTCTAAGGTAAAGGATATGGTGTAGCCTCACACCATATCCTTAGATTAGATGTTTACGGATGCCTAATCTTTTAATCTATTTGCTGATCTTTGTTTAGCCGATGGAAAGCACTTTTAATGCAATGTGTGTTCTTATTGAAACAAAGCAACCAACAAAATAATTTTCTTAGTGGTTTTTTTGTATTTATAATAGTAAATCTCTATATTTGTCTTATAGTACCACCGCCATTATTTGACGTATAATTTTCGTCATAGTTCTGTCATTATCTCCATATTTAGTCAAAGTCAAGTCTTTTATTGCTGTTGACAATAATACAATTATGTGGCAAAAGTCACACCAAATAATTACAAAATTTTTATATGCGTTCACCATACCACATTCAGACAACTATAATTCAAAAACTCGTCGACGCTATAGAATGCTTTAGATGCTAAAAAGCGCTTCAGACGAGTTTTGAACGCCTTGGGCGTTTGTACGTTTTTCATGGAATCAGGCAAACTGTTGATGAAACGGACACCTGCCTGCGAGGGCAGGTGTTCATAAACCAACGTTCTGTGTCGCCCAGTATGGTAGTTGTCTCTGCCTCTCATTACATATTCATGCATGTCACGGCTCCTAGTCAGGGCACATTTTGACTTACAGAATAAAACTGCCTCCAAGATATAGACAGGGCAGAGACAACAGCTGCAATTTTTTGAAAGCTGGTCTGCATGACTCTTTGAAGTTCATGTTGGCGATTGTTCTGATGGCTTTCTTTTGAAGCCTGAAAACTCTCAAAATTTTATTGTTTGAACAAGCTCCCCACAAAATCACTCCGTATGAAAGATGTGGGTAAATCAGGCCGTAATACGCCGCCATCAGCACCTGACTTGGGCAGTGCCTATTTGGCTAAAGATCTTAAAACATAAACGCCAGATGCTAATTTTTAACAAACTGAATCAATGTGGACATTCCATGTCAAACCTCGATCGAGATATATTCCAAGGGATTTGGAGGAGTAAAATTCTTCTAATGTGGAGTCTCCCAGCATGATGGAAGGCCCACACCCAACGTCCATTGGCCGCAGTAAAAAATTCAGAAAATTAGATTATGTAAAATTTGTTGTGACGTTGAGGCTATGAATGTGTTGGACACAGTTGTTAATGTCAACAAAAGCTTTTTCTTCCAAAACATCTTTTGATTTTTCGTTAAAACAGAGAGTCGTGTCATCAGCATACTGCACGAGATTCCCGTACAGAAGTGATGACTGGATACCGTTGACATAGACCAGAAAAAGGATTGGACTGAGGATGGAGCCTTGGGGAACTCTATATCTCAAAATCCAATGGCCTTGAAAGGTGATTTGTAATTTGGACAGTCTGTGTTCTATGGCTGAGAAATGATTTAATCCACAGCAGGGGCACAACTCGAATGCCATAGGATTATAGTCCGTAAAATAAAGGATGCAACCTCGGAATGAAAGATAATAAGCTAAAATTTTGCATACGTCTTTATTTTGATGGTATAAAACTTACCTCAAAAGTCTCATATAATCACGTGTACGCGTCTTTAGATATTTAAGGTCAAAGTTCACGAAAATCTGTTTTTTGCAAAATATCTCGTTTCTCTTACGCTAAATGACTTTGAAGGAGGTTAGAGAAATTGTACAACGGAAAATTTTCTTCAACTTTTGTCTGAAGTATTTTTATGTACGTTCAACCTTTTTTGAGATACAGCGCAAAGAGTAGGGGACCGCTTACCCTGTATATACGATAATGCCGAGGTCAGCAGTAGAATACAATAAATAAATGAGTTATATTGTTAATTATTCACTTACTATTATTATTATTATTATTACTAATACTATTATTATTGTTAGCATTATTATCATTATTTATTACATATTTTAACATACCATATTTATAGATATTAATTATAAATTATATATTCTCTAAATAATACTTATTTTATTTTTACCAAACATACAATATTAAAAGAAATATTTCAAATGAATTTGATTTATATATTTAATTATATATTCTCTTTCTTCATTGAAACCATCTGAAGTTGATGAAGCGTTGAGGCATGATTGTCCATTACACTGCCCACAAATAAAGTGCATCGCAATCCTGATTTCCTGCATCCGCAATTAGAAGCACAACCTTTCTTGATATTGCAAAATAATGTACTCAGCAGTTCTTCTGGTGCTGGTGGTAATAATGTTGTTATTGGTTCCAGGAGTTCATTTTGCACTACCCAGCCGAATTCCTGGGGTTCTAAATCATTTCCCAACCAAATTTGGGTCTGATTAATAGACACGAAGGATATGCTGACGAGCTGCTGTACTTGAAGATCGAAGACTTGATAACTGCACTGGTTTGTTGAGTCTTGTTGATTTGATGAACTGGGTGTATCGAAAAGACTTCTGATTTCGGAGCATTATACGTTGCTAAGAAAATAAGTACGCCATTTTCAAATAATTCTTGTACAGAGCAGTTTTTTGTTTAAATAATTGAGTTGATTGATTTAAATCGTGATTTTTTTTCGAACATTTTTAATAAACGATATTTTACCTTTTTTTATAAAGCGCAGAAGACGTATCAAATACACTAAACGCGTGTAAAAATAATAGGTGTTTCGTAGAATGAGGGTATTTATCAAAACTTTTCGATGAATTCAGTTTTGTCTCCACATTACCCTTACCAATTTTTTGAAAAAATAAATTTCTTTGTTGATGTGATTGAGCACGTCCTATCAAGATAAACTAGCAAATCAATATCTTCCCTTACAATGATAGAAGTTTTTTTTTTTTAAGTTTAGACTCTGCAATAGCTGTTTCTACAATGGGAAATCAGCGTCATCTGTGGCTTATTTGTAGTGATATTAACAGTTTTTAATTTGTTGATAAGCATGTCTATAAATATTTTTTTATTTTATGAATGCGATATAACACTTTTTCTTGGCTAATTGCCAACTCCATTGTTTCATCATCAAAGCGGAGTTCGTAAGATTTTGAAACACCAGCAGTTCTTCTTAATTGTTCCATTGCTTTAATGTTCTTAGTGTAGTCTGAGTAAACCATCAAATACAACAACGATACTTGACTCATAATGTGTTTGTAAATATTTGACGTATTTATTCAAAATATCAAAGATAGTATCATCTTTATTCCATACAACACGATGCAAGAGAAATCCACCATCGATAATATATGTTGTAGTGGTTTCGTCTAGGCATATTAAATAATAAATAATAATAAAAATAATTAAAAAATTTTTTTTTTTTTAATAATAATTTATAATATGCTAACAATAATAATAGTATTAAGTAATATAATAATAGTAAGTGAATAATTAACAATATAACTCATTTATTTATTGTATTCTACTGGCTGACCTCGCATTGCCTTATTTTACTGAGTTATTAAAGTTTGTCAAGAAGTGTATTATGGTCAACACAGTCGAATGTTTTGGATAGGTCGAGAAACACACGTATGGTGGGATTCCGACACTTTAACCCCTCCACAACTATTTCGACCAGACTCTCCACTGCGTCTACCGTCTATTTTCCCGATCTGAAGCCAAATTGGTTTTTAGAGAGCTGGACCTTATCATTGACATCCTTGTCAAAAATAGTTTTTCGAAAATATTGCTCACAGTTAGCAAAATAGAGACAGGCCGATAATTGTGAAGGGAACATGGGTCATCTTTTTTGAAAATGGGCTGTACTTTAGCATTTTTCAGGAGGGAGGGGAAAACTCCTGTTTGGAACAGATTTACCAATTGAGTCAGAGGGCTCACAGTATGCTTGGCACATTTATTTCAAAATCCACATCGAAAATAAATTTAGATCGGTTGATCATTAGGCCGGGAGCTGCTGGATAATTTTTTCCAACTCTTCCTCAAGTACAGGTGCCAGTATCATTGATCCTGCTGGACTATATCTTCGCGTGTGAGTAACCTGAGGCTCTGACGGTCGAGGACCCTGCAACAGACGCAAAAAATATATTAAACTCATGGGCGATACCAGCTTCATCCTGCACCAAGGTATCTCCAATTTTAATTTTGATCTGTTTGTGAGCTTTATTTTTATTGCTAATAATGTCCGAAACAGTTTTGGAAACATTTTTAGAAGAAAGAATTTTTTTGAGACATAAAATGATTCGTTCATGTAAAGTTCGTTTACAACACACCTATGTAAAACATACATACATATTGGATTACCAAATTTTCACTTATTTAAATTATTGAACGGTTTATTTGAGCTAACGGGACTTCAGTGTTACTTAACCGGAATGTTGCCAACATTGAGCAATCAGCCTTATGTTATCAGCATCGTTTCTGGTAAAAAACCGCTCCAAGCATGAATACTAATAAATTATGAATCGCTCCTGATGGTATGAATCGCTTTATATACATTTTAATTTATGAACACTTAAGACAGGAAGTAGTTAGGAACTGAGGTTGCAATATTTTCTTAATATTAGAGGGGTTTTCAATAAAGTTATGTATTATTACTTTGAATTTAAATTCTTACACCATTCAAATGAAGCTGTAAACTGATAAAAGATTTATTTACATTATGGCATAAAGAATATTTGCTTAAAAACTTTAATATTTTTACTTGATATCTGAAACATGGCTTAAGTATTGTGTTTTAAGATAAATAAACGTAAAATAAAGCTTTGCATATATCTATACCTCAGAACCATAGTATCGTAAGTCACAACTGGTCAACTTTACAGAAGAGCCCCAAAACACAATCGACTCTAGTTACCATTAAGGGCAAGGTTTAAGATACACTATTATAACTATTTTAGCAGTAAAGATTTACAAATCCATAACCAATTTGTTATATTGTCAAAGATTTTTTCTTTAACATAATTAGTTTTATTAATAATGGGACTTACGATGTTGTGGTCTTTAACATAGGTGACTTAATATGGACTCCTATGGCCATAATGGTAAAAACTAATTGTAGGGATAGTAAAAAAATGGTTAGAATTAATAATAATTTAAATTTATTAGTTTTATTATTACTAAGATTAACATTATTAATAGTTTTAAGGTCTGTTATAAATAAGAGCAGCATTAGGTTAAGTTATGTAAAGATAAGCACAATTTTTATTTTTTAGAATAATTCACTTTTTGGTCGATTACACTTCAGTCGATAAAAAAAACTTTTTTGATGTCAGATGTGTACACTGCTTTAATCTAGTTCAGATTGAATCTTCTTCAGGGAAGTCACCAACATCATCTCCATGTGGAATGCTTTCAAAATACTGCCTATTACTCTTCAGGAGCCCACTGCATGAGAGTTTGGATGTCCCTATACTTTTCATTGCTTATTCTCTTTCTTGTTCTTCTTAGTTGAGGAATAATCTGAGGCATTATTAAACCTATTCGTTTGTTTCTCTTCAAATCAACTTGTTTGAAAGTATCTTCACTGAAACTAGTTTTTATAGTAAACAACAACTTTTATTTCCTCTTCGCAATTGCAGCCATACTACTTCAGATATCAAAAATGGTTCTGCTTCTGTGTTTTTTTTTCTGGATATAAGTGGACCATTTTTCTCTTTTAGATGTAAGAAAATTATGAAAATTTTCTAAAGCCATTCTTTTAGTCTGAAATGGATTTTTTGGAATCACATGTCGCAATGAAATTCATCCAGTCATTGGTTGTAAAGATAGTGTTTCTTTGAACTTTTTTCTTTGCCCTCTCAATTATACTATGCTTTACCATCAACCTCCATGTGTGTATGGCCTGCAAGAAGAAATTTTATGATTTATTACTTCAAGATGGGGGAGCTTTTCCATAAGCCACGATGTACATGAAGATCATGTTCAGGTTTCTGTTCTGCCCACTGCAATTATCTGTCCATACTGTAAGGTTTTTTGTTTTAGCAGTTAATTCTTGACTTCCCCAAGCAAAAAAGCAAGAAGCCATTTCACTCCCCCTCTCTCCTCCAGCAGTATCATCCCAAATCATACAATGAGTTTTATTTTCTGTTGTTTCATATATTGTATAGTTTAATGTCCATAACTTTCTTAAGTAAAAACTTTGACAATTTGTTAATGCTGGTGTTGGTAAGCACTTTTATAAGTCTGCTGTAATGACTTTAGTGTCTTCACTTTCCTTGGCAATGAGTTTGTCCTCTCTTTTTTAAGTATATCTTCGAGAAGCTTCTTCTAAATGATCCTCCTTTTGCTGTTTGAGTTGTTGTATTTTTTCCTGACACTGTTCATTTTTTAGGTTACAGTCAATTTTGACACACGTATCACAAGTATCGTTATCAGGCAAATGAAAAGAATAATTAAATTGTTCATTGAACACTTTAGAAAATAACCATTTCTTTTCTGGTTTCATGCCATCTTTATTGCAGTCTTCGACATACATGTCGTACATTTTGGTAATATTTTAAATGATTGCCCAAGTATTTCCGCTGTGACCTCTCCCTACTGTAATGGCTAACATATGCAGGATATTTCTTAATATGATTTTTGATCACTTCTATTGCTTCATCAGGTATTTTATTAATCGGTGTGTGGTGTCCTCTAAGGTCTCCTGCTACAAGACAATGTCACCTGTCTTTCTCAAAACACTTCTTGTAAACTATCCGAAAATTGAAAGGAGTATTTAAAAAAAAAGGTTTTACTTACACGCTACTTCTTCAAAACACTGTTCTTTTTAAAAATATATGCATTTGCTCACACTTTTATTTCTGCCTCGTTCCGTCTCTTTGCCGCTGCCTAGTTACAGGTTTTGATTTGATGCAAGATGCAACAAACTGCCTTTTTAAGTCCCAGGTTTCTGTCATATTTCCAAAAACTCGGAATGGATATTGAGTCTTTCTTCATTTTTAAATCTTGTGTTACTTTTAATCGACAATTTATTATCTCGACATGGAGGTTTATTTAATGGCCTTCCTTCTGCAACCTTTCCCTTTGAATTTACCTACTGCTCACCAGAAAGTACTTTTCTTTTCCTAATGTTTTTTTTTCCAGTTTACTGGGTTTCTGACTCTCTTTTTGCCCTTTTCAGGAATATTTATCATGTCATCATTTGAATCAGAATCACTGTAGGGAACAAGTTTATATTGATTTGATACGGCTGTAGGTACGGTATTTGTATCAAACTGTTGTAGGTTGTGATATCTCAATGACATCACTAAAAGATATTTCACTTTCTGAACTCTCTGGGGTACATAAGTGGGATCATCCAGATCATTGTCAGAAAATAAAAACTGCTGTTTGATGAACAGTCCTCTTGTACAATTTCAGCAGGAAGATGATGTCCGGTTTCTGGTTCTGCAAAGAAAAAAGGTTTATTAGTAGCCTAACCCAATAAAATATGTATATATAATTAAGGTTAGTACCCTTGTAGGGTATAAACTCATTTTATAAACAAACATGTTACGGACAGGCCATGATACATATTTTAAATTACGTTACGTCTTAATTTTTGTGGCTTGCACTTCCATATACGCCGGCGAAACAATCGATTTAATATCAAATATCAATCTTTCGTTCGAGATAAATGAGTAAGTACATTATTTATGTAAATTTACCCAAATTTTGTTTAAACACAGTTTCACATAATTAATTACAATATAACATCATTTTACACACATTTACAATATATTAGAAACTTTCAAACTTATTACAATTGAAAATAGTGCCTCTAGATGCATATAACTGTGGGACTCTTGGGATCACTCATGCCTTGGTGATGTGGATTGCCTTATCCGTGGAACAAGGCCATCTTTTCCAGGAGATATTTACGTAACTATTAATTTTTGCCGAAAAAACATTACAAACACACTTCTCAGATAATACGAAAAACCAACCACATTTTTTGTCTCAGTACTGTCATTACAAAACGTTACATTTAATTGTTTATGATATTTAATTTGGTTCTAAAAAAAATCAACATTATTTTCTTGACCAATAAAGAACGACATTTTCATACAGAAACCGATAATTCATAATTTTCATTTGATTCTTCCTAAGATCGATATATTAACAAACTATATTTACTATCGATATGATTCGGTAGTACATTATTTGTTTCACGGGGCGTATATGGAACTGCAGCCTTTTTGCTCTTAATATGGTCTTATATCAATACTGTTAAAGCCCAGTTTGTAAGAATGACAATAACCTTAAGTGAAAATTCAGGTTATAATATTGTAACAAAACAACATATGCCTATAACGTAGGCAAGAAAACACTTACCATAACCGTTCACTGATGGATCAACAACATCTTCTGGATCTTGAATAAGATTTTCATGTTTGGTGATATTTTGTCCTAGTAGGCTATAAAGCTCAGGGAATGATTCTTGAATCAAATCCGGTTGCACTGTCTGTAAATTAATACAATGATTTTTAAAATACTACAAAATACTAAAAAAACTATTACAATCTTACCTTTATGTTATTAGGCCTATCAAAACTGGTTATTAAATTTTATTACTAAAGCTTGTAATTTTAAAATATTCATATTTTGTCAGATCTGTAATTTATTTCATTAACATAGCTTAAAATGTTACATAGCTTTGTAACAACGATTACAATGAATTAATATGGTTACGATAGGTACCCATAACCTCTGACCTACAAAATAAAAATTAGAACTAACCTGTAATTCAGTTAGAAAAAAGCCGCAGGGCTGCTGTTCCTGGGTGCTTGTTCCTGAATGTTAGGAATCTCTATTAATGGAGACACTGGGCAACTTGTTACATCTTCTGAAGTAACAACATAGCCATGATCAAGACTTACTAATGTGTTCTGATGTTGTGCCAATGAAAGCATAAGTTTTCCTCTACTTGAAACATTACTGTATGGTCCATCCGTCATTGTAAATAACCATTAAACTCTAGCTTTTATTCATATGAAAGACAATGTATGCAAACTTTAACCACAATAACCTCGAATATCTTTCTTCTAACCTCAAACACCAACTTCGAGAGCAAAAGCAACAATAAACACATGTAGCTACAAATCAGCTGATTGAAAAACTGGATTTGAGTTACTAGCTACTATATACAGTACAGGAGCCAGACTAACGTAGGTCCGGCTCTGGACTTGCGTAACACTCATTGGAGCTTACTATTTTAGAACCAAAATATCGTATCTAGATTTACGATAGTATGGCTCAAAACAGATGTTGTGACTTACGATTGTATAGCTCTAGCTAAATCCGTAAATATATTTTTTTAGCAGACATACGATAGAATGGCTCTATAGAGCACACAATTTCAACAAAAGATCAGCTGATATCAGAAAAATGATATTTTTGGACTTACGATACTATGGTTTCTGAGGTACAGATATAATTTCAATACAACTTTGTTACAGTATATTTTAATATAAATCATGAGGGTTCACAGTATTCAGTTCTCTAATTAGGTAAAAATAATGAAATGAAAATAAATTAAGGAAACTTATGTATTTTAGTTACACAAATAAGTAAGACAATAAGAAATAAACACTTTGTCTTAGGTCAATGACCACCAACCAGAAGGTCACGAATGTCGTAATGACATCATCAATGATGTGTTATTGTTTAATTCCTAAAATTTTATAGTGTTTATTGCTGACTTCAAAGTAATTTATTATAGTATTTTCGTTCTTAGTTATTTGTTAGGCAGTATTTTTGTTGGTGAAAATATTTTAGTTTAAGTAATAAAAATAATAATATATTTTAACGTTTTTTACACTTTTAATTAATTAATTAGTATTTATTATTAGAAATCACAACGATAAACTGTCAGACTGAAAAGAATAATATAGAATTGAACCCTGCCGTCTGTTTCTGTTCCGGAATGAGACAATCATTATAGAATATAATTATTCAGAAATATTGAAATTACAAATAATTGATGGATCTTGTAGGGGAGGGTTAAATAAATAAATAAATATATATAAAACCTTCCAATATTATCTCGACTGTAATGCTTCATTTTCTCAAACGTTTTATCACGGTGCTGTTTTCGAAATAAAATGTTTGTAGTATTCTACTGAGTCACTGGCTGGTGATGGAATAGATGTGACGAGAGTAAACGTTTCTTAAAATAAATGTACTTAAAATGAGGTGGTAGCCGCGGTTTATCCCGAAATAACCAAAATCAAATTCTTTATATTAATAGTAAAAGCGCTTATGATGTAATATAATGAAGTCAAATTAAATTGTTCAAACAGATGTAGGCATTTATCAGTTTAGGATTATTTTACTAATAATTTTTTAGAGGATCAGAGTTTATCCTGACTCTTATGTCAGGTTTTGCACGTGTAGAATCATTTCTAGTTCGAATTCATTATAATATATCCATTACTGCATATGAGTCTGTCTTCTTGCCCCGATCAATAACACATATATACAAAAGACTTTGAATCCTAATTTGACCCTACTTCTACTCTTTTCATATAATTCCGGTATAAAATGTTGCCAGTACTATATAAGTTTGTCTTTTTGCCATTATTACTGCTTCTAGAGGAGCGTGCACGAAAATAGTCGTATGCTGGCTGTTACACATAAATCATCATTGTTCAGCCCCGCACCCAACACTTCTAGATATATGGAAATTACTGATCCGTCTCAACATCAAACGTACATCGTCCTTTGTTATGCAGACAACATGTAAATCAAGCTGAGAGTATGTGACAGAGTAAACAGCTAATAGTTAGTAGTGATTTGGCAACAACGATACAAGAGATCTAATTATGTTTAACCGGTTACAGTATTAATAGCCCATTGGCGAGTTACTTTTAAAGAATGCATCTGTCCAGCGGAATTCTTCAATATAACGTTTTCTATAGGTTAAGATTGGAGACCTTTAAGTTTTCAGTTTATTTCAGTTGAAAACATTACACACTGTATATACGATTTTGTATATTTAAAATTATATGAAAATATGTTTTCTGTAAGTTCATGAAATAAAGAAAATAAAAAGGTTTTTTTATTTGTTATTTTTATTAAATTTTTTCTCTAAATGAGCTATGTGTGATTATTTATCTACACTCAAACACATAAATACAAAATAACCATAGGGTTACTTATATCCAGTTAGTCCAAAACAACAAACAAACAAACAAAGCGTCCCTGAGGGCGTGTTAACTGTTAGCCGGCACATTATAGAACTGTTGGGAAGAAGGAATACTTATTTTATTGTGGACAAGACGAATCACCGCTTTGGAGTTTTAAACTCCTCTATTTTTCTCGAGAATTGCTCTGCGGCCTGGGACACTTGCGACTGGCGAACTGTTAACATCGACTCCCACAGCGACTATACCTCTCCCTTCCCTTCTGTAATCTTTCGTCATCATCGCTTTTCCTCTTAAGGGCTGCAAATCAGTCAATGATAAATATCAATGTTTTCTGGAAGGAGCTATGTTTAAGTTCCAGTAATTAAGTTTAAGTAATAATGATTTATATTATTGCATCTGGCAGTTTAATAATATAATGCTCACAGAAAACCAGTAGGAATGGCATTTAAATAACCGTTTCGTAAAAGCTGAGCTCACATATTGCTGACGCTTCAGATTCAGACACGGAAAGCGTAGGCAATATTGTTGCCAAAGGCAAATGTATCGATCGACATTTTAATCGTATTTTGATCTTGGATTCAGTAACGATTGAATCAATCACCAATAAATTGAGTGAGTATGTAACGCTTACTTCAAAATAATTTTAATTTATAATTTTTCATAAAAAAATTGAAAAATATACTTATAATGAAAAATATTTTTATTCGTTTTTATTTATACAAATAAGGAAAAGATTTTTACCTGAATCTGTTTTACCAAAACTTTTACCTGAAGTACAGGATAGTATTTCTCTTATAGGTAGCATTTCCATCACATAAATGAAACAGTTATATGGACTCATAATAGAAATACATAATAACGGTTGGAATTAGATATAGGGATATAATTATAAATAAACTAAATATACACAGAGTTAAGTTGCTACGATTACTGAAGTGACATAGTGGCAGTATGTAAATCAAACCATGAGTAATAATAGTAATACAAACATATATATATATATATATATATATATATATATATATATATATACTAGCAGACCCGACAGACGTTGTCCTGTACACACGTCTTTAATTCAAAAATTTTAAACTTTGATTAATCTGTAACAATCTGGGCTGTTTTGATAAAAATGTCTATTAAAAAGTTATTACAATATCTAACTTCATCACATGTACATTTAATCACACTTCGACCAACCGATAGTGTGTGAGTATAACATGAGTGATGTGAAATGTAGAAGATGTTTTAAATTAAAACTTACTTAATCTGAAGGTAAAAAAGTTGAAACAAACTATTTTATAACAGGTATATTTTTTCAATTTACAACTTAATTTATCGTAATGCCATTGAATGTACAATATTTTTTGTTAATCCTTCAGGAGTATACACAAACAAATTAGATGATTATCCGATAGGGCTGAAGTATAGTAAGTGACCTCCATCACAATCGAATTATTGATATTTCTGAATAGCCCATATAACAACTATCCGAATTAGATTATAGTTATGTAAAGGCTGAAGTATAATAAGCGGCCACCATCACAATCGAATTATTAATATTTCTGAATAGTCTATCTAAACTAATGAATTTCATTACAATTATTTAAAATTACAGTATAGTATCGTAACTGGCCAACAGAATTTAATTTATCTAAAATACTAAATAAGTATTCCGTATAGGGCTGAAGTATAATAAGTAGCCACATCACAATCGAATTATACATATTTCTGAATAGCCTATCTAAACTACTAAAATGATGAACTGAATTAGATTATAGTTATTTAAAGGCTGAATTATAATGAGCGGCCAACATCGCAATCAAATTATTGATATTTCTAATTAGCCTATCTAAACTACCGAATTTCATTATCTTTATATTTATATTTCTTGTGTGCGTGTGTATGGAGCTGAACTCCTCCTAAATGGGTGGACCATCTTGGAATGTTTTACATTGTATCCAGCAGAATGCGCTACGATCACAGTTTCAAATGTTTTCTATTTTAATTCCAGGTTTTCCTGACAGTTTGTGCTGCTATCAAATATGTGTGTTGTTTTGTAACATCGTGTAATTATTGTGTGAGTGCTAATTGTAATATCACATTAATAGAGATTGAAGATGTTTGAAGTACATAAAAAACTATAGTTATTTATTAAAGTTATTGAACTAATTTTGAAAATTTATTGAACGAAGTGAGTATATTGGTCGCATAACCTAAGTAGCATACAAATCAAAAGGTTGTGTTTCTATGTGTGAATAACTATTGTTAACAGTTTGGTCACATAAGTTCAAATTAAGTAGCATATAAATCACATGATTGAATTATATGCTACTATTCGTCCTCTTACACGAAGACGTGGCATTTTTCTGTAAAAATAAAATTCTGTATAATAGTACACAATGAGTATGAGTAACTTATTGAATATGTAATTTTAATTAAGTAACTTCTAGATAAAAATGTATAACAACGTAGACTACGGTATCTAAAATACTAAATAAGTATTCCCTATAGGTCTGAAGTACAATAAGTGGCCAACATCACAATCAAATTATTGGTATATCTGAATAGCCTATCTAAACTACTAAAATGACAATCCAAATTATAGTTATTTAAAGGCTGAATTATAATGAGCGGCCAACATCGCAATCAAATTATTGATATTTCTAATTAGCCTATCTAAACTACCGAATTTCATTATCTTTATATTTATATTTCTTGTGTGCGTGTGTATGGAGCTGAACTCCTCCTAAATGGGTGGCCCATCTTGGAATGTTTTGCATTGTATCCAGCAGAATGCGCTACGATCACAGTTTCAAATGTTTTCTATTTTAATTCCAGGTTTTCCTGACAGTTTGTGCTGCTATCAAATATGTGTGTTGTTTTGTAACATCGTGTAATTATTGTGTGAGTGCTAATTGTAATATCACATTAATAGAGATTGTAGATGTTTGAAGTACATAAAAACTATAGTTATTTATTAAAGTTATTGAACTAATTTTGAAAATTTATTGAACGAAGTGAGTATATTGGTCGCATAACCTAAGTAGCATACAAATCAAAAGGTTGTGTTTCTATGTGTGAATAACTATTGTTAACAGTTTGGTCACATAAGTTCAAATTAAGTAGCATATAAATCACATGATTGAATTATATGCTACTATTCGTCCTCTTATACGAAGACGTGGCATTTTTCTGTAAAAATAAAATTCTGTATAATAGTACACAATGAGTATGAGTAACTTATTGAATATGTAATTTTAATTAAGTAACTTCTAGATAAAAATGTATAACAACGTAGACTACGGTATCTAAAATACTAAATAAGTATTCCCTATAGGTCTGAAGTACAATAAGTGGCCACCATCACAATCAAATTATTGATATATCTGAATAGCCTATCTAAACTACTAAAATGACGATCCGAAATTATAGTTATTTAAAGGCTGAAGTATAATAAGCAACCACCATCTCAATCGAATTATTGATATTTCTGATTAGCCTATCTAAACTACTGAATTTCATTATAGTTACCGTATTTAAAATTACAGTATAGTATCAGAACTGGCCAACAGAATTTAATTTTAAACCAATTCCTACATTATTAACAATAGTTATTGACACATGTGATTCTCTATTAATTTAATATTACAATTAGCACTCATACAATAATTACACGATGATACAAAACAACACACAAATTTGATAGCAGCACAAACCGTCGGGAAAACCTGGAATTAAAATAGAAAAACATTTGAAACTGCGATCGTAGCACATTCTGCTGGATCCAATTTAAAACATACCAAGATAAAAAACAATTTATTTACAAACAAAAAATGAACTGATCAATCGCTGCACACTTAATATTTACGAATTTCAGTTAAAAGTGTATTTTACTAAAACTTCCAATTCTATATCTGGATAACCTCTATTGATATTCCTGATTAGCCTATCTAAACTACCGAATTTCATTATAGTTATTTAAAATTACAGTATAGTATCAGAACTGGCCAACGGAATTTAATTTAAAACCAATTCCTACACTATTAACAATAGTTATTCACAAATGTGATTTGTATGCTACTTAATTTGAACTTACCTGACCAATTTTGACTGCAGATAAAAAATGTAAACTACAACAAATGATTTTAAATCCATTAGTTTAAAACTTGATTATCTAAAATGTTAACTATAGTTAGTTATTCACACATAGAAACACCACCTTTTGATTTGTATGCTACTTAGGTTATTTGAGGTAATGCGACCAATAATCCCTATTAATGTACTATTACAATTTTAGCACTCACACAATAATTACACAATGTTTTATTTTTTATTTTCTTCTTTTTGCCTGTTGGCTGGCCTTTATAAACTTATAACGCGGCCACGTAGTACACTTTTTATAACTTCATTCTATTATATTTTAATGTTATTTGCCGTATTTACTTTTGAAACTACAAAACAACACACACACATTGATAGCAGCACAAAATGTCGGGAAAACCTGGAATTAAAATAGAGAAACATTTGAAACTGCGATCGTAACGCATTCTTCCAAGATCAACACTTAATATTTACTAAGAATTTCAGGTAAAAGCTAAAACTTCCAATTTTATATCTGGATAATCTCTATCCTCCAAAGTGAGTACAGAATATATTGAAATAAGAAGTGGTGTTATTTTTATATGTTTATGCTTACTCTATGCTTTCAAGACTATAATTGATTAAACGTATGGCTGTGTTGTAATATTATAATGCTTACATAGAACAATTGGTGAAAATTTAACTTTGCAATCTGCATTAGACTACTGATCAAGCACTTTATAATAACGTAATATAAATGTAAACAAATGTTTCTGCCTCTTTGGTGAACTTCAGCTGGAAATATTCACAGCTGTTAAGTATTAGTTCACTTTGTATTACGTGTCGTAGCACAGTCTGTCGGATCCAATATAAAACACTCCAACATCAACAACAATTTATAATTAAAAATTTAATTTAATTTGACCGAATAAATAACTATAATGAAATTCAGTAGTTTGGATAGGCTATTCAGAAATATCAATAATTCGATTGTAATGGAGACCACTTATTATACTTCAGCTATATCGGAAAACCGTCTAATTTGTTTATGTACACTCCTGAAGGATTTTAACAAAAAATATTGTACATTCAATAGCATTACGATAAATTAAGTTGTAAATTTAAAAAATATACTTGTTATAAAATTAGTAATTTAAAATTACAGTATAGTATCGGAACTGGCCAACAGAATTTAATTTAAAACCAATTCCTACACTATTAACAATAAGTAGTTATTCACACATGTGATTTGTATGCTACTTAATTTGAACTTATGTGACCAATTCTTACTGCAGATTAAAAAATGTAAAGTACAACAAATTATTTTAAATCAAATTAGTTTAAAACTTGATTATCTAAACTGTTAACAATATTCACACATAGAAACACAACCTTTTGATTTGTATGCTACTTAGGTTATTTGAGGTATGCGACCAATATACTCACTTCAATAAATTTGCAAAATGAGTTCAATAACTTTAATAAATAACTATAGTTTTTTATGCACTTCAAACATCTTCAATCTCTATTAAGTATTATAACAATTAGCACTCACACAATAATTACAGAATGTTACAAAACAACACACAAATTTGATAGCAGCACAAACTGTCGGGAAAACCTGGAATTATAATAGAAAAACATTCTGGCTGTGTTGTAATATTATAATGTTTACGTAGAACAATTGGTGAAACTTCATCTTTGCAATCTGCATTACACTACTGATCAAGCACTTTACAAATTTAAAATATAAACTTTCTAAATTTTAAATGTGAACAAATGTTTCTGCCTCTTTTGATGAACTTCAGCTGAAAATATTCACAGCTGTTAAGTATCAGTTCACTTTGTATTACGTGTCGTTCGTAGCGCAGTCTGGCGGATCCAATGTAAAACATTCCAACATCAACAACAACTTATTATTTAAAAATTAATTAAATAAACTATTTAAATTGGACCGAATTGTGAATCTAAACCATTCTCGGATCCTCCTGAAGACACACAAAAAGTTTTATTAAAATAGGTCCACCCGTTTAGGAGGAGTTCATTAACATACACACGCACACAAGAAATATATATATATAAAGATATATATATATATATATATATATATATATATATATATAAACACAGGTTGTTTTGGGATGTATTACCGGCACTTACACTGAGCTTACTGTACTATACAAAATTATGAAACATATATCCGAAAATGCTTTGTTACTGAGTAACGCCCAACAAAAGATTTCACCCACAATTTAGTACCCGGGGTTAAATGATCATTCGCTGGGAGTCTTAGACGAATACAGTTTATTCCAATTGTTTTTAACATGATAAAATAAGTAAAGTTTGTTCCATACATAACTGTATCTCTCTTATTGTTTATGTTTACGACGTACATAACCAAAAAATGAGCATTGAAAACATGATTTTTTATTTTTAACATACAATTAATTTGTGAAATAGGTATTAAACACCTAATGTTTTACAGAGAAACTTGTAGAACATTTAATAACAAGTCCCTACGCATCTTTCTATATATTTCATACGATAACGTAGCCAACCTACTGACCTACCCTTGTAGAATTATCATAACAGAAGAGGGTAAAAATAATTCAATGTTCTTTAGTTATGTCGTAGTAAAAGTACAGTACTTCTATTTTATTGTGTTACACACACACACACACACACACACACACACACACACACACACACACACACACACACACACACACACACACACACACACACACACATATATATATATATATATATATATATATATTGGATAAAAGCTTCAAAATACAGTAAGGCTTCAAGATACCCGTAAAACACGGGACTTAGTAGATATAAGAAACTATCCGGGGTTTGGTTTATGCCAAAAGTCAAAAGATACCACAGTTAGCTATAGTTACAGTTTCCATATGACTGAAGGTCACGAAACTGAAAATTATGAAGGATCGAAAGGTTGTATTGTGTAATTTTAAAATAAATTCCTTAGTTTATGGTGTTTGTTTATAAATTTTACAATATTCTGAGGCTTAATTCGTTAATTAATAGTACGGGAATTGATCATTTAAATCATTATTTGTACTAGTGGAACATTACATAAAAATCTTAAATCTGATCTTGTAAGATGCTATCAAAACACAATTAAATTTGAAATACCTGATTTGGTTAAGATATAATAAACAAATTTCCACTTTAAGAGTATTATAAAGTCACAAGGTTCAAACGTGATCTAATTGCATTTATTTTACATTAAATTCGATCAAATATGACTTTTTAAATGTGATTTTAATATTTTCCAATGATCAAGTTTGTGTAATTATGCTTTTTAAGAGTATTTTAATCAAAACTTTAAAAAATACTAGTTATCTTGATATCTTAACTAAGGAGCGCTTTAATAGGAAGTTCTGGAAATAAAATACATAGGATTTATTGAGGTACAATTCCCAACATAAGTTTTAAGTACACAACAAATAATTAAATTTATAAGGTTCAGTTTTATTTCTCAAAGCTTTTTGGGGCCACAGTACACTATTTTATTTTTAATGTATTTTATAGGCACTTCAAGCGGTGTAAACGTTTAGTTTGGAAATGCCACTGTTTTATGCTGGTTACTTATTAAAATTAGATCAAATATACCTATATACATACATGATGTTAGGTCCTTGGATAATAAAATAAGTGTTTCTTGTCGTATATCCCTCATTAGATATGAAAACTATCCAAAAACATGGTTATTCTCACTGCTGCCAAGAAACGTCTGTGCTGGATGGGTCTGTGATACTTGTCTTATATGAAAAAAATTGTTAACTTACTAATACTATAACACGAAAGGTGAGATGCATAGATGAATGTTTGACATCCAGTAAACTAAAACTAGTAACTTAATCACTAAACAAAATACAGTACATACTTAATAGTAGCCTATACAAGCTCAATATTTAAAAGTTCAACAAAAACTAGGAAGGAAAAGATTTTAATTATTGCATAAAATTCGTCACTGTAATACCACAAAGCTCTTGAAACGTTACCATGCTTTAAATGCCGCTTTCTCACCGTAATATTTTAAACCGCATAGATGTGATAGACTCGCACCAATTGTTCATATGTTAAAAAAATTATGGTTGCCTGTAAAGTCGGTTTTACGGGCGAAGATTTTACGTGACAACGTCTTTTTCTCGGTAGAATATTTATTGATATGAATATTATTAAATTGCACAATAGGAACAAGGAATTGAATGAAAATAAGAATTGCACAAATTTTAACTATAGAAATATATTTTGTTTACTAAAACATTGTACATAATTTGAAATTAATTAAAATTTGTTATTGTAAATGGTAAAGTTGAATAAAACATTTACTAAAATTGGAATTTGAAATTCTTGCTAAACACAGTTAAATTCTAACTCCGCGCGTGGTGATTGGTCGGTTTAGTTCGTTTGTTTGGTCGCACTGTTATGACAGGTTAGAGGTTATAATTTGTTATTTCAAATGTTTGACTAGCAATACGCGCTGTTTCTTCTCAATCGAATGAATTACGATTGATTGCAGAGTGATTTAAACTAATAATTTACTTAACACTATCAACATTTGTCAATAGTATGACATAACCTATAAACTCAGTTTCTCAACTTTTGTGTCAATCTAACAATTAATCAATCAATCATAGTTTACGATAATGAAATATCAATGTACAATTATTTACCTTTTCTTGTTGTAGTTGTTGTAAATGACGAATCTAAGCACTCCACATTTTCACAAATAAACATAGTTATCTGCTTTATCCCGTGCGGCGGACCCACAGTTATCTGCTTTATCCCGTGCGGATCCCGTGCGGCGGACCCACTGGACGGGCATCGTAACGTTACCGGGCGTTACACTTTTTCATGAGTGACTCCGAGCCGCAACCTAATTTAAGACGTTGTCACGTCAAAATTTTCAAAGACTAACAAACTCGATTATTTTCTCAATGTAAATTAATATTTCATACTATTTTTATAGTTATCCTTTATTTTACCTGTAGGTGTAACGTTTAAAGTATAAAATACAAATATATGTATATTAAATAATTATTACTTATTAATAAGTTATAATTATAATTATAATCAATAAGTTAAATTACTTATTGATCGAAGATCATATTATCAAATGCGTGTTTTGCCATACTTTTATAAAAAAATATCTCAGACTAGACTAGCTGAGCAAGGCGGTGTTATGGTTCGTTAAATGTATGCTTCCTGCGTTACTACGTCGTGCCTCTCACATAAACCTAGACAGCGATCACTTTTTATATGTTTTTATTTGTTCTTATGAAAAATTTTACACATTTTAACACAAATAGCAATGTTGTGTACTTTAAGAGCACGGGTACTTTAGGGGATACTCCGGTTAAAGTGGTTAGTAATTAATTGGAATAAACAGAAGACATATTACATAACATGAATTTGTAGTCTGAAGTAAATTTAGAATAAACTTCTTATAACGAGAAAGAAAAAAAATATTATATTAACTTCATATAAGGCATGTTTCCAAAAATGCTCTTCCTTAAAATACACTCATACAAACACTCCTTCTCCTGACAACTCATTCATTTTACATTAAACATATTTATTGATCAAAATTAAAGACACTCAAATGTAAGCTAATGCTAACTTGAGTATGAACAAAACCATGAATTGTTTGTGATTCGCTCTGAAATTGTATTGGAATATAATAGAGTAATTCTTTCCACTTTATTAAGGGGTTTATTGATGAAATTATTGCTTATGAAGTGTAACTGACCTATTATGTATGTTTATTTTGTTACAAAACATTACAAAATTATAAATAGCTTTAACGTAAGCAAAAATTCCACATGTACTTACGTTTTACACCTCACTCGCTCACTTAAGGGCCCTCTTAGGTCACTATAAAAGAGAGTAAACACTCTCATTTTACACATCTCCCATAACGCCGTTATAAGACAAGTAGAACATAAATCAACATTATCCTGAATAAGGAAATCATTTTGGGAATTCATAAAGACTCATAAAGAGAAGTAGGCATAACGGTTCGCGGTTGTCATATACTGGTGCCACCTATTACAAGTGGTGTTACTTGCTCTAACGGTTCAATTTCTCTATACAAAAGTGCGAGACATTGCTTGATTATGTATACCTACTTGCACTACTAACAAACCAATGAGTGGTTAACAGTATTCCTTCCTATCACCCTGCTAATGTTGAAATCACTGCTGGTTGAATTCAACGTAGGAAACAACTATATTTATGATTCAGATAAGACAGGGTAATAACGGATTACATATTCCTAATACATTAAATTATGTATAAGCCATCCTGATTACTCATAAGACCTATGAAAAGGTATTCAGTAGCTTACAGCCAAAACTATGCAGTGATTAACTCTGCCATCAACGAACTCGGTGCCTATATACGTGTCATCATAGAACCATCATGCTAAATTTGAAGCGTGTAGATCAGTTCGTTCTCGGAATTTACATAAAGAAATGTAGAGCCTCTTAAGTATTAAAATTTATTTGTTATTGCTACGAAACTAGCTAGGAAAGATATTTAGGTACTGACTGCTTTAAAAACACTAAGATTGTGTTAAATTCTATGAATATCTGCCATTTTAACATTAAACCTAGCGAGAATATAGTTTTATTACTAGACACTACAATAACTAGTAATGTGATTAAAAATATAAAGGATGTAAAAAAAGTGACAGGGTATAAATAAAATTATCGACAATTGAGCTGAGAAGGATTATCAACCAGTTTTTTGTATAGGACGTAACCCAGTTAGTCAATATATGCAAGCCCTAAATTTTTAGTTAACAAACCAGGAACGAATAAGTCAAGTTATATAGTGGTAAATAATTATAAATTAATAGTAAACTGTAAAGAGTCAAATATCCAACAGGAGATGAGCAAGAAACTTTGCAATTGTTTGAAAGTGACATATGATCCGTGCGTCTAGGCCAACTTGAAGGGTCGCTCGTCTCGGCGTATTTGGAGACAGGAATTACGACTCAACTACAGATAATTATTTGAAAGTGACATATGATCCGTGCGTCTAGGCCAACTTGAAGGGTCGCTCGTCTCCGCGTATTTGGAGACAGGAAGTACGACTCAACTACAGGTAATTATTTGAAAGTGACATATGATCCGTGCGTCTAGGCCAACTTGAAGGGTCGCTCGTCTCCGCGTATTTGGAGACAGGAAGTACGACTCAACTACAGGTAATTATTTGAAAGTGACATATGATCCGTGCGTCTAGGCCAACTTGAAGGGTCGCTCGTCTCCGCGTATTTGGAGACAGGAAGTACGACTCAACTACAGATAATTATTTGAAAGTGACATGTGATCCGTGCGTCTAGGCCAACTTGAAGGGTCGCTCGTCTCCGCGTATTTGGAGACAGGAAGTACGACTCAACTACAGGTAATTATTTGAAAGTGACATATGATCCGTGCGTCTAGGCCAACTTGAAGGGTCGCTCGTCTCCGCGTATTTGGAGACAGGAAGTACGACTCAACTACAGGTAATTATTTGAAAGTGACATGTGATCCGTGCGTCTTGGCCAACTTGAAGGGTCGCTCGTCTCGGCGTATTTGGAGACAGGAAGTACGACTCAACTACAGATAATTATTTGAAAGTGACATATGATCCGTGCGTCTAGGCCAACTTGAAGGGTCGCTCGTCTCCGCGTATTTGGAGACAGGAAGTACGACTCAACTACAGGTAATTATTTGAAAGTGACATGTGATCCGTGCATCTAGGCCAACTTGAAGGGTCGCTCGTCTCCGCGTATTTGGAGACAGGAAGTACGACTCAACTACAGATAATTATTTGAAAGTGACATATGATCCGTGCGTCTAGGCCAACTTGAAGGGTCGCTCGTCTCCGCGTATTTGGAGACAGGAAGTACGACTCAACTACAGGTAATTATTTGAAAGTGACATGTGATCCGTGCGTCTAGGCCAACTTGAAGGGTCGCTCGTCTCGGCGTATTTGGAGACAGGAAGTACGACTCAACTACAGATAATTATTTGAAAGTGACATATGATCCGTGCGTCTAGGCCAACTTGAAGGGTCGCTCGTCTCCGCGTATTTGGAGACAGGAAGTACGACTCAACTACAGGTAATTATTTGAAAGTGACATGTGATCCGTGCATCTAGGCCAACTTGAAGGGTCGCTCGTCTCCGCGTATTTGGAGACAGGAAGTACGACTCAACTACAGATAATTATTTGAAAGTGACATATGATCCGTGCGTCTAGGCCAACTTGAAGGGTCGCTCGTCTCCGCGTATTTGGAGACAGGAAGTACGACTCAACTACAGGTAATTATTTGAAAGTGACATGTGATCCGTGCGTCTAGGCCAACTTGAAGGGTCGCTCGTCTCGGCGTATTTGGAGACAGGAAGTACGACTCAACTACAGGTAATTATTTGAAAGTGACATGTGATCCGTGCATCTAGGCCAACTTGAAGGGTCGCTCGTCTCCGCGTATTTGGAGACAGGAAGTGCGACTCATCGAGTTTTTTTCTATTCATTATGAAACAAGGAAAGTACTAGAAACATATAATGAAGTTTTTATGATCTCTGAAAAGGAAACCCTGTCCAAAAATAGTGGGCTGTGATAATATCGAAGCATAGGGTTGCTATGATTTAGTTTTCCAGTCATATACAGTGTATTTCCGTATTTATTTAAAAAAGTAATTTAGTGATTTGAATTGTGTCTTAGTATAAAACGTGAGTTTTAAATATTGTATTCAGATGGAATATTATAAAATATTAAAGTGTGAACAAAAACAAATCTGAAAAGTGATAAAATAGACTATGAAAAATATGCTAATAGTTTGTTATTATGCATGTTAACCATCTCAGCAAAAATGTTTAAACTTGTTATAATAAGGAAATGAAACTTGTGAAGAATTAAAGAATGATCATTACAAGGCAAAAATTGCAGGAAACCGTTGATAATGAGTGGCAACAAAGAGATGGTCTATTAAGCCCATGTAGGCCTAATTATGCACATTAATTAATGCGTAAAAATAAAGAAGAAAGATAAATATCATCCTTGTGTGGGGACTTTGATTCTACAGATTCCACTTTGAATAGAAGAAGATATTGATCTTAGTATAACAATATATACATAAAAGGTGGAAATAACAATGTCAGTGGACAGAACTGTTTTGTGAACTCAGAGTTCAGGCCACAATATGTCACACCATTCCCATTGAACAAAATCACTTACAAAAACATGAAAAGTATTTCGAGTGTAACAATGCTCATATTACGTTGTAATTCAACGTAAAACCATTTATGTGGACAGAACATACGTCTGCAGGAAAGTTAAGTGGAGCCCTGCGCGAATGGAGGAAGGAAAAAGTCGTCCCGTCACTACAAGGTATTGAAATATCAGCAAATTTCTCTACAGTCATAATTCATATACTTAACAATAAAAATATTACGAATCTCAATTGGACCGCTCATTGGTAATAAGTCTGTATCGTGACAGAAAATATGCATCTACGCTTCGAAGATAATTCACGGCCTGCAACAGACAGGGAGTGATGGCAAACAGATGCGCAATCTGGAACCTCGCTCCGCCAGATCTATTGTATGATTGTAGCTAAATAGGTTTGCAACAAACCCACCCCCTCCAACACTAGAAGAGGCTCGGATCTCACTGTGGATTTGTATCTAATTCATCCCCACTACTACTACATGGAGCTCACTGACCCATGACTGGAGCTTACATACCAGATCTCGCCTAAATAGCCAATAACGTATGATCAAAAAAACACCTTATCGCAATTTCGAGTAGGTCTACATATTCTGTGTACATAACTGAATAAAAGTGTTAAATATTTCGTTCCTGGTTACTCAGATCTCACCAAGTGCTATAGCTTACTTCCAGCGTAAATTGCAGTATTGAACGTAGAGTATTGTAAAGTTTGTAAGTATTGTGGATTACAGCAATTACACACGGAAATTAGGCACTTAGAGACCGAGTATGGAAGCGGTCAGTTGTTCACATATTTTCAAGGTTCTTTTGGCTTGTTTCCTGGGTAAAACTAGCTCCGTATGAAAGGCGCACCGAGTCGCCAGTCTGAGTGTCAGTTGCCTGTGCATGTTTCTTTGCTGACTGGCGAATAGATCCCATTAAACATCACCGAGTAAAGTAATATGCTGATAGCATTATTGAATCAAATTTTGCGTCTAACTTTTGAATATTTGTAAATGCCCTAGTATTTAATGTAAATTAGTTCAAAATGTTGTAATGTGTTTTCTTATAAATTATTCTCTAAATCGCCGATGATTATCAGAGCATTTTGATAATTTGAAGTTCAAGAAATTAATTCAGGACAATAAAAATAAACTCAGAAAGAATATCACTAAGCTCACAAATATAAAAAATAAATTTAGAACGAACACTTATTAATATAATAACAATAAATAATAGCCAAAACGAACATTGAAGTACCACTCTATTAAGGTAAAAAGAGTAGAAGTTAGTATATTGCATAAGAACTGTGTTAATTAAATTAATTTTATTGCAATTAATTGATTATGAATAACGTTTGAGAAGAAATATTTGATCTTTTGTTAATTATCAAGTAATAAGTTCCACGCACAATTAATTGTTATTTTATATTTGAGCTGTTTGTATACTTTATTTAATATTGTGTGCTGTCACTTAACTTCTAAGTAATCGATTTAAAAAGAAGTGAATATATATTGTAAAATTAACTCCTTGTAATTTCATCTCATCAACAGTATAAAAAACTAGTGTTGGATAAATTTAAAACCGATTACAACAAGGTATGACAAATCTGTGAATATCTTGTTATGATGTGCTTCAGATTATACTTCATGCTTATGAATGTGTTTATCCCTCAATAGTCGAACACTTATTAACTATTTTAGGGGATAGATAACAAAAACCCAAAGGTTCCTACTGTAGGTTTGCCAGTTCACACTAACTTTATCACGTTTGCTCAAGACAATACTGAGTAAGAAATATGTCTATTTTCCTATAAAGAGAAATTACTTTGTTATCAAACTCAGGATGTCGAGGTCATTAGACTACTCTGAGAGGACGACGTTGACAGGTTTTCTTGGATTTTTCTTAGAACCATCTAGTTGTACTTCCATAACTGGACTATATATCCTCCTGGAAATAATGTCAGTGCCTCTGCTCCCCGATGATAGGATAGGCAAATTAAAGATAACAGTGTTTACCCGCAACAATACAGTATACCGGTTAAGAAGTAATGATAAATGTGACCTCAGTGATTAATAGGTTTCTATTATTTACAAATTATATCCTTGGGCTATAACTTATATTATATTTCTCCCTTTCAAATGCATATGCTTATATTTACGAAGCTAACCACTGTCATAAAATTAATACTAATGCACGCTCATGAATTAAATTCATCAGTATGTACATGTAATTATTAGCCTTTGTTAAAATTGAAATACGAGTAAGTATGTAAACACCTCTAGTAGGGGACAATCATGCATATTATATATTTCCATAAACCAGCCGTTCTGTGGTTATTGTATGGATTACACTATTACGCATTATTCAATTACATGTTAAGTTGCTTATCGATAGTTGTTTCAAATAATGTAAAAATCTCAAACATTTTCCATCGGATTTGGTTACTTGCATATTATTAATGTCTTCTATACACAATATTTCCATTCCTAATGTCACAAAAATAAGGAATAATATAAGAGGAAGGTGGTATAAGAGTTTCTTAAATTGTATGTTACTAAAATATATTGCTTTACTTGTAATTTGGAGTTTTTATGATGAGTTTTACACCAGTTTCAAACTGCCCATTCAACATTAAATTAAAGATAACAACTTTCAATAGGTTTATTGAGAAAGTTTACAACTCAAACCATCTACTGTTTGCTGTTCTACTTTCCTAATAGAAATAAAGATATTACACCGGTATTTTGTATGTCTCTTACATTCAATGCCTTGAAAGATATTCTGGTAATCAGATATAACCTAGCTGCTGGCATCCTGTAGTTAGTTCAAGTCTGAGTTCACACATGACATGAGATTAAAAATAATATTTACACCATTATTTATAATCTACAAAATTAAATACGCATTTCTCAATACAGATTAGGCCAGTCACTATAATTTTGAGACTAAGTATTGCACAATGGAGTAGTTGACCAGCAACACTGGACACAAGCTAAGAACGCAAACAAGAACTTTAAATCTCAATCTTTAGGTTTTTGTGGTTTTTATAATATTAGGGATTGACACCTGAACGAGACTATAGATTTAAATCTGCGAAACGCAGTTTGTTTGTTTGTTTCTTTCACATATAAGGTAACAAATGTCCAAAAAGGTATTATGCACTTCAATCTTGTTAACATATTTCTTGGTTTCACGAAAATTATTTTAATATTGGAAGTTAGGGCTAAGATGACCCTTCAAATACCTCTGGGAACCTACTGTTCAGCTATGGCTTCCACCCATCTAGGAGAATTTACGTTTGTTTTTTAGGATTAATTATACTCTATTGCAATATAAACTGAAAGTACCCACTATGATACACCATTGAAATATATATATATATATATATATATATATATATATAAAGTACATTTGTACACCAGAAAAATATAAGCAAATTAAATGGGATTCGAAAATTTGAAGTAAGAAATATTGCACGATATTTTAAAATAGCCTACAGTTTTAATTTTTTAGTAAATAATTTCGCTAAATGTGTAACTAAATATATAATTATTAAATAATTTATCTTATATTTGTTAAATTATTTGACAGCTGTTCATTATACAAATATTATGTGATAATTGTATGCGTGTCTATATAACATGTATTGGCGAAATAAAAAGACGATAAATATTCTACAAATATAATGCTACAATATACTTATATGCCGATATTATTGATTTCATTAAAACAAATTTTACTTTTATTATTAATGGTAGTAAAATTTATAATACATAAATCCACATTAAAACATTCTAGAATTTACAATTTAAAAATGAAATATGCTATTAGAAAAATGTAAGTCTCGGCATCTTCTTTCAGTTGCTAATATTTTCTTGAACATGTATTACACATGCATCTGATCAAAGAGACAAATAACGTCAACCTATTTGTAACGTCCTTGTTACATCGAGTCCCCGAAAATTTCCGAGGAACGTCAGCTCAATAAAGACGGAAATTGTATTTCGTACTTTTGTCGTATACTCAGACGCTCTTTATTTCTCATTCACATCTCACATATACATATTATTTATTCTCTGTTCATCATTTAATTGGCCGCCCATTCATTGTCGTATATTACATAAAAAGGTCCTAATTTTGTCCTTCGTCTCATTTGTTTGTAATTAATATTTCCCTTAACCAATAGAATAACCGATCTCTACTGTTTTTTATTGACTTGCTTCTTTCATCTTCCTTCTTTCTAGTACCCATAACAGTGTGCCAAAATACCCCAAAATGTCATTGGTAGATTTAATTTGTTTTAACTTATTTCACGATTTTATAATATTGGTTTTTCTTTGGCGATTTTGCTGTCATATATTATTTTTGGCCTAAACTGGTATATCAAAATCTTTCATAACTAAAGCATAGGACAAATTACAATTATTAAAACATAGTGTTATATTCTTTTAACATACGATTATAAATGTACGTAGTCCTGGTCTTGAAATATTTGTAATTCATCTACCGCCATTAATAAATTCTTTGTCTACAAAGCACACAATTCTCTCGCAATCCGGCTGCATACACTTTCTCTCCCGTACAATTCATCACTAAATACTCGTGATCCGACAAGGTTAAGTACTCCTACATCCCTCATCATTGAACATGCTATCTTTGAGAAATCGGATCCATTTTTGTATGCTAACACAGGGTTGCATATATACTTAAAGTTTTGGGGCTTTCGATTGAATATTCAACTCTTTGTCAGCAATGTTTCAAATGGTCATAATCAAACAGTGTACCCAGTTTTATGACCAAGAGGAGTATAAATAAATATAAATCTAATAAATAATTAGTATCCTATTATAAATTATGCTGTATCACGTGTAGTTTTTGTGTTAAGTGGAATTCTCCAAACATTATTCATGATATATAAATCATATGTACTTTACAATTTTTGAACCATTTTATTATCACAGTTATTTTATTTTGTGTTGACTTTAGTAGAGTAAAGAACAGAGTAAAAGATACTTGGTCAGCATATATTTGTCTTAAAACCAGAATTATCTAATTCATTCATTATAGTACAGCTTACTATAGTACCATCGATATATTTGTAATATATGTTTTAATACTGTGTTTATACTTGAATATTGCACATTGCTTTCACTTTAAAATTTTAATACTTTGTTTTGGATATAAATTGACGATGAATAAATGGAATGGATGGTAGGATTCCAAATATTTGCCAATGTTATATGTTACTCAAAGTACTTACTGTAACGTGTGGGGACAGAGACGGCAAATATCTAAAATCCTATTGTTTATTTACATCAGATCAGTTTAGTTAACGGTATTATTAATTATAATTTAGTACTCGTATTAAAAGAATACAAAACTAATAACAAAATATTCCGTAACAAACGTATGGAATAGGATAGTTCGGCAGTATTTTGCAGATAAATGGTATTATTTTTGTCAGCTGTAAAGAGTTGGTTCGACAGAGCGTACTTATATATCAAAATATTTTTTAACACTATATTCATAATTGAGTATCATACATGAAGGAAATTATTAATATTATTGAGATGAATACGCATCTAATCTGCTGCTTTCTAATGTATTCACTTTTCAAGTATTATACCATGTTCGTAGTAGTCTATTTTTACAAACTGTATTCTTTATGGAAAAATGAAAATGTATAGTGGCTCTGACTGCTGACACCTAACATACGAGTATAATAGCATTTAGTTGAGGGGTATTTAGATAGCAAGTAAACATTTACCGTATCAAATAATAATACCTTATAGGCTAGTACTGCAGGTATAGAATAACGAAAAGAATTTATTATTTATCGAAATATGAAAGAATATTTCCAGAGACTAATGTAAAAATTCTGTTAAGAAACGTGGATGCAAAAGCTTATAAATATCAATAACCAGAGAATTGTTATTCAACAGCGACACAAACACAAGCCCATGAATTACAGATGAGAAGTGGTGTCGACAACAACGAGCTGGTCAGGTTACAATGGTATCGCTCGACCTGGAATATCATCTAATAACAAAGTATAATAGAAACTTTAACATGCTCGATAAAAAAAAATAAGCTACGATGCCCTATACGTTTAAGATCAATACTTTAACATGTCACAATACACTATACTTTAGTTTTTTATATTTTTAACCAGTGCAAGCATGATTAAATATCGCATTGATATTTTACTTTAAACGAGTTACGGTACCGGTTTAAGGTCAAATCGACAAAATGGCAATTAAGTTCTAAAAGTAGACCTCAGTACGATCCGTTTGGGAAAAAATATGAAGGATTAAACATTTTAAAACATTTTGGAGTATATGAAATTATTCATATTAATCAGAACCCATAAATGTATAATGAAAAAACTGATCTGGCCTAAGCTGACTAAAAATATTAAAATTGAAAATACGATGAGAAAATTGCAACGGTTATATAAAGAATTTGAACCTGTGCTTGAACCCAAATTCAAAGCCAGTATCAAGTTGTCTCCTACTTTTAACAAAACGTTAGATATATGTACCTTTTTTGTGTCCTTGTAATGAACTCAGCTTAGACTGAAAGTCTGATCACAATTATAATATCACACGCTGTTGAACTTCATAAACAGAAATTTGTCACTTAGCTTATGAATTAAAAAATCAACTTTCTTTAGCTATCAGTGGTTTCTTATGCCTTCAGAATATTGTATTTCATGCATGAAGTATTATCTACTGTTAAATAGAAATTCCTTATAACATTAAACATATAAAACGTAATCTGAGAACGGTTGAAAATTCGTATCACGCAAGGAATTCTTATCATTAGAAGACAGTGAGCACGGAAAGTAAAAGAATACGATAACATAGTAGTACAGAGGTCTTTAAATTCTTGCAATATACTGTATTTAAATAAAGAAAAGTTGTAGGCTTTGAAGTTTTAGAATAGCTAACACTCATTGTTAAAGATTACTAAGTGTAGGTTTCTTTAAAACCTTTCTTGTGTCATTGTATTATATTATAACCTTATTTCCATAGTTTTGCACAGTATTAATTGGGAGCTTTGCCAGAACTAACGACAAACATAACCAAAGAGCTAAAGATGATTTATTATTTTAGCAGACTATTTTTTAATATCAGCATTATTGGCTGAGGGTTTGAGAAGCATATTTTTTGAGAAGCAAGGAAATGTATTTCTCTCAATATGCACTGTATCTCGAAATAGAAAATATAGATTTGAGAATTTTGCATTAAACTTATTGCCTAGGAACGCAACATTGAGTTTGATGATGTGCAAGTCACTATATGTTATATATATAGGATTTAGGTAAGTGTTACTTAACATTTTATATTTTTTAAGTTGAATCGGAGACTGGTCAGATAAACAAACTAATGAGACAATAAGAATACCTCTTAAACTAAATTATATTCAGATTTTCTCAGTCGCAGACTTTTTTGTATTTCTTTAGACGAATAAGTCTCCAAGTTCGAGGAATCAAGTGTGATATGGTGACAGATTTTTGAGGCTGCGTATTTCAGCCTGACGCATTATTGATCTTTTGTTACTTTTGTTTTTCTGAGAATTATATCGTCGCTGATGATAGACACTATATTTGAAATGTAATAGTATTGAAGCGTAGCCTACCTATGGCAAAGTGATTCTGAGATTTAAGTAAGTGATACATTTGTAATACCAGTGGGAATAAGCCGTGAGATTGGAGTGCTCTATCTCTCTAAAAGGTCTCACATACTGATGTAAATTCTAAAGATGCGTAAGATTCAGATCTTCTCTCATATATAATGAAACCAAATATTTTTGAGGCAGAATCATAGAGCTCTCATTAATTGACACGTATGTATGATTTCCAATCACCCCCATTGTTATCTTAGCTGCTCTACAACGTAATTCTTTTATATAACTGAACCTTTCATGAGGACAGCTATTCAAAGTATTGAAGGCTAACGTTTATGTAATTTATATTTCAAATCGTAGCTTCAAACTAAAATGAAGTTTTAGATTATCAAATCATTTTAAACGTGTGTTTTCACATTTATGTTCACATATGGTAAGGTATCCAGATTGTGGCCTGAAAAAATGTTTATACGCATTCAATAACATCACATCATTACAGATGAAAAAGTGTAGCTACAAACGATTTTCACTGATTATAAGCAAACTTGATTCCATTGTGTTTTATATGTACTTAAACCAACGTAGTTAATTAATCTTATGTATATATATATATATATATATATATATATATATATATATATATATATATATATATATACATATGTATTTCACTTTTACTATATTACCATGTAGACTAATCATTGAAATCATAAATTATTCCTTACATTAAACATTTAACGTATGTAAAGCAAACGTACAATGTTACAAACACTAACTCTTGAAAAACTTTCTGGAATTAATAAATCTTCGTATGTATTATAATAACTATAAGCTAATAGTTAATAATCGTTATATTATCAGTTATGCATTAACATAAATAATAACACTGTTTTAATGTTAATGGATAATAATGACTATCATATAATAGATATTGATATACATTGTTAATAGAAATTGTTCTTTATAAAAAGAGATCATTGAAAACCAAACACACTTTGCGTTACCGAGACATGACAAGAATGTATTAAAATGTCCCACAGGTATGTGAATTTACACAAAGAATTTCTTCTCAGATGTCCAGTCGGCCCAGACGCAGAGGAATGAAACGATTCTTCAATAAGGACTGTGATTCAATATCGTTTGAAATTCCAAATAGACTGAAATTCCAATACCAAATTACTTAACTTCTGACGTTAAACAAATTTAAAGTTACAGTATATATCATATCTATAAATAATGTTACATTTATATATTACAATGTAGATATGCATTTATTTATTTACTTTATTTCATAAGAAATCTTTTTCGTAATTCTTAATTGTTATAGGATAAAGTGTTTCTTGATTAAAGTAAAGCTAAAATAATTATAAGTATAAGTAAGTTAGTATTTCATGGTAAGACTGAGAAACTGTTGTAAGGTCAATAAACTATCGCTGACTTTAGATATTACGAAATAAATTATTTTCTTTTTTGAACTACCTTCCGTTACTAAGCATACGACCAGAGTTACAGTCTGGTCTACCGAGCTCATCTGCGGATTAAACAGTCTATTTATGGTGACTATACAGTAGGTGATTCAAAGTAACAATATCATTGAAGATTTAATATTTTATCAAGAAAGTTATAAGTATATATGTAGGCACTATTCAATAACGCAATGCTAGAAAGGGCACAAAAATAACGATACAGGTTTACTAGTTTCAAATATAACGAACGTAACAGAATATTGAGGGAAATATAAACAGTTCTGTGTTTATGTGTAAATCCTAAGCTCCACTAGCTCGGCAATATGCGATCAAATACTCTCGTAATCCGATTTAAATATATTTCCTGCAGATATGGAATCAAGCTCAATATTTGTTTATGATTGGTATACTTCATTATAAACCAGCATAACTGCTGATTAAGGTAACAACAAGCCTTCTCTTACGATAAATTACGCTTTTATGAAAACACTATAAAATGTGGAGTTTATTATATCGTAAAGTAATAACACAATATTCCAAAAATATATACAAACAAAAAACTGCACGTAATAACATTTAAAGAGCACTATCTTCACAATGAAACTCAGCATAAACCATTTAAAAATTAGACACTATCTCTTCTTTTGTATAGGGGAATACTAGTTACATTATATATTTATAGTACTTATGTATATAAATATAGTCGCCTTCGGCTCGCTGGGGGCTACGCCGCCACGCCCAAGAGATAGGTGTGGGCTAAACTCGGGGTTAAAAGGAATGGGGTATCATATGTATTGGGAGATGATTTTTCTAAATTTTATGGTCACAGGTGTATATATTTACGAGAATAGAGCGGGAAGTAATACTTCGCTGACGCTCAGCTAAATTATGATGTATAAAAATAATCATTGGATGTTGTAGAAAAAAGAAATTTTTCTCAAAAACGAATAAAATTAGAAAAATTTCAATAACATAACAGAGTAAAAGAATAATTCAAGCAATGAAATTGAGAAAATTTACTAAATATTAAACTTTGAGGGCTATGTTCAAGATGACAAATATACATCCACAAAATACCAAAGGTCCGTTTTAAAATATTACTTAATTTACAGTAAGGATATTGCTTTAGTTTTTTGTTCCTCAAGACCGCTCAAAATTTACCTTTGAACACAATAAAGACGGAAAATGTCCAAGATTAAACTAAAATTTTTACTTTAAACCCGACATAAAATATTTAGGTACCTTTAATAAATGCGTGTTTTGGCCAAACAAATGAAAACAGAACAAAATGTCACTTAACCTTTTTTGTAAACTACATTATTATATATTCGAATCAAATTTTTTAAGCTAAATTCACAATTTGTTCTAAAAAATAGGCCAGAAACAAAATCTTCAAGCAAATATACAGTATATATATATATATATATATATATATATATATATATATATATATATATATATATATATACATAGTATTCATACAAATACTTTGATAGGAGTTTTATTCATGAATAAACTCTAAGAGCCACAAAACTAACAAACAGTGCAATGAACTGACATTGTGTTTGTCAAGGCACAGAGTTACGAGAGATGTCTCATTTTAATATGTAATAAATACATATCCAAATGCTTTTGTGTGTTTGACGTGTGTACTTTTTAAATATTTAAAGAAAAAGAAGATACATAATAAACTAAAAGTACTTTGGATGAGTTTTTATCAGTCATGTACATAATTCTTCTAAAAATGAAGCCGGAAACACGGCTTAGGTTAACATTGTTCTTGAGACATACACCCGTATCTCACAAAACTTGTTGATATTATTGATATTGATATTTTGTTCCAACCAAAAATGACTGACAAGAGAATTCTAAGCCCAAGTAGTATAAAAACCTATCCTAATTTATTTTACATAAAATTGTTTAAAGAAAGAAAATTTTCTGGTGCACGAGGTTGCAAAATGTATACCAGCACATTTATTTTGAACATCAAGACGCAAAATATTTCCAAAATATTGCGTGAATAGTCACGTAAGCCAGAACTAAAAAAAAACTAGCAGCTCTCCCTCACGAGTTAGCACAATTTCTCTTTGTATTGTCTGTTTGTCCGTACGTTATCTCTAACATGAGTTAACCCATAGACATGAATTTCTTCATGAAGCTCCATTTTATATAAAGAACATCATGTTTGATGATAGTGCATCTCCCTCAATAGTATATGATTGATCAATATTAAAGGGGCTAGAAAGATGTTTTCCGTCTTATTTATCTATAAGAAAAATATCTCAACAATAAGATGAGTGATGATCTACATTTTTTTATTATTTCATGAATATATATATAAATTAAATTGTATAAATGGCAATATCCTTATTTAATTTCAATAAACATTGAATCACAAAAAACACTTGCTCCGCCGGGAGTCGAACCCGGATCTCTCACTGGCCGGGTGAATGTGCCATTACACCACAGAGCACTCACTTTTTACGATTCAATTATTTTGTATTTGGCCGTTTCTTACACATATGTGTTTAAATAACCAAAGTAACATATGATCGGAAAACCAAATACCTGTAAAATGACTTTTACTTATGTTCATTACATTTGTATAAGTGGCAATAGCCTAATTTAATTTCAATAAACATTGAATCACCAAAAGTACTTGCTCCGCCGGGACTCGATCCCGGATCTCTCACTTGCCGGTTGAATGTGCTACGATGTAATAACACTGAAGGTTTTATTATTTAACAGTCTATGACAAGATATTGCATTCAATTCTTCAATCTGTTGCTGCTTTTAACTTTGTGGTTTAGCGCTATCTTATGGAAAATAATGGAAACAGTAGTTAAATACATCTCTGAATATTAATAATTATTTCAAACAAAAATATTGTACACTGTAAAATTGAAATGATGTAGTTTATATAAATATATATATATATAAAGGAATAAGTAAGTTTTAACATAGCTTTTATAAAGAATTACATTATAAAGGATGGAATTAGTCAGTTTACTCTGCTTTATGACTACAAAGTTTAAGTATCGATGGCTGTCCTGAGAGCTAAAGGTAAAGTGCTTCTCTTGAAATGGTGTCAAGGAAAACTTAATTTCGTTTGAACACGGGACTAGTAACTTTTATCGTTTTGTGTCATTTTCAAATATCAAGAAGCCTCCTGATGCTTATTTGTAGCCTTTTTTATATAATCGTTTCAATACAAGTTACTTATTTGCACACTGTATTTCTTTGAAGCCATAACTTCAAACCGTAATTCACGAATAAACATCGCTGTTTGCAGCAATCGAACATATCCAAGACCTACATTGTATGTATATTTTTGATTAGAGAAACAAAGAAAAACTCAACTGTGTATTGGAAACATAATTTATTGGAAGTGGGAATACTCTTATACGCTCAAAACCCGATATAGGAGTCAGCCTCAATTTTCCTTTATCACTCTTTATGTACTATTTTACTTCCTTTATGTACTACATTTTTACTTTCGTTCGATAAAGGCCATAGATATCCATCATATTACATTCCAAATGCTCTGACTGGGGAAGAAAAAGGCTTTGATTTTGATAATTTGTTACGAAACCTTAGGTAACTGCTAATGTTATAACAAACGTTTAATAATGCGTACTGGATGTATTGAACGCACGTATTTTTAAACTAAACAAGTATTATTAATGTTATTACAACGTTCGCTTGCGTCTGGAATACATCACTCATTATACTTCAATCATAATCTTTAAGCCGTTATCAAAAATTTAATAGTTTAAGAATTATTAAAGCTCACAAAAATAAGACGCGGCTTGTTAGGACATGCTAGGGTATGTTACCTGTTCCTGGTTTTATGAAATCAAAATTACAGCTCGTGACTGTGAAATGAAGATAAATTATTAAAGTGAAGTAAAACCTTAGGAATTTTATAGAACAGTTTTATTATTTATAGTTATGATTCTTTATACCTTTGTATGTTATTTGTATTTTATAGCACCATTTGATTCGTTGAAGACGGAGTTTATATTGAATTTTTCTTAACTCAGTCACTAGATTAAAAAATCGTACTAACAAATAATGATAACATTATTTTTTTAGACCTTTCGTTGCTAGGCTATCTTTTGAGTTATAAACGTTGGTTTGTGATTTTTAAATGTAGTGGTTGAATTGTTTGATTCATTATAAATATTAATGACTTTGACAATCTATCGTTAGTATGTCCTGAATATTAATCATCCTAAAACTAATTATACAAAAATTTTTATTATTGTCACACTGTAGAGAATTATTGGACCCAATGTATTTTTTCAAATTAATAAAGTTAATTGTAAACTAATTATATCAAGTATGTTTTCGCTCCGTTGTTAGCTTCTGCCGTTATATTGTATTGTTACAATTAAAATATACTATATTTTTACAAAATGTTGTGTAATCCAATAAAATTTAATTAATATTTAATTTTATTTATTTCCAAGTATTTTATATTATCCTTATCGGTGTTGAAATACATTTTGTTTAGCTGTATAAAGTTTAAATCCCATCTTCTTTATGGTTGAAATGTTGGAATTTACTTGGTGTCTCATATCTAATAATGTCCCTTGATGTTTTGTATTAAAAGCACTTTTGAAAGAAAACAGATAACTGGTTTATAATACGTAACGAAGTCAAGAGTGTATTTTTTGTACTTAACTATACCGAGTACCTATTGAAGCAGTATTTTATTATAGTACTTCAGGTTAGCGTATGATAATAAGCACAGGAGTAAAACGTTCCATTTATTTTATGTAGTCATTAATTTCGAAACGGTTCAATATTAATCGATAATTATAAATTTTTGTTTTGTAGTAAGGTATACAATACGTGTTTTAACCGGTATTGAACTGTCAGATGTTCCGAGGCATTATTGCGTTTGGAGCCGCTGTTAAAATTCCTCTCGTGGACCCCGTAGTTCCTTGTCTCTCTAAATTTTTCGATCTCTTCAATATCGATGTCTTAATACTATTGATCTCATCGAGAGACACCTCCGTTTTTATAATAATATTGAAATTCAATATAAAATATTGATGTATGTGTTGTGTTAGTTATACTATATGCGTTAGATTGCACATTCTGGAATCTCTTATTGATGTAATGGAGTCTAAAGAGTGTAATGAGTTTGTTTACAAATCTATTTTATGTGCTATTTTTTTTCTTTTCCTTCATATTTACCATAAAACCGATGTAAAAATATTGACGAATGCTCGTCTAAATCTAAAGAGTGGCATATACCATAATCAAACTAAGTATTCCTCATTTATAATTGAAGCTTCATGCACAATTCCATAATTATGAAGAGTGAAGGGAATTAAATATAAATTATGACTTGAGAGTATATGAAGCGGTAGAACAATATTACACGTTTGTAAACATATTTTATACAGTTTATCAACAATACGAGATAGCTATTGAATTTTTACTCAAAACGTTTATTTTATATTTTTACATAATTTTGTGATAGTTCACTTACCTCCTTATATTTTTAAAGTAAAATTAAAGAAAACTTGTCAGATACTTATCTAACCATATAAAATGCGATAATATATAATGTAATCTTTGTACTGTACAGTCGTTATTAGTGTTAAGAACTTTTAGATTATTTGAAACAATATGAAACGTTTTTAAACAATTTATATACAGTTTATCAACAACAAATAGCTATTGAATTTTTACTAATCAAGTTTGGTTCATATTTTGACATTGTTCGTTGATAATTCTCTTACCTTCTTATTGTTTTCTAAGTAAAATTAAATAAACCTTAGAATCAAAAATAGCAAAATATTTAATGTCATTTATTTAAAGAAATTGTGCAATTATTAGTGTTGAGAACTTTTTATATGACATTATGGTTTCATATATGATTATACATGACATATGAAAAGCCTCCAATTGAGAGAAGCAAGGGAAAACCACAAACCTAAGTCTGCATTAGGGCCATTTACATTACTGGTTGAGCTTTATCAAATGGACTTATCAAGTTATCTAAGGGGATTAGAGCAAAACTTTGCTCAACTTATATGATTCAAATGACAGGAGTTAGACATTCAACAGCATTCTAAATGGACATCAAAACAACATGAAAGTTGGTGATTTACTTATCAAACATATACGATCGCTGCTGTCCCTTCTGGAAAAGAATGGTGTCTTGCGAGTGTTTAATTTCCTTAAAATAACTGCACCGAGCTTAACATGTCCTCTAGTGTTGATGACTACTGACTTCCTTTATAGTAAATCACGTATTTTCTGGTCACTGCATTGTTGTATTTTTATTCTGATGTAATATTTAATATTATATTTTTATGTAGTATTGAGTTAAGTTAACGTATGATTTTTAATAATGATAACTATTTGTAAATTTAACAAATATTTAGTACATTGTGATTATTTATGAATGCAATTGATGTTAGAAACATAATTTAATGTTTTAATATACTTAAAGAGCTTTTATTTAGAGACTTATTACAACTAATTAGTAACTAGTTACCTTTACTAGTACGGTATAAGAGATGTTTTATTACTTTGTCCTGAGAAGAAGAGTTAAATTGTAACTATTATCTACTCTACATTCTGTAACGTTAATAATTTTGTTACACAAGTCAATGTTTCAAATAATCAATGAACCGTAATAGGAAATCATAATCTATTATTTTATTTAGTCCTCTGATAACAATGGAGAAATGTTTTATAATTTTATCAATTGATAAAGATAATAATACTATAGCCAAATTTTTTAAACCTCAGGTTGAAACATCCATTAAAGAAATACTGCCATTAAAGTTTATTTGTGAAAGAGTAATGCGAGTCAGAATTTGGATTATTAAAGCGTCAGTCTGAATGTTTTAACCTCATATGGAGATTATTAGAGGGTTACTTTGAATGTTTTAACCTCATATGGAGATTATTAAAGGGTTACTTTGAATGTTTTAACCTCATATGGAGATTATTAGAGGGTTACTTTGAATGTTTTAACCTCATAACAGGAACAGACTTACTAGGTTAAATAAATACCCATACACACACAACATGGTGATTAGACCAGTTTCAATAATTACTGTATCCAAGTTATAAGCAGGAGTACGCAGCACCACAAGTCACGTAACAGGTCTTGATACAGTATTTGTATGATACATTTCAATATATATATATATATATATATATATATATATATATATATATATATATATATATATATAGCTTATTTCATTCTTGCATTCTTTATGAATTTCGTTCATTATACATATATTTAAATTTGTTCTGAAACCAGATCGTTGATTGTACCAAACTTTTATTTACTTTTCAACTGTTAGTATATATTTGTGCCGTTGGTTCAAAGATCCGTAGTGTAAAAGCCCAAATTGAATAAAGTAGATAAAAAGATGGAAATATTTTTTTGAAACGGTTCGTTATGACAAAGAACGTTTTTATTCACATTAAATATTTCTAAGTAGGGACGTTGCCATAACGCTTCGTAGAGTTAAACACCGTCTATTACTTTTTATTTTTTAGAAAGGGTTTTTTGAGTCAACGAATAATATGTAAAAGACACATAACTATATTTTCAAATACAAAAAATGGGATCGTTGGGACGACCATTCTTAGAGTAAAAGATCAATGTATCTTTGCTCTCAATAATTTAGTACCATGAAAGGAAGTAGATGCTTAGCTACAAATGAAACAATAAAATTTTTAAACTTTCTGTTATATTCTGATGTGGTAGTGACCTAAATTAGCACATAAACCAAAACGTTATAAACAAATCCACAATGGTAACTTTTTATATTCATGAAAACTATTTTCAAATTATTTTTCCAGCATACCTTACTTTTATTTTTTTATGTAGTATTTGAAACAGACCTTTTTGCTGTACAATGTTATCTGGTCAATATTTTTCTACACATAATAAATGAGCATATCCGAAATAAGAAATAAACATATGAAAGAGTACATGAATCTGCAATGAACTGGTCGGTTGATTTGACATATTTGACGTAATGATATTTATATGTGGCACAATAGTAACCTAACACGTAACGTAGATATGGTAGGAAGGACAGATTCAAGTGAACTTTAGAGTAGCTCCAAGTTCACCTGCCTTTTATTACAGCGTATGGTACCTGACACTGTCTCAGACTACACTCCTGGAATCTGGAGTCATATTCGTCTGAAGAGATCCAAAGAAAGCCAACGATGAAAAAGCTCAAAACGAAACATTTCAATCTTTTTGATATCAGAGCCACCTATAAATAGGAGAATTGGCAGTTTCATTGTTTCATTAGATACACAATTGACACAGCGTCAGGATACCAGACGCTGCAATAAAAGGGAGGTGAACTGGAGCTAAACTCTAAATTTAAGTATCCTAACTTTGTTGGAAGAAATGTGTTTACTTTCTCCTGCATATGTATATTATTAATTGTTTGCTAGCATACAAGCAACTGTAAAATAAATAAACATGTAAATACATTAGTCATCTAGAAATCATTCTAACAAATGATCTAATAGGAATTCGTACTGGAAGGAATAGATATATACTTGCTCCTGGAATATCAAAAAGGAGAAACTGAATAAAACAAGATGGTCACATTACAATTCCAAACACCGTTTTTCTGGCCCCTATTGGTTTTTACATTAAGGTAGCAGGAAGATATCAGTACCGTTCACTGAAAATAAACCAACAAGAGTAACAAACAATGCAGATTTAATGTGTGACAGGATAAAATTTTTCTTGATCTTTGATGTAAAACAAATACTATTAGTAACTTATGGCTAGATTAATCATTCTCTAAGTAACAATTTTGTTCTAATTTGCTTTGTTGAAATAGATACCAATTAACATTTCTGATTCCCCTGGTCTTTGCTGCGCTTAAAAAGTGCAATATTTCATTAACGGGGAATTCTCATTCATAACTCGTTACAACTCTATTAACGACTAAAGTTACGGTTCACATATGGAAGTTAAAGAATAATATTGTGACGCAATCTTAAGTTATACAAGTTTTTATGAATCCGTTATACAAACTAAGACAATTTAAAATAAAACTCATCCTCGTACGGTCGCACTAAGGTATATAAACATGAAAACGCAACTTCAAACTCTTGATTAAGTATGAAAAGCTCTAATCCCTCTGGACCAACGCCAGATAAGGTCTGACCTACTATATATTTTAAAATCCAAATGCCGTTTCTAAAGGTGAGGGAATCGATTTATTGTACGTGTGTTAGTATTTATTTAATCCAGTGTGTCTGTTCTTGATATGAGGTTTAAACATTCAAAGTAACTCTCTAATAATCCCCATTCTGAATGGCATTAACCGTTTTACGAAAAAAGCTGTATTTGTGAAATGATTGTTTCAACTTGATGTTTTTTTTAATTCGGCTGGCAATTCATATCGTTAATCTATATTTATTGATGAGAATGTTAAATACGTCCCTGTTGTTGTCAGAGGACTAAATAAAATAATAATTTGTGCTTTCTTTTAGAAAGGTTTGAACATTTCAAACTTTAACGTTTTCAATAAGACGTTGCAGAATGTAGGATAATGTTTAAAATTTAACTTTCTTCTAAGTCCAAAATAATTAACAATCATTAATCCTACTAAAATTTACTAATCAGTAAATTCTTTTTTTAATTAACTAAAAGTAGTTAATTATGCTTCCAACATTTATTGCATGTATAATTAATCAATAGGTACTATATTTTATATTTAAACATACAAATTTGTATTTTTATTGCAAAGAATACATAAAATTAACTAAGTACTAAATAAATCTATATATATAAAAATGAATGTTTGTATGTTTGTCCTTTATGGAATCGTGAACTATTGGACCGATCATGATGAAAATTTGTACGTATATGTATTTTTCCACGGAGAAGGTTTATAAGCTATGCCCATCCCTTTCCCGATTCAGGATTCCGCCCCACTGGTTACAGAAATACCCATAAGAAATGCATTGCAGCAAATATATGTTAACGTCTTTTCAAATTTTTAATCAGCTGTTCTTTGTAAACATATATTACACTTATAGTTTTAAAGCATAGAGTAAGCTTAAGAGAAACGACAAATTTTGTTTAAACTGTTTTTGCAATCACTGTTAAACATAGACTTTACTATCCAGATAATACAATTCAAATTTGACGTAAAAATTCACCTTTAACTGCAATATTTATTTAATATAAACCATGCTCATGCTTGATCAGAAGAGTAATGCAGATATCATAATTACTATCTTACGTTGGCTACAAATATAAAGAATGTTATAAAATCAACCTTAGTTGTTTTTTTTGACAGAAGTATGGTTCTCAAAACTCCGTGTGTACATATTCTCTCGATCGAGACAACAAAGCAAGCTCAATCGTGGCATCGGAGATATAACTAATTTAATCTAAAATTTATTATAGTAAAAAAAAAAATTACTAAGTAATATAAGGACTTCGGTTCTTAAGATTTGCGTGCGAAGCCGTGGGTAACAGCTAGATAGAGGCAGGAATATGGTACATACCTTCATAATACGCCCAAGAGGCTCACGATGGAACGACTATCAATTATCTCAGCAATGTTTAGAATGTGATAGAAAAAGAATAAGTGAATATAGTGTACTGTTTTCAACGGGAAATTGCGTGCGAAGCCGCGGGCAACTTTTGCAAAAAATTATTGAAATGCGCAGCAAAGCGCGCCGGGCCCGCTAGTTACACTATAAAATTTGAAAATAAAATAAATATACAACAAGGCAATGTCCAGAAAGTACGGGATTCACTATATCGGAAGTAGGTAAACACTGACACTAGAGGACATTATAGTATTCATCCATGCTTTACAAATAGATTACCAACTTTCAGGTTGTACTGATGTTTTCTCCATTTATAATGTTGTTTAATGTTAAGGAGGTATAACTTCTGCAATTTTAATCGTTGTTGTTAAGCTTTGCTCTTATTTCCTTTATTCACATGATAAATCCATTTGATAAAGCTCAACAAATGATGTAAATGATCAAATGGTAAAGTAGAGACTTAGGTTTGTGGTTGGCCTTGATTCTCTCAATAGCTGATATAAATTATGTCATACAAATCGTAGATGTTGAGCAAGGGCTTTGCTTTAATCCTCTTAGACGACTTAAATCCATTTAAATTCAACAAGTTATGTAAATTATCAAATGGTAAGTAGATACTGTGTGGTTAGAGGTTTGTGGTTTGCCCTTGCTTCTCTCAATAGCAGGTATACCTTCTGCCATGTAAACCGTAGATGTTGATCAAAGTCCATTTCAACTAAACGTATGATGTAAATAGTTCTAAGTGCAGACTTAGGTTTGGTGTTTTCACTTGCTTCTCGTATTATAAGGTATTACTTCTGACATGTAAATCATAAATGTTGGGGGTCCGTTTGGTTTAATAATGGGAATATCTAATGTCCCTCATTGACCGAAATGAACATTTGAATATCAGTCCATTGTGTTAAAAAGTAGGATAGTCAGGCAAGACTTGGCTTTGTGCCAAGCAAACAAAATGAAAGTGACTTTTAGACTAAGCCTACCAAATATCATGTTTCTTCTGGCTTTGCGGGTGTACCTAGGCCTATTATAGCCCAAAACAATGATAGAATTTGACAAACATACTTACTCGCTACAACCAATTACAGTTGAAAGGTGTAGTAGAAACCTTTTAGTTCTAAAATCAGTGTATTAAGATCTTAATATAAACAAACAAATATTCATCCTTACACAATTATTAATTTTAAGGTTATGTTAGTCACAATATTTGCTGACATTTTACTGTGATTTATTTCACAATGATGGACGTTTGGAGCCCTTTCTCCGTCTTCCACTGGTATCACTGGTTTTAATTATAAATTTATAAAAATGCAACATACGGCTGCAAAATTATAACTACGAAACAATAACACATTAAGCTGAAACAACAGTAAAACGTTAAACTCTAAGAAGTACAGTCACGTGACTTGAATCCTGTTCTGAATTAGATGTAGCGTTGTGTAACAACAGTTTTCTCGCTTCTCTAGAACAATCAACTAGCAATAAATGTATTTAAATGTAGGGCCAATTGTAAGTAAGGTTAGAAATGTAATTTACACATACCGTATTGAAGTGTGCTGAGGCAACAAGCCAATTCAGTATATTATTTTTTTGTATCTTGTACTTGGCCCAGGTGGAGGGAGGTAATGTTTGCTCTCTGTTCACTACCAGATACATTGACTACCAACTATCTCGTGTGACTGGAGTCCAGACTGCTATAGGTAAACAAGGCGGTCTGATTAAGAACACAAAAAAGTAAGTAATATCTTTGATATTACACGTGAATTCATCGACGAATTTGTAAGCATAGTTGCGTGTTGCCAATGGCGCAATGTAGCTGATACACAATTATTACAAGATAATCGAATCTAGCAATGTCGAGCGTAGTTCTGCTTAGATGGATGACCGTTAAGTGAATCTGTCCTTATGAGGTGCTCGTCTTTCCATAAGACATAACTCTATCCTAACCATGTGAGGGCTGGTAAATTATTGTACTTACCCTGTACTTATCCTGCCTGCATAACTTCTTGTACAAACGTCGTATATCTTATGTAAAGCAGTTATTTATATCATTACAAAAGATTTAGTTAAAACGCGTGAATGTTATCCTGTTCGTTAGTGTTTTATGATCAGCAGATGACGTGAGAGACACACTGTAAACAAAAGTAAACACTTATTAATTAATCTTTTATAAACGAAAATATCCTTAAGAAATAAAGCTACTCACTCAACCGCACTGGTGAATCAATCGCAAGAGAGCAATCAGTAAATGAGCTCCGTCACAGAGAAGTTTAGCTCTTACTAACTTAGTTCTGCGAGGGTATTTTTTTGTGGGTATTTTGAATTTTTACAATAATCCTTACTGACTTTGTGGGATTTGCATTTGACTGATGTATTGACGGGATCTACTGGGAACAACAAGCAAAAATATTCTTCTATATATATAAAAATGAATGTTTGTATGTTTGTCCTTTATGGAATCGTGAACTATTGGACCTATTGGACCGATCATGATGAAAATTTGTACGTATATGTATTTTTCCACGGAGAAGGTTTATATGCTATGCCCATTGATGTTATCCCTTTCCCGATTCAGGATTCCGCCCCACTGGTTACAGAAATACCCATAAGAAATGCATTGCAGCAAACATATGTTAACGTCTTTTCAAATTTTTAATCAGCTGTTCTTTGTATATTATAAAATATAGAGCTGTCAAATTATTTAAAATGTAAGTACAATTAAATAGTTATGAAGGATTAATATTAATAATATTAATAAAGTTAGAAAGCATCTATCCGTGTGTGAACAGCCGGTTCAATTGGATCGGATACATTATGTGATTCGGAGTGCTGATTAACATCTTATAAATTCAAACGCATTTTTTACGTTGTTCCCGTACAATTATGCCTCCAAAGCGACAAGCAATTGGTCGATCTACACCTCAAGCTCGGAAGAAAAGAGCAATACGAGCCTCAGAATCAGACGAGCAACGAGTATTAAAGGCTGGAAAATATTCGAGTACATGCCGCTGAAACCCGTTCGAAGGAATCATCTGAACAACGAAAATTGAGGTTGGAAACTAATCGAATACGTACTACTCAGGCCCGTTCGTCTGAGACAACTGAACAACGGGAAAGAAGGCTGCAAAATATTAGAATAAGCAACGTTCGATCAAGACGAACGTTGCACATTGATTTAAATCTTGCTGCATTCTATTATGATAGTAATAATGATTACAGTCTTCATCCAAGTGTCGTCATTGGAAAAATGGATAAAATTTGTATGTATTGTGGCGCCCTTAAATTTAAGAATGAAACACCAGGAATGTGCTGTGCCAATGGAAAAGTTATACTGCCAGAATTACATCCACCACCCGAACCACTATCAACGTTGTTATCAGGTGTTACACGTGAATCGAAGCATTTCTTGGAAAATATTCGCAAATACAATTCATGTTTTCAAATGACATCGTTCGGTGCAACTAACATCGTGCGTGAAAATTACATGCCAACATTTAGAGTGCAAGGGCAAATTTATCATCGTGCCGGATCGCTGCTACCATTGCCGGACGCAGATCACAAGTTTCTTCAAATTTATTTCATGGCAAACAGTCATGAACAAATTGAACAACGATGTCATTACAATGCAGGCACTAAACGAGAAATCGTGGCTGCGTTACAAGCCTTTTTCGATCAACACAATGAATTAGTTCAGTTGTTTAAAACCGCCATTCAACAAATGCCAGCCGATGACTACGCAGTTGTAATTCGAGCAGATAAAAGACCCGTTGGCCAATACGAAAGACAATTTAATGCACCAACAGTTGATGAAGTGGCGATTGTGATAGTTGGCGAAGAATTCGAATCACGCGACATAATTCTTCATCGCAGAAGTGGTGACGTTCAACGAGTCTCCGAAACTCATCGTTCATACGACGGATTACAGTATCCGATTCTGTTTTGGCGAGGAGAAGATGGATATCATTTAAACATCAAAATGAGAAATCCACAAACAGACGAGGAAACGAATAAGAAAGTCAGTGCTATGAATTATTATTCGTATCGATTGATGATTCGTCAAGACGCTGAGAACCACATACTAAAATGTCGACAATTGTTCCATCAATACATTGTCGACATGTACGCGAAGATTGAAACCGAACGACTCTTATATATTCGATTGAATCAAACCAAGTTGCGGTCTGAAGAGTACATCCATTTACGAGACGCAATCGTTAATGATGGTAACAAGAATCCAAACGAATTAGGAAGAATGGTCATATTACCATCGACATTCCCGGAAAGTCCACGGTACATGCATGAATATGCACAAGATGCGATAACATACGTTCGCGCATACGGTCGTCCAGATTTGTTCATCACATTTACATGCAATCCTACGTGGGATGAAATTAATGAACTTCTGTTAGCTGGACAATCATCTTCGGACCGCCATGACATTACCGCACGCGTATTTAAACAAAAATTGAAATCTTTCATGGATTTTATTATCAAGCATCGTGTTTTTGGAGAGGTACGCTGTTGGATGTATTCCATTGAATGGCAGAAAAGAGGATTGCCACATGCACATATTTTGATTTGGTTAGTCAATAAAATTACGCCAAATCAAGTTGACCAAATCATCTCAGCAGAAATACCAGATAAAGACATTGATTCAAACTTATTCGACGTCGTTACCAAAAATATGATTCATGGTCCATGTGGCGCATTTAATAACAATTCACCATGCATGTCTGATGGGAAATGCACGAAACGATACCCAAGAAACTTGGTTTCTGAGACCATTACTGGCAATGACGGATACCCACTGTATCGTCGACGATCAGTTGAAGATGGCGGCAAATCCATCGTTCTGAAAGTACGAAACGTTAATGTCGAAGTCGATAATCGTTGGGTTGTTCCATATTCACCATTGCTCTCAAAGACCTTCAAAGCACACATTAATGTTGAGTATTGCAATTCAGTAAAGTCGATTAAATACATTTGCAAGTATGTCAACAAAGGAAGTGACATGGCAGTCTTCGGAGTAGGGAATGTAGCGGCACCGCTCGATGAAATCAACCAATACCAACTTGGACGCTACATTAGCAGCAATGAAGCAGTATGGCGCATCTTATCATTTCCAATCCATGAACGACATCCAACAGTAGTACATTTGGCAGTGCATCTCGAGAATGGACAACGCGTGTACTTCACAACAGATAATGTACGTGCAAGAGCATTGGTTCCACCGGCAACAACTTTAACTGCATTTTACTCATTGTGCCAAGATGATCATTTTGCAAAGACTCTACTTTATTCTGAGGTACCGAAATTCTACACGTGGAATGCATCGGCTAAAAAGTTTCAACGTCGCAAACAAGGTAAAGTAGTTGAAGGACATCCCAATTTGTATTCCAGTGACGCATTGGGTCGTCTGTACACTGTTCACCCGAACAATACCGAATGTTTCTATTTGCGATTGCTGTTAATCAATGTACGTGGACCGATGTCCTTCCAAGATTTAAGGACAGTCAACGGTCAGTTATGCGCCACTTATCATCAAGCTTGCCAGAAACTAAATCTTCTTGAAAATGATGCCCATTGGGACACTGCACTCGCTGATGCATCGAATACTGCTCGACCACAGCAAATACGTACGTTATTTGCTATCATTTTAACAACCTGTTTCCCATGTAATCCAAACGATCTTTGGGAAAAATACAAGGACAACATGAGTGAAGACATTCTACATCGTTTGCGCATTGCGAATCAAAATTCGGACATTCAATTCACTCCAAACGTGTATAATGAGGCATTGATTTTGATTGAAGATATATGTTTGGCAATTACTAACAAGGCACTGGTGCAACTGGGAATGCCTGATCCAAACCGACCAGCGAACAACCTTTTCGATCGTGATTTGCAACGAGAAACACACTTTGATACTGTCGAATTGGGGAAATTTGTTCAGATAAATCTTCCGCAGTTGATTCCAGAACAACGCATTGCGTATGACAAATTTATGCGTGCCATTACAGAACAGAGTGGTGGACTATTTTTCCTAGATGCGCCTGGTGGTACAGGGAAGACTTTTCTTCTTTCACTCATTCTGGCAACCATACGATCACATAATATTGCACTGGCCATTGCATCATCTGGAATTGCGGCAACTCTTTTGGATGGTGGCCGAACAGTGCATTCAGCATTGAAACTGCCGTTGAATTTGCAAAACACTGAGACACCAACATGCAACATCAGTAAAAACTCTGGAATGGGCAAATTACTCCAAACGTGTCAAATTATCATATGGGACGAATGTACAATGTCTCACAAGAAAGCATTGGAAGCAATTGATCGTACACTGCGAGATTTGAGAGGAAATGAACAGATCTTTGGTGGCGCACTCATTTTATTGTCTGGTGATTTTCGACAAACGCTGCCGGTTATACCACGTTCAACACCCGCTGACGAACTTAATGCATGTCTCAAATCATCAGTTTTATGGCGCCATATACAGAAATTGATTTTGAAAACCAACATGCGTGTACAACTACAACAGGATGCATCGGCTGAAAATTTTGCAAAACAATTGATGGATATTGGAAATGGGCGAGTGCAAATTGATGAATCTACGCAATGTATCACCTTGCCAGCAAACTTCTGTAAGATCACAAAAAGCATAGATGAATTGGTGCAAAAAGTTTTTCCAAACATTGCACAAAGCTACAAAAATCTTCAGTGGCTCAGTACGCGTGCTATATTAGCAGCCAAAAATATCGATGTCAATACCATTAACTTCAATATTCAGAATGGAATACCTGGCGAAACAACAATATATAAGTCCATCGATACTGTGGTGAATCAAGACGAAGTTATCAACTATCCAACTGAATTTTTGAATTCGCTTGATTTGCCAGGCATGCCACCGCACGTTCTTATATTGAAAATTGGCGTACCCATCATTCTTCTTCGAAACATAAATCCACCACGACTTTGTAACGGAACCAGACTCTCAGTCAAGAAAATGATGAACAATGTTATCGAGGCAACAATTTTGACTGGAAAATTCAAAGGTGAAGACGTACTGTTACCACGTATCCCAATGATCCCAACAAATATGCCATTCGAATTTAAACGTTTGCAGTTTCCGGTGCGACTCACTTTCGCAATAACTATCAACAAAGCACAAGGACAATCGTTGCAAGTATGTGGATTGAATTTGGAGAATCCATGCTTCTCACGTGGGCAGCTCTATGTGGCTTGCTCACGCGTTGGAAAACCTTCTGATTTATTTGTTTACGCACCAGATGGAAAAACAAGAAATATTGTGTATCCCACAGCCCTTCAATAAATATCGAATTTAATCGAAACGCTGCAATGTCACAATTTTTTCGGAATGAACAAAATCAATAAGGTGACTCAAAATGAATTGTATATGTGTGTATTGAATATTTCCTTCAAATTTATTGAATATTTCCTTCAAATTTATTTTAGTTGGTGGCGTAGCAACGCGCGCAGGGTAAGCTAGTACTCTATAAAATCAAAATGGGTTTATGTATGTTATTGTATGTATTGATCTAAAATCTTAACCAATTCCAAAGCGTACTGCAAATCTATCGTGTATAATATTTATAGAATAAAAATGCATTATTTCTTACTATTTATTCACTCTTTTAACAAAAGGAGAGGCCGATCTACTTTTAGCCCTGTTCTGCCTACCTTTTTCTAGTGCCTAAGCGAGGATGTTATGAAATAGGTGGGGGTTTACCTGGTTCAGTGTACACAGTTAACAGTAACGATTATAACTGCTGCGGTCACGTGTAGTCACGAAAAACAACTATTTATTCCGGTATACCCAAATCTGTACAGAGTATGCCTGTGTTCCGGAAAAAATGTGAAATGGTTTCTTTTAAACAAAGAATACTATTCTATTAATGCTTCCTTATCTGACAGGAATGTAGTGTAATTAAGTTAGTGTAGTATATTAATTTAGTTATGTTAGTTCTGACGTTTGTTATGCAATTTTATTGTCAATGACAAATACACGATTTCATTTGATAGTATTTGAACCAGTATTATGAGCATCTCTAACTCAGATGCAAAGTTAAAAGTCTTAGATCTTCTATGAAACCCAATACTTTACTACTACAAAATGTTTTATGTTCTTCATTGCATATGAAATAATAATTATTACTTTATACTTTTTAAATTTCAATTTTATAATCAACATAAACTCAAACTCATATTTTTACGCCTGGAGCGTAAATTCACTTACTCTCCTCGTTTCTTTAAATCCTATCGTTTTAGTATCTTCCCAATTTTGGGTTTTCATATTCTTATTACACTGAACTGAATTACACTGGTATAAACGTATTACGGTATAAGGTTTTCAATTCTCTTACTAGTTTTACAGTTACAACTTTGAAAAATGGACAATTAATGCTACTTTGAAATATTAATGACTACAAATTAAATCAACGCAAGCAAAGCAGTGGAACACAACCGGAGCCTTCTACGTCGCCTTTTCTTTCTGTCATTTAATTACAAAAAAACAAGTCTGTTCCTTGATAAAGCTGCTTCTTTAGACACCACGAAAACAATCATTTTTGTTACTTGTTATGTTCTTGCAATGTATATTATATGGTACTTATGTACTACACGGAGGCCACTCTGTTCCTATCTACTACTTGTTGTTACGTAATATGAGTAGGTCAATACATACGTAGTGTTATAAATAGAAAAATTTAAAGTTAACCTTTATGAGCGCTCACTGGATCTGAGCTTGAATCACGAGGGATATATTGGTCATTCGCCGGACGTGCGGTACCACCGAGGCCCATTGCGCGACCTGGAACGAGATCTGAGGTCGGCAAAGTAAAGATCGGAATAGGCCCAAAGTGTGGGCTTCGGTGTCTACATATTTCTGGGGGAAAAAAAGAAAAACACCCCTCGAGATAGTACCCAAATTTAACTTCAGATCACGTGAACGCTCGTCAAGGTTAATTTTAACTTTGGTACTACTAGTAACATATTTATAACCTAATCTAAACCTACTTATATCACGTAATAACAAGTAGTGGTTAGAGGCAATGTGGTTTCAGTATAACACCAAAGTACCAATTATATTTCAAGAAACACATCACAAGATTTCATCAGAATGAAATTATGTTAAAACGTATATTCAGAATAGATACAATAACAACGGCTATTTTCTAAAAAAGCTACAACATTTAAAAATGATACTAAATCGTGTGTTTCAGGAATATAACTTCCTTTTCGTGAATTTCTTATTAAAGACCATACATTTTCTCTTATTATAACTCTTAAATATCATATACTACCACACCTTGCTAACAGAAACTTCACTGCACTTATTTTCTCTATTTCAGACTCAAGTGTTTGTATAGTATACATAAGGCCAAAGAGTCAATCTAGTAAATAAGCGTGCGGCAAAGATTTGAACGCCCTGCTTTCGTTTGATGTATTATAAAAGCTCAGGTGAAAAGGTGTTCCTGGAAAACTTGTATTTTTAGTTGCTAATCTCATTCAGCTGCGACTGTGAAAGGGTTAAGATAAATCTTTATTACTTTAACTTTTAACTTTTAAAATATTTGTTTGGTTAACCTAAAATTAACCAAATAATAACTGGATATTTAACTTATGACCAACAACGCATTTACTTTTATGTAAATTTCGAAAATATGCAATCGGATTAACAGTAACTCCATCAAAAAATTAAATTACCAGGCATTACATTTGTAAGAATCTTAAGTAACCTAAAGTAAGTGTAGTGCTATTTTGACGCGGGGTTAGAGCATAATATAAATTAGATACATGTTTCACTTTTAAATCTACAACATAAAAACAGATTAGTGATATTAAGTTTAATAAACCTTATATGCTTAAAACTCGTTTCAATCCCTAGTAACATGTATTCATATAATATGTAAAGTTTACATAATTCATAGGAACACTAACATATTATTTTAACACCTTGACTGTGGCTTTGTACTGAGTGATTTAAGTAGTCCAACACCACAGCAAGCGCTCTATGGCGACTGTCGTATTCAAAATGTTTATTCTCTGTAGCAGTAAGAAGCAACTACCAATAATGTTAGTTTGAGATTCTAAACTGCAATATAAACATAATAATTTCCCACAACATTGGAAAAATCTTTTTCTATCCTTCAAGCATGTGACAGTACTAACACGTGTAACATGAATATCCCAAAGTATACAGAATAATGTAACAGTGGCGGCGTGTAGAACTTTACTACGTAATCACTGATATGAAATCTAATTTAATAAAACACCCTGAATGTATCATGTAGGATATATCAAGATGTGTCGAGAAAGGTTTTAGACATAGATTAAATAAAGCATTTATAAAATAATGAATTCTATGATGTGTCTTATCAATGACAGCTTCTTTTTTATATACTTACCTGTCTATCGCAGGGAAACACAAGAATGAAATGAGCCTGAGGTGATATAAAATATTTTGTATCGACTTACCTCAACTTTGCATACTACATACATTTTTACGAGCAACATACTCTTAGCTGTATTGTCTAATTTATCCATAGTTATTTAATTTGTAATAAGATTTATAAAAAGGATTTGATTCACATACATGTTGCCTTTATGTATAAATAAATAGTAGTCGAGATAGTTTTTAAATAGTGGTTGCATCAATATTTGTGGATGTGCTGATTGTATAAAATGAAATTGAAAAATGAAACATTCTTTATTTATACAGGCAAAGTTAGAGCCACGTGGCCCTCTCTTACACTTAACCTACGACAACGTAAAATTTAAAACATTAAATAAATATTATCTTAAGAATAAAACAAAAAAAAATGATAATAAAATTAAGAAATATTTACATTTAAACAATTTGGTTAAATTAATGTAATATTTTACCGTGTTATAATTGAAATTTAACACGTTAATAAATTTACTACTTCTGTTATTCTTAAAACATAGAAAATAAAATTATACTTTCAGATACCAAAACAAAAAAACCACACACAGTTGTGGTTGTTTAAGTATATCACAACTGGAAAAGTATTAAGTAGTTCAAATATTTGTTAATATGAACTAGTTTGAAAATGTACAACATACATGTTTTCCTTTCAACCACAAGTATTCCCCTATTACTAATCCTTACGTATGAATTCTCCTGTGTTTTTTAAAGATTTTACCATCAGCCAACGTAAACGTTTGGAACACATTCTTGTAGATAAATTGCCTTTTATACATTTGTGAGTGTATTGGGGAGAAACATGTTGAATAGCGTAATAAAATAACTCACAGTCAAAATTATAAATAGTCTACTAAATAATTTGTTATGCAGGCAATACAATTATATCTCTTTACTGAATAAAAACATTGTATAAAATTAAAAAAATATTCTTTTGATAATACATTTATGTTTTGTACGGTTTTGAAAAGTTCTTTGTTTGTATTATAAAAACTATTTTCGTTGTTAAATATTTCTTTCTGCATATTTGATGTATAATTTAATCTATGGGACGTATGCCATAGCTATATGGACGTTTAGGATGATTTATAATCAGGTGACAGCTCTTTTTATTTTCAACGTTTTTGCCCAATACCAGATATAACATAATGTGAATTAAGGAGAGGTGTATCTCGATTTAATTACTCTTTTAGGGCCGAGCACATATCCTTTTTCTTTTCTTTCTTTAAATATTATGTTATTTGAAGACACACAAGTTGTGACCTTGTTTCCCTTTGATCCATTTGAGGTGTTATGGAGGTCGTCTTTCGCTACCCTCCATTGATGTGGATGCCGGTGTCATTGGATATTCCTACCCTTTCATGCCATAGTACTCTGAGTGTGGTATATGGTGTATTCTGCCAGTGTGGTGATACTGCAATATGGGAGGATGAAACATATCAGTCGCACCGTGGTGTACGTGTGGCAGGCGAAGGCGACAACGGTCAGTAGCATTATTCTTTAATTAAACCACGTCCTATGTATGTAAAGCTGCTCGCTATGCACATTTGTTTCTATCTCTCTTTTTATACTTTTTAATTCCAATTTAAGGTTGTGAAAAGTATAAAAGGGTAACTAATAACGTAGTGGAAACGTCAATGAATGTCTTTCAGTGTTAAATAAAATAAATATAAACAAAAAAGAGTACTGCATACTCGGCTTTATTTTTCCATCTGCTTTTAATATATTTTCCAAAATTGTTCTTATAGTTCGTGTAAGCTTCTTTATTACATACAATTCATGTCATTATTATATTATTCTCTAATTCCTAAATCATTGTTTAAAAAATTTAAGAACGATATAGTTTAGTTGATTCTACATTTATTGCTCAATTTTTGTATAAAATATTACCAATAAATATCCCAAAAAGAACAAATTCATAGCATTTACTTCTTAATAGGTTTGCATGTTAAATTTAGCTTAAAAGATAAGTAATAAGGAAACCCTCAACGGGATTAAAAGTAGAAACCTCTTTCAAGCTCTTGAATTTAATTTTGGGGTAATTAAGACGTTGAATTTAAGCGAAAGCTACGTGGTATCGCTCCTATGTTTGGCATATTAAATGACAGCGATCTGAATGGCATATTGAAACTCATTTTATATTAATTCTTGAACCAGGTGTAATTACAATTATGAATTATAATTAGTCTATACTAAACCTCTGTCAAGGATAACCGGGTATTTTTTAATAATACTGTTCAAATTATTATTTAATGAGACTTAAGGAATCTATTTGAACTCGATGTAGAACCATTGTATTCTATTTAATATTTGGAGAATTAATTCATTCTATTTAAATTCTTATACCATTGCTATCAATAATGTCAACAGCAACGAAAAGGGACTAAACCTGCAGTTTATGTAAAATGCTCAGTTGCATACTGTACATAATATATCAACTCATCTGGTTTAATTATTTTAAATAATTACATCTCTGAAAGCTTTTTGTTTTTGTCAATATAACAGCAAAAATTGCTCTTGTTGAAGCATTAATATCAAAATCTTGTCATTAATCTCTTAATTAACAAATCCATAACAAGAAATATTTAAAAATTAACAGGCTTATTAGTCTGACAAAACACCCACAATCGAATCGATTATTACAGAATTCAATCCATAATAGAACATTATATCGTAGTTCCCCATCGTTCACTCAGCAAAAACTTTTCATCCAGCATATGACATACCTAACTCTTTCCTTGGCACTATATATTGAGTATAATTGTACACTATTCAGCATGATGTGTCTAAATGGATACATGCTGCGTTAAGTAGTTATATTATGTAGTTTAACTCTTACATTCGAGGTATATGTGGAGTATATACGCCATTGCTACTCTACACAGCCAGGATTATGCAATCAATAGATGCATGCGAAGTTAAGTAGTTATATTGTGTAGTTTAACTCTTACATTCGAGGTATTTGTGGAGTATATACGCCATTGCTACTCTACACAGCCAGGATTATGTAATCAATAGATACATGCGAAGTTAAATAGTTATATTGTGTAGTTTAACTCTTACATTCGAGGTATATGTGGAGTATATACGCCATTGCTACTCTACACAGCCAGGACTATGTAATCAATAGATACATGCGAAGTTAAATAGTTATATTGTGTAGTTTAACTCTTACATTCGAGGTATATGTGGAGTATATACGCCATTGCTACTCTACACAGCCAGGATTATGCAATCAATAGATACATGCGAAGTTAAGTAGTTATATTGTGTAGTTTAACTCTTACATTCGAGGTATATGTGGAGTATATACGCCATTGCTACTCTACACAGCCAGGATTATGTAATCAATAGATGCATTCAAAGTTAAGTAATTATATTGTGTAGTTTAACTCTTACATTCGAGGTATTTGTGGAGTATATACGCCATTGCTACTCTACACAGCCAGGATTATGTAATCAATAGATACATGCGAAGTTAAATAGTTATATTGTGTAGTTTAACTCTTACATTCGAGGTATATGTGGAGTATATACGCCATTGCTACTCTACACAGCCAGGACTATGTAATCAATAGATACATGCGAAGTTAAGTAGTTATATTGTGTAGTTTAACTCTTACATTCGAGGTATATGTTGAGTATATACGTCATTGCTACTTTACACAGCCAGGATTATGTAATCAATAGATGCATACAAAGTTAAGTAATCGTATTAGGTAGTTTAACTATTTTCCTAGCACTATATAGTGAGTGTGTGACATTATTGGGACGTAATGAATGGGACAGTCAGGATTATATATCTAAATGGGTACATGATAAGTGAAGAGAATTTATACAGTCAAATGTGCAATTCATGTTTATAAAACATTATATCACTTTTGATCATCTAATGGTGAAAAGTAATTTGATATTCCACTAAAAAAACTTTTGAAATTCCCAAACCTTTATTTATGAATGAATCCTGCACCTACATCATATTTTCTACTCCGCCTACTGGGTTAATTTAATTTAGCGTGAATTTAAATTTGCTTGGCAACATACCACCGCCTTAAAAACAACATAATTAAACTGGCAGTTAGGGTATTGGAAAGAAATCTAAATGTATTATTGACATCAAACTTCCTGTACATACTCTAATACGTAAACAAGGTGAGTTAGTTTTTTTTCAATGTATCAGACTTATGACAAAGATCTCTATGTAGAATACGCATATGTTTCAAGAAATAATATCGAGCTGAAACTACCTTGGCCTTCCTAATTTTGTGAAGCAGGACAAAATTCTGTGGTACAATTAGAATTGAAATGCGAATCCCTGCAGCAACGTATCCTGTTCCATTTGAATCACACTTAAGCATATTTTTTTTTTCACTTCATAAAAAATCAAAGTCATCATTAGACAATAAGAGTTAACAGGCGAGTTATCAAGCTAACAATCTCATGACAGAGCTTCTCTCTTACTGAGCATTAATGGGTTCCATTCCTGGGGAGGTCAATAAAAACGTAATAATAGACTTTTTAATATAAAGAAATTCTCTCAATCACATTTTATACAGTTTATTACAATAATTACAAGTGAAAAACTAAAAATTATTTATACGAAATGCATTTAAACTAAACACGGGGAGGTTTGATATTGGGCAATATGTTTTGTGAGGAAAGGATGGTAGTTTTAATTGTCTGGTTTTCAAGTGACTTTATCTGTTTTCAAAACGATGGAAAAGAAACGTTTTTTTAATGAATAATATACAATTTGTTAGAAGTCTCAATATACGCCTGAAGCAATGTTTCATCTACAGTATTAATTTTGAGCCACGTTCTCCAGGGTTCAAAATCAAAACTATCTAGCTGTTCACAGCTTTTCTCCTAAAACGTTACTCAAAACAGCCCCTGGAGCTGTAGTCCTCATCTTGTGGCACTGAACAAAATTATTCGTTTCTTAGAAACATGTAATAGGGATTTCAGTAAAGCTATAATCTCTATAACTAAACATCACGTTATGTTACGGTATTCTTGATGGAAAATAACGCGTTACCTGAACATAAATCAGGTAAAACCTAAGCAACAAACTTCTAAGTGTCACTGATAGTATTTTACATGATTCGAATAAAAAAAGTTACGGTTTTTAAACTTTTGATTTTCTAAACATCCGGATGATTCTAGTAAACGTTGTAAAATGGCTGAAATGATTGCGTGTCCAAAGGGCGAAAGTGAATATATGAATGATAATATGTCATTTGAATACTGTAATTTCTTGTGTCAAATACTATTTATTGTCTTTGATTCTTGGACCTCTTTTGTTTATGTAATTTGTAAGTGACATTAGTGCAATTCATACTCCATATCTCTGGTACTCAGGTGAGATATATATATATATATGTGTGTGTGTGTGTGTGTGTGTGTGTGTGTGTGTGTGTGTGTGTGTGTGTGTGTGTGTGTGTGTGTGTGTGTGTGTGTGTGTGTGTGTGTGTGTGTGTGTGTGTGTGTGTGTGTGTGTGAGTGTGTGTGTGAGTGCGTGTGTACGTGCGTGTGTGTCATGTGTTACAAGTCATGCCGTACAACAAAGCAGTTTCATATTTACATTTATGTACCAATAGATTTCTCATATTATTGAAATCTATTTTGTACAGAATTAATTACAGTAAATTTCTATGACAGTTCAAGAAGCACCAGCAGAGATACGTTATATGTATGCTTCACCCCAGGTCTGCAGTAAAGTTATATTTCACAGTAACTACATGCCGCTTGTGGAATGCCCACAGTTCCACAACTCATGATGCTTCAGTTAAGCTAAAGCTCACATGCAGTAGGCCTATATACAACTTTAAGAAATACATGAAATGCGAACTCTCATAGATCAATATCACAGGGCAATCACTTATAACATTATTATAAAACATTTAAATAACAAGAGCCTAAAGTGAAAATCCTTACAGTTTAAATGTGAAAGAATAAAAAACATATAACTCATGCTACATTTTGTAAGCCTACAATCAATATAAATGTTTTATTAAACATTATTAAACATCGTTCCGTTTGAAAATAAAGTATCAGCCAAATTTGGTTTTAACGTAAAACATATTATTTTATTAACAATTAAAATTACAGTGTTAAATTTAATAATTTTTAATCTATGATGATTTCTCTAAAAGGTTACGTGTCACAAGGAAATATTTACTAAATTTATCATACATAAACAAATATTTTAAAGAAGTGAAAATGGCTCAAGCTAAAAGACTTAAAAGAAGCGGAAGTGGTGTGGTGCCCATTTTTAAATGTTAAGAAAAAATCATTTTAAATTTTAAATACATAACCATTTTTAACGAAAATTTAATAAATAATATTAAGTATTAAAAAGTATCCAGAATTATTGCTGTAGATTATAATCACAGCGTTATTAAATGTATGTCTGTATCAATGGCATGTGGTATTTATATCCATATAAAAATAAATATACAGTGTGAGTTTAAAATATGGGTACACTCTGTTTAGTTTTTATTGGGTAAAGATGGAGGTGTGGAAATCAGGACATATTTTTAAGGATTTAGAAGTGAAATTTTAGTCAATGTTGCAACTTGCCCGTTTACCGAAAATTGGATATTTAAGGAGGGGTGGTTCAAAATTTTTTTAATTTAAAATCCCTAAGAAATTAAGTGAAACTTCATTTATAAGATCTTGACATAATAAGAAGTACAGTGGAAACTAGAGGTTTCTATCTCAATCCGTTACACAATGGGAACTCATTGAAACAACGCAGAACGTTAAAGACCGCTCCAAACCTGGACGACCAAAATCGGTTACAAAACAAAACAACGTCTATACGAACCCCTCACAGCATTTATGGAGAGAATAGCAACGGAAATAAAAATCCCGCACTAATCCATACAGCGTGCCGTTTAAAGTTTCTACAACAGGCTTGGACTTTTTGAAACAGTCCTAGGACAGTATTTTAAACATGTGATATAAAAACACATGTTTGTTTTTATTGCTTAACGTAATTGTAATTACTAATTCTACTGTAACTTTAGATTTTTTTAAATTGAGCCACCCCCCCTCAATTACCATTTTGGGGCAATGGGTAAAGTTTAACAGTGACTCAAAAGTTCACTTCTATTTCCTAGAAAGGTGTCCCGAGCTCCATCCCTCCATCTTTATCCATGGAAACTAAACAGATTGTATCCGTACTTGTAAATATTGTAAAAAAACCTATTTTTTCTGAAAGAGTACAGTATTCATGATCAAACTGTTAGTACTGCGGGATCGAACTCAATGATGGTTACATCTCAGTAATTCCTATCACCTTTTCAGACATAATAGAGCTAAAAGCTTCATTGTCTGTTGCACAACGTACTATTATAAATATTAATTTGTTACAGATGAAGATGAAGTCTACTCTGTGAACAGTGAAGTAACGAGGTTTCTTTTTTCATTAAAAGGCAGTTCAACTGATAATTTCGTGCAATGAATACGAACATTCGGTAACCTTACAAATTAACTAATTATACTGCTTAATAAGGCTACTACACTAAAGGTAAGTACTTGTAATATTGAAACTACTGCAAAGGTTTGTTGTGTTGCCTCGGCAAATATGTTAATTACATACTACCACATTGGCCTATATTCCCTCTTCACTTAATAATTATAACAGTTCACTTATCGGAGTTTATATTTAACCTCGTGAAACTGTATATAATATGTATTCCCAATGAGAACTTATCAGGAAGTGCTTATAAATATCGCCAAAGTTATCAATATTTATACTGAACAAAATTATTGCAAATATTAAAAACATAAAAAAATAATAAATGTAATAAAAAATATAAACTGTTGTTTAAAATAACTAAAGAGGAATTAAACAGTACTAATTTGACATTATTCCACGTTTTCGTTTTAATTTTGATTTATTAAACAAGTAACCTCATGCAGGGTCAAATCTTGTTCTTATCTTCCTGCGTTTTAATAATTCCTGAATCGGATTTAAAAAGTCTTATTATCTGAGAGTTTATTTCAAAGCTAAGCAAGCGTGGTAATAACACTGATAATAGCTCCAATGCACACACTATGTATGTCCAGTATTGATTATTCCACTTCAATTACGATTCTACCATATTTATGTACATGGATATACCTTCGTATATATGAAATGTAACACAATAAATATAATACCTAATATATCATTTAAAATAACAACAATCTATCGTGCATAATTAATAACATATTATACAACATTTAAGAAAATATATAAAATTGTTTATATTCAAGTTATACTGTTTATTAAATTTTAACAATTTATCACTATTGTTTAGGCAAATTTTAATTTTATTTAACTAATTTGTATTAACTAATGCGGAAAGAAAATCTTTTTGAATGATATTTAAAGGCTATTTGATTTAGTTTTTACTATGTTACTAGTTAAGATGTTTTATACTTATTTCACTTTAGTACCATTATTTTTAAATATTTTACCTAGTTTTCAATTTACACTCCGAATAGTAAGAAATATGTAATATTTAATAGTGTGCTATTGTAATATAATTATACAAAAAACCGCTTGCTTTTTAGTTAATGTGTTTATTGAGGGAGTACAAGGTCATGTTTAATTGGTAACATGAAGGAATGTTTATGTTTGTTTACAGGTACAAAGCCTATATTGAATAGGAAACCATGTGCGTATGTGCGTGTGTATGTGACTGTTACAGCGAGGACTGTTAGCGGGACGGCCTGCGACGTTCAAGGCACGGATTTTGGGATGTCGGGAGTTGATAGAAATTCCAGCCCCCACTCATCCACCTTCGGCTAGTTCTCTTTCTGATAACGCCCAACTGCTCGTTAATAAACTATCTCCCTTCCCGAAACAATTTAAATCTGCTCATGTCAATGCACAGTCTCTGAGGGGGCACATAGACGAAATCAGAGCAATTGTCGGCTTTAAAACGTCTGATGAAATTTTAATATCAGATTTATTGTTTAATCCGAGCAAGATTAATGATATGCCTTACGGCAGGAATACTCGGCTAGGCCACAATTTGTTTTTGAGATGCTCTCATAACAAAAAATTTCGGGTCCGTGGTCTCTTTCGGATGCTCTACTTCTGGTAGTTTGTTACCGGCCTTCTAAAATTCGGCATCTGACTGGCTTTGAAAATGTTTTATTACGCCTTAGGCTGGTTACAGCCGTAACTTAATGATTACAATCAACTGACCACTATGTTCAGCTGCTTACCCTTTGATACTACACATCATATTGCTGAATCTCACACACTCTTAGACCTCATTGTAGTGAATGAGCTAAATACGCTGTTCACAAAGAGCAACTTCCAATTCCTGTAGTTTTAAGACACGGCCTTATCTTCTTTGTACTCTCTAACAAAATACCGTTGTCTGTTGAGAGGTTTTGAAATATAGGGATTTTAAGTGTATAAGCGACTAGGCCTTTATGGAGGATTTTTGTCAGGTGCATGACATTCAATAGAAATCAAGCCGGTCGTTAATTAAATGCTCAAAACATTAAATTTACAATGTTTTTCTTCGTATCACAAGCACTCTCCAATAATAACAAAACGAGTAAATACACGTCGCCCAGTGCGCTGGACAACTCACGATATTTTTAATTTAACGGTTCAACGGGACTCAGTGTACTGGAAAGTTTGGGTGATACGGTAGCCATGAACCAGTATCGCTGCTCCCAACCAGAGTAAAGCAAAGTCTTTGAAATTCTAGATTGAGATCTATATCAAACTATTTGTCAAAAGAAAGCAGTCTTCTACTGTTCTGTGACGTAATGTTAAAACATTGGGTTTTGGTAAGCAGTCCTCTCTAATCTCAGTCCAAGTTTCTTTAAGTTATTTAAATGACTATTTTATATCGTCTTCTCAAACAAACAATTATACGGCTATGCATTACATCACTTATTTTGTAGTCAGTTCCCCAAGGAGCATACACATCTCCAATTTCATCTCAGACCTGTCATGCAGTTGTCCTGCAGGGTCTTAGTCGCATCTGCATTAATATAACTGGTTCTGACAATACATCTATCCGGCTGGTCAAAAAAGTCGTTTTAACTATTCTTCCATTATATAAATTAATTTTCAATGAATCCTTGATAACTGGTATTTTCCACAAACAATGGAAGTTGTTTTTTTTCGTCCCCTAAACAAGGTCCCATCACCTGTTTTACCGTAAGACTTCAAAATAATTAGCATTCTGCATGCATTGTATAAGGGTCTTCAACGAATATTGTATTGCCAAATATCTCAGTTTCTTGAATCACACGATATCTCGACACTCATGAGAATGGGTTACTGTGAATAACAGATGACACCCGGCTTGCCATGGATCAGCAACAAGAATAAGAATAAGAAATATTTTATTCCAAACTTTGTACAACTTTACAATAAATGAAATGGTGGAAATACTAGCCATCTGAACAAGTAGCGATGGCTAGTGCAAATACAACTTAACTATGTATTTCACACTGACAGTCAGTCTACATGACTCTTCTCGTGTACCTGGTCGACACCACAGCACTCGCAATCTATGCTTGAAAAAAATAACTCTTTATAAAAAAATAATATAAGGAAGGAACTGTTTAGTCTTGCTTTCTTCTATAAGGTTTTTGACTCTCTCAATCACTATTGATTGAAAAATTGAACTTATTGGAACACTCTGCTGACGTTATTTCGTGGATAGGATCTTATTTGAGTTGGAAATTGTAGTGTGTTGACAACAAATCTGAGTGGAAACTTGTCAGATATTCTTTGTTTAAAGGTTATTTTTGACGATGGAAGGATTGTGAAGGAAACAGGATTTTTCCGGACATTTGCCATCGTTCAGTGAAACAAGAAAACAGTAACACTACGTTTCGAGATCTGCAATCTGATCTCTTCTTCAGGTAAAGAACTAACCTAATACATAATTACAAACTAGGTTAAAATAAACAAATCTTACTAAAGCGTTGTGGCACGCCTAAGTTGCAGATCTCGAAACGTAGTGTTACTGTTTTCTTGTTTCACTGAACGATGGCAAATGTCCGGAAAAAATCCTGTTTGTCAGATATGGTGTACCTCAAAGGTCTATTCTTGGCCCCCCTTTTTTAGCATTATACAATAATGATATACACACAGCACTGACACAAAATATTTCACCCATTGCTGATGATCTTCAGATATACGCTCACTGCAACGTAAGTAACATTAATCGAACAATTGAAAACGTTAACTTGAGATTCAAGAGATAGTAAATTGAACTGAACAGCACGGACTAAAATTTAATAAAAAAAAAAAAAACTATAATAATCAGGCATTCAAGGCTTTTGAACACTATTGACTTTAAGAATGTACAAGGGATATCAGTGAATGGTACCGTCTTACCATACAGCAGTATGTTAGGAGCTTGGGATTGACTATATTACCAACACATTCGACTGGACTGAATATCGTAGGTACTTATTTATCTTCTGCATCAGCCCATACGCTTAAGAAAACTTACCATTTTTGCCCTGTCATATAAAGCTCGTTCTTCTTAATTCACTTGTTTCCCTCATTTCCTCTACTGCTGTACTGTGAATGACATGAATGTCTCTTTGAGAAATAGATTGCAGAAGGTACAAAATATTATTTCCGTTTCTTGTTTAATTTAAGGCAGGATGAATATATCTCACTTTATTATGTGCAGCTTGCAATGTTAGAGTTGGATTATTTGAGAGATTCCGGATATTTATTTAACATTTTTCTATTTTAAAACTATATTCCCCGAATATGTTCTAAACTATTTTGAATTTATTGTAGTTGGAGAAGGCACAAGAAACTTCCGCACTGATTCGTCTATGCTGCGAATACCTCGCCATAGTACAGCAGTATTCAATATGTTATTTATTGTCGTAACTGCATGTCGTACGTGCAAACTCCCTTCCATCTTCTACAAAATGTTAGAAGAGCCGGTTTTCTTAGGCTGTCAAGACTTACTTCTTACACCGTGATTATTGCTTCTCTTATTTTCTTATTAAAATTTGTTATATTTTTGGTCGATCATTTTATGACATTTTAAATTTTTTTACATACGTGTTTTTATATTACGTACGTTTTGTAAATGTTTATTGTATAATCAAAATTGATAATGTCGTTAATATAAATTTGATATGTAAAGAAAAATCACAGAATAGAATCTAATCCGAGTTAGAGTCTAATATGTTACTGTTTATTACACAAACAGAATTAATTTCATTAGATAAAAGGTTAATAATTTAAAACCATGCAAAACACAAAACAAATTTATCAGACATACATGAGGTACGACTTTAAAATATCATTGAAATATGGTGTGTTATAAGATGTAATTGAGAATATATCGGTTTCTAGACTAGACCCGATTCACAATAATAAAGTTCTCATTGGAAAAACGAGGGAATTCCAACATCATTATCTCTGAAGCCTCTTGTTGTGAATGAAAATACAACGGCGGCAGCTCCTGTACTGCTTGAGAGGTTTTTTTAGTAGCTTTCAATGGTTTTGTTGCAACTCTATCTCACTTGTCTCAATGAGTGTTTCGAAATATGCCAATTTTAGCGGCAGCACTCTTTATAAATCTCTTCAATTTTAATATCCAGATATCATAAAAGGTCCTTGATTTCACCTCGTAAGATTATCAACCTCAGACTCTTCGACAACCTTATTTTTGGCCGTAGAATAATTATTAATGTTTCGTTTTTAAAACATAAATTATACGTATTAGACATGTTTTCATTGTTATTGTATGTTTATACTATCCTTAAAACATGCTTTTTCACGTTTCAAGTAAGCTAATACTCGGCACAAGGCGACCATTTTAAAATGGTTGTCCAACTGATAGACACATTTAGGGATAGCCACCTTTGGTAGTGGACGGACAGTGCTAGTTTTCCATGTATTTTAAAATCTTTCACTTTATAATAGTTCAATCACCAGATGCATAATAGCTTCTACAGCATACATACTATTTGGACATATTGTCTCCGGCAACTGCTCTACTTTTAATTTTATTCATAGCTGTATTAATGTCATGCGCTGGATACTGGCGAAAAAATAAAATAGTTTACACGTTATATTCACTTAATTATTGACATTATTTGCCACAATATCACAAACTGAACATTCATTTTCCGTAATAAATGAAATTTATAATTACCTTATATCTTTAAACGTTGTGTTTCATGACATCCGCCGTTGTTTGCCTTAATGAGAAACACCAATCAAAAAATGTTTATAAAACTCCTGAGATGAAAAAGGTTATCATTCAGAAAAGGTGAGAGTTAAAGGTAAAAGTGCGAGAGTATGGTAGCACATTAGTCGTTGGTGGTGGATCGCAGATCCAGCAGTGCTGATAATAAAGACAATATCTCAGTTTCGAAGAATTCGTAGAAAAGGTCATCTACAGCCGAAGATCAAATTCGCTTCTATGCGTGTTGCAGCTCGGCTGTATCCAATACCAGTATCCAATACTTCTACAATAATTGTCAGCAGAAGCTTACGTTCAAATACTAGAATGTCAATCTTCTCCTGACACTCCACATTCAACCTTTCAATATCACTTCACATTTCTCAGTTTAGTCCCTGTTTAATGTTGTTTAAATGTTGTTTTCCTCCTTGAATTTGGCCAGTTGTTTTGTTATTGACTCTCAACTTCAGACAGGTTAAGCAAAGGTAATTTAATACTTGGTATAAATGTCGGTTATTTTTATAATTTATCGAATATTTACCTTATTATGTTAATCTGGGAGATTAGTGGTTCGATGTGTCCATTGCCATATGTGGCTGTGATTGACTATAATGAAGTGATGAGGTATGAAGCTGTCAATCATATACGAACAACCCATCACACCTAAACCCTAAACTATATCAGTAATGTAACACACTCTTAACAAAAATATCTACAATATATCTACACTCCAAAGATCATGGACATTGGTAAAAGAGAGATGTTAATAAATATTTCGACCAATTAATTTTGTAAGTAATAAATTTTCTTTTTAGTAAAATTAAAAAGTAAAAAAATTGTACATATAACTTTCAAAAATCCCAAAAATATAAAAGATTATTCCAGTATAAGTTATTGAACAGTCATAAAATACAATTCCAAAACACTTAAAACATAAAACTGTCAATTTTACAACTATTTAACACAAAAAAGTTTAAAACTTGAAAAATACTAATTTAAATGTCTTAATATAAGAATGCAGTTGGAATTTCATACAATTATAAGACATGCAAGATAAAATGAATATCTACCTCCTCCAGAAATATATGTAACTGTCAAACTAATTTCAAGCGAGTAATCTGAGTTAAATCATAATAAATAAACATTTGGTTAGTCCTGTTGTTCTCAGAACTGAGTGTTTATTTAAATATACTTCCATAGGACTATTAGATTTATAATGCTGTTATCAACCTGGTGACCAATTCCTGATATCAGTTGCTGTGAAAATAGATGTCTTATATAACAAGGTTTACACGATGTATGTATGACATTAAGACACCGTATTAATAATCTTGAGTGGTTAAAGAGTAAATATATCTTAGATATATTATCTCATAAATAAAAATTTATCAATAATTCTGTTGCTAGCTAAGCCCAAATATCGAGCACGGTTAAAGAAACAAAGTATCAAACAATACCCTTGAAAACAACGTTACACAACAGCATGTAACAAACCTAATAAACTCGAGGACAAAATTCACCAAGTATGATATGTTTAATCGTGCTGATCTATCTCATACGACATATAGAGTACTGTAGTTACCGCTATCCTTGAATAAGAAGGAAGAAGTATTGTATGTTTTCACATGTATAGGTATTTATTTATTCCAGTGCGTCTGATCCAGCTAAGAGGTTTAACACATACAAACACACTCTATAATAATCTCCATTATGACTGGCTTTAAAGGTTTTTTTTCTAATGAATCTACCTGCATTTTTAAAATGGATGTTTCAACTTGAGTTTTTACAACTTTCAATACTATATCTTATAGTCTCTATATGTTAACGATAGCATTAAAAATTTTCATATTTATACCGAAGGACTGAATAAAGAAAGTTTTATGTTTCATAATATATAGACCCTATTGGACAATTATTGATACTAAAATCTTCATGTAAGGACAAAGTAATTAACATCTTTATTTCTCCAAAAGTAACTTGTAACTAGAAATGTTTAATAATTAACCTGATGCAAATCATATTGATTACCTTTTTAAAACGGATTAAAGATATAAATAATTTATTCAGCAATCATACAAATTCACAATTAATCATATTGGACCATGTATTTTAAATATCCTTGTTTTTATATTCGTCTTATGAAATTATTACATCAGCTAATAATTACTGTATGTGAAATAGAAATATAGTAAGTGAGCAAGCTATTTTTGTACAATTTCAACTTGTTCAACATGGCAATAATAATACAATAATCGATTACACAGTAAATAAAGTGATTCGATTATACATTGGTAAGATTATATGTCATTTATATGTAAAGTAAACCTTAAACTTTAAGCTCCTTTTGGCTATATAACGTGATGAACCACTTACACGACACCGATCTTTACAATAAGGGTCTACAGTAATCCAACATCTACCTACGAGACACCAACTTTCAGCTTCTCATGATGATTTGTCGATTTAGAAAGCTGTTGCATATTAGGGAGACATTACCTCTCCCATGTGAATCATACATGTTGAGCAAATGCTCTCTCTAATCCCCTTAGATGACTTGATAAGTACATTTGATAGAGGTGAACAAGTCATATAAGTGGTCCAAAGTGCAGACTTAGGTTTTTTATTTGCCCTCGTTTTTCTACATTGTTGTGCTCAGCAGCTATTAATCCATTGTACATGGTACATTACGCATTGTGTAAAAAATGTATATGTATACTTTCCTGAATATATTGATATTTTAAATAACGTCACTCATTGAATAGATTAATACTTCTGTAGCCTGAAACGTAACTAACAACATTATTTATATTGCCATACGACTTGAACAAGTCGTATAGCTGTGCGACAAGTTGAGAAGTATTGCTGTAAGTCGTAGTGTACGCAAGTGCGACAACAATCACAAAGAAGTCCGAGTCATGCAGCACTCGCATTCTCCTTCGACATTCGCGGTCGTGTGGTATCGATTGACTGACAGGGAGAAGTATTGCTGTAAGTCGTAGTGTACGCAAGTGCGACAACAATCACAAAGGTGTCCGAGTCATGCAGCTGTCGCATTCTCCTTCGACATTCGCGGTCGTGTGGTATCGATTGACTGACAGGGAGAAGTATTGCTGTAAGTCGTAGTGTACGCAAGTGCGACAACAATCACAAAGGTGTCCGAGTCATGCAGCACTCGCATTCTCCTTCGACATTCGCGGTCGTGTGGTATCGATTGACTGACAGGGAGAAGTATTGCTGTAAGTCGTAGTGTACGCAAGTGCGACAACAATCACAAAGGTGTCCGAGTCATGCAGCACTCGCATTCTCCTTCGACATTCGCGGCCATATGGTATCGATTGATTGACAGGGAGAAGTATTGCTGTAAATCGTAGTGTACGCAAGTGTGACAACAATCACAAAGGTGTCCGAGTCATGCAGCAGTCGCATTCTCCTTCGACATTCGCGATCGTGTGGTGTCGATTGACTGACAAGGAGAAGTATTGCTGTAAATCGTAGTGTACGCAAGTGTGACAACAATCACAAAGGTGTCCGAGTCGTGCAGCACTCGCATTCTCCTTTGTCATTCGCGATCGTGTGGTGTCGATTGACTGACAAGGAGAAGTATTGCTGTAAATCGTAGTGTACGCAAGTGTGACAACAATCACAAAGGTGTCCGAGTCGTGCAGCACTCGCATTCTCCTTTGTCATTCTCGATCGTGTGGTATCGATTGACTGACAGGGAGAAGTATTGTAATAGAGTTTATAATATTCACTCGTTCAACTGAAGTCATGTCCGTGTACCTAATTATTATCTTGTCGCTTATTTTATTCTTCTTTTATATCAATACTTTCCTTATTATCATAACATTTTCTTTCCGTAGAATACAACAAAATCCATTTAAGAGTCCTGGTGCATTAGGCCAAATTATAATTAAAAGTCAGTTTGCTATATACGATTAAATTTTGTTTTTGTGTGGTAAACAAACTTCTCAATACTAAAAATCACACTCACGTGCAGTAGTTGATTTCAATATTTATATTGTATTTTTTTCACAGCGATACGTTAAAACAAAAGTATGAAAATATTTATAGAAGGTCTTGCCAGATCCACTTTAAACATTAAATGGTAATGGTATTAAATGGTATTTTGCTGTTTTAACTTAAATAAAAAGGGATTTATAACATCTTGATATTATGTTACTTTGTTAAATACGCTCGCCAATTTCTCTAAAACTACTGAACCGATTTTTATGAAACTGTTATATTATATAAGGCTGTCCATGGTGATTTCACTTATTTTTATAAATGCCTACTTCGCCGATGCAGTAGTTATAGTTGTTAAAATAAACTGTCTGTACACATAATTTTTTACTACTACAATTATCTTTTTATTAAATAATAAAAAAGAATATAGCCAATAAAAGCACTAGGAACTACTATAAAAGCTATTTAAAAACAATGCACATTATATTTTGCATTAGTATTTAACAATTTTACAATAAATTTATATTTATTTAAAACCTATGGTTATAACTTAGTGTTATACTTTTGAGCTGAAAAAAATTGGTTTATCATACTTGTGACTAAATTAATATCGGAGTTTTTATATGCCGACACTATTATAATGTTACGTGGTGTGAATTTATATTTTCTGAATCCTATTATACGTGTAATGTAGTATTTTATAACTACATCCACTACAACAATAAATTAGTGATGTAAGATACAGCCTATTGTGAGGTAAGAAGTGGGTACATCAAGTGTGCCGAGGCAAGGAGCCAACTCGTATATCATTGGTCGTACTGAATGTGAGCTTGGCGCAGGCAGAGGGAGGTAATGTTGGCTCTCCGTTAACTCACAAACAAATCAACCACTAACCTCCCACCTGAACGTAGATTGCTAAACAATATCCATTTTAGTACTCTCTAAATTCAATCACATTGATAACAACAAAACAGCAATCAATATGTTTTATTTTACACAATATGTATTATATTGACTAACTGATCCACATACTTGTATTGTGACTCTTATATATTCTTGGTAAGAAAGTTAGAAACTAAATCATTGCGCTTGAATAGATATGTTGAATAAATGAATTATGGGGAATGAAACGTGCACAGCATACGCTATTTCGCTTGTAACTGATTGCTATTATATTTGTGTCATCGTTATAACAATTATTTATATTACTACAAATAAAATATTAAAATTATTATTTTTTTTAAATAGTGTGCAATGATAAGCTTCAGATTAAGTGAGAATTAAAAAGGAAACTTTAAAATAATATTTTGTTAAACTGCATTATGAAAGTGTTGAAGTATGCGTAGTCTATGAGTATATTTTATTGATCGAGATAAAATATAAAAATCAACTATACCATCTCAAATATCGTTGACAAGAGATGATTTTATTGAACTTGATTTCTGAGACCTAAATATATATATATATATATATATATATATATATATATATATATATATATATATATAATATAATAAATATATATTATATACTAGCAGACCCGACAGACGTTGTCCTGTACACACGTCTTTAATTCAAAAATTTTAAACTTTGATTAATCTGTAACAATCTGAGCTGTTTTGATAAAAAATGTCTATTAAAAAGTTATTACAATATCTAACTTCATTACATGTACATTTAATCACACTTCGACCAACCGATAGTGTGAGAGTATAACATGAGTGAAGTGAAATGTAGAGGATGTTTTAAATGAAAACTTAAACTTATTTAATCTGAAGGTAAAAAAGTTGAAACAAACTATTTTATAACTGGTATATTTTTTTCAATTTATTACTTAATTTATCGTAATTCCATTGGATGTAAAATATTTTTTTTAAATCCTTTAGGAGTATACACAAAAAAATTAGATGGTTTTCCGATAGGGCTGAAGTAAAAGTGGCCACCATCACAATCGAATCATTGATATTTCTGATTAGCCTATCTAAACTACCGAATTTCATTATATATATATATATATATATATATATATATATATATATATCTTGTGTGCGTGTGTATGGAGCTGAACTTCTCCTAAACGGGTGGACCATCTTGGAATGTTTTACATTGGGTCAAGCAGAATGCGCTACGATCGCAGTTTCAAATGTTTTTCTATTTTAATTTTCCCGACAGTCTGTGCTGCTATTAAATTTGTGTGTTGTTTTGTAACATGTATAATTATTGTGTGAGTGCTATTTAAAATATTACATTAATAGTGATTAAAGATGTTTGAAGTACATAAAAACTATAGTTAATTTATTGAAGTTAATTAACTCATTTTTTTAACATCAAATAACCTAAGTAGCATACAAATCAAAAGGTTATGTTTCTATGAGTGAATAACTATTGTTAACAGTTTAGATAATCAAATTTTGTTTAAATAATTTGTTGTAATTTACAATTTTAAAACTGCAGTCAAAATTGGGCACATAAGTTCAAATTAAGTAGCTTGTATCACATGTGTGAAGAACTATTTTTAATAGTGTAGGAATTGGTTTTAAATTAAATTCTGTTGGCCAGTTCTGATACTATACTGTAATTTTAAATAACTATAATGAAATTCAGTAGTTTAGATACGCCAATCAGAAATATAAATAATTAAATTGTGATGGTGGCCGCTTATTATACTTCAGCCTTTAAATAACTATAATCTAATTCGGATCGTCATTTTAGTAGTTTAGATAGGCTATTTAGAAATATCTATAATTCGATTGTGATGGTGGCCTATTATTATACTTCAGCACTATAGAGAATACTTATTTAGTATGTTAGATAAATTAAATTCTGTTGGCCAGTTCCTATACTATACTGTAATTTTAAATAACTATAATGTAATTTGGTAGTTTAGATAGACTAATCAGAAATATCAATAATCCGATTGTGATGGTGGCCGCTTATTATACTTCACCTTTTAAATAACTATAATTTAATTCGGATTCAGTTCAGATACTTTTACTGTAATTTTAATAACTATAATGGAAATCTTCTTACTTTATAATAACGTTATATTTTCTAAAAATGTTTCTGCCTCTTTGTTGCACTTATGCTTAAAGTGTTAACAGCTGTTAAGTAACAGTTCACTTTGTATTACGTATCGTAGCGCAGTCTGTCGGATCCAATGTAAAATATTCCAAGATCAACAACAATTTATTTATAAATAAAAAATTAATTATATAAACAATTTAAATTGGACCGAATTGTGAATCTAAACCATTCTCGGATCCACCTAAAGACACACAAAAAGTTTCATTACAATCGGGCCACCCGTTTAGGAGAAGTTCAGCCACATACACACGCACACAAGAAATATATATACATATTTATTTCCTGATCGAGGAAATGTCAGTTTCCTTGCATTAGACAAGAAGTAAATTTAAACAGAAAGATTAGACTATCATTACCGCAGTAACCTTTAAGTTGTACTTAGTATGTTTATTTTATTCGTCGCTAATAAATGTTACAATCAGGTACGGCACTTGATATGTTTTAGACCGGAAGTAGATTAAATGAACGGTCAGTAAACATCTTTGAAAATAGTATGTCTTCAAAACCTACATATGCATTCGTATATTTCTTGAGCTGGGAAACAATTGTGGGACCAGTAAATACATTTAGTTGTAAGTGGCAATAGTTAAAACTATAACAACATTTTAGTCCTTTATATAGTATTAAATGAATAACATGACTAAGTTACGGCACTGGAGATATCTCACACATCAAGTAGATTACAAGTACCGATAGCAGACGCTTTTTGACCAACTTCTCTGTAAAATCAAAATATGTTTATATTTTCTTTGTCATAGAAAACAATATTAATATATGGCACTGCAAATACATTAGACCGGAGTAAATTTAATCAGTCGGAATAGTCACAATTATTCCTTAGACGTAGAGGTTCCCATCCTACTTATATACATGATTTTTTGATGAGAAAGGCTCATGAGACATGAAATACCATGAACTTAGTTAAACTCATCTATATCATTGTAAATTTCTTCTGGAAGTAAATTTATACGACCACAAATCAACCGTAAAATTGTCAACCATAGATCTTGAAGTAGTAAGAGCCGGATACACAAAACTACTTCTTGTGTAGTTCTTTTTGAAAAATGTTCTAACGCTTTATCAGATTACGTCACACATTTATTATTAAGAGCACTATACCCTTCAATTGTGAATTGCGGTTAAAGCCTCAGGTAAACGCTAGGTATTATAGAAATGTGTTAAATGATAATAATATCACTAAAGCTATATAAATGTTTTCAAGAGTTGAGACAGTAGTTTAAAAGTGAAGACATTCAAGTACATACACGGACCTCTAAGCTAATCATAAAAATATATTTAAACCAAAATTTAAAAAAATATATAAATTACAAGTCAATTTGTAAACTTATAGAATAAACCCATCACATACTTTTACTTACAGTCCTTATTTTATTGATACTCGTGGAAAACTAAAAGAGAATTTAAAAGTAATATTTTTTAATCTTCGTATTTTCTACCAAATAATGGTGGAATCTAAAAATCGTATTATTTATAAAGCACTATTTCTTCATATTTTCGTACTTTTAAAAACGTATATAAATGTATCATGCGAAAAGTGCTCCAGTTTACTTAGTGGTTCTGAACATGTATTTACTTCACTTAATTATTGAGAGAATTAATCTAATTAAATATTTATATAGGAAGTGGAGTGAGTAGTAGTAGATCTAATCCTCTTCTTCAAATTACAATTAATTGACGGATTAAGGAGGATTTAATATGAATCATTTTATTTTATGCAGCCATGTATGTTCTATTGCTTTATCACTTAGAGAATAATACACTAGAAAACACATAGAATAAAGTGGTTTAAAAACATATCTTGAAGTTCTGACACCATCCTACTTAGAATGTGCAATAAACATTGTTTCAAATACTATTTTTTTTTCTGTCTAAATTATATAGTAAAAATCATACGCCTAAATTTAATCTTTGTACATAAGTAGTACCTAGATAGAAAAAGCATTTACAGATTTATTTGTACTCGAATGCAGGTTAAATAAATCCTTATACCTAATGTAAAGCAAAACTGCTATTTAATAATTATTGAAATGGAATAGAGATATTAGTAATTATTAAAACCAATAATACATATACTACTACTCATACTGTAATTATTGTTGATGTTTCACAGTTATTAATAATTGATTTTTTTTATTACCATGTTTTTATTTTTATTAAAAACTATAAAAACATTATCCTTAACATAATGTGACAACAGGTAATTGAATTGGAAAGTCTATATTACCTGTCGTTTTGAAATTAATAGATTTTGTATTTGTTTTTGTAATGCACACAAAAGGGCAACTCGCAATCGTTAAAACAACTTTATAGGCAGGTCACTAATGATTAAAACGGCTTTTTAAAAATATTGGATATAGATAAACAAAATTACCATAAATTATAAACGTAGACACTCTTATAGTTTATATGTTTTATATATGATTTTAGATAACAAATAATCTTACCAAGTATATTTCATAAGGACATGTAAATTTAAACATCAGCATCAACCGAGGAAAGTCATTAGTAAATAATAAAATGCATGATATGAATATTTAATTATTGATCGTCACTGAACTATATGTAGAAATTTCAATTCAGGAGTTAGTTTCAGGTCAATTATTTTTAATAAAACATTACATTAAATGTGAACATAGTCAATCTCAAAGTTTAGAACTGTTATAATTCTTCATATTCCCATCTCACCATCTACTGTAAAAAATATAACTGTTTACTCAGGAAATTATAGAACTCTGGAGTACAGAAACCATTAAATATTTATTAGTGTTTTTGTACACAGTAATTCAAAGCCGATATAACAATTCCCAGTAGCTAAAAATAATATAAATCATTGTCATAGTCGGTATCAGCTAAACGCTCTCTCCTAATTATTTGTTTTAAGAGTACGAAAACTATAGTAAAACAGACGTATCTTACCATTACTTATACGTAACAAAAGAATCTGGATATTTTCTACAGAAACATTGAAATAATTCTCAGATTCTCATGGGAAGTGTCGTACTGCATATTCTTCTTGCTCACAGAAATTTCAAAATTTACCATCTTGTGAGTGGTAATGTGAACAAGTAAAATTATACGTGTAGAATACCTACAAATAAAAATGCGATGAACTAAATATAACAAACTAAAACCCCATTAGGAGGGTGATGCTATAGATTGTCAGCAATCACGTGCCTTTGCTTGCTGGAAATTAGAGTAGCTCCATTATTTGGTTACATTACATTACATTACACTATATTATTGTTATCTTGTAATTCTCATCGTACAAGTTTAATCTACGAGTAAAGCAGAATTTGAATTGAAAGAATATCCATTTTTCACTAAAAACAAATCTCCTACAACAATTTAAACTATTTATGACTAAAATTTCAGTGGTTTTATAAGTATGTCATACAAAACCAATGTTCAATCTTAAAACGAATTATTATTCCATCTTAAAAAAGAGTCAAAATTTTTCTATTTTCCTATTTTTGCTTTTCTAATTCCAAAAGTTTCTCTTAAAACCACTGTGTTGTTTTAAAGTCTATTTGACAAATAAATTTATACATTCATTGCTGTTTCTCTTCCAGGTTATTTAAAAATATATGCTTCAGGATTTCGAACGCCTGCTTATGGCATCTTAGGTTTTTCGACGTTTAACACCTTCGCTGCGATATGTCATGTACCGATAGTAGTAAGCTGCGTCCACCAAATATACACTACTCTTTAAATTTACTTTTATTTACCAACACGTGTAATGTTTAATATATACGGGAAATATTTCATGGGAAATTTATTAAACCCTTTGGAATTAAGGCAATATCCACCTCTCGCGAAATACCGAAAAAATTACGAGAGTGACAAATTTTAAATATCTGAGAAACATAATAGAGCCATTTGGATTAAAACAGATAGTGAACATGAGAGAATGATAAGGCAAGAAAAACATAAAGACTAAACGATAACTTTTAATATTTCGAGTCATTTGTTACGGAAAATGGTTAAAACGTTTAGTAAGGTATTTTATATTAAATAAATAACACATGAATATTGTTGTTATGAAAACCCATAAAGTTGAAGAAATGTTTAGTCTATAAGAACATAAGTTATAAAAAATATTGTAGAAAATGTTATTTTGAAATTTGAAATATATAGCTTTAATTTATTTTTTTCTCATCGGGAAACAATTTATAAAGATAATCATAAAAATGTAACCCTATTATTAAAAAAATAGAAAGCCTTTAATACTCATGCAACATTAAAAGGCTATTAAAATAACAACTTCTAACAATTCAAATAAAAAATAAAAACGATAGTACAGGGATGATATTACCAACATATAATACCTAGGACCAGATTCAAAAATCAATTATAACATGAACAACGACAATAAAATTTTGAAGTCTTTACAAATTCATCTTAATATTTTTATGTTGTAGTGTTATTTTTGTTCCAACAAGTCGTCCTGTTTAATTTATTGTTATTACAAAACAACTTTAAATTTATGACTGTCTCCTCATTATTGCAATGGATAAAATTACTAATAATTCTTGCTGGAAGGGTGTAAAGACAGTTCTATTTGGATTTAAGTGGCACTTCTGGAACATTAATAACGTGTATATAATTGGTAGTTAAAAACAAATGTTGGATTTTGTCGAGTTTAACATCGTCATAGTATAGCACAATTTTGTTATGTTGATGTTTATTTTAATCTAGCAGTTACCCGTTGTTTCGCACGCAATTTCATAGGTTTAGAAATGTATGATATATTAACGAAGTTTGAAAGGCCCATTTATGCCATTATGTGTGGAACATAACATCGTTCAAATGTCCACCGCGGTTTTTCACAACAGTACGGATTTGAGTGGTCCAATTTTCAATTATTCTGCCACATAAATCCGGTTGAATTTGAGCGATGGCCTAAGTTACGTACATCTTAAGTTCATCGGTTGATTAAGGCCTATTGGCATAGACCTGCGACTTCAGAAAACCCCATAAAAAGTCTAGGGGCGTCAAATCGCACGATATTGGTGGCCAACTCACGTCACATCTACGAGAGGTAACCATACACTCAAATCGTTCATGCAATCTTTTCATGGTTTCGTTCGCTGTGTGGCACGTAGAGCCGTCCTGCTGAAACCACATGTTGTTTACGTCCATATCGTTCAATTTGAGCCAAAAGAAATTCGTTATCATCACTGTAGCGTTCGCCTTTGACAGTGATGGCCTCACCAACGTTGTTTTCAAAAAAATACAGACCAATCACACCGTCAGCCCAAAATCCGCACCAAACAGTAATTTTTTGTGGATGCACCGCTAGCTTGTGAACCTTATGTGGGTTTGCGTGGTTCCATATACGGCAACTACACTTGTTAACATAACCATTCATCCAGAAATTAGGGTCCTCCTCCATAAGCTCAAAGCCCACTCGGCGAATAAACAGCGTTGTCTATGGTCATAAACTTAAAGCTCCTGGGTCAGTTGGATTTTGTACAGATGCAGGTCTAAATCCAGACGCAAAATTCGCCAAGTAGAAGTTTCACACTTCTGCACACTTCCATAGACAGTGGCGACGTTCTCGATAGATCTCCAGTTGCTTTGACGTCTGGGTGTAAATGAAATGAAAAATGTCTTTGTTTACAGACGTGAAGTTAGGACTTAAAAGTCCTCTCTACCACTTAACCTCCATGTAGGCTGGTTGTTTACCGAACCGGTCATATCGAATTTAGCTACCAAACGTCGAAGAGTTGAAATTGAAGGGCCTGCGCGTCTGCCGTAAAATGGTCGCTACGCACCACTAATAATTGATTAAAACATATGATATATTTTAGCTAACATGTTTAAAATGTTTAAATCGAGATACATAAACATCATTTCACAGTAACTATACCTGTAGAATTTTATTATGTACACACTGATAAGAAACCAAATTTAAAGAATAGCACCTGAATGTGTGGCAAGATACGCTTACTTACTTACTGCCGGGGCGTAACAAATCTCAGTCGATTCTTTGCCTCGTCTATGAGCCTCTTCCACGCCACCCTGTCTTCCGCCAGATCCACAGACCCTCCACACCGGGTCACATCTTCGACCACTTGATCGTACCATCTTATCTTTGGCCTACCCAAAGGGCGCCTTCCTGTCGGTACCGCCTGGTAGACCTCTTTTAACCTTGTGCCCTCCTGTCTCCGATGTACATGTCCTAGCCAGCTAATTCTCTTTGCCTTCACCAAAGCCACAATATCAGGATCTTGGTATACATTGCGTAATTCTCTATTTTTTCTTATTCGCCACACCCCTTCATCACATATTGGTCCAAATATTTTTCGGAGAACTTTATTCTCAAAAACAATCAACCGCCCCTCATTTTTCTTCGTTAATGTCCATGTTTCACTTCCATACATTAGGACTGGTTGAATGATTGTTTTATAATACTTTATATATTTATTTTATAATAAGGCAAGATACGCTTATAATGAATAAAATGTAGACTTTAAATTTTGAATGAAGCTTTATACAGGAATGAGTTTTATGATGCGTCTTTTAAGTGTAAACGTATATTTTATATGAGTGTCCATCTGTTGCAGGTCAACTTCAGAATGAAATGAGCCTTAATAGAGATTTGAGATATTGTATGCCACTTTAGTGAAACCTGGAACGACATTTTGTGCTGCGTATATCTACCTTGCAAACTACAGACATTTTAATTTGTAACATAGTGATTGTGGTTTTGTCTAGATAACTCACTGCCTTTTAATGGTAAGATTTATAAAACTATAATATCCATATATTTTATGCTAGTGGCAATATGCGTAAATAAATAGTCAACGAGATAGTTATTTAATAAAGTGTGAGGATATACTGATTGTGTTATAAACATCGGCAAATGTATTAAATAATAAAATATTTTTTCAATAAGAACAATCTGAAACATTTATATCTTACATGGTTTCCTTACAGATAAATAATAAATCTAATTTATTCTCGGCCACCTTTTTGTGTATATATTCTCCTTTTTTCTTGGACGTAAAATAAGCACTTTGTACCTTTCCACGGGTGTAAAGTCTCCACTTATTTTTAACTCTTACGTATAATTTCCCCATTTGTGTTTTATAATTCACCTTAAGTGCACTGGGGAAAACATATAGAATATCCTATTTAAATAACACAGTTACAGTTCAATTTGCAAGACAAAGGTTAGCAATCTTTTAAATAATACCGAAAAAGTTATCTGGTATCCAGGTAGAACAACTAAATATCTTTATTTTATGGTAACAATAATATTAAGGAAATTAAAATAAGGTCGAATGGTAATTTCAAATTTGTATAACTTTAAAAAGTCTCTTTGTTCCTAGTACAATACAGTATAGTTTAATTGTTATATAATTTTGTTATATAGGTGCACATTTTATTTATAATAATCAACGCGCTGTCAAAACTGGCTAAATAAAGGTTTAAATTCAAGTATAATCAGGTGACTGCACTTTTGATTTATTGGACGATAGCCGATGTTTTACAATGGAGTGTTTTATTTTGATTTCATTGCTCATTTCAGTTCGACCACATGTCCATTGCCATTTTTTCTGTCCAAATATGACGTCACAAGGTATGTATTAGTTTCTACGTGATGCACTTTAATATTTTGTGGGATAAATTAATTTTTAGGTAGTTGAGACTTTAGTTTAAGTGATACATCGATTCTTTGTCTTATTACAGCACATTGATCTCAAAGGCATATTAAAATTAACACGATACATATATGATCTAACCTTTTAACATTATAACTATAAAAGAATGTTTTTAATACTTTTTTCAACATTCTAGTAGAATTTTTATTTCTTTTCAGCAATTGTTTGTATTCCATTATGAGGAGCTCCTCCTTCAAAGTGTTTAAAAATAATTATTGAATATGATCTATATTATTTACAAATACTTTTCATAAATTATCATGCATAAACGATGTTTAATGAAAATTATAAACAATGATTTAAATTATATATTCAACTTTAGAGAAAAATTCGGTTTAATTACAATGAATTATCGTTTTTAGTCTACTAGCACTTAAAAACAATACTAAATAAAAATAAACCTCTCCAAAGGCACCCAAAAAATTTGGGAATAACTCTGTTAAATAAAGAATTAATGAGACTTGGAATTTTTGTAGAATTTTCATATTGTATTTGATATTAGGACCGATATTGTATTCTATTAGTTTTTTATATCATTGTCATCAATACAGTGACACTAATTTCTGAAACGGAAATAAACCTAAAGATTACGGAAGACGCTAAGGAGCAGGCCGTCTATCGATACAGCCATCTTGGATGATGATGGCGACTCTCCAAGTTACTACTTGCTGTATAGCTGTAACACTAAAATAAGGTGATTGTGGGACAGTGTTACTCTTCTAGCATAGTAGTGTCTTTGGAATAATCATCAATACTGAATTCATCTATACTCTTCTTTTATAAACAACGAACTATTTTAAAATAAACATACGGTCTAATTACTCCAACGAGACATTAACATAACTCAAAGGATGTATCATTATAGAATGGAATTAAATTGTCATGATAGGGCAAAAACATAATAATCCACATATAACATACTTTAACTATGTTTGTGAAAGTATATTTTCAGTGTTGCTACGCACGCTATTGCTAATATTTACAGTCAGGATGACGTATCTAATTAGATGCATGAGAGTTAATTTAAACAAGATTCAATGTGAAATGCATGTTTATAAAATACCGTATCAAGTTTGAAGCTCTCATGACGAAATATAACTCAATATACCATTAATAATTTGGAACGTGTAGGAATATTTCTACTTATAAACAAATGGATTAAGTAAATTTATCCTTCACTTGCAAAATATTTTCTATTTTGCCAACTAGGTGCAATTAAATCAGCGTGGATTTCCATTTGTAATAATTTGTGTGGTAGCTTATCACGAATTTAAAACAATATAACCAAACTGGTAAGTTTGTTTACGTATGACAAGGACGTCTTTGTAACGGACGACAGTAAACACAAATTGTCTTAAGAAACAACATTGAGAAACTGCCTTGGTCTTCTTCACTCCTTCATCCAGAACAAGATACTACACTACTTTAGTCTCCCTACATCATTGCATCCTGATACACTTGTATTTCACTTGAGTAGAACTCCCATTTCGAATAATATTTTTAGTACCTAATAAGAGCTGACAGCCTGGTTCTGGATATAGCCTATCTCATGACATGATACAACAAAGAGGTTGCCAACACAGCAACCTTTACTTAGCGTGAAGGTAACCTGTCTCCCTAACAGAGAGATGATGTGTTCCACTCCTAGGGAAGTGAACAAATATGTGCAAATGGATTCGGGCAATTTTTATTAGGTCTTTTTTGCTGATTATTACAATATTTTCAAGAATTATTACATGTTTTTCATTTAAAATGTATTTAAAAACTTTAATAAACACTAAAAACATTTACATTGGCAATGATTGCTTAATTATGGTTTTTTTTGTGTGAAAATCTGTTTTCTAAAGGGTTAAGAAAGATCTTATTTTAAATGTGAAATGTAAAAACTATGATTGAGGTCTCAATAATTGCCTGAAACAACGCACTTACTGTTAATTTTGAATATTGTCTTTGTATGTAATGAGCCAACTCCTCCTTGTTCACAGTGGCCATGGCCATCAAACGGCTACCCAGCTTTTCTCCTTTAAAATGACTCAAAGTAACCCCTGGAGCTCTGGTACTTATCTTGTGCCACTGACTAAAAATATTCGTCACTTAGAAACATTTTATAGTGGATTCAATATAGAGGAATCTCACAAAAACAATTCGTCACGTAAAATCACTGTATTCCTGCTGCAAATAACATGTTGTCTGACTATAAATTTGAGTTTCAAAGGGTTAATACCAAGGGAAAATCGTATAAAAGTTACTGATGGACAGTATTAAACATGAGACAAATCACGAGGTTGCTGTTTTAAAACCTTTGATTTTCTAAGCATCCAACTGCGTAAATCTCAAACTTCTTAAATAAATATGAATATAAACATTTATTGTGTGTCCGGAGGGTGAAAGAGAGTATATTGTTATATGGTATTTTACTATACTAATTTTCTTGTATAAAATACCACAGGGTTTAATTGTCGGTCCCCTGCTGCTTATGTTATAGGTAAGTGAAAATCAATGCCCTCACTAATTAACGTTAACTCATTTTAATGTTCACAGCATACAATAATGTGTAACTAAAGTCTACGAGAAAATAAATAAATTAAAATTGAATTGAATTAAAGCAAGATAAAAGTGGAATTTAAGCAAGAATGGGGGACGAAACACAGAGATCAACTGCAATTCACGTTTATGGAAACAATAGATTCAAAGCTCAGTCGTTATTTATTAGTGCTAGCGCAATACTATAGTAATAATAAAATTAAATGCTCTGTACCGATTGTATTAAATAGTAATTTTGGGGTAACTGAATTACCGGTGGAAGGAGTAGGCCCAGAAAGAATGATAAGGACTGGACAGTACAAAAAAGCCTTCTATCAGCGAGGCGCGCATCGCAGATGGGAGAGTTTGATAACGAAATTGAGAGGTGGGGTGAGGTAGACGTGCCGTACCTCCCGTCTCAGTTGATCTGTAGTAGTGGTAACGATTAAAGTCTTTGAAAGTGTTTAGAGTTGTTTCTTGCTAATCATCATCGAACCTGCGGGTAAGTGAACTTTTTCTGGAGTTCAGTCAATATTCATTCTTAGTTATTTTGGATAATCTTGGGGAAAGAAATATTGTGAAAATTTAATATAATGGGAATTTAGGAACTTGTCCTTTTGATCTGTGCAATATAAAACTTGTTGGTGCAGTGAGCACATGTATATAAAATTTTATGTTTAAAATACCAAAAGAGTTTTGTGGTTGTTACAGATGCTTTCAGCAATTTAATTCTCTAACACTGAAAATTAATAATTTTCATTCTCTAACACTGAAAAGAAGTAATTTTAATTCTATTAAGACACAGAAGAATTTTTATAATACAAATATTGTTGATATTTAAAGTAAAGTAAAGAAATTAGTAAGAGATTAAAATTGAATTTTGAAGATAAATTAAAGTGAAGAATTACCAGATCAGATTAGAGTGAGAAACTTTTGAATTTAGAAAATTGAATAAAAGACAAGCTGTGAGAACTTTATACACTTTTTGAGTAACGAATATATTACAAGTTTGAACTTAAAAGTCATCAAGAAGTTTTTATTTTAATTTTAAATCCAGTGATTATTTTCAAGAAGAAGTTTTATTTTATTTTGTAGTATATTAATTTCAGAAGATTTTCGTTTCCTTTTTGAACCTTCACAAATCTTAAATTTCAAAGCTAACCCCTCATGTGCCAGTACAACGGTACAGGTCCATTCTTATAATAATTAACTGTATTAAAATAACGAAACAGTATAATAACAAATTCGCAAAATATTCATTTTCATTCTAATAAATAATTTAATTATTTACAGTCTTTCCACATCAAATAAAATATCTTTACACAAATGTTCATTGTTATTTAACTAGAAGAAATTATATAATCAATGTTCATAAGTGTAGAAGTCAGAAAATTGTTCACGGATTAGCTCATGATTTGATCTTTAAAGAGCATGTCACGCCGTACAACATAGCAGCCTCAAAGTTAAAAGTTACAGGCGAATGGTAAAATAATATGTTAAAACATTGGTTTATGTCAATGGAATCCAAAAATATATGCAATCTCATCACGGCACTGCAGTGCTTCACAAATCTTTTACTGTAACCATTTGGCATTTTTTAAATTTCTACAGCTTCCCACATTTAAAATTGCATTCACATTACAAATCATCATAAAACGGTGGGGTTTCACAATGGAATCGGAATTATCAATCCAACTGCTTCGTTTATACTGTCGATAAAAATTCAGAAGCCAAATATTTACAGGGACCGGGAGAGAAATGTGTTTTTGAACAGCACTTCCCAAATTTAAAAAATCCTCAGATCATTTTGCAAAAGATTAAATTTGTATATCTTATTGCAGAAACATGAATTTAGTTTTCGGATTGTTGTCTATATGATCACATGTCTGCGTGGGTCCACTTGGTATATAATAACAGGTGGCCATTTCTAGTTTGACGACAATTTATGGCAACGGAACAGGGAAATATTTCATAATGTTTGGAAATGTGTCTTGCTTAATGAGGACACCTGAGTATAGTCCAGTAGTAGCAATAGCCCAGACATAATTCTCTTGTTATAAGCAAACATGAGGTCCGGAAAAGAATTTATTTCTGAAAACCCTCACCGACTTTCTATTCATGTATTTCTTTTTCGGATAACTAATTCTGATTTCATAATTTTTCTTCTGTCAACAAATATATTTAGTTGTCTTTAAAAATATACTATTAAATACATCCTATTTATAAAAATTAATAGCTTTAACATTATATATTATTATATATTTAATTAAAAAAGTAAAAGCAAATAAAACATTTATGAAAATATTATAATTTAGTGTAACTTTAATATAATTCATTCAGCTATGTGTTTTATAATAAAGAAGGCTCCTTTCAATGCAGATTCCTTAAAAATACAGCTGATAAATGTAAATTCTAAGCGTTTACGTAAAATAAGCTCTACCTTGATTAGGTAAAGATGGTAGCAAAGGAACCTGTCCAATCGGTAAGGTCGTAATCCTAACTTCTCTCCAGAGAACCCCTTTGTATCCAACTTCTTATAACTTCCTCGTTGAATGAAATAAAGCAAGAACGACTAGGGTCATTTGTTCTTGTACAAAACTATTCTTACATATCTTCTGAACTTATACGAAATAAAATTTCTTTGTGACTATAGGGAAGGAAATATGGTTAATACTTATTTTTTTTATTTTTAGATTTCTAGATTATTTTGATTGTTAAAATGTATTCTGTACTAATGGTGTAGATTATAATAACTAAATTTTATAAACGTTACTCTGTACTATATGGTACGTGGTATTCATACCCATTTAAATATAAATATTAAACAATGATTATTTAACAATTTTAAATTAGGACAAATAAAAGGGTTATCTATTGTTATTTATTTTGAAAATTATATAAAAATAACTTATTGCTATTTTCTGAAAGTATATAGTAGTATAAATCAAACTGTGAGTAGTAGGCAGGCCATACCAAAGTCCCCTTTATCTTGGTAATTTCGTTAACTACAAGTAAGTAAAAAGCTCCATTGCATGTTGCGCAGAGTACTATTACAAAGATTATGACAATGATTTTTTAAATTTAAATGCTTGAAACAATAAAGTTTTAATCAGATGAGGAACTCAGTTTGAAAACAACACCCTGACTAGCCTCGAGTGTTTGCTTGTGCCAATAAATTTTGAGGATGAAGCAGAAAGTGTGAAAAATGTAGCGAGCTCCAAGATTTAGTTTAGCAAACAAAAATATCTGTTTGATATCGAAAGTTATCGTCGAATTACTACTGATGATATTACTTTAGCAGTGGCGATAACAACACCCTGACTAGCCTCGAGTGTTTGCTTGTGCAAATAAATTTAAGGATGAAGCAGAAAGTGTGAAAAATGTAGCGAGCTCCAAGATTTAGTTTAGCAAACAAAAATATCTGTTTGATATCGAAAGTTATCGTCGAATTACTACTGATGATATTACTTTAGCAGTGGCGATAACAACACCCTGACTAGCCTCGAGTGTTTGCTTGTGCCAATAAATCTAAGGATGAAGCAGAAAGTGTGAAAAATGTAGCGAGCTCCAAGATTTAGTTTAGCAAACAAAAATATGTGTTAAATATCGAAAGTTATTGTCGAATTACTATTGATGATATTACTTTAGTAGTGACGATTGGAGACATAATCATCATAGAGTATCTTGCCTTCAGAAAAGTGAGTGCTGATATGACAGATGATCAGGCTTTAGCTTTTTTGTACGGACACAAAAATATAGAGTAAGGAGTAGCGAAAGTGAAAATGGAGTTTGCTCAGTAAAAAACATAAAGGTAACGAAAATATTTTATGATTGGCGGGCATTGACTACTAGTTCTACTAGCTGGTACATACGTGAAACGTATACAAATGTACAGTAACCTCAAAACTAACAGCTTATACTGCTTAATAAAGCTGACCGCCTGAATATTAATTTATTAAAATTATATTATTGTATTATTTTAAACTGCTGAAAAAATTAGTAATTTTCTTTTGAAACTAAATTCAATATAAACAAGACCTAAAGCTTAAAAATAATTAATCATAACTCCAGTAGTTTAGGAAAACTAGTGTTACTACATTAAATATATATAAGTAGATATGAATATGCCGGTTCTAGACCACTTTTGGGACAGACCGAAAATCAATATAATTACTGTTTAAAAGACAAAACAATTTACAATACAGTTCTAACATTAAATATGAGGAAATAATTTACATTACAGTTCTAACAATAAATTTGAAGAAACAATTTAAAATACAATTCTAAAATAACTATGATAATCTGTATTCAAGCAACCTTTCAAGGACAATGTGTGGAATTTTCCATGGAATTTATGTTGGCAATACTCGAGTGGGAATTTTTGTGCTACACAATAAAGAATGGCAGCACTAAACCAGATGACACACCATTCTTTCTTCAGTCATTAGAGTGACCGGACACATATTTTCTCTATTATTTTCATTAAAAATTTCTTTAAAAAGTGTTAAAATTCTTTCGAAACTGTTTAATAACGCATTTAAAAATCTTTTCTTCAAAAACTATCCACATCATCAGCTTCAATACTCAGTGAAAATCATCTTATTGGAACATTTCTTCAAGACTCAGTGAAAAGCATCTTCTTTTCATCAAGACAGTTTATAAAGTGATAATCATCAATAAAACATAATTAACCATCATCAAAACGTCTTATTACATTATTTTACGTTACATATGTTACATTGTTTTAATAAAAGTGTAAAACAGTGCATCTCTAAGTAACAGAACGACAAGGAAGCAGCTGTTAACCACAAACCGCTATTTCAAACCACAGCGATACATTATCTGCTGTGTCTACTCTCACTGTCGGATATCTGGATAGACTTCTACAAGTTTACTCAACGATCAAGACTGTTCATTACTTCACTTCAAATCTTTTCAAAATTACCGTCTAGAGCTTCCTACTTCACTTCATAGGTTCAAGAATGAACCTTCAAGAATGAAGATAACAGATGAGTTTTTGAACAATTGAAATTTAACTTTCAATTATAAAAATCCAAATTTAGCTTACACTTACCTTTCTGAACTAATTTCAAAAACCTTTTAAAAAACAATGAAAAATCCAAATTCAAAATTCAATCAGATGACAAAAATTGGCTTACAATTGGCATTAAAACTTCAATTAAAATTAGAAACAAATTGTTTAGACAAAAGAAACTTGAACATGCAAAATTTTATAAATCAAAACTAAAACATTATTGTAACATATTAAAAGAAACGTACTATAAAGAACTGATTGAAAAGTCATCTGATACCAAAATGAAATGGAATATTTTAAACAAATGTATAAACAAATCTAAAATACCTTGTGGATATAAACAGAATGAACAAATTTTTTGCAAATATTGGTTCAGAATTGGCTTCAAAGATTCCAGATCTAGAATATGAAAAACTTAAAACAAATCCGAATTCTATATATCTCTCTGAAATTACCAAATTAGAAATTGAGAACAAAATCAAACTTTTGAAAAATGACAAAGCATCTGGATCAGATAAAATTCCAATCAAGCTAATTAAACGTCTTGTATATGTATTAAGTGAGCCACCAGCATACATTTTTACTTTAAGTATTCAAACTGGTATTTTTCCCGATAAACTAAAAATAGCAACAATCAGTCCAATTTATAAAAGTGAAGGAATTTTATCAGATCCATCCAATTTTCGACCAAACAGTTTATTACCAATAATTAGCAAGATATTTGAGAAATGTTTATATGAGAGATTATATAGTTTTTTTGGAAAAATACAACCTGTTGTCAAGAAAACAATTTGCTTTTAGAATATTAATAAAAATACAGAAGAAGCAATAAATTTAGTTGTAAACAGCATTGATAAAAATACATTAATTACATTTCTAGACCTTAAGAAAGCCTTTGATACTGTAGATTTTAAGATATTACTATACAAATTAGAACAATTAGGAATTAGAGGTAAATTTTTGGACTTATTTGCTAGTTATCTTGATAACAGGTTCTGCAATACAAGAATTGGTAACAAAATTTCAAATTTAGAAAAAATCACCTGTGGTGTACCTCAAGGAAGTTGTTTAGGCCCTCTCTTGTTTTTAATATACATCAATAGTATCACAAATCTAAATTTACATGGTGAACTAGTACTCTTTGCGATGATACAGCCTTAATAGCCAAAGGCAATGAACTATATAAAAAAACAAACGAGGACCTGACAAAAATTAAAAATTTGTTACAACAAAATAAATTAACTTTAAACCTACAAAAAACCGAATATACAGTATAGACTTCTCTAAATCAGACGAACAATTAGATATTAAAAAAAGTTGAATCGTATAAGTACTTAGGCTGTATCATAGATGTAGACTTAACTTTTAATCAACATATCCAGTGTATTGAAAAACAAATTAAAAAAGCTGTTAAACCATTATGTATGTAAGGAAGAAAACTTTAAAAAATCTGTATTTTCAGCATTTGTCATGTCTTTTCTAAATTATTCAATAACCACTTGGGGTAATAAAAATATCTCAAACCTTTCTAAAATTCAAAAACATATTATGAGTAGATTAAGGATAAAAAATATTATATCTTTAGATTCCTTATATACGAGTATAACAGGATAAAAGTAGCCCGTAAAAATAAGTTAGATGTAAGTAGTTTAAGTAACCTTGAATTAGACGTTTTCAACAAAAATTTAAGTGATATAAAATTAAAAGCATACTTTACTTATGAATATATTCCAACAAAAAGTTATTTCAATCTTTAATTCAAAATAATATTAATCTGTTTTCAAAATTCTTTAGGTTTAATTGAGATTACTTGTCCATTACTTTAAAACAGAATTTACTGTAGAAAGTATGGTTTAGTAGTGGTCTCATTGTACCTCTCTAATGTCATTCTTAATCAAGTCATATTCAAGCAATTTTTCAGAAACAACAACATAACAAATCGCGTTTGTAACAGCATTTTGAAAATCCATATTGATAATTATATCGTTCTTTGAATCAGAAATATTTGTCAAACTCTTTGTTGTATCAATGACATAAATGGGTCTATTTGCTATAAATTCTTAGGGATTGTAATACATTTCCATATTTTTGTAGTAAACTTTCTTAAAATCTTGATACATCTGATACATAATTCTGAAAAGACCTCCGGTAATGTTTAAATTTTGTAATTCATCTGGATAATAAGAACCATTCAATTTTACTCTGATATTTTTTACATTCAAACTATCGAACTTTGAAGGATTTTTTTCTTGATTATTCGGTCTATCTGCTTGAAAACCTATAATAACAAACTTTGGATTGAATATATTTCTTTAAATATTTGTGATATCGAACGAATAAGTTGTTCCAGTAATACCTTTTTGTTCAATACATTGCCAATCTAGAAAATTAAACATAATATTTTGACTTTTTGTAATTTCATCAATCTACCTAATTTTACTCGTGGTTTTATAATCAATCATCGGAACTCTATTGAAAAACTCGTTAATTGTAATTTTGCCATCAACTGGCATATCATTTCCAGTTTTTGTTTTTAATATAGCATCATAATCTTCAGCTCTTATGAAACTAATGTAAAATCCACCTTTGTAGATTGGAAAATTGACATTTTCAAAGAAACCTAAGCCGAAATGTGCTAAATCACCGACCGCTTCAAATTGTCCAAATTTAAAAGTTGATTAAAAACTGTTTGAAAATACATCACTTTTGGAATAAGATATGGTTCCTTTAATAGTACTTCATTGACCACAATTTTCAATTTCTTCTATCAATTTATTGTGTTTCCTTACTTCAATTTTAGAGAATAAAAATGGTACGAAGTTATCAATCAATCTGACATCATTTGTTCTAAGATATGCTTGACCATCTTGTTTTGTTAAAGTTCCAGAAATATAAAACTGGAAGTTAGACGAACAAAAATTATCTCCAAAATCAATATTAAATTCAGTTCTTTTATTCGGTTCATTCAAATGTTGTTTACTAATTGGATAGAAATTTTTAAACTCCGCCCTTTCAATATCACTAGCATATTTTCTGTAGTCCGCCATTTACTCGTAATAAGAGAAAATTTAGAAATTTTAAACATCATGTATAAGAAAGATATCATTTTTTCATCGATCTAATGTACGTTTTTATAAGAAAAGATATAAATTTTAGTCATTTTTAATGATTGCTGCTTTTTAACTCTGCTCTCGCAATATCATTTGCATACTTTCTGTAGTCAGCCATTTATATAGAAAAAATTTCAAATTTTTAATAAAATTTATTCATAGTTTTTAAAAGAAATGATACAAGTTTTAATAAAATAATGCACATTATTAAAAATTCAATATATGCCATTTATTAGTGATCAATTTCATCATATTCAGGATTCTCTTCCTTAAATTTTGCAATTTCGGCCACATATTTCAATAAAATCTGCACAGGATAGTAATCACTATCTATAATATTATTCCAATCAGCTGTATCTTTATTTTCATCCAAAAACTTTATACTCAAGTGTTGATAGAGACAAAGAACAGACATATGATCTTTTAATTGATAATGAATATTTTCTTGAATAAACTCTAATGATAAAGTTTGATATTTAGCAATGTTATACCAATTCAATTTGTTTACGTATAATCTCATCATATCTTCGGATAATTAATATTTTTAAGAAATATTATCCCAATGTTCTTTTTTCAAATCTCTTTCGTGTTGCATTATAAAAAGATCGAAAGCACTGTAATGTCCTGCCATCTCTATTTATCAAGAAAAAATTTCAAAATCAAGTTTTTATAAATTGGCTCTTTTTAGTGTTACATTCAGCACATTTTCCAGATATTCTCTTAACTCCATTGATATTTGCGTAATATTTTATATCATTTGTTGCAGTTTTTTGCCTTACAACTCACACAATATATGAGTGCCATTTATAAAGGAAAAATTTAAAATTATTCATCATAACCATCTAATCCATTAAATCTGTTGTCTATGTTTTCAAAAGTTTTATTAACATCTTCTTTAAATTTATTAAACTTTTCTTCTAGTTTATTTACTTTATCGAGATATAAATAATGTTTTTCATCTATTCTTTCAAGTAGTTTACCATTACTTTTTAATCCTTCACGAACCTTTTCGTGATAGGTATGAAAATCTTCCTGAATTTTTATAACTGTTTCACTAACATTATTTTTATATGCATTAAAATCTTGCGCAAGTTTTATAACTTTTTCATTAATTTCACCAACATCGTCTACTGATCTTTTATTTCTTTCTTTAAGTTTTTCATAGACTTCTGTTGTAAAATCTTTAACATGTTGTTTATGATTCTCATTATTTGGTTCAGTTCAACAAACATTTTAATATGATCATCTAATTGTTCTTTTACGATAACACCAAACGGATAAATTCCCTTACTAACGCTGCTAAGTCTTATTCCTTTAAAATCTAAGGCATTTTTAACATTTGGATCATGTAGATCAACAATATCGATGTTTTCTGATAATTTTAGAGGTTTTAAAATTTGTTCTTTAACAACAACATCATGTTTGTCAATACCAGGTCAAACACCGACAATTCTTTTTTATTAACCAAACTAACATAATTCTTTTCAACTTTGATCGCTTCAGTCATTTTATCAGCTTTTTCGATATGAGATATTAAATTGTTAAATATTATTTTGCACCATCTTCAAATTCTTTTTTCAATGTTTTTATTTTATCAGCAACTTCATTTGAACTAATGAAATTTGCATGTTTGTTATCATATTCTGCTTTAAAATCTTCAATCTCGACAGCAAACATATCTGAATCTGGAAGGTTTTGTAATAAATTTTCTAACTTGTTATCAAACTCATTTCTCAAACTATCAAAATTCAAACTATTATCTACATTTTGAATACTTTCTGTTTTAATTTGTGTACCAAATACATCAAAAATGTTTTGTGAATCCATATTTATTAAGTAATAATTTGTTAACAACTTCTTTAAAATCTTTACCATCAGTCAACTCATTCAAAACAAAAACACATAAATGACCACACATTGGGGGATCTTTATAGTCTTCAATTTGAGAATCATTATAATAAAGGTTTGATTTTTTCAAATATTGGATCAATTCTCTCAATCTCTCGGTGGTTTGTCCTCAATTCTTCCATACGATTCAAAATAATATGCATTCTTATCATTTTTATAATAGCAAATCCAATGCGTTCCACTTCCCATAATCGAGTCTAAATTCACAATTCCACATTCAAATTTCTTAACTTTTTCAAGTAATGTATCACACATGAAAATTCTTCTAAAATTTTTAATGTTTTTTGCAGATTTCTTCCAATTCCCCGAATGTTAATGGTTTGATTAAACTTTTTTTTTATGTTTGAATTAACATAATTCAAATTTTTTTCATCTAATCCAGATCCTGTAACATCTTCCAACTCTTTATATAACCAATTTAAAATATTTCTAACAATAGGAATCACATCTTTTTTTACAATTGGAGCAGCTTTTCTAACATATGGAACAACATTTTTAACAACTGGAATATTTACTCCAAAATCTAATAAATCTTTCAAAAGTCCACCATTTTTGAGTTCTTTCAACTGATTATAAGAAACGTCTGTTCTGGTTCCTTTATTGTTTTTCTTATGTTTTTCGAGTTTATTGTATTGTCTATTTGTTAAAAATATCTTATCTTCGCCATTTTTTAGTTGATCTATTTTAAATTGAATACTAACAGGTATTTTCTTCTTAAAAGCGGATTTTATTTTCTCTTTCTGAGTTTTACTGAAATCTGAGTTCACCTCCATTTATATAGCTAAAATTTCAAGTTCTCTTCGATTCCCAATCCTAGTTTTCTTTTTAAAAGCATTGCTCCAGCTGTTGGAAGAGCAATAAATCTTTCACCTAAACTAGCATCTTTTGATAAAAATCTATCCATTGCTTTATCTTGCAAAACTTTATCTGCAATATGCCTAGAATTTGTGTCTCTATGTTTTGCATAAAAAACGTCGTGTTCCATTGCAGCTTGATCTATTTTATTCACACCAGGATCTCCTCTTTTTAGTCTTTGTTCAAGCTTTGTCCCAGGCCCCAGATATTGATAACCTGGTACGTGTAATTCAAAAGGTGAATTGTTGATAAAATCATTCAAAAGTCCACTACCTCATGAATCATAGATGAACTTATTGCGGGCAAAATTCGTTTTAAATATTTAATTTCATCAGGTTTTTCAATCATTTCATCAAGTTTGTTCGAAATAAAATCTTTTATTGCTTTCTTTTCGTTCAAAAAATTGTTATTTCCAGCCTTTTCTTGAGCATAAATATAATTAACAATTCCATCAAGTTTTGTAAAATCATCGATATATCTGTAGTCAATCTTATTATCACTGTACTTTCTTACACCAGATCCTTCGATTCGTTTTTTCCGAAATTGGTTTAATTAAATTCATATATTTTTTACCTCTACTTGATTTAGGCTTTTTATTTGATGGATCATTATTTTTGTAAATTGAATCAGATTTCCATAAAATTTTAGTATACTTTTTTAAATCCTCTTCAGAATATAAATCGTCTTTTGGAACATCATTGTCTCTTAATAATCTCCACAATCCTTGAGTACCTTCATACGTTTTTTCATTAATAATTATATAATTATTTTCAAAATTCACGGGTAAATTTCCAATCATAAATCTCTTCTTCTTCTTTTTTCTATCCCAATACAAACCAAATTTATCATCTTTTGCTCTAGGAAGGAATTTTTGACCAATTTCACCAATTATTATATCCGTTGTCCAAGGACTTATTGGTTCAACTATTGTAGAGTCTTCAATGATTCGGGGTCTAAATGGTGTAGAAGATGGTAGTTTTGGCAATTCAAGCTCTTCAGATTCGGGAATTGAAATATCAGCAAATTGTCGTACAACTGGAACTAAATCCATCATATTTTTATTTTGATTTAAAACATTTTCAATTTTACCTTCAACATTTTTAATTACAGAAGTTACAGGTTGATTAGTTTTTTGAAGAAATTCTTTTTCTTTTTTATCAATTCTAATCTGTTCTTTAAATTCTTTGATTAATTTCTTTTCGATTTGATCAAGTTTTTTCGCTTCTTTAGAAGTTACGTTCGCCATTTAATTAGAAATAATTTTTGAAACGTGAACGTGAAACGTAAAAAACGATCACACGTTTATATTAGAAAATTTATTCAAATATTTACCATTTTTAGGCTTCAAAGTTAGATTAATTGTTAAAAATCCGTAGTCTTCTTTCCAAATTTTATCACATAACTCATTAAAGTGGTTAAAACTTATATCAGATCCCACATAATTGTTGTAAATCTTTCACGAATAGTGATCATCTTGCTTAAAAACACACAACATATTCAAATTATTTCTTATAACTTGTTTATCAATCTTTGAAAAGCATTGAGAAAGATAAATGCAAGAGATATTTTTATGACGAGACATTACGAAATATTCCTTAATAACGTCTTGATTTTCTAAAATACAATAATCGAAAACGATTAAAGAATAGTGTTTACATTCGCTTAATGGAACTATGTGATCAGAAGCATTATAAAAATGTGATAATTTTTTTGTTTAAGTTTTTCTCAATATTTTCAAATCTTTGTTGTAATTTTTTGTATGCATCTTGTTCTAAAGATTTACTAAAAACATATAAATTTGAATAGGGAATTAATCTATTATAGATGAAATGCAATAATAAAGTTGTTTTTGCACATCCACTTGAACCAACAATTAACAATCTGATTGGTTGATCTTTCTTATTTTCTTCAAACGTTTGAAGTTTTATCTGATCTTTTTGTTTTAAAACTATCTCCATTTAAATAACGAAAATTAAACTGTTCAAATTGACTTCAGAAAGCTCTAAATTAGTTTTAAACTTAGAACACCCTATTCATTTAGGCGAAGAATCAAATTATTTTATCGGTTTAAGTGGTTTTTATTCTGATAATTTTGTAATAAATATTAGTGAAAGTTCTCCTTATTGTATAGGATTTAGTGAGAAGAACATAACAAAATACTATGGTTTAAACAAAGGATATTATACCTTCGATCAAATAAAAAATTCCTTTAAAAACTATCTGAAAACATTCAAACAATCAGATAAATCTTTAAACTTTAACGAAAACAAGTTTGAAATGCAAAACAATTATCTCTTTAACAAAATTCAAATAAAATCACCAGTGAGAATAATGTTTTCAGCAATTATAGTAGATTTATTAGGGTTTATTCAAGATACTATTGAACCAAATCAGGTACATTTAGGAAATACAACGCCAAAATTTAGACCGTTCGATGTAATTGAAGTACATGGTAATCTCGTTGAACCTAGTTTTGAAAATCCATTCTGAACATCTTCAAGAAGAATCTGAAATTTTATACACTTTTTTCCCAAATGTTGCTTATGGATCAAAAATCTGTGAAAAACCGAATGAAATCGATTATATTCCAATTAGAAAAATATTAAAAGAATTCAAAAAATCGTTCTGACTATTCAAGACTCTGAAAGAAATTTATTGAATAATTAGAGTAAAACAACCGTATATTTGAGATTGAAAAAGGAATAAAAATGAGTTGAAAATTATGATATATTTTAGTATTTTATTAAAAAATTCTGTGGGGGTATTTATACCACCACAAAATATATTAAGGAAAACACTATTTTTGTTAATGAATCTAGTCTCTATTCTTTAACATTAGAATATGAAAATACGAATAAAGCTATTATAAATAATGTCGATAAAGACGAGAAAATTGCATTTAAATTTATAAATTACAAGAGTCTGTCCCATAGACTCTTTCAAAATCTTCATCCTGACACTGTTTTTGTTAACGAATCTGGACTTTATTCTTTAATTCTTAGATCTAATACAATAGAAGCAAAAATCTTTCAAAGTGGGTTACGAAAGAAGTTTTACTCTCCATTAGAAAATTTGGTGAGTACAAACTTGAAAACAAGATTAAATATTTAGAGGACGAACTAAAACACTTGCAAATTAAAGATGAAATAAAAACGGAAATAATCGCCAAACAAAGTGTAGAAATTGACTTAATGAAACCAGACCTTGTTTGTAAGGATTTTGATAAGAAAAAACTCCATGTTTTTGTGTTAATAAGAATTATCACATGTGGGAATATCCTTATTACGTTATCAGAGCTCAAAAAAGAGAAATACCAAAACGATTGAAAGAAATTGAAATTGATTACCCAGAAATGGAGATTTTATTAAGACATCCAAATATTATAAATCTTTATAATCAAATGAAAGAATCTTTAAATATTTTTTACAACGGAAATCATTTTACCACAAATATGACAGAATCTCGACTGATTTATAAGATATCTAAATTACACGATGAAAATGTTAATACATTTTATGAAACTCTCGAATTATGATGTTTTGTCTGTAAATGATTTTGAAGATAAGGTAACCATTGAATGACTCGTCCACACTCGCAAAGATTCGGTTTCTTTTGACTTTTATGAATAATTCTTACAGCACAATTTTTGCAAAAAGCATGTTTTTTATCTTTACTATAATTCCAATCGTAAAATTTGGAAATATCCTTAATTGCTTTACAAACGCAACATTTTGTCTCTTCTAACGTAAAGTTTTCTATTTTATCGTATAAATCTCTCTCATACTTACTACGACAATCTTTACACATAGACCCTATTCCTCCTTTTTTAGTTTTATTTTTATGAAATTCTTCAAAATATTTATATTCTTGACAAATTGTACACTTCTTTTGAGCCTCCATTTATAACGAAAAAAATACAGCTTTGACTTTCTCAATTCATATTCGTAAAAACTTCCAGTTATTTCTTCATTATTTAAATCTTTTATACTATAAGTTACATGATCTGTGTTATTAATTTGATAAATCACAAGATTTCTCTTGACCAATTGTTCTTATATTTGTTCGAAAATGTTTGTTTTTTACTAACAATTCTTACATGATCATTGACTTTAAATTTAGTTTTCGTGTGAATTTCTGGTGGAATATACTTGAAAACTGTCTCTAATAACTCCTTTTCTGCATCTTTATCTACATCTTTAGACTTCATTTTAATTGTGCTATGAACAGTATTATTATAATTTGAAACTATTTTTTGAATAATATCGATCCATTTAAAGTTGTTATTAATCTCAAAAATTACTTTCATTCTTTCATTTTGAGTTCTGTTATATCTTTCTAAAATACTTGATTTCTTTTCGTCTTCAGCATGATAAATCTTAATGTTATATTTCCTCAAAACATCGTTAAATTCTTTATTTTTAAACTCTAAACCCTTATCTGTATGGAGAAGATTTGGAGCTTTGTGATTGATTTTAATTGCATCTTGCCTTATATCTTCAAATGCTTTAGAAACATCTTTTCCATTTTTTCTTTTAATCGCTCTTGACCAAGCATATTTTGAGAAAGTATCTATAACATTTATCATATACTTAAATCCATCATTTTGATCCGAATAATTAGACATTATAACTAAATCTGCTGCCCATAAATCATCAATTCCTAATGTTATAATTTTTCTCTTTTTAAATTACTTTCGTACAGGTGCATGAATTTCTTTAGCTTCAATGTCTATTTCCTTTCTATTCTTCGATTCTTTCTTAACAATTACTTGTTTTTCTTTTGGATTATTTATAAATTTACTCTTATTTGTCTTACATTTTAAACATTTCGCTGCAATTCTATACAATCCGTTTTGAGTTTGAACAATTTTAGAATCTATATTTTTAGTTTTTTTCTTAAACTTGTGACAATGTATTAAATCATCTTCTATTTATATATCAAAGTTTCCAAGTTTATTTAATTCATCTAATATATTAGAATTCGATTCATTTTTATAGCCATACGGTACTGTTTCGATCTTATTTTCTAGGATAATTCTGTTATCATCTAATATATCAGATTTCGCTTCATTTTTATATCCATATGGAATAGTTTCGATCTTATTTTCTAGGACAATTCTCTTATCATCCTTGGAGCACAATGCTAGTTTGTTGATTGTTATCGTATATAGTTCATGTTTATAGCTTTTTATTACAGTCATTTCCCAAAATTCATTTTTATCTTCAAACAAATATCTCTTTAAATTATCGATATTTATTGTTTTGTTTAATTCAACACTTATTTACAAAACTTCTTTTAATTCCTTTACACCTTACTGGATTTTTATCTAGATATTTGTATGAGTACATCTTTGATCACAATCCACAAAATTCTTCTAATATCTCGCCATTAAGTTCGTCTTTGAATTTCCCTATTACCTTCTTATTTTTAGTAGTGAAACATTCGTGATCTTTTGGATAATCGCTCGTATCAAAGTCATCAATATTTTCTTTAATAATCTTATAAGGATCTCGTTTCATTTCTAGGAAATAGCTGTCTGTATCCATGTAACACAGATTCAAATCTGGATCATATTTCTTAAGTTTGTCGTAATAAAACTCGTACATTAACAATTTTGATATGTGAAGGAAACAGGATTTTTCCGGACATTTGCCATCGTTCAGTGAAACAAGAAAACAGTAAACACTACGTTTCGAGATCTGCCATCTTGTTTTAGCCAGCCGTCACGATTGCCATTGGCTAGTCCCTCTGGTCAGTCGTAGGTGGTTAGTAGAGACGAGTGAAGACGTATTGTGACCTGTATTCCGTAGTTTAGTTTTAATGATTAGTGTTTTGTATAGTTTTGTATTAAGTGCATGTCTTTAGTGTTAGTGAAGTTGACAACAACATGTAGGTTGTGATTCCTGACTTAGGCGTGCCACAACGCTTTAGTAAGATTTGTTTATTTTAAACCTAATTTGTAATTATGTATTAGGTTAGTTCTTTACCTGAAGAAGAGATCAGATTGCAGATCTCGAAACGTAGTGTTACTGTTTTCTTGTTTCACTGAACGATGGCAAATGTCCGGAAAAATCCTGTTTCCTTCACAATCCTTCCATCGTCAAAAAAAAACCTTTAAACAAAGAATTTTGATATGTCAAGAACTGAAAATCCTATGTAGATCGGTTTGTTAAATTTCAAATTTCACCTTTTGTTTATACATGTGACTCGCTATGCAGTTGTCGTCAAAGATATTAAAGCATTTGAAGTTTGTTTTCTTAGCTTGTTTCATCGAAAATTCTTCATTTCCAAGTTTGATATCGCATCTATTTCGTACATTTTCCATTGATTTTCCAAAAACTGAGTTGTTCATCAGCTTGTAAAAGTCCTTTTCGAAGTCACTTGTAGCCTTGGTTCTCATTTTTGTGTTAAAATAAATGTATTCTTTCATAAAAGGCTTCTGATCGAATGCAATAACTCTATTCACATGTTTTAACACCATTCCTTCTTCCAGATAGAATTTCAAATTTCTTGAATGAACAACGTATTCAGTTTTATCTAGTAAAGTTGTGCAAAGTTTCTTGTTAAAATGTTCAGGAGCAAGAGGCAAATCCTTGTGATTTTCATGTAAATTCGTTGGATATCCTAGATCAACTTCAAGAATATAGCCATAATCTTCTTCTCCAGTGAGTTCTAAAATTGTTTCTTGCCATTCTGCAGTTGTGTAAGTTTTCGGATCCATCCACTTAATATCGCCATATGGTAAATTTTGTGATAAAGCCCAACCATAAAGGTTGTTTGCATCGACGTATAACACATAATTTTCAGGTTTGGTCTTCGAAATCTTTCAAATATTTGATATTTGCTTTCACATATCGTTTAATACATTGAGAAATTCCTCCACGAATGCCTTTTTCAATCATCAAATACATATTATAATCGTGTATTAGTTGAAGCTCGATTTTCGTTAATTTTAGCATAGCGTCCCATGCGAGACTTAGAGCTGTTAGATAATGTGCCGGATCAAGGTTATAGCAATTTAAGCAAATATTTCTGAAATTTTCAAATATATCAGCGAGCAATAGTACATCTTGGACATTGTACAAATCAGAGTAGTTTCCTAGATTTTTCACTTTTAATTTGTTCCATACATTTAAATAGTGTTGAAAATCTTTCTCAGATATGCTCTCATCTGTCAAAAGTGAATAGAAATCTTCAATTTTCAGCTCTTTTGTGTAATCAAGTTTTTCAATACTATCGATAAATTCGTAAGGGAATATGCCTTTTCCAGACAATATTTTAAAAATCTCGTCTTCGTCATTTGGCAGTCTTGTTAAAATTTCATTCAATATTCTTCCATCCTGTATAAAATGATTTGTATTTTTGAAGACATCTTTCTTGAGGTTTTTAGCTAACTTTTCAATATACGATGCCATAAATCTAAATGTGTCTACGAAGGAAAACATAATAAATTTTCTAGGCTTATCATTGTCACACTCATAGCCATATCCAGAATTTACAGAATAATTGATATATTTTTCATCTGTGTTTGCGATCAAATCAACATTTCCATATTGTTTAACCAATTCTTTTATGTACAAATGAGTATCGTAATTTGACATATTGTGACAGAAAACTGGAATATTTTGTGGAAGTTTGAGATTCAGATTACAACATAAATGAGCTGCGCCTCGAAATTTGCCGGTTAAATGACAATGATCTCTTACCTTATTAAAACTCTTATCTTTATAAATATCAGGAGTAAAACCAGTTGATGATTCACAGATATGACAAACGTTTGAATTTTGATAGGAAATTTCTTCTTCTTCAGTTAATTTCATAGGCTTCATGTTCTTTGAATTATATTTTTTCGCTATATACTTCGATAATTTATTGAGCTCTTCAAACAATTTTGTAGGAACATTTGGCAAATCTTTTTCATTTTTGGCTCGATAACATATCGGTTTGTACATGCGATTGGTCACATTTGACACCAAATAAAGAGTAAAACCATAAGGAATATGCTTCTGAATCTTGGTTGTAGCGGATATTTGTGGATTGTTCTTGCAGGTCGAAATTTTCTCTAATATGCTTTCAACATCCATATAAATAACGTACGGATGGCTAAACTTATTTTGATAATTAGTAAAGTAAGTTGTTTGTCCTGGAAATGGCATAATTGGCTTACAAACTTCATGTTGCTTACAAATTTCTAAATGATCAGTTAAATCTCCAGATTTGTAGAAATGGCTCAAACATCTTCTACACAAGAACATCTTGTGAGCATTTTTTGATAATTGAGAACTCGCTAATCTACTTAAATCTGTTATTAAAGTATATTGGGATTTATCATCTTGTTTAAAATACAATAAATCGATTTCTAACTCGGCATTATAAACTGCGGAAATTTGTAACGAAACAACCTTAATATTTTCATCAAAACTGTAGACATTGATAGACATTTTACGATACTTATACTTGGAATTGTAACTTCGTTTTTAAAATAACTGCATATCTTTTAAAAACATTAGATACTCAAAGCCCGAAAATATCTCGTCATTTACAAATTTTTCATATTGTTTTGCTCTGTCAACATGAGTCTCGGGTTTTTCAATAGCACATCGGATAGAATAAATAAAGCAATAATCATCTTTGTTTTTTATATTTATACAAGCTTTTTTATCTTTGATTTTCTTTGGTAAATCTATATATGATCCTGCGTTCATCATTTCGTGTTTATTAATGCTCGAAACTAGTTGTTTGCAGCTTTTAAATGTCCATCCAGAACCCTTATTTGGATGATTTATTTGTTCCCGATGTGTTAATTTATTAAATTGTTTAGTGATAAAATCGTTTACATCGAAGATTTCGTACGCTTTACAGTAAAATACATTGGACATATTTGTGTTTCACCGTTCACTAAAGTTCGTTCATATTCGCATTCCAAAGAGAGATAACCCTTCATATTTTTAACATTTTCTTGAAATTTTTCTATTAAACTTCTGGCCGCATTACAGAGAGATATTTATAAATTGACATAAAATTATCGTTTAAATTTGTTAAAATGTATTGCTTAAATAGAGCATGTATAGATGATGAAACTTCGACATTAATGATATTTTCGGATTTTTTGTTAAGAGTTTTGCCTATTTCTTTGATCATTTCAGACTTTGTTTTATCGTTTGTTTCAATGGATAGTTTTTCAGCGATTGAATGAATTTTTTCATCATTAAATAGATTTAGATCTTTCTTTTAAACTTTGAAATTTTTCTTTAAGTCTCTTAATTTCTCAATATTGTACATATTTTGATAGTTATCAATCTGATTCTCTTTAGCCCATAGTCTTAAATAATTTAATTCTTTTTCATAAATATCTTTACTTTTCAGATGATTCTTTGACTTATAATGTCTGGTGTAATAATGTTCAAAAACATCTTTTTTGCAGTGGGGGCATGATATCTTTTTGCGCTGCATTTAAAGAGGAAACATTTTAACTAGCGATTTTCTAAATTCCAGTTTCTGTAGCGATTTTTCGGGGGGTGACGTTCAAATTAGCAACTTTTAAGCTAAAAATTCGCAATAATTAGGGATAATTCAGTAGATTTTAAGGATGTTTAAAAAAAAACTCTAGTACCAGTTTGTATGTACCTTAAAAAGTTGCTAATTTGAGCGATATTTCTCGGGGGTTCGCTGTAGAATTGGAATTTTTAAAGGTCGCTGGTTGAAGTTTCTCTTCTTTAAATGGAGCTACTAAAGGAATTAAATGAGGTTGGTGATTTAAAGTTCAAAGAATATAAGAAATTAATGGAATTAGAAGAAAATAAGAAGTATAAAATCATGAATTTGGAGAAAATGAAAGATAAATTCGGGCTTACAATCATAGCAGAATTGGAAGATTTCAAAGTACATTTGCCAAATAGATTTTTGACTGTTTTGGATGAAAAAAAGATTAAAGAATTAAATAAAAATGATAAATTACACTTGACTGTTACTGGGAAAAAGACAATAAGAAGAAAAAGACAATGGTAGCACATTCACCCGGCAAGTGAGAGATCCGGGTTCGACTCCCGGCAGAGCAAGTACTTTTTGTGATTCAGTGTTTATTTAAATTAAATAAGGCTTTTGCCATTTATACAATTTAATGTAAACAAAAGTCGTTTGACAGGTATTTGGTCTTCCGATCATATGTTAGTTTGCCTATTTAAATGCATATGTGACAGATACGGCCAAAATACAAAATAATTGAATCGGAAAAAGTAAGCGCTCTGTGGTGTAATGGTAGGACATTCACCTGGAAAGTGAGAGATCCGGGTTCGACTCCCGGCGGAGCAAGTACTTTTTGTGATTCAATGTTTATAGATATAAAATAAGGCTATTGCCATTTATACTATTTAATGTAAATAGAAGTCGTTTGACAGGTATTTGGTCTTCCGATCATTCAATGTTTATTGAAATATATATATATATATATATATATATATATATATATATATATATATATATATATATATATATATATGTATGTATGTATATACAAACACACACAAAATAACTTTTCAAATTAATATCACTTTTTTAACATTCAACCACTTTCAAGAAATATTTTTAATTCCAAAAATGTTTATATCACGAAATATTGTTTCGAACTAGGTAGTTAGACCTGATATATCAAATAGACCCAAGTTTGCAAATACGTATACATTGGTAGCCAAATTTATATAATTTAACCACCTTTATTTGACCTATTGCTTAGAGGATGTTTTAAATACATATTAAATATTACAATATTATTCCAAGGGAACTGTCTCGTGGTACTTTCTGCTTTACTAATCATAGGTCTTATGTTTTTAAATGTATTCCTCATATACCTATTTTTAATGTCGAGAGAATCCATCCTTGGTTCGGAAACTTGTACCGTACCGTACTTAATTAATGCACCTACAATCTACATCCAAACTGGCTGACGGAGAGGAGCAGTATAATGAATGGAGTGTATAAACTAGTGCAACTGAAGTCCTGAGCATGTACCGTAGTTAATTAATGCACCTACAATCTACATCCAAACTGGCTGACGGAGAGGAGCAGTATAATAAATAGAGTGTATAAACTAGTGCAACTGAAGTCCTGAGCATGTACCGTACTTAATTAATGCACATAAAATCTACATCCAAACTGGCTGACGGGGAGTAGCAGTATAATAAATAGAGTGTATAAACTAGTGCAACTGAAGTCCTGCGCATGTACCATACATAATTAATGCACCTACAATCTACATCCAAACTGGCTGACGGAGAGGAGCAGTATAATGAATGGAGTGTATAAACTAGTGCAACTGAAGTCCTGCGCATGTACCGTACTTAATTAATGCACCTACAATCTACATCCAAACTGGCTGACGGAGAGGAGCAGTATAATGAATGGAGTGTATAAACTAGTGCAACTGAAGTCCTGAGCATGTACCGTACTTAATTAATGCACCTACAATCTAACTCCAAACTGGCTGACGGGGAGTAGCAGTATAATAAATGGAGTGTATAAACTAGTGCAACTGAAGTCCTCCGCATGTACTGTACTTAATTATTACCTCGTTGCTTCCTAGTAATTTTGTCCTTTCTATCCGTTTAACTTTAATACTAATTATCATTATCTCCAGATTTTCTCTCTGTAAAATAACTTACAATCCGTTTAAGAATTCTGGTGCATTAGGCCAAATTATTGGTCATAAACCGTTTGCTCTATACGATTATATTAGTACAAAGCGAGTCTGTCTGTAATAAACAAACTTCTCATTACTACAAATAGCGCACACGCACAGTGTTTTATTCAAATGCTTAGGTTTTATTGTTTTTTAAAGGGCTAATTTCAATCAAACTTCTTTAATATTATAAGAGGGTGTTTTTAAATAAAAAATAAACGTAAATCTATCTTCTGCTATTTTTAAACTGACTTAATAAAGAAGAACTTTGTACACTTTTAGTTTATATGTTACTTTTTTTATATGTGTTCACTAATTTTTCTGAAACTACCGAACTGACATTTATGAATTAATAAAATCTGTTAAGTTAAAAAGGGCTGCCAGTGAAGTGAAGAGTAACTTCACTTCAATTACTAAGGATATTACTAGTATCTAAACAGAAACATTGAATATCCACGCATAAAAGCACAAAGAGGTATCATGACAACATTTTAAATATAGATAAACCATTTTCAAAACCTGTGATATTTTAGGTTATTGTAAAAGCATAGTTCAGTGTACAGCAAAAGGTATCCTAATATATATACACCTGCAGCTTACCTGTAGGTTTTGTCCCAAGGACTACTTTGGGCAAACCTTAAATTCTTTGCAGGTAAAAATCACCGATCACCGTTTTACAATTAATCACAAAACGAAACAAAAAAGCAGTCTTACACGCTATTCGCCATAAAAAAGCTTTGAGGAATTATATTAACTAAAAAAATATAAACCTTGAAGAAATAGCTGTCAAAATGATTTGAATCTAAGGAATAATTAATTGGCGCACCAGTTTCTGTTAAAATCAAAACAACAACATTGACTTAACATTTGCTAAATTATTGTTTCCCACTTAAATCTTTATATTCTGATCTAAAAATTTAACTCAATTCAAAATTATATTGTGCTACATTATTTTTTAAATCACCAACTAATCGAAACTTGTTTGAATGTAAACATTTTTATTTACATTTAGAAAGTTTGTTAATAGGTGTTTCTTCTTTTGTTTGTTTATTTTGTTCAGTGTGCGTTTATACAGTGTATTTGAGAAAGTTGCAATTACAATGCAATATTGTACAATAAATAATTGTAATTTTGCTTTTAAAACTGCTGTAAGTGAAAAAAAATATATACACACACACACACACACACACACATATATATATATATATATATATATATATATTTATATATATATATATATATATATATATGTATTTATATACAAATTGTACACATACCTCATACATACAATTTTTTATATATACGTCCATCCATTTTGCAATTTCCACACCTAAAGCAACGGATTCAATTTTATTAGATGGTCTCCTATTCGTATGCTAGAAACTGGTTAACATAATCAAACAAACTGCTTTCTTACTAACATGTAATCAGCCACGTATCATGGCACATTTAGACATCGATATTTCCAAGATACAAAAGAACGGCATAGTTAAATATTTCTTAACGTCTAAAGTTTTTGAAGGGTATTAGGAATTAGTTATTTTTGAAGTTTCAGGTTAAATATAAATCAATTTTGCTTTCATGTGATGAAATCAGAATTACCACTAAGATATCTGTTAGAACCTATAGAGACGTATTAAAAAGTTATAAAAAAAAGTACGCTTATTATATATATATATATATATATATATATATATATATATATATATATATATATATATATATGTATATATATATATATCCATTTTTGGACGTTAATAAAGTATGGTTATTATAATGAACGATTTTATACTCATTTTTATTTTACTACTAAAACTTATTTCATATTAAATGTACAAATTAATATACCCCGTGAAAGCTACTAGCCATTGCTTTAATGGTTATTACAAATAATATACGTTATATGTAGCATAAATATTTACATTTTTTTATTTTTATTTATCTATAACCATTGGTTATTATTTAGTGTTATACTGTTGAGCTGTGAAGAAAATGGCTGATTTATTATGCTTGGGACTAAACTTATATTGCGGTATTATGCATACCGAAAGTATTATACTGTATACATTGCGATATATACATTTGTCTGAATCCAATTATCCGTGTTGTGTTTTAGCATTTTCTCCCTTCACTGCAACAAGTAATTAGCCATGTAATAGCCTGCCAATTGTGAGGTAAGAAGTGGTTAAATGAAGTGCGCTGAGGCAAGGAGCCAACTCGTATATCATGGGCTGTATTGAATGATAGCTTGGCGCAGGCTGAGGGAAGTAATGTTTGCTCTCTGTTCACTAACAGATAAATACACCACTAATCTCTCACCTGACTGGAGTCTAGATTGCTACAAAACCTTTTGGCATTTCCTTCGGTGCATTCGTTCAAACTGATATCAACAAGAAAGTAATAAATATTTGTGGATGTGCGTAATAGATGAAATACTCACTAACGGGTCCACATACTCGTATTATGACTCTAACGTACTTATTTAAGAAACTAGAATCTAAGAAATTGCTCTTGATATATTTTCAATGAATGAACGATGGAGAATTAATCGTGGGAAAGAATTTGTTACATAGCTTGTACGTATTATAAAGTTTCATCGTTCTGACAATTATTTTTATCCTTACATAAAATAAGGTTAAAAATCTATATTTTTATAAAATAGGGTTACGCACGTTTACCTCCTCCAGATGACGTGAGAGTGAAAAAGAAAAATAACTCTCATTTTAGTAAATTAAATGATAAAAGCAATGCGTAAGAAGTAAAAGCTGCTAGCTTGAATGCTCCGATGAGTTAATCACAAGAGAGCAGTAAATTAGCTTCGTCACAAATGAATTTAGCTCTTACTAACTCAGTTCTGCGAGATTACGCAATTGTAGGTAATATTTTTGAGAAGCACTTTGGAATCTATAATCCAGGGAAACATGAGCAAAGTCATACTTACTCTGTAAAAACTAAATGAGTTTTCTATCACATTTAAATATTTACTAAATTCTTTGCATTAATCTATTATTCAAAATAATAACCAAGCAAAACTTTCCATTTATTTTATTTTAAATAATAATAAATGCATTAGTTTCGACAGATTAATCAGATGTTTATAAGACAGTAGAACACGATATCTATTCAGCACTATTCTGCTTATCTCTCGTGAGTAACTGACCCATGTGATCATCAAAAAGAATATGAGAGAGAATCGTTACAGTACATGGTTAACAGTATTGAAAAAACTGTTATGGTCACATACCTTTATTATCTCTAACTCAGATACGTAGCCCGTCTCCTCAGGTCGTACAGCATCGTCTCTCTAATGCGATGGTAAAAACAAAAAATGTGCTTTATTCCATATAAAATCAAAATTATTTCCTAATAGTTACTAATTATTAGAATAATATACACTCAAATATAGGTTGCCATAATTTAGCGTAAATCGTTACCCACTTTCTGCAAGGCGCTCCAAACATTCCTTGGCTGTATCTTGGTATCTTGCCAATGCTTAGTTTGCATATATTTGAACTGTTTTGCATTGATATGAGCTAAAGATTTCGTTTAGCCTCTGGCGTTCTGTAAAATACTTTTTTTATCACAATATAACGTTTTTTCTGTCAATTGTAATGGACAAAATATGATATTTTAACATGTAAAATGTACTCCGTAGTAAGGACATGTACTGCGTACTGCAGTTAACGTCATTGACAATATTTTATCGCATTCATACATAAATATTAATATCTTTATTTGTAAAATTGTGTCTGATGATTGTTCATGGGACTTTGCAGACTGTAAAATATATTGTTTCATTGGTATAACGTGTAACCATGGAGGCATCGAAAACATAGAAAAATAAATAAATTTATAAAGTTATTAAATTGAGTAAAGTCATATGGCATTTTAAAGTGACATATTTATTTATAGAGTAAAAATAAAAAAAATGGAATATAATGTCAATATTCATCTTTGGATAAACTATTTGATTTCTTCGTACACATTTCTTGTCGTAACTTGAAACTAGTTACTTTTATTATTTAACACTGCTATGAGATATAACTTGATGGGAAAAAGTGAAAGATTCAGGTGGCATCTTTCAAGAAAGATTTCCTGCGTAGGCGTTGTATTTTACCTCATTCATTTATACATGCATAAGAAAGATTATTATTAGTAGATGTTCAATAAAAGAACTTTTTTGATCATTATCGAAACATTAAGTTGCGTGACCAAATTTACGTTTTTCTGATTGAGGATGTAAACATTTGTATGCATGATTTTTGTCTATCCAGCTGTCTGTAGAACATTTCCATAATGAAATTATCTTTACATTTGAAACTGTAGAATCAATCTAAGTGAAACCTGCTATGCGACCTCGTAACACGAAAAAAAGAATAACTTTTCCTGAATAATCTGATTCTTAAATGGTTATCTCTTCTCCTCGTCAAACGTAAAACCGGAAGACACAAGTTCCAGCGAAATTGCTTAAGTTTTAATAAATACGTCAATAACGCGCCAAAATGAAATTTAACCATATATAAGTTACAAACTCATACCCATGACAATTTCCATCAAGGATAAAAAAACACAAACTAAATACTGAAGCATAATAAAGTTGCGTCACTCAAATACGCCCTGCTAACTCCTTGCCAGATTAGTGGAGATGTAACATACAATTTCATTAAAGTAGGTCTTGACCTCAGCAAATAGGCGAGCCCGGCATAATTACAGGAATAAATAAGAGTATAGAGTTATGGTGGGCGGCCCCACATTATTGTTAGGTCGGATAGAATTGAACAGAAGCATTACTCCCATCTGCTTACAACTATTGGCTGTCTACGTACTTTATTATTTAGAGTCTATGTAATTTTAGAATTATTAGGGTATAATAATTATTATTTGATAATATCGTTGGAAAAAAACTAACCTACATTCAAGGAAAAGTTTACTAACGTTCAGTAATGGTTTAGAATTATTGATGGGAGTTTTGGAACCCCTATTCTAATATTATGTCAGTTTACTTGGCATTCTTGAGGAATAATATCTGACTACCCCATATCAATACAAACATTCTTTAAAACATTATTTCCTTGTCACCAGCGGTTTAAACTCCACCGTAAAAGTCTACAAAACTCAGCCAAATATCCAAGTATTGAATTTTAAGAGAAACGTTTTAATCTTATAAAAAAGGTATTGCTAAATATGTTGCTCAGCGCCAAATCTCAACAGCTGGACCAATTCATATAATTATTTTTTATATATTCTCTGGAGTGCGAGGAAGGTTTTCCTATGATGAAAGCCCTGGAAAAACTTACTTGAATATGTTATACTTTGTACAAAATGCTTATATGACAAATATCAATGTAAATGTAACTGACAATGAACAGCTATTGTCACTTTCAATTGAGGTTCACCAAAGAGGGATAAGAGTTTGTAGATATTTCAATTTTGGAAAATAATAAACATTAGTACTTAATCAGCACTTATGCAGATTACAATGAAGATATTACTATCTACTTTATAATACAGATTTCATAAATAACAAATTTAAACCTATAATGCAATGGAAATACTGTATTATTGAAACACTGTTATAATATCCTACTACTTGAACAAAGCAATAAATTATTGCAGAATGATTGACCAATATTTGATTTAATTCAGCTACCTATGCTCTATTGTTTTATCACTTTGAGGAGTATACTCTATTTAGCGTCATTACATACGTTTTGTGCTAATATAGACATTGATTAGTTTATTTTATAAGGATACGTAAATTTAAAAATCAGCATCCACTGAGGAGAGTAATTAAAGAAATAATAAATGCGTGATTCTTATAGTTAAATGTTTGATTAATAAGTATCGAACTATATTTATAAATATAATTTTTAAAGAGTAAGGATTTAATATTTTCAGTACGTTACATTTAATGTGAGCATAGTCAATCCCAAAGTGTATGAATTTTATAATATTATTCTTGCTTAAAGAAATTACAAACTCTACAATCTTGTGCGTGGACATGTGAACAATTTGAAACATACATGTAGAATTCCTTCAAATCAAAATGGTAATAACAAAAGATATAAATTAATTAAACAAACTAAAACCTCAAAAGAGGTAGATGCTATAGATTGTCAGCTACCGTAAGCTTGTAGTTGCTAGAAATTAAAGCATTTCCAATATGGGGTCTGTTTATATTATTGTTGTCTTCCGATTCTCATAGTACATAGTTAAAGCTACGAGTAAAGCACAATCTTACTAGAAGTAAAATTTAACTTTCATGAAAGATAAATATCCTTCAACCAATGAAAACATGTTCAGTAATTGTTCAGTGTTTCATGAATATGCAATTTAAAAAAAATCATAATTATTGCTATTATTATTAGTTATTACCTACTAAAACAGCGTTCTAAATGTTTTCCTATTTTTTCCTTTTCTAATGAAAAAAACTGTTAACACTTTCTCTGTGTTGTTTTATGTTTCTCTGACCGCTTGATTCCTATACCTTTTGTTGGTTTCTGTTCCATATTATTGCTTAAAATTATGATTCAAAGTTATGAAAGCCTGCTTGTCATCATCTTAGATTTGTTTATATTTAACACCTTCGCTGTGACATAAGTCATGGGCCAAGAGGACAGCAGGGAACATAGCGAGCTGCGTCCACAACTATCAATGAGTTTATGTGTTTTTCTGTCTCTTGTATCTGCATAAATTAGTTTTCATTTAATTACCCCGGAAATCATTAATATAGCGTTTAAATCTGATTTGCGAAAATTCAGATTCCTGCACAACTCATATTGTAAAAAACAAACTTTAAACAAATAATTTCAATTCATATAATTGCTGGTCACCAATACATCATTAGGTTACCTATGTAAATTATTTTTTTTAACTGAGTCATACTAAACAAAACTAAATTAAATTACTAAAACGCTTACAAAATTTTTAATGATTTCAAACTGAAATGACAAAGTAAATGCATTTCAGGACACCTTGGATTGAGTGTTTTATTTCGTGGTTGGAGCTGGAGCAATCCAGCGCTAGTTCAAGCACTCTACTATTATGGAGTGCCTGAAGTAGTAACCGACTGCACAACCGGTGAACTTTCAGTTGTACTAGTCCCTATGGACGTTGTTTAGTTGGAAAATATGCACTTCACAATTTTAATAAAAATATTATTGCACAATAAAATATATTAAACAAACTTTTTCAAATAAACATTCAATAGCTATTAATTATTATTAAACTGCATAAGATATGTTTAGATCGGTTTGATATTATATGGGGTAGTGATTACCTTCTATATGCTTCATATAATTCCAATTTGTAGTTAAAATATAATTCCCTCTACTGTTCATAATTTTGAAATTGCGCACGAAGCCTAATTTATATAAAAGGAGCACTGAGTTAGATGAGGGTTCATGCCCCTCCTTGGGTTTTATAGGTAATCATAGCAACGAAAAAACGTCAGAATAAGTATATTTGTAAACTAACTCAATATACTATCTAGCCCCTATAGACCAATAAGAGAGTCAAACATGTGGCATATCAATATTTTTGAATGTTAACACATACAATATCATTACCCAGGGTGTCCCGTAACTCCCTGGACAAAGGAATATCACGTCATTACTCAGGTATCAACATGTTCGAATGTTAACACATACAACATCATTACCCAGGGTGTCCCGTAACTCTCTGTACAAATTTATATCGTCATTACTAAGGTCCAGACAAACACATTCCACCATAGGGAACATGAGTCTACTCTGCTAAGTTTCTCATCTGTATGTCTGTATGTGTTTTCTGTAAAACATATATTGTCTAAAAAAGTAATAAGAGTTATACGAAGTTTGGCTGAAACATTTATAATAACAAGGCCAGTGAATGAAAATAGATTGAAATTGTCTTTTGTATTATTTTCAAGATGGCGAATATTAAAACTTTTAAAAGATTAAAAACTAGCATATTTCCTAAGAATTATAAGAACAACAGTTTTTAGGCGATTTTATCACAAATCCTATGAGACCAACTTTATTTATATCAAATAATGAACAACTGATTTAGAAAATACTTACTGTAACAAGACAAGGCCCAAATTAAGAGCTGCCGTTTATTCAGTTTTTGAATTGTTGGCTGTTTGCTGAATACCTCAATGTGGGCCATGTCTTGACACAGTAAATATGCTCTACTTCAGTCATTTATTATTGGATTTAATTAATTTTCCTGTCATTAGGTTTGTAGTAAAATCCTATAAAATCTGTCATTCATGCAATTCTTGAGCAAAAATGCAAGATTTTCACATATTCAAAGACTAATAGTTTTGAAGGCCGCCATTTTTAAAATACAAAAAATAATTTTATGATATTCTTTTCAGTAACTGGCCTTGTTCTCATAAAAATGTGAGTCAAATTTGGTATAATTTTCTTCTTTTACCATTTAAGATATTAATTTTTTATTAAAACACATACATACAGGCAGATGAGATACTAAGCTTCGGAGACCCATGGCCATATTGTGAGATATGTTTCCCTTGACCTGAGCAGTAACGTGGTATACCTTTGTCTAGATAGTTACGAGATACCCTGTATAGTTAATTGGCGTGTAGAATTCATTTATGTAGACAAAACAAAATTCAAAGAAGTTAAACCTAAATGTATCATGTGGCAATATATGCCTACAACGAATAAAATGTAGACTTTAAAATATGCATAATCATATGTATATTTATACAGGAATAAGTTTTATGATGTGTCTTTTCCGTGTCAACATCTCTTTTATATTATTGCCTGTCTGTTGCAGTACAACTTGAGAGTGAAATGAGCGTGAATATATATTTGAGAATTGGTATGCAACCTCAGTGAAGCCTTTTACAACACGTAGTGTGGCATACATCCATGCATAGGTAGAAGTTTTTACGAGCAACATCATGGTAGCTGTTTTGTTTAGATTATTCACTTCTATTTAATTACTAGTAATGTTCATAAAAAGTATTTGATTCATAAGCTACTGGCTATATGTTTAAATAAATAGTCAATGAGATGGTTTTTAATTAGTTATTCTATCAATGTACGACGATGTACTGATTGTGTATTAAACTGTGAAAAGGTATTAAATAATTCAAATATTTATTAAATATTAACTGGTCTAAAAATCATGTATCGTACACGATTTCCTTTCAACAACAGTATAATAAATCTATTTGATCTCTTGCCAACTTTGTTTGTGTATTCCACCTTTGTCTTTGGCACAAGATAAGTGCTGTGAGCTCTTCCACTTGTGTAAAGTGTTGCCTTATAATTACCCTTTACGAATAAATTACCCTTCATATATAAAGTAATTCACCCCAACCTTAATGTTTGCGTGAAATCACCCTTACGTAAATTAACTGTTATTTCATACATATGTTAGTGGATTGAGGAGAATCATATAGAAAAGAGTATTAAACTAAGGTTTAGAATACTCATTGCCAGCTAGAGTGAGTATCAAACATTATATGCTCTCATGTTTTCTTGCACATTATTTATTGTAATGTTTATTGACACAAAATTCTGTACTCTATGTTCAAGGATAAAGCTGATCCTGGCTGGATATTCCCCTAAACATTTAATTCAAGACCTAATAATTGTTGTGTTCTGTTGTTGTTGTGATGGATTCCAATCCCCGCAACGTTGTGTTACTATGAAAAATGTCCGAAATTCTGTTTTAAGTTTAAATGAATAAATTTTTTGTGTTTGCTAAACTCAGAATTGCCATTAAGATATCTAGTAGTTTGTATAGAGGCGATTACCAAGTCACTATCTTTAAATAACCCGAAAAGTACATGTTTTTATAAGTGTCTAATTTGCCAAACGAACGAACTATGGTTAAGCGAACGAACGATTTTATACTTCTGTTTACTACTAAAATATTTTTATATTAAATAATAAAAATTCTAGGAACTACTGCAATAGTTAATTAAATCTTAATGCACGTTAAATTTAGCATGAGTGTTTAATATTTTTACAATCTATTTATAGGTATGTAGAACTTGTTGGTTACGAGTTAGTGTTATACTGTTGAGCTGTTAAGAGAGTGACTGGTTTATCGTACTTCAGACTACATTTTTATTGTGTTATTACATAGTCCGACACTATTATAATGTTACAGAGTGAGAATTTATATTTTTCGAATCCTATTATCCGTGTTGTAATGTAGCAGTTTATCGCTTCACTACAACAATACATTAGGCATGTAATATCCAGCCTACTATTATTATTATTATTATTATTATTATTAGCCAAGAGTTTAGAGTCAAGGAGCCAATATAATGGTGTTCTAAAATATGGAAACTTATATTAAGGAGTATTAAATAATGCTAGAATAAAAATATTGAACTCAAGTATTATTTTTATAAACTACATGAAAAGAGCTATCCAGGGCACAAGAAGTAAGAGCTGCTCGCTTGAACGTTCCGATGAATTAATCACAAGAGAGCAATCAGTAAATGAGCTCCGTCAGTAGAGGAATTTAGCTCTAACTCAGTTCTGCAAGCTTACACAGTATAATACATCTTTGTAGCTGATATTTTTACGAGGATCTTTTGTTTGTGCTAATTTTGAGTTATTAAAACCAGCATTGTGGACTAGTTTACTTACATGAGATTGATGGATTGACAATAGTTCTGATCTATAAATTTGGGGGAAAATAAGAAAAATTATTCCGTGGTAAGTTGAACTCAACTGTGGCACCCGTTAACATATTAGATTGGAATAGGAGTGGACACGATTAAAATCCTTATTGCTAATTACGGATCTAAAAGCTCTTGGGACCTATTACCAAAGTCGTATGATACAATGATAAGTGTACAAATGAACATGATGTAAGCCGGACTTACAATTTTGTTTTTATTTTTTAGTTGTTATGGTGGCAAATGTCAGAAATACTGCTACCATTTCAATTTAAATATCATAAATATCATTAATACACAAATGATGTGCATATGTCAGTAGGTAAGACAACTCCTCCACAGCCCGTTCTACATGTCGGCCAGTGTTAGTGGTACGTCACTCTAGAAGCAGATCTAACTCAGGATGTGTTGTTTGAAGAGGAGAGAATGGACAGATATCTTCAGCCCACTGTTGTGAACAACGTTTCAGTTAACTTGGTATTTCTATGTTCATAAATAAGCTTTTAATTGCTTAAGTTTTTCATGCTTAACCTCACTATGTGTAATTTTCCAACATAAGAAGAGGGTAAATACAATTTGTATTTGTCTTACAACACACATATGATAAAAATGTTAAACCATTTCTTGATTGAACTGATTCTCATCCAATTCTAAACTTTCAATAAAATGTGTTTTAAACCTTTTTTATTACTGACGGGCATAATATCCCTATATTATAGAAATCAAATCGATTTCTGACATCACTTTCTTTAAATATTTTATTAAAACAAAATTTCATTAAATATTTGCTTTACATAACCAAATTTATTCATACATTAAATGTTTTATCAAAAATATGTATAGCAAATAGTTTGATTTATGTAAGAGAATATTTAAATTAACCACTAATGTTCAAAACAAGTTTAATGGCGTTTCTTGGAAAACTCTTAACCACTAAACCATGTATTGGTTTATTGGTTTGGATTCTAGACCCAAACGAGTTCCATTATTACTAGATTGAAGATTTATAACTATATTATAATTATTGAACATTTGAATACCAAACATAGGGATCTCCTTCATAGTTACCCTTAGAAGACATTATAACCATCAATTGGCTTGTAAATATGCATGCAACCTACTAGTACTAGCATAATGCCAAAATTTGCATATTGTTATACAGGCTGAATTATTTATTTAATAGGTACCTTTAACATTAATGCTAAAGAGTAATGGTTTTATAATAGGTACTTGATATTACTAATTCCAACAACTCGCTGTCTACTGTAAAAATTACTATTTACTCAGTCACGTACAGTCTTCTGTAGAACAAATAACCTTAACATTGTTTTAATATTATCTGTACACATTAATTCAAAGTTGTCATAGCAATTTTTAAAGCTTATTAAAAATATCTACGTATGACTGTATTAGCAAACCGTCTCTCCTCAGTATTTTATTTTAAAGAATACGAAAAATATAGTATAAAGAAACTTATCCTTGGCACTGATTCAACTTAACAAAGATACGCAAAACTGGCCACTAGCCACTACCACTCCATTTGTATCTTATATTTTCTGGAGAAACACTGAAATACTTTGCAGATTTTTTCTTGAGTATTACTTGTACTGCAAATTCTGCTTAGTTACAGAAAATTCCAAAATTACAATCTTAGGTGCTTATATGAACAAGTCAAAACGTACAAGAAGAAAACATAAAAATATAAGTGATAATATCAACAGCGATATACTGAATAAAACATACTAAAAAGTTATGATGTTTATCCTATCAATCAATTAATCAGCCAGTAATCAAGTACCTGTGATTCCTGGAAATTAGAGCGTGTCTAAAATAAGGCCAGAAGGTATTTAAAAAAACTGACAAATTTTACTGCAAGGATGCTATGAGGATAGAAGAATGTTATTTGAAGAAGAGTCTATTTGTTCAGTAAAGTCAAATCTCTTTCTACCCTCGAAAGTATAACTTGCATTTTCAATTCGAAATTAATTATTTAATATTACCGCTTATTTACTATTTAAAAAGCGTCTCGAATTGGCAATTATACTTTTTTCCTCCAGTCATCCGAAAAAAACTACATAAATTGCCTGCGCTGTTTACGTTCGTCTGGACCTTTAATTCTTGTGTATTCGTTGGTTTCTGAACCAGCATTAATTCATATTTCTTCAGATCTTTGTACGGTTGCTGATGTAATTCTCTGCAAGTTTTAGATGTTTAATGTTTTCTGTTTCTTTTGTCCCCTTACATTAGTTTTCTTTTTTTTAGTTAAAAATGTCAAACATCTTTTTTGGGAGCCTGGGTAGGTGTGACCAATTCATTGCAACCTTCTTTTCTTGAAGCTATCGGTTATGAATTTATAAATTTTATTTGCAGTCTTTTCATGTTATTCTCAGAACTTTCACCAGGGCGAGGTACTACCTGACGGCACCGCATCTGTCCTACGACACATCATTGTGTAGGGAATCTGCCCAGGGTTGACTGGGATATTCTCGTATTCCCTGTCCGGATAGACATTTACTATGTTGTACATAATGAAGGATCTCATATAGGACCTGCTGGCTGGAGACGTAGTCTGTGCATTAGAGGTCGGTAACGCAGTCTCCAAGCGTCGTTCTTCAGGTGCACCTTTTATTTGTCCCGTCTATGGCACTTGCTCCTATTGATGTCTCGTATCAAAGCCCGCCTCACCATGAGGAACTACTCTGCGGCTGAACTATTCGTCCCTTGCCCGTCTGCGAGTTATCCTGCGCCTCAGGCTGCGCAGTAGTGCGAAGACCTCGTTACACCAGTACAGTGTAGCTTTACCATGTCTCTGCTCTCCATTTCTTGGCATTGAGGTGTCGCAGCCACTCACTGTAAGCTTCATCGCAGAACTTACAAAGTCGCCGGCGGCCATTGTCCCTTCCAGGGCAGCAATCTTTCCCCTGAGAATAATATCAGTCAGAGTACCTTCGCTTACCTGCCTGGTGGTCCGACATCCCTAGATCCATTCGAAACATTTAACAATGTAGTCCATTCACTCTATGATTCATCTGACAGAGAGCTTGCATGTCCTCAATCTTTGTTAGAATCTGTTCGAGTTGTCTCTTCCTCGTCTTGATCGGCGTCCTCTATCTCTCACTTGAGGAGATCTTGATCAATGAAATCGTTTTCTGGACTAGTCGTCAACTCTCCGACCGGGAAGAATCGGTAACTAGGGCTGGAAGGGCCAGCGGCCATAGCACCCCACTTCCAACCACCATCATGGACCACTTTACCACTTCTTTGGTGCGACGTTAGTGTTCCGCCGCTGTATTTCTGATTTCCCCCCAGTGGTTTGACGTCTCCACTCTCAAACGAACGCGAGACAAGTCCTATACTAGTTTTCTGAGGCATGATTTCCTTTTTTACCATAACGGAATACATGGTCGGACAGGTGCTTGCAAGTAGCAACGCAGAGTGTCTAACTTCTGTATCCAAGACCCATTATCTAATAAAGGTCCGAAGTGGTTGCCTCCTGACCACCGAGACGGTGACTTATCGATAGAACAAATTCACACAGCCCACCTTCGGGAGAAGAGCGAGATTTTTCCATATACTTAATATTTGATAAAACCAATACTTCAACGTTATTTAATTGTAATTTATTATTTGAATATTTTTTACTACACACTCAACAGTGGGCACAAAAAAGTTTTAAATAAGGTACGTTATTCTAACAAGTATACTCTATGCTTTCAAGATTATAAATGTAAAGATTTTAAGAATACTGGTTGAATAAATATGGTAGAACAGTTCACTACATCGAACATGCTCTTTTTATTCATATCTCGCAACTTAAGAGTAGAATGGGACAAAGGGTCGTTTTCGAAATCTAAATAGGCCCCTATGTTAAACAGGGGTGTTAGAATGCCCAAGGAAAATTTCAATGCTATCGGTACAGTAGTTTTTACGTGATTGAATAAAACACCCACGTATACATTTGCATTTTAATATAATAGTATAGGAAATCTATGTATTAGTACATCACATGTTAAAACCTCTTATTAAACTGTTATATTTGTACTCCAATTTTGTACGTATTTTGCTATTTGCTCGTTTGCATCTCCGTTACCCGGTAAACCAATGTAAAAATTATTGATAAATCACAGCTAAATACCATGACGTAACATCTGCCGTTATTAAACTCAGTGTTGTTTCAATAAAAATAAAACTTCATAAACATATATAGTCTAATAGGTCAGTTTGTTTTCGAGATATCTCGCAAACAGACTTAGAGAAATTTCATTTGTTCATGTACTACTAGTGATAGGTTTTTCTAACTCTCAGCCAATAATGTAGCTGTAGTGGAAAGTGTTGCTTCAATGTGAATATTGAATGAAGCTCCACTTCACCTTCCACTTAATGAAATCTCTGAAATCTGACACTGGTACAGATTGGATATTACAATGTGCCTTCAACATCGATCTGATTCATTGAAGGCACATTGTTTCCCTGTCTAAAGATATAAGATTGAAGTCTATTAATATAATATAATATAAATGAAACTATGTGTTATTTACAAGCAACACAATATTTCCTTTATTGTATACGTTATTCCCAGACTATGTGTTTATTAATAGTCTCATTTATAAAAATAAATTATATTCTTAAAATATTGCCTTCTTATTTAAATTAATAATCTACGAGATTGAGTTACTTATTTCTTCAATATATGAATATTTACTGACGTTTTAAGTAAAATTATGTAAATATAAATATTTAAATTATATATATATATATATATATATATATATATATATCAAAGAACTAGTTATGTAGTAGATGGTTTCCTTTCAACAACAGAATAATAAATCTACTTGATCCCTTGCCAACTTTGTGTGTGTATTCTGCCTTTGTCTCAGACGCCAAGATACGCGCTGTGGGCTCTTACACTGGTGTAAAGTGTTCTCTTATTATTAACCCTAACGTATAAACTACAATTTGTGTTTTGAACTGATTCATCTTTAACCAACGTCAATTATTTCCAAAGTGACCTGTAGGTAAATTAAGTATTTCATACATGTGTATGTGCATTTTTGAGAAACTTTTAATTGAGATCAACTTTCTCTGTAACGAAATCGTTACCGTTTAATATCTTTATTGCAGTTAAACAATAATATGAAACAAAGTAAAAATTGGATTTTATTTCCATACTTTTATGTTATCTTTACTTGTCAACCTATATTTAAATATGGTAGATATTTAAAGGAGAAATAATAACGTAGTGACAACGGCTAATACCTGTATAAGTCAATGTTAGAAACTATAAATATATTATGAAGGCCAAATTTTTAGTCTGTTTATATCTATTTCCATGTTATTTGAGGTTAAAAATAAAAATTTTTATTTGTGTAAAACTTATATGAAATATATACATATATAATATATATATATATATATATATATATATATAAAATAATAACGATTTAATCCTTAATTCACATAACATTATTTTTAAAACTTAAGCACGGTATCGTTAGGTTGATTCCCCATTCCTCTTCTGAGTAACTCCCTTAGAATATTATCACTATTTTGTTTTATGCTACTTCATTTTCAAGATGTTTTAGGATTACCAAACTAAAGAAGCGCTCTTAAAGAGATAAGTAATTGATTCTTTGATACGTAAAATCGATTTTAAACATGTTATACTGAACTTTTATCCATACAGTATTACCAATATAAATACCAAAAGGAATATATTCGTTAGCTTAACTTCTTAATTAGTTAGCATATTAAAAGGTATGAAAAGAAAACCCTTGACTGGAATACAAGTTTGAGAAACCTCCTTCAAACTCTTGAAATTATTTAGGGGTAATTAAGACTTGAGTTGAAATGAACGCTACAATGATTGGCACTTTTTTATTATTTCAAAAGAGTATTAAAAATAATCAAACCAGACATATTATTATCTAACCCTATAGAAATAGTTCCACATATGTAATCTAAATGAACTAAATGGTATAGTATGCAATGAAAACTTATTTTAAATTACCATGCATAGACATGTTTCCTTTATTAAGTCAAAACTAAAACTATAAATAATTATTCGATACTTTTTTTCAATCTCTATATCAAAATTAATTTATTTTTAATATGCATTGTTATTAATCTGTTAGTATTTTCTTATACCAACTTATAATAAAACAACTATTGAAGATAACTGGGCAATTGTTAAACAATACTTCTAATATTTGAAAAAATGAGACGTAAATCTTTTTGAACTCTACGTATGAGTTTCGTCTTAAATTTCATACTCAGGTCACTAATGCGTTCTACTTGCATTGTATTTAATTGCCATTAATACAACCATGCAAATTTCTGACGGGACTAAACCTGAAGATTATGGAAGCTGCTTAGTTGAATGTACTAAAACGGTGGGATAATACCTGCCTCTCTGTAACTCACAGGCTATATTGCTGGTCCCTATAAACAAATCGATTGTTGGCTAATATAATAGCAGAATGACCTGTTATCGGATCATATGCATTTACATCTTGATTCTGCTATATTGTCAGTCAATCTAGAAGTTGTGCATACAGTTCACTACTATATCTGCATTCTAAAACTGTATAATTACTTTTATGAACCCTTTGGAATTATACTCTAGCTAACATGTTATATAAGCAAGAAATCTCTGTAGAACAATCACACTTAATAAGGGAATATATTATAATATAATGAGTGTAATAACGTAATTACTAGATTGATTATTCATTTTCAAAGCTGAAATACTTCTCGTATCAAAGCTGAAATACTTCTCGTATAATTTACTCCTGCCTGAATCTATAAAGGGAAATAGCGTTGCTACTACTTATAAATTCTTATTTTTATCCACCAAGAAATTAACATAATTATCTAAGATTAATCATAAAATAACTGGATTACATTACCATAATATAACACAATATATATCACTAAATATGGAATACAATTAACATAATCTCTCATGACAAAATATAATTCGATTATCTACTAAAAAGTTTCAAGTTCAAGTTGTTTATTTATGAACGAATGCATGAAATAAACTTACCCTGCCGCTACAAGATATTTTCAAATCCACTCGCTAAGTTTATTTAATTCAGCATGATTTTCCATTTGCTTTTGGCAGCACATTGCGACTTTAAAAATACCATGATTTAACTCGCAAAATTTCACTATTGAATGGAGATTAAATGTATTGGTGAATTCACACGTATTTATGCTTCTTCTAATATTTTGGCAGTCTGGACAGATTTAGTGGTTGCTATACGTTGGGACGTGTCAGAGGTTTAATAACTCGACAAGCCCAGATCTGCTAAAGGCCGGGAAAATATAAAGGCCAGGAACTACCAGAGACTAAGATCTGCCAAGGCCAGGAAATACCAGAGACCTTGATCTTCCACAAATATAACCTGCCACAGACCGATTCTAGCCGGAGCTGCGAAAGCCTAGAATCTATTAAGATCCGGGATCTTCTCAGGCCGGAAACTGCTTTGGGCCGACAGTCAAAGAATTCATGATATGTCAGAGGGTGGAAGGGTCCAGATACGGGAAAAGACAGTGATGTCTAAATATGTCAAGTTCAGGTATCTGCCAGTTGGAGAGCCCATGCCTGTTTTCAAAGAGATATAAAAGGTATTGTTTTATTTTAAAGTCTATGAACTTTTGATAGATGCCTGAATATGTACCTTATGCAGCGTTTCTCCTGTTAATTTGGTCTTTGTATAAAATATGGGTAGTCCAAAATTTTATTTCTAAACAGAAATATTTTCCCTAAAAGTTACTCTTATACTGAATCTATACAGGGAAATAGCGTTGCTACAGAAACAGAGTTTTTTAAACGAAATAGGTTCTGATTGTTTAAATATTTAGTGGATGTTTAAAAATATCTGTTATTAGATCATATTTTATAGTTAAATCCTATATGTAATTTCTTTAATTAAATCCATATATGCTCTATTATTTAAACCGCGAACTACTTATGAAGAATAGCTTGCCATTTTCTATCCGCAAAGGCATTAACATAATTCTCAAAGATCAATCAATAAATAATTAATTAAATAAATTTATATTATATTAAAAATAGATAAGTAAAAAAAAGATAAATTTAAATTATATTAGTTATTTAGTTATTAGTCTTTGTTTAAAATATGGGACGTACTCCCCGCCGGAAGAGCCAAAGTCATCCAGTCGTTCCCCAATTTTTCTTGCAAAAATTTGGATTGTTTTAACGACATATCTAAAAAAGGCACAGAATGAGAATAAAAGTGTCTAAGCATGTTTATCACAATCTCTTACACAGTCTTAAGTGCTCTAGAATTTCAATTGCTGAATGGCATGTGTAAGTTATTTTGAAAAGCACATTATACTTCTTAGATGACCTTTTATTTTATTATCCTCGAATATATATAAACAAATCCTTTTAGGCTACGTCCCACTGGTCTCTAAGGCAGCTAAAAATCCCATCTTGGTCTTAAAAGTTGTGAAATATGAATCAAAAGTCCTTTTAAATATATTTAGCTGTTCTGTGTAAACGTTGTATTACGACAGCACAACCGTATGTTTAGTAAATTCGACCAATATATTATTATAGATTAAAAATCATAACAAAAGTAACAACACCTCTTATTTCAATATCGTAACAACATGACAAACCAATAAATTTAATCTGGATTTTACTTTATAAACTACATTGGGAATAGGTACATGTAAGGTATTGAATTGAGTTTGCCTAGACATTGTGAGGCGGCATATTTGAAGTAGCTCAAGGAACAAAAACCGAGGAACTGAGCTTGATTCAACAAAACATTCACTCTATGACAGAGAGGAAACAGGTAAGCACGGTGAGTGAGTTTGTGATTATAGCAAGTAGAATCACACAGCAATATACGAGACACTAAATGCAATTTTTATGATAGAAAATCGTCCAGGGGACATCACATCTATTTATCACTGATGAGGTACTGATTATGTATATAATCATACCATACTGATTAGGTATATAAATAACGATGTAATGTCATAATGTAAGTATTGAAATGTATTAGCGTTATTGATGTTGAATTTTTGTAATAGCACTAACTACATCCATACAAAATTGTTCTGAGTTTCATTGAAAACTGTTACACTAAAACAATAAAATCTGATTCTCGAAATTTCCAATTAAACTAACAGACGAAAAAATTTCACGTTTCAATTTCAACATTAGTTACATTCATTATGTTTACAACCACAAAATTATGTTCCTAGAAATTTTTATAGTTAAATTACCATAAGGATGTGTAAAAGTATACCAAAATAATTCAAACTATTTTTTAATATCATTTTATACCAGCAACATTGGTCTTGCAATAGAACAATAATTAGTATTTTTTTCCTGTGAGAACCAAAAAATAGCTAAATATTCAATAGTTGGAAGCAAAATAAATACAGAAATATTTATTCCAAATACTAACGTATCATGATATTGGGAGTAAATCAGTGTCACTGGACCCAATTTCGTGACAGTGAAGTTGGTATTAAAAACATGTAAGCATTGCCGACAACCTTATATCTTAACTCATGTCGTGATTGGAAATACACTGCGGTGGCAGCTCTATATCACCGTGCTTGAGGGGCTTTGTAAATAACCTACACCAGATTCTTCGGTAACCGTATCTCTCTAATCTCGTGGAGGAATTGGAAATATATGATAAACCTCAAACAAATTAACCACCTTATTTTTGGTCACATAAAGTTATGACTTATATCTAATTTTGAAGATATCAATTATACACATCCCCGTTTTATTGTAAAGTGTTTACTTTTAGAGTTTATAATAATTAAAACATTTCAATAGTAATAAATTTTAAACTCCGTTTGGAATCATGTGAATTATATCACTAAAATGAAACACCACCAACAATCATACGATGAAAAATGACCACATTAATATATCTGTGGGTTAAAATGTTACCTAAAAATATCTTTAACAAAGTATTGAGAACATATATGCGCTGTCGGGATTCCTATGAGTTTATGTTCGATTCGTCACGTGATAAAAATATAAATATTATTTTACCCGTAATTTATCAAGTCAACAAGTGGTTTAATTTCAATTTCAAACTCAATTATACGTTTAGCCTTTTATTACTTTCAATCTAACGTTGTCTATTGAATAGCTTTTAAGTACTTCACCTACATAATGTCGTACAATAATATGAACTTTGGCCATAATAGTTATTTTCATAGTATATTTATTTACCAATTATAAATCGTAACAGTCTTTTAATAAACTGTATTATTTACAAATTTTAAGATACAATAAAGGTCCGTAAAGTTTTATACAATTACGTAATGTTACAAATTCCTAAAAAATATTTACAAAATTTCATCAAGCCTGTGACCAACATTTAAAAGGTACATTACAATTCCAATGCATTTTATTTTCAGTTGTCAGCCATGACAACACTAGCTATATACCATTTCCACAATTATCGTTAAACCTTCATGATGTGTTTGAAAGCGGATTTGTTAATGAATATTCGTCAATAAATATGTTGCTATTTAAATACACATTAAATATGTACAGAATGCATCCACGTTGTTTACTTTCACAGTGTTGTAGGGTTGGCCTTCTTGAAAGCTTAATCCGTAAAAACTATGTAGAGTCTCTTGATTTAATACTATCCCCCTAAGTTTATACAGTGTACACAAAGTAAATCTAGAACATTTCAGAATACTCAATGCTGTAGAGATAGATACCTTGCAAGAAGACTACTAAAATCGTCTGGATACCAAAATTCTGGATAATATACTGTATGTTTCGATTTCCTACCTGATCATATATTTTTTTAGTTCGGAAATACATTAGTCCTAATTGATTACATATATTTAAATTTTTAAAATAAATTGTAACATTTTAAGAAAGTTAATGAGAAAGGCAAGACATAGTTATGTGAATCTACGATGAGGGTGAAACTTATGAGACACCCAACCCTCCTTTAACATGTACGGATAACCAAGGATATCCTTGTAACTTAACTACTACCCTTCCTCCTCCGTACGTCTTATTCAGTAGTATTCAAATTCACATAGTTTTAACTTAATCAAAGCTATCTTCAAAATGAAATGTTGACCAATAGTAGAATTCTGATTAATAAATGTGAATAGTTTGGTGAATTCTTCAAGACTGCTCATAAATTTAGTGCAACTATAATGAACAGAATAGTTTATGCAAGTATTAAAACATAGTAACAATGTATAAAAAGAGATTTCCTAACACTGACTATTTGACTTATTGATCAACACCCTGCAAAAATTATTGAAGTTAGAGACATGAAATCTGGTAGATATACTTTGTTTGAAGGTTATTTTTGACGAAGGAAGGATTGTGTAGGAAACAGGATTTTTCCGGACATTTGCCTTCGTTCAGTGAAACAAGAAATCAGTAACACTACGTTTCGAGATCTGCAATCTGATCTCTTCTTCAGGTAAAGAACTAACCTAATACATAATTACAAACTGGTTAAAATAAACAAATCTTACCAAAGCGTTGTGGCACGTCTAAGTCAGGAATCACAACCACCATGTTGTTTGTCAATATCACTAACTCTATAAACATGCACTTAATAAAAAACTATACTCAACACTAATCATTAAAACTGAACTACGGAATACAAGTCACAATACGTCTTCATTCGTCTACTAACCACCTACGACTGACCAGGGGGCATTACCTGTTTTTTACCTGAAGTAGAGATCAGATTGCAGATCTCGAAACGTATTGTTACTGATTTCTTATTTCACTGAACGATGGCAAATTTCCGGAAAAATCCTGTTTCCTTGGTAGATATATGTATCGCAAAAGCAAGTAAGGAGTTTTCTATCTAACTTTAGGGCTACACCCCACTGGCCCTCTAAAGTTGTACAATTTTCCATAAGAGTTGCATTTCAGAAAATACATGTTTCTAATTGGAAGAGCTTGTTAAAATGTAATTAACTGTTCTTTGTAATTATTATTAGACAACACAAATATATTACGTGATTTATAGTACAATTTTATTTGTCTTTAAATTTGTAGTCTTGAAAACATAGAGTTATCGTAAATATAACATCTAATGTATTTCAAAATCTGTAATATCTTATGAGCACAGACATTATCTAGATGAATATTGTAATGCTATGTACCTAAATTTTTCTAACATCTGTTTTTAAAATGCATAGGGCCTCACCATTTATTATATCATAATTGCGTTAGCTGAGAGCTTAATGACTTTAATATTAAGATTCCTCCATACTGGGGTAAAGTGTCAATGAATCTGTTTGAGCTGTGCAATACAAATCATAGAACTCTAGAGAGAAATTCGAATTATTTGATAGGTACTTTCTAGAACTGTTTCACTCTCGATCTTCAGAGTTATAAATCGGTTCTGTAAATTTAAATCGTGAATGGATCAGGAGATTATAATATTTCTCTGTGACTATCCCTTATCACAGGAAATATAAGAATGAGATAGTATGTCATTTTAGATAAATATACCCAGGATGTCCATATAGTTGAGTAGGATAATGCCTGTTAAAATGTGGGTAGTTACTAATTACATTATAAATATTAATTTGTATATTTGTTTACTGAAATATCACATACTAGGGGCTCAATCAAAACAGATACATTCTTACTTCCCGTAGCATATAGGTTTTTGGCGTAGTAACATACTGATTTTTGCAATATCACAGCATACCACAAGGAATATGTATGAAAGTAATTACATTTAAATTTACCAAGCAACTACATAATTTTTGAATAAATAATTTCATGGTACGCATATAATTCTGTTTTCATTGTTTATAAATTCTTTTTCTGTATTAACCCTTTTCTTTATTGTTTCACCAAGCATCGCTTTTCATTCTTACTTTTTGCTGAGATATCCAACAGTAATCAGCTGGCACAAAGACGGGAAAAATCGTGCGTTTCTATGTAACCGACGGTCCGATGTAGCTTTGTACCTTCCTCTTCAAATAATGTAGATTCTTTTAGAACTCTTCTCCAGGTAAGTTTTTAAATCAACGAGACAGTAACTTGTTATTGATAAATCTTAAGTTTAATGTAGAAATAAGAATAAATACTAGGTGACAAGTTTCCAGAAACGTTTCTTGTTAGGATAACTGAAATAAAACGTTTGTGTACTAAACGAGTATATAAAAATATATAAATAAAATTGTTTATTATTAATACAAATCAACAATATGTTTTAATATGTTTATGCAGCTTTTCTTATAATAACTGAGTAATTATTATATTTCTCAGTACTATTGGTTACACATTGAAATTATCAAACTGTTGAACATTTCCTGGCATCTGCTCGTCCTGCGTAAACAAAGGTTGTATATAACATCAGGTTAAACGTGTCAATAAGATATGCAGGCACCATATTAATAAACTCAAGTGGTTCATAAGTTATATATATATATATATATATATATATATATATATATATATATGTGTGTGTGTGTGTGTGTGTATGTATGTATGTAAAATAATATATATCTTATAAATAAAAATTATTATTTAATGAAACCATTAAAATGAAATTTTATAGCTCGCAAACAATGATTTTTTTTCCAATTCTTAACCGTTCTTTTCATTAATTTACTATCACTGGTAAATAAATACAAAATTGTATTCATAACACTTTTATTTATTTACCAATTAAAGTGAAATAAACCTTTTTGCAATGCTCCAAGATTTTTCAGTTCATTTCATTATTTATTAACCTAAACAGCTTTTACAAGAATGATATTTTTCTTCAAACTCTGGGTTAGCAATGTTTTATTTTGTACTAATTTTAAACATATAATAATATATTTACCGCAAACAAAACTAATTAAAAGCAGTGTTACTTTTAAATAAATACAGTCAAAGGCAAACCTTATATTGTGCGTAATATTTTATTTACTGAACAAACATGTAGCTCGGATAAATAACTAAAATCTCACTGCTTACGTTGTTTACCAAGGATTCATCATTGGAACATGTTTAATGATACTTTTCTTTCAAACAATCTTTTATGTTTAACTTAATGTTACACATGGCTTAGTAAGACCTAACTTTATAGAATTTCCGTTGTTTACGATCTAACTTTATCGAAAGTTAGGATGGCAATCCAATGTTTTAATACAGTTAAGTTGAGTCAGGTAGTCTCCTAACTCATTTAATAGAGTTAAGCAACCTCCTAACTAATGTATATGGCTTTGGGTTCAGGTAGAATTGCAACCATTAGATTATTGGTTGCGTATTTGTTATTTTTTACTTTCTAACAATGAATATTCCATTAAAGTAAAATAGCTATAGTAGCTGTATGGGATAATCCACAGATAAAATCGAATACTACAGTCACTTGATCCTGGAGGAATTGAAAGAATTGAAATTGAAGGAAATTGAAGAAATGAGAACTGATGGTAACATCTAGAAAATATTTGAGCGTTATTTTTGTATATGTACGTTGAATTTAGGAGTTTAAATATTTCAAATGACATTGAATATTTAAAGAAATAATGTCATCTTAGAAGTAAAAACCAAGATTTAATTTTTATTACCATTTTAGGACTTTTGAGGGGCAAGTTATAAAAAGTTAAAAAAACTATAAATATAAAGATACTTCTTATATTTGATAATTAAAATTGATTCGAAAAATACGTTGTTAAGACCAGTTCTGCTAGTTCATTTTTTTAAATACTCCTTGAAGATTCTATATATGAAGAGAAAGATTGGAAAAGTCACCTAAAACATTTTAGAATACGGAAAATATGGTTTTATAATCCAAATTTAATTGACACTAAAAAAACTGTCGTCACTTTCTGTAGTTTGAAAAAGCGTCTACAAAAACTGTTTATGGTTTAATTTTATAAAATATTTTTATAAGGTGCTCAATCAGTGGTTTAATGTAATAATACAGTTAAAGTTATTAGTTGACATTTATTCCAAATTGCGCCTGTGAGGAATTAAAACATGTAATTCGTTAGTAAATACTATTTATACACTGTCCTCATGAATTACCATCATTATCTTAATGAATGGTGCTTTTAAATAAGGTACTCTAAACTGATGGGCTTCTTTGACATCGCGATATCGTATTTTAACAAGAGTGGCTTCATGGAAAATTATAAAATGTTCGATAAGATGGTTTAGATATTCCTTATTTTCCGGATTACAGTCTGAAAAAAAGACTTCTAAAACAGAAAATCTTATATACAATTATATTGAAATTTTACATGGACCTAATATAGATTTTCTTCTTCTACCAGAAAGAAATAGCAGCTAGGTAGGATTTATCTTTAGACAGCAAGATGCTTCTCAGTGCTACATATGCATATAGTTTCTTTATCGGAATAATAAGGCACTCTTAACCCTCGACATTTCTTTGACTGAAAACAGATTATAGAAGCCGAAAGTGGACGCTTTCTATCCAATTTAAAGTTTTGACAGCTACAGGGGCAATTTGGTTTCTTGATCGGGGCAATAAAGCATTGACAAAAACAACTGTCTAGCTGTACTTGGATTTAAAAGGCCGAACGTGGACTCCTTTTAACTAAAGTATGCTTTTTCGTCCTAATTATCTATACAGTATATCTTTTTTCGTGGAAAGTACAAGACAGACTTTGCTATGTTGCTAGAAATAGACCCAAAGTATATGACAAGAACGCTAGAAGTAAACGCTTATTTTACTAAAGTAGGTTTCCAGGATATATATATATATATATATATATATATATATATATATATATTTATATATATTTGTAGTTCCTTGATAGAAGCAACAAGGCAGACAAGCTACGGCGTTAGAAAAGAACAATGTGAACAACTAATGGTCCATTATATGCACCACATGCATGTGTTTCGTGCAAAACATGTTATAAGATTCAGGTTAAAATATGACCATCTTACCCATAATTACTAAATAGTATGCGTCTGGAAGATAAATAATCTTATACATTCTATGTTATTTTTAGAATTAACCTGAATTTCTACGTGGATGTTGATATTAATAAATAAATATACAATGTAATAGCCAATCCGCTGCAATATATGCTGCCATTTCAAACACAAAGAATACGTGTTTCCTAATACAAACATCAGTCTTTAAGATTTATTTTGCATTTGTAGAGTGATTTTTTCGTATTAAATACTTATATACTGATATTAAAACCTGACTTTTAGTATTATATTTAAGATATTGTGTAACAATAGTTATAGCTCTTTCATTGTTATTTATATCTTAAGATAAACACGATTAAATTATCCATTCTGATGATAATTGGAGCTGGACGGTTAGAATGGCTATAAGTAGAAATAGGCTTATATATATTTGATATGTTTTAGTATTAACTTGACTAAGATTTAGTCCACGTTCCATCAATTTTATAATCTCTATCCTTAATTGAAGTATTGCATTTGGATTTGGACTGTCTGCAAATTAGGAAAGAGTAGAAATTTACGGGAAGAAGCGCCCCACTCCTAGTGTTGTACGAGTATACGGTACGACGTAAACGTACGTTATTGTCCCACCGGACAGATCTCCTGTGTTCATGGAATATTCGCTAGATGGAAACTCAGCTGACCGCTTTATTTTGGCTTCTAAACGTGGTAATGCCTCATCTGTTCGCAATAATTAAGTGTTATAACCATCTGGGGCTATGAGAGTATTGCGCCCTAAGGCGTCAGACGCAGTCAAAGTGTTATGGTATTTACAGCTTCATGAAATAATTGGGAGAGAGTGCGATGCTATAGGACTTGTTGCCAATAAAAAAAACAACTGTTATAGAAATGTAATATTGACTGCATTATAATTCCTACAGCTGTCACTGTTACACTATCTAACAAACTTCGAGTGCCAACTCTTAAATAAGTCACGTATGTAAACTATTATAAATGTATTAGCTAAAGTTATGTTATTTAACAGACAGTAAATGGTTGAGGAACACGCGTGCTAGTACCGAGCTGTTTGGAACCAAACAAAATACTCTAATACGGCTAACATTGTAAATTTTCATTTCAAGTTCATATTTGTATTTCAAGTCTATACAAGGCGCACCTGGTGTAATAACGTTAAATTATACAAAACTTGAGTTTAAGTGAGTAAAGTCAATAATAGCTTTACTTACCTAAAGTCACTATATGTTAATGAAAAAACATGGCAATGTTCTTTATTATTGTAATTGGATGTACAATTTAATCACATGACTGAGAGCTACAAAATTATTTAATTAATTTACGAATTGAGTTGCAAACTTACAATTACCTAATATTTCAATTGATTAGATCTGATTAAACATCTTTATATTAAAACGTAGCATTATTTTAAAACATAGTGTAGTCAATAAAATTACATATTTACTATTATTTTGAAACTACTAAGTGTCTTACTAATACAATGTTACCACTATTCTGAGTTATTTCAAACTATATAAGAGTACCTCTTTTGTTTCTCTGTAAAATTAAAACTGAGTCAACGAATCTTCTTTTGTGTTAGGCTCTCATAAGTCTTAATATTTTCTTAACTATTCCCTCTCGACACCCAGGATGAATTGAACAGCAACCAAAAGGGACGGAGAACTGTCGTTCTTAATTACTGGCTCCACATTTTATTCTCGTATCCTTGGAGAACATTCAGAATTGGGTTATTGTTGTGAATCTCTTCTATATAGTAGTTACTTTTTGTATTTATGGAATTTTCTTAATGAAAAAAACTATTAGAATATAAGTATTTCAATGTAACTCAGTACTGGGATTTACTGTAGTTTACGAGCAACTTAATATTAAAAATACCGATACCTAATCCAATTTTAATACTTTCAATGAGAAGGAATGTGGTTGTTAAGAGCTAATAAAACATGTCCACCTTCATGGCAAATAAACCACTCAACACGTGTACTGTCTAGTAATTTTGTCTAGTAATTACCAATTAACAGTACTGTCTAGCTGGTAAATATCAACGATACACAGGACATAGTATTTTTTACACTCCTTGGGTTACCCCACATCTCATCTTCTCTAAACACCTAAAATCACTTATAGGATAAAATGTAATTAGAAACCACATTAGGGACTGAAAATAGATACTTTATAATCGAAGTAAATATTGAAATATATTTTAATGACCTTCATTTATCTGAAGAATGTTTGGTATTTAATAAACAAAGTATACCCATGAGGGCCTGTTATTCAACAGTAAAATTATTGCACATCTACTTTTACTGACAGTGTCTTATTAACATCATACCTGGAAATTTAATAATATAGCTTGTATTTATATTTACAATCTGTGATATAAAATATTATTTTAAAATCTGATAATTGAGACATGCGTAGTGTAATTTTAAATAATATATATTACTACTTGCGACCTCCTATGTGATTTCTTTGACAAACGAAATCCTTAGACAAATACAACCACATTGGAGAGACCTTCAAGTTTAATTTGACCGGAATAAAACTATATCCAATTTGCGGGTAGTTCGCAATCTCCTTTATTGGTGTTCCTTTAAATTGCATTTCATGATTTAAGTGTGTTTTAAACGTTCACCTAGTTGAACTTGATCACAAGAAATACAATAATGTTTTAGAAACATGTCTTTAAACGATAGCTTCCAGAAATGTAGACGTTCTATCACAAATTGTGTGGACGTCGGAGGCCTACTCGTTATCTTAAATTTCAGCCCGCTTATATGCACAGCCAAATGTCCTAAGTAAATCTAAGGTCAGTAATAGTCATTACGAAAATCCAAATCCCCATCTCATCTCCTGACTTCCTGACCCGGAAAATACAATACCCTAACACGGGTTTCACCGAGGCTAGTTCCTTGGATGTTCAGATATATACAGTGTATTTGTGATTTCAGTAAAGATATTTTTTAATATGATTCCTCAGTAACTTTAGGAGTAACTTCCTACTCATCCTGTAATTATTATCACATGTTGTACCTTTTCTTGTAAATAATACAATAACTGATACCCTAGTATATCTTTAAGATATACTTTAAGTAAGATAAATATACTTGTAGATACCATTTTTCTTATTCAGAGATAAAAAAACTCATTTAGAAGCACTTGACTTTTGATAGATGTCAGCAGAAGGGAATCCTTCTAAAGGTAACAATCTAATCACGGTCTAAACTGCCTAACTAATGCTAGAACTTTTGATGTGCAAATTGAAATCTAAATATAGTTGTTGCTTGTTGGAAAACTACTTGGAATCAAAATATAAACTACATTGGTTTCATAAATCAGTTAATGGTTTATACTGCATGCGCACATCTGTGCTCAGACCAGTTATACTTCTCAAACACGCAAATACATCAAACACTTAACTTAATTATAGCTTAATTATAAATGTATTATTATGCAATTATGCAATTATTATGCAATTATATATGCAATTCTATGTTATTTTATAAATGATATAACAACGTTTTAAATTAAAATTCAGGAAATGTATCGGCACATTAGCAATACACTTAAAATTACCTCTCAAAACACTGATATCTTAGAATAGAGTGGACAATGAACATCTCTTCCAGGTAAAACGATAATATTCAATACTTTATTAGAATTGTCATTAATTCATTTGAAATGCTATCATTGTGAAATATTACGAAGATTATAATGGCACTCGGGTCGTAGGATCAGCTGTAGTTGTATCATACAGTTATTGTTGACAGAAGTAAATGGAAACAACATAGCTGACGTTTCTGTATGTGCTCGAAAGTATTACGCTGTCAGTTATCAAGTAATAACAATGAAACAAAACGTGTAAGATTTTATTTTGTTCACCCTATGATTAAAACACTTTTTCACCACATGGACCAAAAGTATCTTCAGGCGCTTGGTTGTATTCCCGACATTGGATTTGCTCTGTTGTTAAACATATTACGCTCCTTAAACAACTAAATTTGCCGAACTGATTCTCAACACCAAAAATAAATAATGAAATTTACTGAAAACTACTATTACCGTGTTGTCACACACTTATGTTTTAAAGACTGATACAATAAAACATCTTTTCAGAACAAGATGTGTTAGTAACAACAGTTATCTTTATCATATTTACTGGTTGATTTAATTATTATTTTAAATCGCTAGGTGTTTTAACATGGCTAAAACCTCGTGAAACTGTTGCTGTATGTATGTATGTTGTGTTGTATGTAAGAACTGATGTAATATAAAATTGTTTTCAATATTACGACCATAAAATTATCCCGACGTCTAAAATTTGTGACTATTTCCATCGTTCCGATATCTTTGAATCGTGTCTCGGTAATTTTGTTTTTACCTAATTGCCTAATAAAAATATCTACTATTAAAATATATTAAAATTAAATAGTCCCATGTTCTAATGTGAGTGGTTTACATATGATGATTAAATTGGTAATTAGGTCGCATGCCCGAACGTTATTCGATATTAATTTCATACTTTACATTTTATAATGTTTGCGAGGATAAACCTCCTCGTACATCTATAAAAAATATTTTATATAAATATTGATATTTATAAATTATTACGAAACAACCCTTATCTTATATAAGTGTGGTTACAGTTAATAGCTATATTAAAAAATTAGTCGGGCATTCTAAAATTTATGTTATGAACATAATATATATATATATATATATATATATATATATATATATATATATATATATATATATATATATATATATATATATATCTTATATATATATATATATATATATATATATATATATATATATATATATAAGAGGTTTTATATATATATAAAATACACATAATCATGTATCATGAGAAATTACACTTATAAACGAAGCAATTTTTTTTATTATTATTACCAGTCTTCAAACCTCCAATTCAGTAAATCACGATTGTCATCGAGTTAAAAACTGAGCAACTGCGTCTCCTTCATTTCTTACCAGTTATCACGAATTGACTAATCAACTTTGTTTCATTACAAAGCTTGTGGTGGTGTTGACTGCTCGTTGCTCAAAGATCCGTTTAGTAATTATCTCATAACTTCTTATAAGAGTTACTACTTAATTGAATTTTTCTGTTTAAGTAATTAATTCTACCACCATTTCCTTCTTTTTCAAACCTGAATTACCTAAAAGTAAATTCATAAACATCTATAAAACCTCAGCAATTATAATATATTTAAATGACTTATTTAAATTTTTAGTACTTCTCAGACAGTTCTCTATGTGATGGAGCAAATATTCGAAGGATTAAAGGTATAATCCCCAGTGAAAGGGTTCCTATTGAGTTGGACAGATTGCTTCCCCCGTCTGGAGGGATTACTGGCTAACGGCTGAGACCATATATCCTGGGCATTGCATTGGTCTTTGTTGTTAGATTCATAAGTCTAATTTTTCCATTTGTACCAAAAAGTTGTAAACAATGTTTTATAAATAATAAAAAATTTTATTTACTTTGAAACATTGCATTAGATGCATTAATAATTTTTAAGTTAAAATGTTTTTCAATGTTCTAAAATACAAATTCTACAATAGCTGTTAAGCCATGATTTATTTTTTAACCACTTAAGCTCTATAATTTCAATTCTTTAAAATATTCTAAATAATTACAAACGCACAAGTACTGTAAATAATTTAAATTTGTTTTAATACTTTATTGCACAAGGGTGCATACGCTAGGTATCCAATTTGTAAAAGAATAAAAGACCTTCAAATAATATACGGTAATGTAATTGCATTGGCTTATAACGTGAAAGCAACAAGAAAATTATATTGAATTAATACGACTTAAGAACTCGTTTAGGGCATATTCTATACAGATTTCCTAAAGTTTTATAGAAATCATTTAATTCTGGTAATAATTACTTACTGTTTAACCAATACAGACCACTTCCAAATTGGAGGAACTCATGAAACAGTTACGCACATTAAAAGAAAGATGGGCATATAATATCATTTCCTAATAAATATGCTTAGTTTTCTGTACATAAACTGTTCGTGTTTTATAAGCAATCGTCAAAGCATTAAAATTAAATTTGTAATATGTGCTGACCCTGATTGGTAGATCCGAAGTTGCTTTAACCTCAAACTCACTTGAAACAGTTAACTGGTTTAAACAACAATCAAAATGTTTAAAAAACTTCTCAACTTTATAAACAGCCAGTTTAATCTATTTCAATATAAATTTTGTTTACTGGTCAATGTTTTCGTTACATAGGACCAAATGTAACGTTTATGTTAAATGCATTAGACATTTAAAACTTTTTTCAAAACTTTGATACAGTTAATAAATGCATAGTATTTTTAAATTATTGTTCCTCTAACATAATATATTTTGAAAGTATTATTTGATGTTATATAGAATATACAAATTGTAAAGACGTTTTTACGATTCTTAATTATCATGAAGAAAATGTATAGACGATATCATATAATTAAATTCTGAAGATACAAGAAATAATTTTTGTCTGTTGTTAAACTAACTAGAAAATCTACAATAAATTGAGGAATGAAAAAAGATTGTTTGAGATATAAGTTAGAAAATGTCATTCTTCTTTACGTCATAATTATTTCTCAATAATATTTTTAATTGTTTAGTGTACTACAAATTGTCATTCCAGACTAGAAGGAGAGAGTTGAATGTCCTCTCGCTTACTTTCTACCCACATTTCTACAGATATCGACTGTTGACTAATTTGTTTAGTAGTAATAGTTACTTCATTTTCATTACATCAGGCGATTACCCAATCGCAATCTTGCCACTTTTCAGCAAAATCTTTGACAAGGCGTTTTTTAAACAACTGCAAAGATTTCTGGAAGGATTTGACATACTGTGTCCTGAGCAATGCGGCTTCCGTAAAAACAAATCAACAACTGATGTGTTTTAAAGTCTTTGGATGTTGTTGTCTATGGTGTTGAAATTAATTCATTTGTCACAGTGAATTCATGCATCCATTTTTTGTCTGAAATCAATTTGAAAACAAACAGCTGAAAATCAAACAAAATTTATTTTTGTCTGAGACAACGTGAAGGTAGTGCACGACCTAATGTCCTGGTGGATGACAAACCCTTAGAGGAATCTAACTCCAAAGAATTCCTAGGGGTGTATCTAGATCGAGGTCTGACCTGGGACAATCATCCAGGGATGCCTGCGCCGCCGCCTGACCATATGACTGGCCCAGCCACCTCCGCTCCGCCCGCTGCCATCCCCATGTCTGCTGCGACCAATGGAGAGTCGGCTGTCGCCCCTCAACAGAGACTGAACCATCAGCACATCACCTACGCGGAAGCAGCTAGGGGATCGCCCACGTTAGGCAGTGATGTGCAAAAGGGACGCTCTCCAGCTTCAAAAAACTTGACAATGTCACACTGTACGAAGCAGACCTAGGCATGACTTCTGATCCAGTCTTGCAGCAAAAAAATGACCGAAATCAAAAATGTTCAAACACCTCAAAAAAAATTCAAATTCAAATTCAACCCAAAATATTAAATTGGTTCACCAAAACGCTCAGATTGCAACAAACAAAAAATTTGATGAATTGGCTTTAATGTGCGAAGAGCAAAACACCAGATGCGTTTATAGTCTCTGAGCACGGATTTTCCCCTGAAAACAATCCACCTTTTCAAAATTCCAAATTATTTTTTGGCAAAATATTTCTGTCGAGCAAGCTTCAAAGGGGGTGGTGTGGCAATATTTTTGAAAGAATTTTCCAAATTTGAACCTTTCAAAATTAACTGCAGTGCTGACATGGATTTTGAAGGCGATGGCATCAAAATCAATTCCAATTATTTCGGTTAAAATAACAGTTCATTGGGATGTTCAGATCCCCCAATGGCTGTATTAACTCCTTTTTTGAAAAACTAAAACAGCTCATGAATTTTATTTTTTCAAACTCAATGAAGTTTCTCATAATCGGCGACCCTCAACATTAATTTAATGGACCTCACCGACCCCCTCACCCAGCGGCTGCGCGATATTCTGAACTCCTCTATACCTAAATTGGTCTGTGAATTGCACCAACACGGGTGACCGCTACGACGAGCACAGCCATCGACAATGTGATCACAAACATTCATGGCACACGGTCTCTGTTTTAAACCACTGCGATCTCTGACCACTTTGCGCAGGAGGTCCTGGTTCATGGATGCAAGCTGGAAAAATCAAAACCCAAAATATAAAATTGCAAGATCTGTCAATTTTCAAAACATTTGCCGACTGAATAAATTGCTGGAGCGCGAGTCTTGGGCATTTTTAAATGAGTTTGAGAATGTTGAGGACAAGTTTCAAGCTTTCAGTAATAGTTTCAATTATTATTTGGATGTTTGCTTGGTCCGTTTAAATAAACTAAACAAAATCAAAAACCACGGAAAAATGGCTGGTTGACTAAAGGAATTCTTATATCTCGAGGACAAGCTTAAATTCTACCACAACATCTTTATTCGAACCCAAAAACGAAGATTTCAAAACTTTCTTTAGAACATACCGCAGGATCTATAGAAAAGTCATACGAGCCGCCAAAGCCTATGACATCAATAGAGCCTTAGGTAATTGTGAAAATTTCTCAAAAAACTGCTTGGAAAAACCATTAACAACCTTTCTCGAGATTATAAAACTCAAAAAAGTCTTCCCAACCGATTGCAATCAAAATTTAAAACAAAATTTACGAAGATCAATTTCAAGTGGCTGACCTATTCAATAAATACTTATCTACCGTGGCTACAATGAACTCGTTATTTAAAGAATCTCAGTCACACGGAAGAGAAGTCAGTGATCCGAGTGCATCCATGGCCTTGGCCCCTGTGTGGGAGGGGGAGGTAGCAAATGTCATACAGAGGCTGAACACAAAAAAACCAGTGACGCTAATGTCGGGGATGTCAGTATGGCTACTCAAATGTTGCTATAAGCACATTTTGAGGACCCGCTCACAAAATTGATCAATTTCTCATTTGAAACTGGAAATTTTCCATCTTCTTTAAAGACTGCCAAAGTCATTCCGAGTTTCAAAAAAGACGATCCTTGTCTCGCAAGCAACTATCGTCCAATCTCAATTCTTCCTGTGTTCAGCAAAATTTTTGAAAAATTATTCTATGAAAGACTGGAAAGCTTTCTAGAAAAAAACAAAATTCTGAATCCAGAACAATTTGGATTCCAAAAAAAACAAATCCACAATTGACGCGGTGAACAGCCTTCTGGACAATGTTGTCGATGGACTGGAAGGTCGTGAACATATGCTAAGCATATTCCTCGATCTTTCCAAAGCCTTTTACTGTGTGCATCACGGGACACTGCTGCAACAGTTAGAAAAATGTGGCGTCCGAGGTCTCCCACACTTATGGCTCACGTTCTTATCTAAAAGATCGAGATCAACGTGTGATTATCTCGAGCGTCGTTTCCAGCAAAATAAAAATGGCTCATGGTTGTCCCTCAGGGATCAAATCCTTGGACCTCTCCTTTTCCTGATTTATTGTATGTAGATTGAACTCAGTAATCCAACTTGGGGCACTGGTTAAATATGCTGACGACACGGACTCTCTGTTTCAAAAGCAATTCAAAACAAGACCTGGAAATCAAATCTTTTGTGGGATTGAACGCATGCAATCAATATTTCACAGGAATTGAACTTGCCAACAAAACCAGTCAAAATCAAGTGTCATCAATTTTTTTCTTCGTCAGCATGATTATGCGATGCGACCTTCTGTCTTTGCGGATGATGCCCTTTTAGAGGATACAGATTCAACAAAGTTTCTGGGGATGTTCCTTGGACAGAGGACTGACCTGGAATGATCATGTTGATAGCATCTGTGCTAGAGTTACCACAGGCATATTTACCCTACGGCACCTAGCAAAATTCTGTACCCTAGAGGTTCTAAAAACGGCCTATTTACGGCCTAATCCATCTACTTCTTCTGTATGGATTAAGACTCTGGGGAGGATGTGCCAAAAAAACAAAATGGAGCGGGTTTTCAGGCTCCAAAAAAAAGCAGTCAGGGTTAATTTTAAAACTGAATTATAGAGAGTCGTGCAGGGTATCTTTCGGGAGCTGGGATTGATGACATTGCCCTGCTTTACGTTTTTGAGGTGATCGTGTACTGCAGATCGAGATGTGCCTTGATAAGTGGCAGGGACGTTCACCAATATGAAACTAGAGGACGGGACAACTTGCGAACTCATCAACGCAGACTGGCATTATCGCAACACCTCCCTCAGCAGGTGGGTGCCAGACTAATCAACAAGCTCCCTAAGGATATCAAAAACTCCAACAACCTCAATCAATTCAAAACTCGTCTCAGACGCCTGTTGGTGTCTAAAGCGTTTTACTCGATTGATGAATTCATGACGAGCCGTTGGGATGATTGAAAATCATGGATCCGAAGTCTGTGTGATTGTGTCGTGAGAATGCTGAGATGTAAGTATGACTGTGAGTGAATGTGTAGTTAGGATATATTTTATGATGCATTTGACTATTGCAATACAATGTTACATATTGTCAAACACGCAATAAAGAGATTATGAATTATGAATCATGTTGAAAGTGTTTGTTCCAAAGCAACTTCAGGTTTGTATGCTTTGCGGAATCTGGCAAAACACTGTTCTCACGACATCCTGAGAATGGTATATTTTTGCCTTGTTTATCCGCACCTTGCATATGGAGTAAGACTCTGGGGCAGCTATGCAAACAAAAAAATGGAAAGAGTGTTTTTCCTTTAAAAGAAAGCTGTACGAATCATTTCAAAATTAAAGAGAAGAGAGTCGTGCAGGGATGACTTTAGGTCGCTTGGATTACTGACCTTACCCTCCTTCTACATCTTCGAGGTGGCTGTGTTCTGTAAATCAAAGAGCACATTGGCTCAGGGAAGGAACATTCACCAGTATGAGACAAGAGGCAGGGACAACTATCGCAGTCAACCCCATTGAACGGTGGCGTCTCATAATTTGCCATCTCAGGCTGGAGTTAGGTTGATTAATAGGCTCCCTGAGAATCTTAAAACATTGTCATATAGGTACCAATAAATCTATATCCCGTCTTAAACGCCTATTGGTGTCAGGTGCTTTTTACATCGTGGGTGAGTTCATGGAAAGCCGCCTGGAAAATTAAAATTAAAATCGAAACACGTTTTAACAGGATCTGACATAGGCATTACATGTTTGTCTGGACGAGGAACGTTTTGTATGTATGATTGTGTGTGCATGAGTAGATAGGCTAATGACTGTTGTTATACAATATTGTATGTTTTTCAAAGGCAATAAAGACTGATCTGATCAGAATCGTTCTTAAATGTTGGTTTTGAGGAGAACTATATTGTTTAATATTGCAGAATCGTAATTTCTCTCACAGTTGGCTTAAAAATCCATACAAAAACTGTTATTTTTTTTTTGATACACAGAATATTAAAAATAATGGAATCATTAGAGTATTTATTATTTTCATAACACAAGAAAGTTTATGAAATCCTAATGTGTGCCCTCCACTATATCTTAATGTAAGTCCTAATGAAGTAAGTAGCTCATTAGCGTGATCACACATGCATGCATAGCCTAACAAATTCATTTCCATAAAAGTTTCCTTAAAGGTTTATGTCCTGGAAATTTACGTGAACTGCACATAAACTATAAATTTGTTTAAAGTTTGAAAAAACATTACCAAACAGTCAACGAACAACGTATTTTAGCAATCATTTAGTGTATTGAAAGAATTAGTAAATAATTGTGCACTACTCTTTCATGCACAATTCTCAGCAGATATAAAAGTATACCTTTTCAAGAAATTATGTTTTGATTAGCAACGTATCTAACAAAACAATTAAAACTCTCCGAACTCTAAAAAACGTACTGTGTACTTATAATCATTATTTTTATTAACCTAAACGGTGATAGGTAACCTCTTATATTTTATTTACTTGAGCATCTATATTGTTAGAATGGTTTTTATTGCTTACCAAATTATTGTATACACACTATGATATGCAGGAAGCAGCGCAATTTGGCTTCCAAATTTGGGTTTTATTACTACTCATAGTTAATTTTCCTTATTGAACCACATGGTAGATTTATAAGTCTTTTTTGTTCTCCTCAAAATCTCTACCAAAAATTAAAAAACATTTTGATTATAAACTTAAATAAAAATTAACATAGATAAATTCATTTTATGTTATGGAGTTCACACACGATTCCTATTATTTCAATTACCTTTTCGAAAAACTTAAATGAGAATCCTTAGCTGAAAGTCATTAAACATTTTATTATGGCTACGTAATACATTTTCAACGCGTGTCCGAAAATATATAACAGTAGTATTTTTTATTGCCTTGTTTAAAAACGAGTTTGTGTTCTGTTTTGGTGTTCCCTCTAGAAAATAAAGGACTTTGATATAGTACGTCAAATATTGCTAATTAACTATCTAATTAGGATCGCCAATTATCATACTCAGCTTTCCAAATACGGCTTTCAACTAATCTAGAGTGTTTTAAATTGTTTGAAATACATTGAAGTGTGCAATTTATATTGTATACAAGACACCTTGATAAACTTCCCTGACAAAAATGGAATTTGCATAGTATTTCTAGTTGTCTAGCATTCTCATACTGTTAAGAGTGCTTTCATAGAGCTTGTACAGAAATCTGAATGAGTTACAGGAAATCCGTTTTAATAAAATATCTCATATATTAAAATATTAGTAGATAATAAGCATATTTTACAACTAAATAAATAATCATTCTTTTATTTAATTCACTGAGTAGATTATAAGAATGTGGATACAAATGTTGTTACTGGGAGAAGTTAGGATTACGACCTCCCCGATCGAATGGTTTCCTTTGCTACATTCTTTTACCAATCAGGGCAGATCTTCTCTTTTACGTAAACTCTCGCAATTTACATTTATCAAATTGCATGTCTACGGAAAAAGTGCTGAAAACCTTTTACTCGTTACTTAACACTGAGCAGAGTTATATGTGTTTACATTGCTTTGAATTACGGTATGCACGCTGATTTGTTAAAAATGTTTAATACTACGGTAACTAATGCGTAATAATATAATAAATTTTTGCTTGCATAATATATATACAATTGTCATAACATAAACTAAAACAGAAAATTTCTTCTACGTTAAGTAATAACATTAGGAATTACGGATAGGAGGGATATTAAACCATTTTCAATGAGTAAACTTATGTGATTATTCAGTTATAAGTTTATTCAGATCATGCGCGGAGTTTATAAGAGATGTTTCAAACGTCGTAAAGGACCAAAAATCAATTGAGGATATTAAAAAACATTTCTTTCTGCACCTCATTCACGCTTACAATATTAGCATTGCATCCAGAAGCTAGTGGCTCTAACAAGATTGAACTATTGAATATATAATTTTACTTATGCATGTAAAATCATGTCGATTCTTGTCATATGTCATTACATCTTTAGAGTAAATATAAAACCCCATGAGTTTCACAGCTCCAATGGAGGAGAAAAACGAAAACTGGGCAAGTGTGTCCTTAATATTATTTAATAGTAAATATAAAATAAGTTATGAGTATGATTCTTATCAGCGTTACGTTTGACTTCTTACCATCATATTGTGCCAATTGCCGAGCGGTCTAAGTCGTTGGACTTTGGGTCTGAGTTAGAGATAGCGAAGGTTCAAATCCTGTCTGTGACCGTTGCACTTTTTATCAGTACCATCAACCTCGTACTGTATCGACTCTCTCCCCCTTATTCTGTTTGATAGGATCCTCGCACAGGCCAGTGGGCCATGAGGACGGACAGAATAAGGCTTAAAAGGGGATCGGTCTCTCCTTTTTTATAAAAAAAAAAGAAAAAAAAATACACAGGATTAACTTTCAAAAGCGTAGAGGCAATCGGCCCACCTGAGAACGTACCACCTTATGATTGATTTATTTATTTCTCCAACAGAACTACACCAGTATTACAATAAAGTACGTTAAAAACGATTATTAACTAGTATAGTATATACACTAATAAATTTACTTATATAATTCAATACCCCACAGTGTTAAGATAAATTATTAACAAAACAATGAATAAGTAAGAAATATCAGTTAGTTAATAAGCAATCAGCAAAATGGTAATAAAGTAGTCAAATACAACAATACATTTGTGGTGTGTAATAAGAAAAACAACAAAGTTGTAAACAATTTAACAGTTCTCAAAAATAATAAACTTTAGAATTAACATGCATGAAAAGATAAATAATCAGAAGCAAGCGAAACATTAAAAAGCTACAATAATCAGAAAAATCTAAATAAATAAATATAAATAAGCATTAACACTTGTGAATATATTACTAAATCGCTGCATGCATACTAGAGTGACGTGCGAGGGAGGGAGAGATAGAAAGAGACTTATCGATTGACTTTCAATGGTGGTGTGCTCTCTGATGGTTAAAAATGTTTTCATAAGTACAACTGAAAATAATAGTCCAAATCAAGCAGACGCAATTGATTTTTACCTCAAAAGCAAGACCCACCTCGATGTTTTTATATCCTAAGGATTCGGATAAAGTGGATAAAGTACTTTTATCACTTAAAAACACAGAATCCTCAGACTATAATTGGCATAACAACAGCTGTTATTGAACTAATGTAATTTTTGTGTGCGTTTATTTCTGAAATATTCCATGTTTATTTTTAAAAAGTGGAACATTTCCACCAAATCTTAAGAGTGCTATAGTATTTCCATTGTAAAAGAAAAACATAAAGACGGATGCGTCAAACTACCATTCAATAACTGTATTTTCCGAAATTAAATGTAAATGTATTTTTATTTCGTTTCTTTACTTTTTTTAATACATTTAACATTCTCACAGACTTTCATTTCCGAGTTCATCCTAAATATTAAACAATAGTGTTATACTAAGAAAAAAAATTAATTATTGAAACAGTTTTAAAGAAAAGAAGGTGTAATATCAGTTATGGACAATTTTTCTAAAGCATTTGAATGCGTCAATCATACTCTTTTCAAAAATTTGAACATTATGTGGTCCACGGTAAATCTGAAGATTAGTTGAATTCTTATCTTTCTGGGAGAAAACAATAGGTGTCTCTTGTAAATTGTGCCGGTATTACTTGTCAACCTCCCTTGAAATTAACGATCATGGAGTGCCCAGGAATCAATATTCCAGATTTACGTAAAGGATCTCTGCGAGTCTTCACAGGTTCATTGGTAGTCGTTTTCACCGATAACACTAGATTAATTATTTCAAAAAATAATTCCATGAGCTCAATAACTCATTGCATAAAACTTTGGAGAAAGCAGACAGTTGGTTTTTGCAAACGTCCTCTAGCTTAAACATTGAAAAAATGAAATCGTAAAGTTTTCCACGATACAACCCAGATCTATGCAACGTGTAGCATGTAGAAATAGTAGCTTCCAGATTAGGCTCATATTCTTTTACGATCAGGGGTATTTCTCAAGTCGTTATTCCTAAGACTTAATGGACTGTTTCCTAATACAAGCACCGTATATAAAGAGTGGTGTTCTGACGAAACTTGGTGGATTGTAATAAATTATTTATAGTTCAAAAAGTAATATTATTAAAACAATATTTCAGCTGAAATACAAGCAGTCCTACAAACCTTTTTTTATTTTAAAATTATGACTTTGCCTATATTTTAGACATTCTCTGTATATACAGTGAATATACAACAAAAATCAACAATCAACAGTATGAATATCACTATCAGCTTATACATAGAGACCTTAATGATAGAGCGTACAAGGCACTGCCGGCAGGACGTTACGTTCTCATTTGAGGACGTAATTCAACTGCTTACACGAGGACGAAAAGTCCTGCTAGCAGGACCGTTCTTGGTCCCATTTAGAAAGAGGGAAATGTAACGAATTAGCGCATGCAAGTCTGAAGTTGGTTAGCTCTGACCGTTCAGAAATGGCGGCGATTATAGGAAAGGGTGACCGTGTGTATGTTTTCGCTACTTACTTTGATACTCCAAATAGTGGAAATGCATGGAGTCGCTCGTTATATTTGGTAATAGTTATGATACCACTAAGTGTAATGGGGGTACTGTAATTAAAGTGACGTGTAGTTGTGCAACAGTTCTGTGGGACATTGACAAAAACACAACTAGATGTTTACTAAAAGACTTGTTCTCGAGTGATGGTCGAGCTGTCATCGCTGCTAATGTGACGCCTGCTGCCAGCGCCGCTATAGGCCTACCCCCGCCAGCTCATATCACCTGCAACGCTATCAGGTAAGAGAAAACATTTCACTTTCTACCATTTATTAATAGTTGATAAATTAAAACTGGGTTTCTTAGTATATTTTGGTCGTACTTGAATAGTAAAGGTATTCATTACCAGGACAGTTTCAAAGGGGACAAGTATAGATGACGGACTTTTGGCACACGTTAAAACTTGTAATATTTTGTCACATTAAAAGTTCGGATAAATGTTCGTTTATTATTAAAAAGGCATCATCTGAAACAATTTCTTTGTTTCAGATGATGCCCAGAAAAGTAAAAGGAGGGAAGACTACCGTTCAACTCACCAGTGCTGAAAACAGTTCGTCGTCATCATCATCCGATGAATCTAATGATGAAGATGAAGACCTTGATAGCGGATCAAACAATATTATTGATTTACCTGCAGATGCAGAGGAAATCTATACTAATTCAAACTTAGTTTTAGTTAATGACACTGAGTGGGACTTTGGTAAACATGTAAATATTGATCAATTCAAGGACCATCAATACAAACCTCGTTTTCACTTGCTCAATACTAATCGAGACATTCTATCCCTCAATGAAATGGATTTTTGGCTAATATTTTTCCCCATTGATGATATAAACCATATTTCTAGTTTGTTCAAATGCTCATTTGAGGGATAGAAGAAAACCAATTTCGAGACATGAGTTTTTCAAGTCAATTGGTATTTTGTACGCCATGAGTATAAATATGTTTAGGGGTCCGCCCGCCAACTACTGGTCTACGGAAACCGACGGCCTCTTTCCTGCTCCAGCTTTTGGTTCTAGGTTTGGGATTGGTCTGCATCGTTTTGAAGAAATTTTAATGGCAATGGCATTTGCCATGCCTGAAGATAAAAGGAATGGAGATAGGTGGTATCATGTTAGGCCTCTCATCAACATGTCCGTAACACATTTGGAGGCAGAGTTTTTCCCCAGGTTTCAAATTAACTGTAGATGAATCCATGTTTGCTTGGTACGGGAAAGGCAACTACCGTGAAAATGGCATGCCTGCTGTGATGAACATTAAAAGGAAACCTAAAGGAGTTGGTTGTGAAGTAAAAACTATTTGTGATAGCACATCAAGAATCATGATTGGGTTGGAAATCAATGAGGGGAAAGAAGAAATGAAAAATAAAATGGAAAAAGGACTTTGGTGCTGGAACTGCAACGCTACGATTGACTGAACCGTGGCATGGAACTGGTCGAATAGTTGTAGGAGATTCTTGGTTTTCTTCTGTAAAGACCAGTATTCAGTTAAAGGAAAGAGGTTTGTATTTTTTTAGGGATGGTTAAAACCGCCTATAGAAACTATCCTCTGAAGCAAACTGTCCTGAGGTGCCCTAAGGAAAAGGGGTCTTTTATATCAGCTACAGCAAGCTCGGAAAATGTAGATCTTATTTGTGTAGGATGGAGAGAGACCGTAAGGTTCATACGTTTGTAGGTACCTGCTCTACAACTTTACCTGGACAACCATGTACAAAAAAAGATATGATGACGACGGAAAACCTTACACCAAAGAAGTAGCACGTCCAAAACTAGTAGAAGATTACTTCATGGGAGCTCCTGCCATAGACATACATAACCACATTCGCCAAGATGGACTAGCACTAGAAAACGGTGTGGCAAAACTCAACAGTGGCATCATAGAATGTTTTGCTTGTATATTTGGTATTATGGAAACTAAATGCTTTTTTAGCATATAACCTTCACAGACCTGCCCTTGAAAAGAAGTCTCACACAGACTTCACTAAGGCACTAGCCTTGCAATTAATAAAAAACCAATTTGTCCTTCCACCAGAAACAAGACCTGCAGAACCTTTGTTAATCGATGAAGTGAATTTACCTGTGGAGGTAATCTCGCACGTCCTTGTTAACCTTTCTAAAGAAGACGAACGGAAGCGAGTTCAAAGGAAGTGTCTAATCTGCTCGAGAGTGCACGGAAAAGCAAATGGAAAGCAAGCTACTTTTGCAAGAAATGCGGACCTATGCTGTCATGTGTAGCCCACAAACTGGCAGAGATTGTTTTGAATACCATATAAAAAAATGGTATATACCCTTACGTCGTAAAGAACTAGATATGTATTGAAAAAAGATGACTATGTAGCTATCAAGATAGAAATCATACTTTTTTGAATTTAGTTCTTTGAGATAGCTAAACATATTAGAAAATAAGTTCCAAGATTTTCAATATCTATCCTAAGTATATGAATACATAATGAATTTTACTAATTAGTTGAAATACTTAATAAAGTTTTCTTGGGTAGATTCTTAATTTTTACTACTTATTCTATACTTTTAATTTATTCATGTATTCTCTCTCTGTTGCGTAACGGAACAAGTTTTATACTTCGTATGTTTATACATTTATTTTACATTTATAAAATAGATTACAAGGCAGTTGTTGTATTAGTCAGTAAGAGTAGTATTAAACAGTTTTTTTCAAAATTTGCAGTAGTTTATTGTTCACCCAACACCATATCTGAAGTATTACTGCCACTAATGCGCTCTGGTTACCAAAAGTACTGCCGGAAGGACGCGTCCTGCTGGAAGGGCAGTTCAAACATTCGCCATAAGTGCCTTAAGTCCTGCTGGCAGGACGCAACGCTGCGTACAAAAGTACTTCCGGAAGGTCCTTCCAGCAGGACGTGGGACTGTACGCTCTATCATTAAGTACCTAATCCACCAATTAGTGATAAAAGAAGCTAGAGTTTAATCAGCTCTGAAACTGCATTACAAGCTTCCCCCATATCACAAATCCCAAAAGCAAAATTAGGGTTTCCCTAAAAGATTATCCCCTAATCGGGCATATCACACGGTTGAGAAATTGTTAACGAATGAAATAGATGTGATCTCATGTTTCTTTCACACATGATCTCAAATATTTCAATTAAATATTTTAAGTTACAATAGCTTTTTACATTTTATTGTAATTGTTTGATTAAGTAACTTGTTGCAATGACTTAAAACTTTTTTCAACTTGAGCACACCTCAATATTGTAGAAAAAAAGGATACAACAATTTTATTTTTTCTTTATCCTCGGCTAAGCCCCTAGAGTGTATAAACCAAAACTAAATAACATTTTATTTTTTATCAATCTTATAATCGTAATATTGCAATGCAGTGGTGTCTCCATAATATGCAACATTCAATAGTTTTACGATCAGTAAATACTAGTTAATTAGTTTTTATTCCAACACAAAAACCTGGAAATTCCTTATCAATTTGCTGTGTTAAGAGCTGCTTGACTAAGCTACACACATGGTAAAGCGTGTAAATCAAGTGTGTCGAGGCGAAGTGCCAACGCGGTGTAACTTTGGTTCCGTATTGAACGTGAGCTATATATTCTCTGTTCAGACACATGTACACCTTGCATTATAACTTTGCTGTGTTAAGAGCTGGTTGACTAAGCTACACACATGGTAAAGCGTGTAAATCATGTGTGTCGAGGCGAAGTGCCAACGCGGTGTAACTTTGGTTCCGTATTGAACGTGAGCTATATATTCTCTGTTCAGACACATGTACACCTTGCATTATAACTTTGCTGTGTTAAGAGCTGGTTGACTAAGCTACACACATGGTAAAGCGTGTAAATCAAGTGTGTCGAGGCGAAGTGTCAACGCGGTGTAATTTTGGTTCCGTATTGAACTCTCTGTTCAGACACATTTACACCTTGCATTATAACTTTGCTGTGTTAAGAGCTGCTTGACTAAGCTACACACATGGTAAAGCGTGTAAATCAAGTGTGTCGAGGCGAAGTGCCAACGCGGTGTAACTTTGGTTCCGTATTGAACGTAAGCTATATGTTCTCTGTTCAGACACAGGTACACCTTACATTATAACTTTTCTGTGTTAAGAACTGCTTGACTAAGCTACACACATGGTAAAGCGTTTAGATCAAGTGTGTCGAAGCGAAGTGCTATCGCGGTGTAACTTTGGTTCCGTATTGAACGTGAGCTATATGTTCTCTGTTCAGACACATTTACACCTTGCATTATAACTTTGCTGTGTTAAGAACTGGTTGACTAAACTACACACATGGTAAAGCGTGTAAATCATGTGTGTCGAGGCGAAGTGCCAACGCGGTGTAACTTTGGTTCCGTATTGAACGTGAGCTATATGTTCTCTGTTCAGACACATGTACACCTTGCATTATAACGAATCACCCGATTTAAAGTCCAACTGGTACAGATCTATAAATAGTTATTGTGGCATTAAAACATATTTACCATATAAAACAAATTTTTGTAGCAAAAAAATCTAAATAACGAGAGATATAAATAGACAACTAATACACAGTATCTTGTTTGTAAAAATAGATAGTGACCCCTTTCCCAACAATCATAATGTATCATATAGTAAAATTAAAACTCGGGAAATGTTCTAGACAAACAATTATTTTTAATCGATGATTACCGTTGTCACTTAGACTTGACAGATCAAAAATTTGTATATGTGTCATTATATGTATTTGTGTGTAATGATGTTTAAGAAGGGATCCCTACACCGTTTATAAACTAGAGACAAAACGTACTGCTGATATTTTACAAGAGCTAAGTTTAGTTTTCCCCTGTAATTTGTTATCAACACAATACAAAATGAATGAACAGACTAGTTTTTAAAGTAATGTTAATGTTTTGGATTAACACTATATAAATAAAATGTTAAGGTTTATACTACTTCTTCTTAAATAATTATTTACACTGTCTCGTATATGTTCAATGCTTTTTATTACTGTTTCTTATTTTCGATGATATTTATTGTCACGAAAACTAACAGTGGGTTTTATAGATTTTGTCTGTAATGCAATGGCCAGTCAACGAACAGCTGATTATACCTGTGGCCATCTTGATTTTAACCAAATAAAAATATTTAACAGCTTTGACGACCTTAATTTGTATTTTTTCGTTAACTGAAATGCTACTTAGAATATAGTTAATGCTTTTAAACATACTTTTTACATTTTTCTATATTTATATTTGTTATTCAGTAAATTTTTAACAAATAAAAATTGGAAAGTAGATAAAACATACATGTGTATTCCATTTAGCTTTATTAAGGCCCCTCGGGCTCTTCGTGCAACAGCAAATCCTAAAACTTGATATTTCGTTTACCTTTGCAGGTCCTCTCGATTTATATTTACATAAATAGCTATTTAGAGAGCTAGACATTTAGACATACAAATGTTGTTTCTCTTAAGCTTTTGGAATATTGAGTGCTATTTAATAATAATTTTTGTTCCATATCTAACATGCATCTAACAAGAGCTAGTTAGGTAGTAGATCAATCGGGAAAAAGTTATCCCGAAGTTTCCAACCAGTTATTGGAAAAACTTTACTGGTATTACTTCGTGTTTTCGGATTTTAGTAAAAGCTTTGGAAATGTGGGTTCGAGATTTAGGATTATAGCTAAAAGTCGGCTTCCTTCTTATGCCCACCCATTTCCGTAAGGCTATGATGAATCACTTGGTCCTCATTCAGAAAATTGTTTATTTTTGAACCCTGAAGCGATCCCAACCAATGTTATGCTGAGTCAACCGCGATAAGTTCATTTTTGAGGGTATTTCGAACCCTCTCACAAATTTAACAGCATGTTTCGTATAAAATTTCACAACTTCGGAGACTAGTGTGGTACGGCCAAGAGTGACTTTCCAAATATAAATAGCCCCATATGTTAACCATGGACTCTAAGAATGTCCGTGTAAATTATACAATTTTCCAGAGAGATACCATTCGAATTTTATATAATGGCATAGATAACAATTTATGATTGATTCATCACATGAGAAAGAAATATTCTTAAACAGGAAACATTTTAAATTTCCATTGTTAGATGCATAATTGCAGCTTGCGAAGGAAATTTATGTAAGAATTAAACTTGTGTTGTTCTGGTCAACACAAATACAGATACCACTCGCTTGCATAACAGAGCAATTAGTTAAACAGAACATGATTGTTTCGTGAACACAAATTAACTGCAAAATCAATACATCCACTTCCTAAATGCACCACAGCATGAAGAATGATAATTTAATATTGAAATTACTTTTATAACCTTCTGCCCCATATTAAGGATAATTGTGATTTCATTCAAATAAACTTTTCATATAAGTTATTTCGTTGAAATAACAAGATAATTTTACAACAAACATTTACCATGGTAACAAAGAATAGCCCCATTGAAGTAAACTTTTTGATAATACCACGTGTTGTACTACATTCAGAGTTGTCTGAGCACTCCACTTCGAATAGAGTAAAAGGAAGGATCAACAACAACTATAGAATTGACGCAAGGTCTCAATGTCAAATGGAGTTTACCATGTCCATGTTCTTGCAGGAACGCTATATACAAGTCCTTGTTCTGTACTGGCTCTTTTCATTAGTTTGTGCCATCTGCGGTTGGAATACTTTATCAATGTGTTAGATAAGTAGTGATTATTAGAATAAAATTGTTTATTGAAGAGCAGTGTCAGACTACAGCAGACTTTCATGTCGTCCAGAAAGTTGGCCAAGTTCCTAGTCTTGCTAATCTCTAAAAAGGTTTTTAATGAAAATATCAGATTTAACCTGTCAATTAACATGGCATGAACAGAGACGTGACAGAATGCCTCATATTATGCCCTGAAACATGACATTCCGCCAGTAAATATGATGTGGGAGCGCTGGTTTCAATTAGTAGTCAACTAACCCAACCTGCTGTAACAGGTGTCTTATTACAAAAGAGGCATTCATTTTCCTTCCTGGCTTCTTGACCTGGACGTTATGGCGTTAACAGTTGGTTGAATAACGCAATTACAGGACACAAGCTTTTTTTCAACGTTCTACTTAGTTTTTCTAGCGTTACTGAAATATTTAGGTTAGTTACAATCATCAGTATCGATATTTTTATGGTAATCTATGAAGATCTAAGCCATTAATACATGCTAGCAAAGAAACTAAAATATAAATTGTAAGAATTTGAATACTAACAATTCGAAATTTGATAAACGGCCCAATTTTTACTTATCATCATCGATTGAGCATTATTCAGGTATCTTCAGAGTCTGGCAATTCTCACGCCAACCCCAAATAAACTGATTTTCAAAAGGTAAACTTTCAATCAAATATAGTATTTGCACGCTGCGTTGTATGCTGCAAACTTTTCCTTAAACCAACATCTGCACTTTTTTAATCTACAATTTTAAACTCATTATTTTACCGTACATAAAATAGCTTGCCAATATAGTATACCTATATTAGGTGAAACGTGTTGGCTATAATAGCCATTCGTCATAAGAAGAAGCCCTGTTTTAAAAAACTAAGTCCTGATGTCTTTGATGAAATTAGTCTATTCCAACTGTTCCATATGCAATAATTCCATTTATCAATATAGACTCTATTAGTCTGTATATTTATAAATTCTTTAGTCATAACAATTTGAAATTTGACAAACGGCCCACTTTTTTACTTATCATCATCGATTGAGCATTATTCAGGTATCTTCAGAGTCTGGCCTTTGGCATGTAATATTAATCGATTTGAGTTAGGGTTTCCTTACCTATGATTATACCTAGAACAACACGATTGGGTCATTGATATTTTCTCAGAAGCATGTTTAAAGTTTCATCACCCTCACTTTGAATTGTCATACGTTCAAGGTTTAAAAATGGTATAACGATTAGGTTAAATTAAAAGGGTCCCATTGGTTACGAGATGGTGTCTTATACGTATTTAAGTTGATTTGGACGTCTTAAAAGTTGTATAAAATATATATTTTGTGTTCTATGAGCAGGGATTCTGCGAATCATTAGCTTTTAATCGATGCAGTATCTCATAAAATATTTATTCCTAGTAGAATTTATCAAAATACTAGTGAATATGATCTTTTTAGTAATCCTAAGCATTAAAAAAAAATGTAAATCAGACATATAGAATTGTAGATTTGTTTTTTATAATTTGCAGCAGACCTATTTGGAAATCCCTCAATGTTTTTACAAAATGAAACTCTAGCCCGGAACCATCAGTCAAGCTACTTCAGTGTAGGCTCAGATGGTTATATTTTAGCATAAATACATGCTGTTTTCCAGCATTAGATCAGAATTCACGTCCATTGGGGGACAAAATAGGGAGCCAACTGTTCCAATACTAGAGAAGATAAAACCTCATGTTGCAGTCTATATTCCAATTGTGCTAGAAGATTCCCATCTGAATGACTCAGAGATTTTGTCGTAACTTATGTACCACATTTAAGCTAAGAGTAGTTGAGGTAACAACTATTTCACTTAAAAGGAAATAAACTTAATAAAACAATCCTAACTCATTTTCGAAATTTATAAATTAAAGATAAAAGAAGGAGCTGCAAACTAACTTAGTATTCCTAATTTGACCACCCAAGGTAAATAACAAACAGCACATGAAATATTAAAGGAAAGTCTCTGCAGCACCGAGCGCCGCCACCTGCACCACCTGAATCAGGGCTGAGCAGAATTTCCTCTATGATTCTGTAAACAAGAGAGCATCGTTAGCATGAGATAGGCATCAACTCTCTGGTCTTTTACCTAAACTTTCTCATGCTTCATTAGTGCACTAATCGTGTTTCAATCTTAATACTGCACTAAACTATACATTTTATTATTTATTCTTGTACAACTCGCTACGACTATTATTATCTACAAAGTTTTATGAAATAAAAAAAATAAAGAGCTACAGTTCAGAAAACAGCAATTCAAATTTTGCAGCTTGAAAGGCAAAAGAGTAAAGTTTTTGTATTTATCTATTGAAATATAATGTTCTAGTACAAAATGTATACAAATAATGTATACACAAATATAATGTCAGCAGGTAATATGACCGTAACTATAAATAGTTTAAGGGCACAATACTTCTTAAAAGACCATACTTCTGAAATTAATATTTTTTTAAATACGAGCTGTAAGCCACGCTACAAACATGTCCTATAACGGTGGGTGGAGGAGGTGAAAGAAGGGTAGAGGAGAAGGCTTTAGGCCAGACACTCCTAAATAATATAGCCTATTGATTGCACTTGATCTTCATTTGACGATTATATCTCTAATCACATAATGTCTCCACATAATTGGGATTTATTTTACTCCCAATGTTCATACTCTAATATAAGTGACCAATTATTAAATTTTAATTTCAAACAACCTAAAGAGATACTGGAAATAGAGAAATAATTCAAAGAAAACGACAAATAATGTTGGTACTTATTAATCAATTAAAATGATCGTGTCAGTTGTTACATTGGTGGTTTTTATTGAAAGCTCTTTTATTAGATATAGCTGGTGGTATTGTTTAACCGTCTCTGCTTAAATATGCAAAACGGATTATTGGATTGTTTGTAGCTGGTTCAAATCACAATGAGATACGCGTTACTTTATTTTATAAGAAATACCTTAGATAAAATACTTGGAATAAATGCTGCACGGTTATATTGCGATTGTGTTCATAAGTACAGAGATAAAATAAGGCATGACATGAAATTGAATATTATGATAAAAAAACTATTTATAAGATAACTGTTATATTATACCATAAAATCTACGAAACCTACATTTTGATTAAATTGGGTTCACAAATAAACATTAAAGCAAAATGACATATCTTAAAGTAACACTATTGTACATCTGAATATTATTATCTTTAATATAAATAATCACACCAAACAAACAATGGCTGTATTTAAATTATGTACCAACATTTACAACCATTTTCCAACGTGAATAATTTAAATGAAATATTATGTGGGTTTGGTTATATTAAAAATATCTGGTTAATGTTTTTTACTAATCTAGTTCAAAACAACATGTGTAGAAATATACACTAATTGTTCCATTAAGCAATTACTCAAGTAAATTGGTATTAATTAGATGCGAAAATTGTTTTATTACAGCCATGAACTAAATGTTTTTCAATTTAAAAGAGTAAATTATTCTTCATGTATGGAGTCAGCTACTGCTTCAGACTGCACAAATAATAACAGTAAGTGCTTGAGTTAGCGCTGAATTGTCAGCTACAAAATCAATTGTTGTCAACGGCGCGGTGACCTGGACTTGCGTTACATTTTACCACTTTATTCTATTCGTCTCAAATACTTTTTTAAATGGTATTAATTATGTACCTGAATACTATATAAGGATATTAAGGATCCGATAGGGGGTTTAAATTAACCCTCTTAACGTCGTGACAATATCCTTTCTGGCTGTTGGTCTGTCCTATAACTCCAGATAAAAATTTCGATCAAAGAAGAAATCTCTTAATTTTTACTTCAAAACATCAAATGGTCGACAATTTTTCCAGTCTGTCAGCTTACATACATAGCACATACTCGTAACAAAGTGGATAGTAAATTTAATAATAACAGTATTGTTTATTAATAACAGTTTCACAAACATAAAAATGAAATACAATGAAACAAAAGCAGCCTATAGCGAATACGACACTTACGGCAAACATCAGTGAATAGTGAGGTTAGGAAATTCTCACACCAACCCCAAATAAACTGATTTTCAAAAGGCAAACTTTCAATCAATTATAGTATTTGCACGCTGCGTTGTATGCTGCAAACTTTTCCTTAAACCAACATCTGCACTTTTTTAATCTACAATTTTAAACTCATTATTTTACCGTGCATAAATTAGCTTGCCAATATAGTATACCTATATTAGGTGAAACGTGTTGGCTATAATAGTCATTCGTCATAAGAAGAAGCCCTGTTTTAAAAACTAAGTCCTGATGTCTTTGATGAAATTAGTCTATTCCAGCTGTTCAATATACAATAATTCCATATATCAATATAGACTCTATAAGTCTGTATAGAACTTGAAAATTTTACAAGGCACATCTTTACTACCTTGTAAAGGTAAAGGTGAGATGATGTATACTCTATGGGAGTTTTCTGCGCGTGAGTGTAGCATCATTGACCATACGATGTGTCGAGAAAAAAGTGACCTTTGCGCATTAAATTTGCATTTGACTTTCTTGTAGGAAAAGCAGCCAATGACGTTAAATGTTAGTCCACGGGGTTTGGCTGGACTTTAGTAAAGCTTACCTGCCTGCACGATGTCTCTAGAATGAATATAACCATGGACATTCAATTAGGAAAGTGATTCATATCCACTCAAACTGTGAAGAATTCTGTGGTATAATATACTTTATTGTTACACATACATGCGAATTAGTGTCTCCTGACTTTTATACTTGGCAGTACCCTTCACACGAATGGGATTAAACACACTCAGGATGATGTATGTAAAGATTAAGCACTTTATAAGTTTGAATGAAAAATGTGTAACGTATATATTATCCGTGTAAAAATCCAAGTTTCTCACCCACAAGTTTGCGCTTGACCTCCTGATATCAGATTAAAAGAAACATAAATCTCTCACTACCTTCATTCGTTCAATCGGCTGGTTGGTCCTGCACAGTATATTATACCAACACTGGTCTAAAAATAAATTGGGAATTCAATTACAGTAAGACATTTACTATCATTAACTGTTAAATTGTTTTCTTTTTATTTAATCATGACATGTCCTTAAATTACTCAATAAAAATGTAATAGATGTTATTTGTAAAGCTGAATTAAAGGAAATACGCCTATTTTATTTATTTTTCATATGATTTCATTTTTTTATAGTTAAGGGTTCTCAGCAAAACCTGGTATATACTTCAATACATCAATCCATGATTTCAAATCAAGATAGAAAGTATACCAAGGTTTATTATTTTATTATATTTCAGTTGTAAAAAGTTATAATATTTTATATAGTATTTATATTTTATTATAAGTAATAACATAGTTAGACATTTATTGTTGAGTCGTTTGACACTTTGACTCCGACAGAGAACTTAAACGGTTGCATACTGGATGGGCTACTCAAGGTAGATCATTCAGTATAGACACTCAGTAAGTATATTAGACATTAAAGTTGAAAAAGTCTTCATTAGACTGACATTTTTCATAATTTCAATTTAGAAGATTTTTGTGATTTAAAACTCCGCGCGTGGTGATTGGTCGGTTTAGTTCGTTTGTTTGGTCGCACTGTTATGACAGGTTAGAGGTTATAATTTGTTATTTTAAATGTTTGACTAGCAATACGCGCTGTTTCTTCTCAATCGACTGAATTACGATTGATTGCAGAGTGATTTAAACTAATAATGTACTTAACACTATCAACATTTGTCAATAGTATGACATAACCTATAAACTCAGTTTCTCAACTTTTGTGTCAATCTAACAATTAATCAATCAATCATAGTTTACGATAATGAAATATCAGTGTACAATTATATACCTTTATTGTTGTAGTTGTTGTAAATGACGAATCTAAGCACTCCACATTTTCACGAATAAACATAGTTATCTGCTTTATCCCGTGCGTGCGGCGGACCCACAGTTATCTGCTTTATCCCGTGCGGATCCCGTGCGGCGGACCCACTGGACGGGCATCGTAACGTTACCGGGCGTTACACTTTTTCATGAGTGACTCCGAGCCGCAACCTAATTTAAGACGTTGTCACGTCAAAAATATAATGATTACTTAAATGTGAAAAAGTTATATTAGTGTTGACAAAAGATAGATTTATACATTATATACAATTTATTTGTTATATGAACTTATCATGTAAGAAAGTAGAGTGAGTCTCCACATCTCTGGCAGATCATTTGGATGAAGTTTTATGAAGTAAGAGTATTAACAACCTGTATATTGTTGGATTTACTTTGCTAATTTGGATGTTTCTTACAATACAGGCCATATATTCCGAAGTTACGTCCAGAAGCATGTTATAAATATTTTTAAACACAAACTTTTAGAATTAAATGTAAGATATAATCTAGTTTTAAATAACTTTTTATCCAGAATTTTTCACACCAAACACAGTAAAGATCTCATTAGTTCTATACACATTCATTGTACATTGATTTCTGTCAGCAAAAACATACAAACATATATAATATACTCATATACTCAAGTCATAACTAACGGAAAAATAAATTTCCAACATATGATTGTATGGTAATCGTGATAGCAACAACATTTCAGTATCCTGCAACGAAACTGAGTACAATCATATACAATTTTATAAGATTAAGTTTATTTGTTGGATTGTTTAGTAAGGGTTTCTTATAATCAATTGGGTTTTTCGATAATCTTTGTATAGTTATGATTTAAATTATCAGATTAAATTACTTTCAATCAATATTATTTTATAGTTTAAGACCTTTTAATATATATATATATATATATATATATATATATATATATATATATATATCCATTAACTGAAAAAACTAACAAATATGAAATGGGAGATATTCTTCTTTACGTTTAAGGAAATGGAACATGAATAACATGCAGAACATAAATGGTAATCAGGCAACAGCAGAACCAATCCTTTAACGTTTATGTTCTTTAATCTCATTTCGTTCTACACTATTGAGATCGTTACATGTTTGGTTTATATATAATTTGCATGGTTGCTTTGAAGTATTTTGCATTATATGCTATTAAATATAAACTATCTTTATTTCACCACAGTATAATCATATCACATTATAAATATTTTTCAATTTACTCTATTAGGCTATTAAATTTTGAATAACACATCTAGTTGAGCTGATGTGTCATTTAGGTATTTGCATTATCTGACGTTTTTAAAGTTACGGTTCAAGTAATATTACTGAAAATGATGTACTTCTCGTATATAATAGTTTTATTTTATCAATATACATGTGATTCAGTAGGAAAATTTCAATACAAAAATTTGCCCAACCACACAAATTTCCTTTACTTTTAACTACATGACCAAAATACTTCGGTCGGATGTTCAACAGATAAAGAATTACAGTATGACCAACCAAATTAAGAACACTATTACTTCATCCTGATCCAAACAAGACTTTATAAACACAACTCAACATCCTAGTAGAACACAACTGGCGAAACAAATAGAGATTTTAAAAATTGGTTTCTATGGTATGCTCCTTTCAAGATTGAAAATGATAGTGTTTTCTGTCAGTGAACAGGATATAGAAGACAATGTATTTGTAGAAGAAAACGTGGAAAGCATTTCAAAGTTCTACCAAGAAGTATAAGATATATATCGTGCTAATGGCAAGTGGCCAGTTCTCCATGTCTGTTGTTGTGTTGAATCAAAGCCAGCTCTACTTTCGTTTTTACATAAATTTTTGTATACTATAAAAAAAGTGTTTGTAATGATAGAAAGTTATTCCTATACAGCAGTAATACACCTTTAAAAGATCTTAAATTATAAAATAATATTGATTGAAAATAATTTAATTTGATAATTTAAATCATAACTATACAAAGATTATCAAAAAACCCAATTGATTATAAGAAACCATTACCAAACAATCCAGCAAATAAATCTTGATGATATAAAATTTTACATTATTGTACTCAGTTTTGTTGCAGGATAATGAAATTTTGTTGTTATCACGATTACTATACAACCAGTATGACTTGTAGTAGTAGTTATGACTTGACCTCATGCTCAACAGACTTTCCATTGGACCAAGCAGAACCTAATTACTAAATTTAAAGTTTCAACTACCTTTTTCAAAAATATTCAACACTCGAATGGATATATAGACGAGTAGACAACGACACGACAGCTCAAATATCGGAATAGAGGGAAAATAAAGAGGAGTTTAGAACTGCATTAATTAGCGTAAATTTATTGTGTACTTGTACACAAAATGAACGTAAATATTTCTCCAGTTATCTATAGCCTTTAACAGATATGGCTTTCTATTAGGTAATGGCATCTTTGATTGTCCAAATACTACTCTCGGGACACTGCCATGCAATCACAAAATTTGGTGTGCTGAGATCGCAAAAGGGCCATCCGCCAGTGCATTTTTTCACTTGGTCACCTCTTTGACGGCCGCGGCACCCAGATCTACAAAACAACTTCCACTGGACCTTAACTACGTTTACGTACTGATGTAGGGATAGTAAAGGGCAGTTTAATACTCTCGGTCGATTCGTTGGAAGGTTATCGTGTGCCCTGTCGACCATACACACAAGCAGTCTACTGTTCCCATCTACTGGCGGGAGAAACTTCGCCAAATACTCATTGAATAATTTTACTGCAACGAAAGAAAAGTTAGTGTAATGTATCAGTTAGTTAGTTTCACATATAATGGTTTTTCTTTTAGTATTAAAGAGTGTTAGTAAGATAATGCAAACTGGATACCTAACTACTAATGGGAAGATGCCAAGAAGATAGTTAAGGAATGTTCGTAGAGCCTTCCGGAGAGAGGTCTACGATTTACTACGTTCCAGTTTAGCGTCCCTGTTGGCTTATTGTTCTGTTGAAATACTCAATAAAAAGTACAAAATAAATCATTAGCTTCTCTGAGTAATGAAAATATAATTCTTTACATTATTTTCTCTCTTAACGCGGTTAATAATTAAGATATAATTCAAGAATGAAAAAAATACAAGGATCGTAAGCTGAAGGCTTTTTGTTATATACACAACTTTAGTTTACATTCCAATTCCTCTCGTGTATCAAGGGCAGAATATAGCGTGTAGATCAGCCAGCGAATATTTATTCTTTGTTTACAATGAAAGGTAATGATAATATAATCATAAAAAGCCTTGATTTTATCTGAAGAAAAGTAAGTGGCAGTCTACGCTTATCAAATGGGAGAATTGGTCGTTGATTTATCTACTAGTTAACAACGAGTAAACAATTTTCCTCCGCAAAATATACAACAAAGAATGATATTCAGAGTTGGCACAAAGCAAGTGTACAGAGAGAATGAAAAAAGGTGAATGTGGTCCGGCAACGCTAAAATTGTGCTTATAAAGAATCTGATCTTCTCTTAGCATGTAACAATGGTAATACTAAAGCTAATTTGTTACTTGTGGTCTTTATATTTCATCAAGAGAGAGTTTCTTGATACTTTACAGACCCTATACAAAAGTTGCATTTAATACACAACTATTTCCTGAAGCAGAATCCAAGCTTACAGAGGATGTTGAAGTCAAGACTATGAAAGAAATGTATTTTTTGGAGCTGGACGAAGTATTTTCTGATTGCGATCAAAAATAAATATATAGAATTATTGTTTTGTTTTCTTGTTGGAAAGTCCAATTTGTCATTCCATCCTGTAACCTCGTAATAAAGAGAACGAAACAAGAATATAGCTTATGAACTACGACACATGTACAAAAATTAATAACATTTAATCAGCTTGATTAATGTTTTCTTGTACTGAATATATGGCACAAAATGAATAATAAAAATCTAGAATTTATTCAATTATCAAAACAAAATAAAGTTTACTTATATTTTTTTTCTCTTTGATCCCACCTCTTTCTGTTAAATATATTAAAAATATTGTCTACCAAATAAACCATTACTGTAAATTGAATGAGTTTATTAAAATGTAAGATCCTAGTTTGACAACAAAACCATTTAAAATGTACAACTCGTTGATTACTCATGTGCAATCATAATTAGATTTTAGAATGGAAAAGATGAAAATATACCCTCGTCCACCCCTGTCTTGCGTCACATCCAAGTTTGAGACAGCTCGTAGACTGATAGATTTGATGCAGCTGTGTACAGCAGTGGGAAGAAAATTAAATCATAATGAATGAAGATTTTTCTACTCCAAATTTATTACTTCTCGCATAAACCTGAGGTTCGGGAATTTATGCCTGGAGTGCTTGGCTGAAGATATCTTAACTTCTCAGAGATTATATTTGGACTTGAAGTTCGAGACTTTGGATCCCAAATTATGTCTGGATGTAAAGTTTATGATGAAATGTAGAGTAAATGATTAAAGATTTCCTAACTTCTCGCAGATGATATTTTCATGCTAAGTGTAAGACTTACAGTTGCTGGGTGTTGTAGAACGAGCTGAATATTACGAGTGAAGTATTACTTCCAATCCGGCATTACTACATTATCATGTTCCTTAGTACACCATTTCTTATGCAAAAGTCTCTTAATAACACCTCTGTTACCTATGAACTGGAAGTTGCACATTCTTCTAAGATCACAGGTCGGGAAGATCTGATCGACTGTCGGTATCATCTCTGAAGCTAAACCACCGCTCCATACAAAGTATACAACATAATGAAGCTCGGCTGGTTTTTCTATATTCAGAGTAAATGAGAACACATTTACTGGTATTTATTGCCTCGGTTTGAAGTATAAAACTAACTTTGAAATTTGCAATACAATGGTAACAAAACTATTCAATTTTAAGTTTAAAATATATCCTTATAAATTGATTCTGCTAAAACACACTCCCAAACCACTTACAATACCCAACGGTTAATGGTTTATGAATAGATATTGACTTCTAGTAGGTCCTAATTCACTTCCACTACGACAATGTGACGATGGAACAATATGATATAAACGTGTATTCCTATAAATTATAAATCGAACCTGTTCCAACAGGTCAATCAATGAGGCAATATTATAATATTGATCTATCATTCCATTAAATGTATCAATTTAATAGTATTAAAAATAATTATGAAGTTGAGGTATGGATTTGAAACATGAATGAGCAAAATTTAATCCATAAAAATATTTCTAAATATTATAGACGAATTAAAATTAAGAGATTATATTTTCACAACTTTAATAAGTGTCATAAGCATAGATTTGTTATCTTTAATGTGTACTTTAAAAAGGATTGGTATCAATTCTCTGCAGAGGTCAATTACAAAGAAATGAGACTGCTTCTACGTGAACCAATCTGAGGATCTGGCTGCGCTTCAATACACCTTTCTTTCCTCGTAGCTAGTGTATCGTTTTAATTAAATAATCTAACTAACGAATAGTAAAATTACAATAGGTTATCGTTTGTATTAGAAACACTCATTTCGATGGTGGTCCAAGTGAGTAGCATGGGACTTCGTTTACCGTTAAATAATATTTTTAACTATATGTATGGTAACTATGATGCCAACGAGAAAATATCCCAATAAACAAACTCAGTAAATCATTTTATTATTTTCCATCTAACTATCACAACACTTATTTGATTGTATGGTTAATTGGTGTTTATACTTTTATTTAAATACTAATATGATAACAAATTTAGTGAACCAAAATGTGAATTTATTATGTATTAAAGTTATTTGAGAAATTTATCATGACAATGTAGACTTTAAAATTTACATTAAAATTCATCTCTATATAAAAAAATAATGTATTCTATAATTCTGCATGTCTAACCACGTAACTTGCCACTCACCTACCAACAGTCAGCAAGTTAATTTGTTATTTTAATATACGTGATAGGAGGCCGATTTCATACAACGTAGTTTATTCTAACAATTAGTTACCTTAGTTGGTTAAATTAAGTTAGAGAAACCTCGATACATTCCGACACATATAGTTTGATCTTACATTTTCAAGATAAACTTTCTTCAAAGTCGATTCGTCGTTTACTTTACTACGTTCAATCTTAGTGAAAGTTACTCACTAACAACAGTAGTATCTGACTTTTTGTTTTAATTAATTAACGTAACATCATATATTTTTAATAAAAATTATGGTTGCCTGTAAAGTCGGTTTTACGGGCGAAGATTTTACGTGACAACGTCTTTTTCTCGGTAGAATATTTATTGATATGAATATTATTAAATTGCACAATAGGAACAAGGAATTGAATGAAAATAAGAATTGCACAAATTTTAACTATAGAAATATATTTTGTTTACTAAAAACATTGTACATAATTTGAAATTAATTAAAATTTGTTTATTGTAAATGGTAAAGTTGAATAAAACATTTACTAAAATTGGAATTTGAAATTCTTGCTAAACACAGTTAAATTCTAACTCCGCGCGTGGTGATTGGTCGGTTTAGTTCGTTTGTTTGGTCGCACTGTTATGACAGGTTAGAGGTTATAATTTGTTATTTTAAATGTTTGACTAGCAATACGCGCTGTTTCTTCTCAATCGACTGAATTACGATTGATTGCAGTTTGATTTAAACTAATAATTTACTTAACACTATCAACATTTGTCAATAGTATGACATAACCTATAAACTCAGTTTCTCAACTTTTGTGTCAATCTAACAATTAATCAATCAATCATAGTTTACGATAATGAAATATCAGTGTACAATTATTTACCTTTATTGTTGTAGTTGTTGTAAATGACGAATCTAAGCACTCCACATTTTCACGAATAAACATAGTTATCTGCTTTATCCCATGCGGCGGACCCACAGTTATCTGCTTTATCCCGTGCGGATCCCGTGCGGCGGACCCACTGGACGGGCATCGTAACGTTACCGGGCGTTACACTTTTTCATGAGTGACTCCAAGCCGCAACCTAATTTAAGACGTTGTCACGTCAAAATACAATGTCAATTATCATATTCATCTAATTTTAATAATAATAATAATCTGTTAAACCAAGAAGTTATTACGGGCGCATTTCTATGACAATAAAAAATTAATTTTATTTTAAACAATCTATTATGTATTTTTACGTATTTATAGCTAGAATGGTGTCTCTATAAATACAATGTTAGATAAAACAAACATTTTAGAAGCTAACAGAAATCAACACTAAACGAGGATTTATGAGCAAGCAGCCGTGCTCTTGTAAGCAGGCAGGACAATGTAGTTGAGCGTGTACTTTTGAAGGGTACATGCTCCCTTTAAATTAACCCCAAATCTGTAGTTATTTGATTATGAAAGCTTAAGCCTTCTGTAAAAATAAATTCGCGCTACGTCAATTTGGGACGCACCATACACAAACGCTACATATACCTCAAAAATCTTTTTCCATAAAGTCAACGCTAATGTTTTATTTGAGTTTGTTACCATATAAAAAGACTTTTGGGAACGAAAAAGTATATTTTTTTTTTTAAATTTAAATTATAAAACAATATAAATACACAAAATTTAACGAAATGTTGAACGAAATTTTACTATCGTGTATAATATTATATTATAGTATATTGTATGTATAGTATGTATGTTATACAATTAAAATAAAACATTAATGGGTATAAAAGATGTAAAATTAGCCATTACGGTGTTCAAGATAACGTCAACGTTTGGTACGTCTTGAAACACGTATCCGGGTGCAGGTTCGGCCGGGCGGTGCATGTCTCGCACACGTAAATGGTCTCCTTGCGTAAACCGTTGCGTGTACACACAACACATCTTCCCAATATGTCAAAAACCAATTTGACAACGTAAACACAACAGTTCCACTCGCAGTCCGAGAACGAACTAAACCGGCGAGTTAGTTCGTCAGTAGCGCTAGTGTCTGGCAAAACAGGCAGTGGCATGGGTAGTGCGCCGCCATTTTGCAGCTTGGAGAAAAACCGGGAGGCGGGGATAACTATTACTGTGCTTTTCTATTGAGGGATATTATGCTTCAGCAGTTACTGCACTCCACCGGCAAAACTGGGAACTACTTACTCCCAATAATAACCTCAATGTTTAAAAGCGAATATATTTGTCAACAGCGTTTTTAGCAAAGTAAATATTGGCGGTTATATTTGTCAACAGCGCGCGAAGGGTTAATTTACAAATCATTAGTGAATACTCGATTGCATGTAAAATACTTTTCTGTCTGTCCGCATGATGTCTTGAGTACAAACTGACTACAGGCTTTGCATTTATTTTATATAAGAAACACTTGGTTTTATGTTTGGTGTTGTCGAGCGTTACGGAAAATATTTACGTTCGTGTTATGGGTAAACGTGATCGCAACGAGAAAGTTACAGGCTAAATAAATTAAAAACAGTGCAATCATGTTAGATTTAACATGCGGTACACAAATTTAGCATGATATTGAACACTTGAAATCTTCCAGGCAAGTGTTAAGTTCTGCAAAACCGTCTAGTGGCTGTGTTGCAAATAATCGGCCTCGCTGCAACATGTGCATGCAGAAGAAAAGAAAAGAAGTATATAAAACCTGATAACTTTCACTGACATTTATAATAGTGTATATGCTAAAAATGTATCTATATTTTTACTACTGGAATGTTAAATTTCCGGGCTTTCCTATCACTGCACTAACTGAACCGTAACAATCACTTTTCCTACTATTGAATATAAACCATCCGTTAGCTAAGGTTGTTTCCATATCTATCTACTGTCTTCTTATATGTAGATATAGCTTATATCAAGTAACAAAACCGTAATTATCTTTATTCAAAGGTAAAAAATACAGATAACACTTAATTGAAAGATACCAAGTCTGGAGTTGACTTTGTAACTATTACCATTGAACATGTTACGCAAACAGATTGTGTATGTATATATATATATATATATATATTAGGTAGGAAGAGTGACCTATTTCTTTAAAACAGATAAAAATCTATTTCAAAAAATAATTAAATTAAATATGAAATTATGGATTTAAATCAAAGTAGCAGTACGCGGCATCTCGTGTTGCGTAACAGGCTTCTCTAAAGTAACATGCCAAATTTAAAGTCTACACAGTCATTTATTTCTCAATATGTCCGTCGGCACATTGACAAACAATCACACAGACAATGCATTATTTCATCCCCAGGAGGATAAATGAGATATTTCATTACCCTCGTGAGTAATAGGCGTCAATAACGTTCAGACAAATTCTACGCACCATTATAGAACTCGTTCTTGTCTGGTGACAAAAATTAAAAATTCTGTTTCATGCGTTATCGGAGTCTGCTGCATAAATTTTTCTTAAGATATTTTGGAAAATTATAAAAAATTTTTATTTGAGTTCCATAACAGTGTGCAATTAATAACATTTCTATGGGCTAGGGAGATAAAAAGTGTATCAGTGTGCTGAAATCAAATCATATTACCAAATTTTTACATTGTCTTTCTACTGTATTGTTTTTTATACACAAAAAAAATCACTGAAATATTAAGTTTTATACAATGATAAGTGTTAACAGTTTACTAATCTATTCATTCTGTTATATAATATATTGCAGATGATAAGATATTATTATTTTGTAGTTACAAGAAGCTGTACTACTAATCTGTATTGTCACCTACTTTGTTCTATACAACTTGTCCAGATGGTTACTGGTTTTAGACGTATATACTTGTAATTAAAAATAATGTAACAGACACATTCATAATACATTGCATTTCTGACAGCAGCTTTCTAAATCAACACTAACATTGATATGTATATCTTTAAGTAACATATTTAATGACATATTAGTGTTAAGTGTGTGTTCAGTTTTATATTTTTTATAATTTTTGGTTACCTTAATCTTATCTGAAAACTTCGTTATCTTCATTAGATTAGCTACGCTCAATATACATGAATTTTTACCACTTTCATGAAACTTCACTAATTTCAAGATGAAAGTAAACTTTTTAAGCTTTTGATGGAATAATAATTTAATCGCCTTTTGTTTGCTTTTGCTTTAGAAAACCTACGCATAAATTAATTATAACTCTCAACTTAGTCTCCTTGGAAAATTTCTATAACGCTTATATACCGTTTTATATTTGGTTGCTATAATAAACTCCATTATTCATCAAATTTTAAATGCCTAACTCGTAGCAAGAGTAAGAATAGAATATAATGTGCTTCGCTATAAGGCATTATGGTGAAATAAACATGCAAAGTATTTCTCACTATAGTTCGAATAAAACTCTTATTTTTTAATATTGTGTTATTACATATTTTATAAACCACTATAACACACTAATGAAGGGAAAGCAAATAGAAATTTTGGAATAAAATCGGTTTTCCTAATCTTATATCATATTTAAACAAACCTAAGTTAAAGTATAAAGGATAAGTTCTATTTAGTTGGCCAGTAAGTGCAGACCTACTATGACCTGCATTATGTAGCTAAGTTCTAATAATTAATTATTGTTTATTTTATTACTAGTTATTATTAACCAGTTTTACAGTTAGTGTGCATGGAATATACACACACATGGCTGATGTGGTTCCTTGCTTGTGCGTGTCACAATCTTCTGGTATGTTATGTTTATTTTAACTTAGCTTGTAGGCAGGTATTAGGTTAGTCCTTTACTTGTAGAAGAGAATAATAGAGCAGATCTCAAAACTTTGTTTTACTGATTGTATTGTATCACTGAATGATGGAAAAGTTTCAGAAAAATCCTGTTTCCTTCACAATCCTTCCTCAAATTCATTCATCAAAAACAATCTTGAAACGAAGAATAGGCCTAGTTATATTCTGAGTATATTTTGTAATGTACTTTCCTTAACAATAAAACGTCAACTTATGATAAAGACATGCAATACAAAAACACGCACGCAAAACTACTTCTGATGTCTCTTTTCGTTCTGGGCTTATATTAACATAATTATGTGTTTGTTAAGCCTCACATGGTTGTATAAAAGAAGATGGAAGAGCATATTGAATTCAATCCAGGATTTAATATTGACCAGGAGTATATATTATTATTAATAGTTATTTTGTTCATAGGAAACACTCTATAACATACATTAAAACTAATTTAATATTAAATATTACAGTCTTTGGCAAAGATTATTACAATAGTTTTCCTCAAATTGATAGGAAGTATTCCCTACAAGCAGCCAGATTCTACATCAAGGTTGTACTGTGCATAACACGCAACTCCTGGAGTTGAGGAGAGCCAAGCGGGAAATTACTCCTAGCTTCAGAGAAAATAACCTATTTGCCTTTTAAATATCATCTTGCTAGACCTAATTTTCAGTAATTACGAACAAATAACTACTAATTATTATAGAGGGTTTAAGAAATAAAAAATAACAATAAATTTACTGTGGTATGTTACTAATAATATAATGCATTTTTTTATTTTTTAATGTGTTTCTGACAACAACCCTCTACGTAAACAATAAATTAAATCTTAATTTTAAACAGTGCAAAGCATGAAAAGTTAATTTGCAATAGATTTTCTTTTTGACAAACGCATTACAATTTTCTCTAAGTTACAATAATAAAATTTAAGACACAAATATTGTTACCTTACGGTAAATTTTCTTTTAGGTTCTTACACAAATTGAGTAGTAATATAGTAATATAGATTTATAACTTGTACGTACTTAAATTAATTAGTACTTTTTATTGATTAGTATCTTTTCGTTACGTATTAATTACTCATAATATGTGACCTAACATAAACTGAGTTTATATTAGCTCACATAAGCAGCTATTGTACAGGTCTGTCACCTGTTTAATAGTTTTTCGATACTCTTATAAGAAAATGTTGCTCTAAATATTAACTCTTCTGAAAAATAAAAATCGTGTTATATGCAAAATTCCCTTTAACTTTCGAAGTTTAAGTTTCATTGAATTAAAATACGTGGTAATTGTAACAAGAATCAGTAATAAAGTAAATACGTCTATGATTTCATAATACTACTTTTAGTCACTAGGGTTGTCGTCCTCAGGCCCTCAGAGTTATATTTATTAAAGGATGTTAGAACCAGCTAATTATTTATACCAGCAACCACCAGGTTTAACAGGGTTAGCATCCATCAAACGGTCAAACTTTGGTTCAGTTAACCAGAGAATTATTTTACAAGAGACCGAAAAAACAGTTTATGTAATTTTTATACGAGATCGAAGAAGTTAACAACAAAACCTCATCCAGTACCTTAGCGATTGGATTAAAATTATCACAAAGTACTTAGGTAATTAAAATTCTGCAAAGTGTACAATAATATATTTTTCACTTTTTACATGTTTAGGAGATAAAATTGATTACAGAAATTCTCTATGGAAGTGGGTTAGAATGTGTATAAGTATTGAGTGTGTGAAAATATGTGTGTGAAATAGTCAAAATTCATCATACAACAAGCTATGCTAAATATCATAACTGCGGGAAACTGTCATTATACTGGCTAAAAATAAAAACAAATAAATATAGAAATTGATGGAACATTTAATGTTTGTCTTATACATGTTTAAAAGCTAAATAATCCAAAATAAATTTTTTTTTAAAGATTTACTTTAACTATAATTTCTTTTACGTAGGGGGAATGCATTTGCGCACGGAGTGTGGGACTCCCTTGCGGAGTACCCACTAAAGCCCCTACGGGCCACGGAGAGACTAGGGCGGAACCCTTTCGGATGACTAGGCCTGGTCCGTGTGTCTTATGCCCCATCCAAGACAAAACTACTTGTTTCGGAAGCTAGGAGTCAGCCAGGCATCCGTCTTCACGCTTCTGGTGATGGATCGCATGTACTCGTACATAAGTGGTGACTGCATTCCATACGTCCTCACTCTGCAGCATCAGCTACACAATGGTGTCTGCCGAAACATCGCCAACTGTGGTGGCGAGCGTTCGCCTGGACTCGGTGAAGTGCCCGTAAGCGAAGAAGGTGTGGTGAACATCATCATGTTCCTCCGGGCAGTAAGAACACCGAGGCGACCTGACTTTTCCCATCCTGTAGAGGTACTTCCTAAAGTAACCGTGCCCCGTCAGGAACTGACACAGTTAGAAATCTATCTCCTCGTGGCCACGATCTATCCAGGGTTGAAGCTCTCAAATGAGACGGTAGGTCCAGCGACCGTCAGATCCTTCCGTCCACCTCCGCTGCCAAACCTGCAGAGTCTCCACCCTGCAGCCAAGGCTTCCTCTCTACCCCACTCGGCAGCCTCCCGAAAGACAGTCTGTGTCTCGATGGCCAGCAGATCAATAGGAATCACCCCAGCCACGACCACCACGGCCGAACCGGAAACGGTGCGGTAGGCGCAGGCGACCTAAGTGCTGCTCTTCTCTGTACCGATAACAGCTTTAGACTGTGTCACCTTATCCTCATGACACCCGCCCAAACCTCTGTGCCATACAGAAAGGTATGTCAACTGTAATCATAAATGTTTTTACAAAGTTAACCTGTGTAATACACTTTTAACTGCGGAATTGTCTTTGAAATGCATATTACAATAGACGATATAGAGAAATGTTTCGTTGATACCATCGGCTAGTATAGTGTTAAACTAAAACATTCCTCAAACGTATATTTTGTACTTCTATTAGTATTGTTTTTATTTCTTGGGGTACTCATATAAAAGTTTTAATAAATAAAGAGTTTTTTTAAGTTTTTTGTAACCCTATTTTGATAAGACTATCCAAATCACGAGTGCATTATTTAGATTTTTTATATTTCTAGAATTTTCAGATTTTAAATGAATTACGGTATACATAACAGTTTGGTTTACTTAAGCAAGATTACTAATGACATACTTATACTTATATTGTAACTTAAGGTACAAAGATACTATACTAATGACATACTTATACTTATATTGTAACTAAAGATACAAAGATACTATAATAATAACGTACTTATACTTATATTGTAACTAAAGATACACAATAAGATATTATACTAATGACATACTTATATTGTAACTAAGGATACAAAGATACTAGTAAATAAGCCACTCTCTGTTGGTCGGGAAATATTTGGGTGCCACATCGTGTTTGAAAGGGACGTTGAAGTGAATAAAAACCTATACTGGTGCATTATTCTTTAACAAAGGCAGCATTCCGCTGGCAGCAAGGCTCCACTACTCAGTCGCGATCATTTATCAGCAGCACCAATGATCTACAATGAGCCTAATAGTTTCTTTAACAATATTTGTTATTAGTATAGCGTGCTAATACATTCCTTTTTTAGTCATATTTACAACATAGTATACTGAGTACGTGAACTGTTCCATCGAAATATACTTAAATGTTCTAGTATATTTTGTGAACATAATACTGAACAAGCAAAACAAAGTTTTCAGTAAATGAATAGTGAACATGTATGAATAATTAATTTAACTAATACTTTGAGAAGGCACCTATAAACCTATGTGTACCTTACAAATCGGAAAGTAATCCTTGATATTTTAGTTTCTTAACACAAAACAGAATTAAAAAAACACACACACACACCTCATATTCACAAACACTGCACATGTGTGTGTGTGTTTGTTTTTATTAACGTATTGTATAATATAAAGTCAATTATAGCCCTTTTTAATGTTTATATTACCATACACGTGTTTCGGTATTCAACCGTTATCGGTGTACATTAACCTCTACATAGATAATAAACAATTAAATGTACACATGTGGACTACTGTATTTAAACATACATTAAATTTTAATGACACTGTTGTAGGTTTAATTAGTAATCTGTATTCAATATTGTAATTTTTACAAAATTGGGTATGTCTTATTTTTCAGAGTACTATTTAAAATATAATTAGGATATTTATTATAATTTATGTAAATATGTCATTCTTCTTTTGTGTTAAATTTTTCTCCTGTCCTTTTGATATCTAAAACTGCCATGTTCTTTTCGATATTTTTGTACTTATGGTCAGTTTCTAATAAGTGTATGGCAATTGTACCGTTATTTAGTTGTATTTTATATAATACAGTACATATTTTCGCAACCCTGTTACTCGTTACTGGTTAGTATAAGTTACATCCGATGTTCTTGGAACTAAATTCAAGGCGGTTTAATCAAGTAATTGGCACGCATATTAAGTTTTTCTCTCGAGAACTTCGTAGCTGCCGTTCCTGCTGCCGAGTAACATCTCGCGCACCATGTACGCGAGTTCAACTTCAACTGAGTCTTTCATTTAACTTCGAGTCTCTTATTTCAACTTCGAGTGCTTCCTGTATTCATGTTTCAGACTTCTAGTTGGCTAATCATAACTTTTTTCCGAGTACAGCTGCAATGCCGAACCAAGATGCTGACGCCCGCGCTTATGAGTCGACATCAACGTGAAGGGACGTAAATTTTTCGTATGCAACTTTTCCATAGAACATTGGAAACCATTAGGCCCACACTTATGATATAATTTGAGTTATTTATCAATATATTTGGCAGCAACGTGGCAATACATTACTAAATTTTTAACATCTAGAAGTGGTAATTTATGTTTATTTGCCACAATTAAACGTATAGCTAAACTTGGCAAATCGAATATTCTAGGTATATATATATATATATTTATATCGAATTTTTAAACGGATTGCTAATATATCTCCATTTATATTCATAATACCTGAACCTCAAAATGTTATATTTTTTCGTATTGTGTAGTGTTTCTTACGACGTGGGTGGATTTTAATAGGTCTAAGGTGGATTAGAAAAGAAATCAATATGAATGAAGCTTTTAGGGTTACTCTGTAATCCTAAACGCTGTTTAATACTCCTTACTGGATTGTGGTTTATAGAAAAGGCTTTTCAAATACGATGCTGTCGTTTGTCGTGGTGACTTTAGATTAAGAATGCTAAAGTTAATGAAATATCTCAATATTAGCATTTAGAAAACATAATATTTATTATGCTTGCGTTGAAGTAATAAATATTAAGTAAGTGTGGTGAGCCGATCACCAAATGATTGAGGGTTCTGGAGTGTTGGTCAGAGTTAGAACGATATAACGCAGTTTCAAATCCTGTATATGTGATAGTTGCACATTTCATCATAATTGTCACCTTTACACTGACATAAAATGTGGGAGTATTCAATGCGATCTATTATATTACATATCATTCTCTTCGTAGAAATAAGGAGCAACATTAAACATTGCATTTGATTTATATGTAAAAGCATATATTCAGATTTTAGTTACTTAAAAACCGGTAGCATATGTTAGTCTAATCATAAATTAGTTTGTGCTGGTTGATCAACCCTTGCCGTTTTTGGAGGTGCAGGTTTGATTTGCCATCGGCCTGTTGTAACGGCAAAAATATAAACTGACCACCAGCGCTCTTTGTTACATCGATTGGGATCACCATATAGCCTACTTACCCTAATGACAATTTTATTAATCTCCCAAACGCTTAACTCGAGAAACTTAATTTTGATGTGAAACACATTCTTCGCCTTAAAAGACAAACATTGTAAACCTCTGCTTATAAGTATGCTTTATAAAGATATGCTTAATAAATAGCAATAAAATATTAGAGCGTTCTAAACTATATCCACTCCATTTACATCTACATGTAAATAGAATTACATCCTAATTATGCCAACGTGCACTAATTATTGCATTTTCAATTACTGTTGCTTTTAACAGGAAATGTCAATCTAATGAAACATATTCATATTTAAACATTGCATTAGCATGGTGGTTACCAAACGACGACGCGATATCTAATACCAATATGATGTGCAATACAGCCAGTATATGTAACACTAGGTATTAATGATATACGAAAAAGGAAACAACTCTTATGTTTTATCTCCGCTAGGATAATCATTTGTTTTTATTCTAAAAAGTATTGTTTAATCTGCACTTAGCTTACAGGTCATTGGTTTCATAAACGAGGGCAAATCTTTACTAAATATAAGAAAACGTATTGAACCAAGAATAGATTACTGGGGAAATATGTCATGTGTTGATAAAAATCTGAACATTTGGGGCCAAAGTAATAATATCGATTGGCTATTTATTGTATAGATTCATTAGGAGGAAGCCAAGTTAAGATGCGGGCTGCGCACCTCAAATAAGTCTAGATGGTTTTTGTGTTTACGAGAACACAAGCCTTTATAGTTCAAAAAATTACCAGAGACGTTTGCTTTATTTTATATCTATGCTCAACAAATACCGTTTCTTGAATTTTTGCATAGCGTACCTAGTTTTCACGTGCCCATAAAACCAAATATGATTAAAATTGTATCTATCGTACATTTCTTAAAATTATAGAGGTTTATTTTAATTTTGTCTTTTCTCATTTTTAAATAAATGGACACATTTAACGTACTTTAATATGTTATGAAAAGTGATAGAGTTATTTAGACATAAAAGACAGTATTCAATATTATTATCAGCCACATTAAAATCGCTACTCATGAATTGCTATCTCATGTTATACATCTACGTATACATAGCGTATTCACTTTCCGAAATGCATGACATTTGAATTACTTTAATGCATACTATAATAATTTAGTGTAATGTTAGCTAGGGTTTCCAGTAATGGTTTGAATTGTTAAAGATATTTGCTTAACATTTTATAAGTATAGTTTCACTTCAGCGTAGGTAGAAGTTTTATTTGTTTATTCGCGCAAATTATCGTTCTTGTTTTAAATAAAATTGTATAAACGTTTAATTTATTTTCGACCGTAATTTTTTATCTTCACTTATGTTTGTTATTGAATCAGGATTTCATTATTATAAAAAAATAAATATGTAAAAAAAACTCATTGCTATACATTTTTTTGGTTCAGATTTTATGTAGAATTCTCATTTCGTAACAAGTCACTAAATTGAAATAATTGTCACCGCTTAATGAAATAGTTTTCAGACTTATGATATTTTATGCAGTTGCATCTAAAAAATATGTTTAAAAAATTAGCCATCTGAATAAATTAACGTTTTAATCACTGAATTCATAAAACGCGGTGTTAAAAATTTCCACGTAAATAGAGCCCCTATTCTCTGATTCTACTCTTGCAAATGAAAACGTTAAGGTGAAAAATAGTAACTTATAATTGCTGTTACTAAGCCAATAAATAGTTATAATTACGCAATAATAATCACAAAATTATTTTAAGAAGATGCTGATCCCTTTTTTGGCCATATTAAGTCCGTCATTATGGGCTACCACCGGCCTGTGCAAAGTTCTAGTCAAACAGAGTAAAGGAGAGTCTCGGTACAGTACAAAGAGTGCACCGGGTACGCGCATAGGTGCCCGAATAGTAATAAAAAATCTCATCTTCATTCAAATCATTCAAATTATTTGATTGTATTTCACAATATTTCACTGTGTAATACATTGCTAACGGTATTGTAAATGCAAAAGTGCTTTTTTGTTTGTTTTGTTTTACGCGAAATCTACTCAACCGATTGAACTGGAATTTCACATGGGCATTCTTAGGGTGCCTGAAATGAATATAGGCCTATTATTATTTCGTAAATTCCTCCTGGCGACACCCCACTGGTCTCTAAAGCAGTTAAAAATCTCTAATTAGTCTCTATATGTACAAAATAATAATTTGAAGATCCTGTCAATGTAATCAACTCTTCCGTGTAAACGTTGTATTAAGGTAGCATGCTCATGTGTGCAATTAGTTTTACTTCTATTTTAAATTTGATTACTTTTATAGAGTGAAAGCATAACAAAATTATTATACTTCTTATTTCAACATTGTGGCAACAAGACTAACCAGTAAATTTATACTGTATTTTATCTCAATTAACTAAATGTAATATGTACATGTGATGTATTTAATTTGTTTCCTGAGATATATTGTGAAGGCATATTTACAGCACCTTGTGAACAATAATGTAGGGACTGAGCATTAGCATGGTACAACTTTCGCTTCATGACTATAATTTCAGGGAACAAGCGAGGGCAGGAATCCGTGGTTATGCCAAATGGAATCACAAAGCAATACACGAGACACTAAATGCGAATTTTAAAACAGAAAATCCTCAAAGGATGTCGCATCCATTTCGCACTGATGATGTATACGATAATGTTGGGTATATAAATACTGATATTATACCTTGGCTGGACCGAGTATATAGTAGCTACAATACCATCTTTAAATATGAATGACAGCTGTGATATGTAAGAATTAAAATGTGTTGTTATTATTGCAGTTTTTAATTTTCAATAACAATATCTATATTCAAGCAATTTATAAAATAGTAATGTGTTGAGTCTAATCTTATTAAGAAATTATTTATAGGTCTATATATTTTTATTCTCATGACAATATACAAAATTGTAATTTTAGGTTGGAAATGTAAGTAAAAGAAGTGAAACACCCGAAATAAAATTCTACTTATACTTTGCCCTCTAAATTATGAACACTGAAAATGGGTTCTTGACCCATGATACACAACAAATTTCTTTTTTTAATCATAGGACCCTATCGTATTACATCACAAGTGCTTTCACTAGAAAGCTATGAACTTCGAGTTTACAGTTCCTCTAAATTAGTCTAAAATATTCAAGTGGTACTGAAATCCTTTTAGATATTCAATAAAATGCACAGGATGTTGCATAGAAATTGCGTACAAAGCTACGGGTATGTGCTAGTATTAATACATATAAATAATGACCAAAAATATTAACCTTGTAAAAACATTAGTATCCACGAATTTTAAACTTCTTATATAGCAGAATATTATGTTTGGACTAGACATTTCAAGTGAACTTTATTCAAAATGATACTTTGCTTACATAAAGTATATAAACTATTTACATCTAATAATATTTCAATTGCATGGACATTCAGCCTAATCAATGTCATGACATTATCTGAAAATATTTTAAATTATGAAATAATTTGTATTGAATTAAATTAGACAGATTTGTGTTGAGTTACAGGAACTAGTTTGAAAGAAAAACAATTAATTCGTTATAATTAAATGAAACTCCACTTTAAAATTATTGTCGGTGTATTTCTAAAACACTATTCCAATAATAGTACATCAAATTCAAGCAAATATGTCTGTTTCTGATAGTACTTTTACAAACAGTTTGTGGCAAAATCACATAAAAAGAATTGGAGAAGGCAATACTTTATGTATGTTTAACACAAAAAACAACTAACTTCCTCAATCACTGATTGCATCCAGGATTGGCATGTCAAAGTAAAACATTCTACAAGTGAAAAGGAGACAGGATCTGGAGATTCTCAATGAAGTTTAAAGTCCTCAATCAAGTCACAACTATGACAGCTCCACATTCAAATATCTGCGTTGTTTATTCTTTCTACCCTTAAAGCTTATGACTATTATCGACAGTGAACTTGATGATGTATCGATACTATAAAATTATTGCTTAAACAATAACAGAAGGGGTTAACCAAGCCATGGTAAAATGTAAATAGATATGAATAAATTTATCATAAAAAGCTATAGTTTTTATACAATTGTAATTACTTAAACATATAGGGGTCAGATTTCCCTGCTAACAAAAAAAAATAGCTGTACAATGATAATTATTATTTAACTAAAATATAATTTAATATCTCTACAATTTCATACACAATATTTACATTTATGTATTATATTGTAATTTTATTTTTACTGATAAAAATGTTGTTTGTAACAACAACGTGTCATTTTTAATTCATAAAATACTCATGCAAAACCTACTTCACTATTTTCACAGAAACGTTTTATATGTTCTACAAAGTACCCATTTCCCAGATGTTTACTATAAGTCAACAAAAAGTATAAATGAATATATATAAAATGTGATATAGGTTCCAATTTCTATAGTTAAACTATGCTCTGTGTGCTATACTGTGATTATTTTTAAGATTATATGTTTCGGCTGATTGCACAACAATATTAAAATATTTCACATTTAGAACTCGTTTATGTAACCTTGATTCGATTCCCAAGAAAAGATTTTAAAATATGACATATGTAAGGTAGAAATTCTTTTAGCATTATTCTCAATAACATTTTAAATGTACTGGCAAATACAAGATTTAATGAAAAGGGAATTTATTCTTTAGAAATCTGAAAACCGTGAGATTTTATAAACCCTACGTAATGCCTAAAACCTTTTAACCTTTAATAATACAAACATTCTATCTTACATAACGATGTGTTGAAATATAGTAAAAATAAATATTGTTAGTTTCCAGTATAAAATAACTTTCTCTCTTGGTGAGTTAAAAATAATGTTATCTAACGTTATGAACATGGGTACTGTAAATTGCTATTACATATACATTCCTCAATTTCACAATACATTCCGCGATTGACCATTCTTTCAATTTCAACTAATTCAGTTTTCTGTCACTTTAATTTCTTAAACCACAAAAACAACATAAAAATATAATATTTATTCTACTATTAGTAACTATATCAAAAGTAATACCCTTCATTAACATACCTTATAAAATCGATCCCAACCTTATCAATTACATATACTGGAATTTTATAAAATACTATAAGGTTTCAATAAACCTCAAATTTACATCATCCATACTCAATTACCAATTTCTCCTCTTTCTCAACTTCAGAGTTAGAAAACTATATATAATATATATATATATATATATATATATATATATATATATATGCCTTTATATATATATATATATATATATATATATATATATATATATATATATGCCTTTAAGCCTGGATTCGGAAATTATTTCGGAAATGGAGTAACCTCATTGAATTTTTACACTGTCCTCCTCAATAATCATTATTTATAATTTCTTAATTATGTATGTGAAACAGTGTTATGGTATAGAGAAATTAATAAAAGTATATTGTGTTTGAGCTCTTTCTCCTATCATGACAGTGATCCTGAACCTTGAGAGTAACAGTCTCTTTAGTAACATTTATAGTTCTTTATACATGAGTATTCAGCTTAGTTTGTACTAAATCTTACACCTAATATATTAAATGTTGACCATTCAATTAATTGTCTTGCGAGGATATTTTCTTGAAATGAATATACTGGAATATACAATCTGTAAAGGTAGAACTGAAACCACCGATCAGTAGTGCTAGAACCAATTAGTCCAATAATGTAAATTGAGTTATATAAAAACCCTACTATCCCTTCACATTTCCTTTGACGACCCGCCACATGTATTTTCATTTGTTAAACGTTACTCGCTGCGGTCTGTACAGGGACGTTTTGTCACCTCAGGAACTTTCAGATGACAAGTGCTCATAACTGGTTTCTATATGCACAAAAGTATGGTTATTGAAGGAAAATATGCAATTATTTCGTAAATCGAAGTGTAATATTATTTTAAATTGTTTTATTGTAATCTAGTTTAAATTAGCAATATAATAATATCTGACTTAAAATAGTGCTGTAATTCCCTTAAATCCCAAAAGTCCTCGAAAGAGGGCTGCGTAGTTGACAAGTAACAATATTATTTGAAATCGGAAGAAAAGTTTATACTATAACCATAAATTATATTTACAATTATATCAATATAATAACTTACAACTTTCTTGTTTTTAAATAATCGCATGAAGTACAATACTAAATTATAATAATAATATACATTGTTTTAAACAAAAGAACGAGCACGATAAGGCAGAAATGTTTATCCAAATTCACATATCTCGGAATTCGGATGATTTTTCTTAAATGGTTTCGACAGCCAACTGATGACCAGGTCTTGAATCAAGTATTATTTTCAGATTTCTTTCGCCCGTAATAGTTTACCTCTCATGGAGTTGATTTTTCAAGTTCATGCACCAAGTTTTGTTCCACAGTGATGTACTTTCAGTATTCAGTTTTATTGTTCCTTTTCTCAGTTTACATTGAATTACTAGTAGTCAGCTTCCATACCTCTAGTATTACTTAGATTCTTTTTAGTACTAAATCAAAGATTTCTTGAAAAATTTCTTGACATACTTGATCAAGTACATCTACTCCATTAGGAGCTGTATAAACAGTAGTAGTCTGGCGCCTTCTTTGTTTACAGTGTTATGAGGCCTAATAAGGAATTTTGCTGCATGAAATAATCTATTTTGAACGAATCTTCGAATAGGTGCAGTTGCTTTGGTATTAAATGTTTTTTTTTAGTTTATATTTACACCTAAAGTTTAAGTTTTCAGGTGGAGGAATTTATCAGTAAATACAGTGTTTTGATTTGAAGTTTATTCTTGTCCACTTTTTCCTTTCATCACATTCTCTTCACTGTCTCTTAGTGTTATGCTTCCTTTCACTGTTATTTATTCTTAACAATAAATGCCCAGACACAATAGAGTAAAACAATTAAATGAGCAAACATAACCTCACAAACTAAACAAAGCAAATTGGATTGTGCAATCATAACAACAGCACTGCTGACACATCGATTATAATTGACCTCCGGTTGCAGGGCACATACACCTGACGCATTATGTTGCCTTATACCAGATTTAGTAGAAACATCTTTTGCACTTAGTTCTAAATATACTTCAAATGAGTTGGTTTACAGACCGTAATTCCGAGTATAACTTAAAAATGTAAAAATGCCAAGAAGTCCTTTAGTTACTTCTGGCCTTAAATTTAGTGTTAACATAAAACAGTGACAAAACAGCATTTTTTTCACATGACATTACATCACAGTGAAACAATCCTGTATAATTTCTACAAAAATACAAAGCCATGAATTACTCTATTTCTTATGCCCAAAGTTAGTTGAAAGTCTATTTTATATCAATAACTTTCAATCGTAATCACTATAACAATCGTTATGAACATGAATTACTTATACTTTGGGTAGTGCAGATATGATATTGCAAAGTTTAACCATACTTACAGAAAGATAAATTCGTTTAATAAAAATAAAATCATCCGTAGACACTACGCCTGGCGATTATGCTTTCTAATTTGATTTGGATCAAAGAATTAACTACGTACAATCTCGCCTTAGAAGTTAATTGGATTGTAATTTTTAATTGGTGCATGATGTTAAATGTACGGGTTTAAATATAAAAACAAATGATGAGTACAATTTTTATTCATAAGGATTAGAGAGCCTCAATATTAATCATCATCATAATTATATCAGATTTCTTTCGCCCGTAATAGTTTACCTCTCATGGAGTTGATCATAATTTTTATCGTTTTGGGTATAAATTTGTAATCACTTCATGATGACATAGGGATAAGGTCTATTACTTTTAAATAGATTGGTCGCTATTCGGGCAAAACCATGACAGAATGTGTTACGTATAAGACTACATTAATAAACATATAACGCTTTTAATGCTGTCAAAAATACTGTATAACTCAATAGCATGCACCTTCTAGTCTAATATTCGCTATACTCAAGATATATACATGTCGAGTCACTATCACTCGAGCAGCTGGGAAAATTTCATTTATGTCTGTAATTACGTTAGATATATAATTGTGGTATAATGTATACTTTAATCTATTGTTAAAAAAATGTCGAGGAAAAGTATTGTAATTTGTTTGAATTTCTTAAAATTGCAGATAAATTTTAATGTTACGTAATTTAGATTAATTTGTTGGCCTATCCTTTTTATATAGCAATGTTTCAAAACAATAAAGAACATGTTTTTATCATTAATTACAGCAAAGGATGGAATCATTTTAAAACTGTAAATATTAGTAATGTATAATCTAATACACATCATTAAACAAACGGCCTCTCTTACGGAACCAGCAAAGCCAGTAGTTACACTACAATTTGAAGAGTTCCTTGAGGGTTCTGATCAAAGTAAATAGCGAAAAATCATGTAGGGCTGGCTCCTAGGAAATGCAACAAACTTTATGGCATCTGCGATCAGGATGAGACACTGCGACTGTACCATGAACACTCCTGGAGAATTGTGTTGCTTCAAATTTCTCACCCAAACAATAATTGTCCTTTTTAGAAGTTGTAGCAGTGTATTATTCAGGTTGAGACTTTGTAGTATTATTCAAATTATCGACCTATATTTTATAATGTTGTGGTAAACTTTGAACTATATATTTCATGAAAATGTGTTTTCGGATAAACAAAGATTAAATACATACTTAACTCGATAGTACAAATTTCTAATGAGTTAGATCTAAGGTTTTCAGATTTTCTTCATCAAAGATTTTTATTTTTGGAGTGACAAAACCCATATGTAATGGACAATTGTTTCTTATTTCAAACTAGCTGTGTTATTGTGATAGTGTTTCTTATTGAAACTACTTATGTTAACACAGAACATATTATTTTCTATTTCACGCTTACAATATTTATGTACAAATAACTTATGTTAATAAGTTTACGAAAGTGGTTTTCTTATTAAACATAAAATCCAAACGCAATGGCAGTGATGTAATACAGGCAAGTAATTTAGTACAACTTAAGTGTCAACACAGGACGTATGAATACCAGTGAACGCAAGTGGAGCCCCATGGTTTGTACAGATGGAATTTGAAGTCATCACAAACAAGCACTCTGGGGCGTAATATCATTCAATTACAGTACATTCGTACTTTGACATGTTTCGTTAGATACAAGAAACTAATTCACGGTACGTTAAATTCAATATACGGTGAATAAATTGCTCATAAACTCTCACCCTGTTATAAATAACGTATAACTAAGAGGTCAAAATCTATTTGGACATTGTGAGATTATAATATTGAAATGATTGTATAAGGGTGGGTTAAACTCATATTAACTACAATAATTAATGTTTAGGCAGTATTACGTAAACCAGAATTTTAAAAACTATTTAAACAAAAAATATTATCAAACTTAGCTAAGTAAGTTTCAAATGGGGAAAATAAATTAAATGCTATGTATTTATTTTTTACAGCTACTAAAAGTATTTGCATTCCCTGTAATACTGCCCGATTAATAATTATTGGTTTAACATTATTATAATAAACAGAGATTTTTGCGGCAAACCAGTGTAACTAGTATTGCTGATCGAGTTGTCAGCAGTATCCAAATATTTCCTATTCATCCATATTGAGATTTGATTGACTATGAAATTGTTTTATTTCTAGAGACACAGTGGTATAGTGTGTCTCATCTACCCAAAGATGAGACAGGAAAGGTAAGTTGGTGCGGCCGGATTATAATCAATAATAACTTAAACCTGGTGGGAATTTTACCACAAACATTCTCAGTAAGGCCAACCACGAGGACTACATCACTACGTAGGCTATTCTTCATCAGTCCGTTCACCATGTCCGTGTACTGACTAGGTAACTATCATATACAAAAGATACATTCTCAAAAACTATATGACACTATATTTTTTTAATTGTAAGCATTATTTTACTATGATATAAAAGTACACAATTTTACTTTGAATGTTCAAAACAATACATAACATTTATAAAACTATCTACAAGTTCATATTTTTATTTAAACTAAGTTCTGACGGTTTTTACCATCATATCAATTTGTCACATTGGAAATAAAATTTAGTGGTTTAAAGGTGATAATAAAAAAGATTAGACATATGGTGTTCCCTCATGTACCATATATTTTTAAAACGATAAGGATCTGGCGTAAGGCACAAATAATATATGATTAGAATACAATAGAAAATTTAATAGTAAATAAACCTTTGTCACCATCCTATTTGCAATACTACTAGGAAATCATTACGGATTCGCAAATTGTTTTTATAACTATTTTCATAAAGCTCAACAAATCTTATTTGGTCAAAGCAATATTTATTTCATGTATAACCAATTCACACCTTCTCTAACTTGATAAGAACTAATATTTTAGTAATTTGCTATAGTCCGAAGTTGGAACTCAATAGTATCTTTGTTGGTTGAGCGTTAGCGAAGCATACTACTGGAGGGGCTCGAAAATTGTAATGTATGAATGTCTATCTGTCTATTAATTCGTAAAATATACTTTTTTAACTGATCAATCGACTTGAAAACTTGGCATGAAGCCTTATCTAGCAAACACCGACTTCAATGATGGTGAATTTCACTTTATGGAATCTGGCTGATTATTAGTGATAATTTTTAGGTTCGTTTTATGAGTAATATGATGGTAATAAACAGTTCCAAAATACATATAGAATGTCAAACCAAATGTGTACAAAAATATAACAGTTTAATATATGACGTAGTACTAAATGTAGCTATGTACTTTCAGCCTACTGAATGATAGGTTTCAATGACACTCAAGTAAACTATTTTGTAGAGAAAATCATCTCGCTATATCTTGACATAAGATGCAAGAAAACATTTTTGTTTGTAAGTCACATTTCATAACAATGTTTAAATAATAAAAGCTTCGGTGAGCTAGCGAGGGTACTTCAACGCTAGGGTGCACTGAAATCTAATCTTGTCAATGATTTTAGACATGTCAATTGTTTCCGCTCTAATATGTTTTTATTTTGATCCTTGAAATAAACTGTCACATTTTAAAATCTCATGTGATCATACTACGTTTTTTGCACAGATTTATTTAAAAGAAAGCTGATATGCGGGCGTATCTGATTCTATCACAATTACAGATTATTGGATCGTAATCATTCTTGTCAATGCAATACTGGTCTGTGTCTCACGGATCCAAGATTTGCAAGGCGATCTATTATACAACCATAAATTGATTCAATTGAAAATAGTTTTAGTAATATCGTATTTACAATAAGAATTGTTAGTAACGTGAAATAATAATAGAAAATAGGGTTTTTAGTCTAGAAAGTAATAAATCGGCCAAGGATTACATTGTTTTGGACTCATTGTTTTATAAATACTGGAAGCAGTAAACTTAAGTCTCGGCCGCACGTGCAACGCTGCTATAAGAACCGATGCTAACGAAATTAAAATTATCACCCTAATCAATGAAAGACACCCTGGCGATCATCCAGTGACAATGCGTGCCCTGTCAGCGGCAGCAGCAGCCACTCCTTCACGGTCAGTGACTGGCCGCGCGTCCGTGACAGCTTCCTCCGCCTTCTCACCACCGCAGTCCGCTGTCGACTCACCATGCGCCTCACCTCTCCTCTCACAAACTATCTTCCGGACGATAATTTACAGTGTGGAGTGTCAAACAGATGACATTCACCTGAAGAGTAAGGATGAATAGGTTGCGCGAGTGGGAGAGTTGACGTTACGTCAATCAATGTTAGTTGATGAGATTCCAGAGCAATATAAGAATATTTGAGGACGCTCAGCCAAATTCCATGGATAGATAACCATCATCATTGATGTCAGTGTGGCCTGTAGAGCAATGAATTTCTTTTAAAATGTTAAATCTACAGATTTCTTTGTTTCTGAGATATCGTGCAAACATACAGACAGATAGACAGGAATACATTTGTCCAGGACCACAAGTAGTAACATTAAATCCAAAACGCAAGGAAATATTTGATGTTATTTAAGTTTTATTGTCTCCCAAATGTTTAAGCCAGCAGCTTCGAGAGGTATCATTGCCTAGGTGTGAAGGAGTATGTTCCATGAATTGATAAATGCGGACTTCTAGGTAATTTGTTTTGGTCGGTTGCTTAAGTACATTTATTTGGCATAGCCCTCAGTGCCTTACAGAACTTTTAAAATAAGAACCTATCCGCCGTCAGCTAGCGTATGTTTGGGTGTCACTATGTACACTATTGTAAAGAATATTAATATCTTATTTGTTCTGCTTCTCGTACAAATTAAGATAGAAATGTTCATTATTTAGGAAATAAATATAAAATGAGCGATGAAGTTGTGGGCAAGGCGCTACACAGATGGTCACAAAGTGGGGTTTGTAGCCCGGGAGATAATATCATGGGACAACAATATTATGAAACTCATTTCGTGTTATTACAGAAAACAGCTGTAAAGGAGGAAATAGGCAAAGTGTATTATTATTTCCTTTTATGTAAATATTATGAATAATATTGTAAGGGACATGCACATTATTAGACTGCATACAAGGTACAATATTTTATCCTAAATTAACTGCTAATAAATGTCACATATTTTACAAACACAACTTCTTTATAAACCATAAAAATGTTACAACCTAATCAGAAAATTCATTGAAGAATACTATTTGTTATTTATTAGTCAATATTCAAGGGTTTACTTTAAATAACCTAAAAATAAATTATGTAATCGTTACTACTGCGTTTTCTTATCCTAAGAGGCTTGCATTGCCTATGACTTACTTACAATAAGACTAAATTGTGATTATGAATATTCCGTGAGAAAATAAACTCATTGCGCTTGTTAATTTTACTTAATAAATATATTTTAATAAACTATTGCTGACCATCTCGTATAAAACAACGGTGGTTGTATAATCCTATTGTTGCAGTATACTATAATATTGGCAAAATGATATTTAGTAACTGTGTATTTTTTATAGTTAAGTTCTTCTGATAAAAGTTAATAAAAAATTATAATAACAAGATAAATTTAATAGCAGGCATTGTCATCTATTTGGTGCTGACATCGGCTGACACAAGTCTTATGATATAAATCCTTTGTCTTGTTACCTCGTTAATGGAATTAGCGTTGAAGTTCAGATTTTACGTTCCTTTAATGAGGACCTCTACAATGTACTTGTATATTGACAGGGCGAGGATTGAAAACAAATTAAATTTAATTTAATATGGTAAAATTCGCTTCTTATTAAAAGTATCATATTGCCAATGGTGTACTTCAGCAGACTGTACTTATTAAAAAAGTAATGAAATAACTTTGACAGTGCCATAAAATATATCACGAGATTTTTTTGTATAATTATCTATACAAATACAATATTAGATAAGCAAGTTTAGATTTGAGCTAAGATTTAAGTGCAACTACTAAATAGCCAAATATGCAACTAAAATTTTTCAGGTTTAAATTTAGACTATATCAAATCATTATTTATACTAGCACAGAATTTTATTTAATTAGAAACTGATACGAACTTTATAGATCGTTAAATGACAGATAGCACTAAGATAAATTAATATCTAGAACTATCATAACACAATAAAAATATTTTTATTATTTTACACTCCTCTCTCACCCCCAAACAAACATTTATACACGCACAATTTTTTTATATTAACAAGCAAGCAGTGTATAAACATTACAAGGTATAAAAACGCTACGCCACGTGCCTTAATATGCTAATTGTAGCTCATTTAATTCTCGATTTGACAATGTACAGATCTGGGAACAGATAATCATATAATCATACTAAAAGGAAGTTATAACAAAAATTATGCATCATAGAACTCATTTTCCAAGACATGAATTTCATACAAGATTTAAAGCCACTGCATTATGTGTTTTCCGACGTATCTTGCTACATGATACATTCACAGTTTTATTCATTAAATTAGTTTTATATAATTGGTTAAATAATAAAGGTCCACAAACCAAGTCAAAGATGACACTGGATGTGTTGAGATTGTTTGCCTGGACGTGATAATGTCACATTTTTGAATTTATTATGGATGTGTTGAGTTTGTTTAGATTGTATTCTGGTAGGCCTATTTTCTATTTTAAATCATGGTTATCCATGCACCTTGATGGTGGTACTCAGTATTTCTCGTATATAAATGAAGCCTCATTTTCAAGTCTATAATATGTCAGTTTTTTTTAGAAATATCATGCAGGCAGATATAAAATTTATCCAGTCCCTCGAGTGAGAGTCTAAAGATCAGACAATTATACTTTGTAAAAAAAATTTATTAGTACCATGAATTAAAAAATATATTCAAATCGTTTCTGTACTGGAAGTCTGAACGTGTAAGCAGTACAGTAGCCTAAAGTAAGAAATGTATTAGAATAACACAAGCTCCCAATTTTAAGTACAAAATCAACACTGATAACATATAATGGTAATAAAATATACAAAATCTATAGAATTTACTGTTCTTTGTAAAGTATCTAGTTCCTTGTATTTGGACCATTACATTAGAACCGCGCTAATTCTGCTGTATATCAGCAGTAGTAAAAGAATCAATATTTATGTATGAGGGTCATCGTGTATCGAGCCAGGTACAAGATTAGTTATCATCACCACTACTGACAGATAATTAAGGGATCTCTTCCGACTAATTGATCCTTGCCAACTAGGTACCTAATCCTTGAATTGTTAGAGTACTAATCCTTACGTGTACTAAATCAAGAAACGTTTAGGCATATATTCACTATTTTATGTCTTTATGTAGTATATTGACGCACACATATTATAGAGTATTGTGTGAATTTATTACGTAATATTTGCTTTTACTTTAGGATTGTAATATTTTTGAATAAATACTGCCAGCAGTCATTGAAAAACGCATTAATTAAAAGTGACTATTATAATTGTTTACTACTATGTACATTTGTGTATACAAATCAATGTAATAAACGTAAACGATGTATTATTTTACCAGGCAAAGTTAAGATTAAGTAGGCCTCTGTAACACTAGAGATCAACGGATTAGAGGTGATGTTTTAACTACTATCAATGACTGGGCAGGTAAATATCTCGCAAATACAGGTTTGTTTATGGTAATACACTTAGGTTATTTATTTTAAAAATACTTTTAATCCGAATTCTGTTGGTAAATATGTGCAGATGTGGGTGTATTTATAAAAAAACTTATCATAAAAACAAGTTTTTATATTTACAGTTTTTATGGCTACGAAATTTATGTTTTCATTAAATTTAAAAATGTTTCATTACATGTAGTGAAGTTGGGTGTAAGAATCTTCTACCAATTCCTACATTGAAGTTTAATCAATCTATGTTTGAATACAAAAAATCCTCTTTAGAGGAAAGATTCAACTGTACCTTTTTACTGGCACATGAGGGGTTAGCTTTGAAATTTAAAATAAACTTTTGTGAAGGTTTAAAAAATAAAAGTAAATCTTCTGAAATAAATAAAGTTTCAACTAAAATAAAACTTCTTCTTAAAAATAATAACTGGAATTAAAATTAAAATAAACACTTATTGATGACTTTTAAATTCAATCTTGTAATACATTCTTCACTCCCAAAATGTACAATGTTCTTACAGCTTGTCTTTTATTCAATTTTCAAAATTCTGTACCGTTTTTTATAGTACATATATTGAATTTATGTGGAGCTAATACTTTATAAATTTAAACAACTTTTCGGAAATACTTGATTTATTCCGAAATTTAAGTTCACCAAAAAGTTAACAAAATTTACAAACTTTTGATTCAATTTTCTTCAAAATGTCACTCAATCGAACAAATCTAATTAAGAGTCTGATCAAAAGGTATTAAAATTAAAATTAAACTAAAAATTTATACTTCTCCAAAAATGGTTTAAATTAACAAAATAAAATAAAAGTTCTCTTTTAAAAATACTCAAAATTAATATAACACAAAACTTGATATTTACTTTATCACCAAAATTTAATTCACAATACTTCAAAAAAAAATTGAATTAAATTTTCAGACTCTGAAAGATGGGAAACTTTAGAAATTTTAATTACAGTATTATAAAAATAAAAGATATTAACTATACGCTGGTACGGGACTTACTACTTTGAAGATTACGGAAACAGAACGGAAAATAAAACGCACTAAAGAAAATTAAATACTTGAAATTGAATTTACACGCGATAAATAATTACTCTAAATCCCAACTATAGGGTTAGAGAAAAAACTTCAGCTTCGACCGGTACACCTTCTCGTGGAAACTCCAAGACTCGACTGACTCCTTCTCTCACTACAGCGAGCCGGGTCGGAACGTATCACCGTAGCTCGATCAGCTGATTGACCGGTCTAACTGAACAAACAATGTCCACGCACCGCGTCTAGTTAACAAGAGCCTACTTCCTACTGCGATTCAGCATAAATAAATTAGAACTATGGTACAATTCAAACATTCACACTCTAATCTGATCTGGCAATTCTTCACTTTAATTTATCTTCAGAATTCAATTTTTATTTTGTTACTAATTTTCTTTACTTTACTTTAAAAATTATTCTTCAGTGTTAGAGATTTAATAAATCAAAAAATTGCTGAAAGCATCTGTAACAACCACAAAACTCTTTTAGTATTTTTACATAAAATTTTATATACATGTGCTCACTGCACCAACAAGTTTTATATTGCACAGATCAAAAGGACAAGTTCCTAAATTCCCATTTATTTTAATTTGTACAAGATTTCTTTCCCGAAATTATTCCAAAATAACTAAGAATGAATATAGACTGGACTCCAGTTAAAAGGTTCACTTACCCGCAGGTTCGATGACAATTAGCAAAAAGATTTACTCTAAGCACTATTTAATCTACCCGTTACAATCACTTCCGATGAACTGAGGTGGATGTACGGTACGTCTACCTCACCCCACCTCTCAATTTCGTTATCAAACACTGCCATCTGCGATGCGCGCCTCGCCGATAGCAGCCTCTTTTGTACAGTCCAGTCCAGTCCTTATCATTCATCTGGGCCTACTCCTTCCACCGGTAATCCAGTTACCCCAGAATTATTATTTATTACAATCGGTACACAACGTTTACCTCGAATATTAAATCAGAGTGGGAAGAGGAGGAATGCCTGATCCCTTCAGCAGAGTACATCAAGTGGCCTAACAATGAGCCACATTATAGGCTGACATTATAGGGATCGCTCACGAATCTTCCTCGATACATGCGAAGCACCGCGCTTGAGGGTTAGAAACGGCTAAACTCTTTTAAATAGATTTATTTGTAGCTTTAAACCGTTTAAAATGGGAATTCTAAACAAACGTTAGGAAAAATGCATGCTTTTACTTATTGAATAAATTTTACCCGACTCTAAACTAGAGTTGGGACGTGATAAACTGGAATTTACGTACAACCTCCAGTGTTGAAATATCCAAAGATTTCCAATAATAATCAATTGGAGTGTATGCTGGCTGAATCCAACACTCTCGTTTTTAGCTACGTTGTCATATTACTAGGTTCCCACCAAGAAACTATTTTCCTAACTCCTAAAACTCTGATAAGTGATAAAGAGAGTTTGCGTCCCGGCGGAGCAAGTAATCCTGATCAAATATTTACATTAAAGATCCAACAAAGTTAAATCTTTATTACATCTTTTTTAATTAAATTTAGAGATTTCTTTATACACCAATTTAAGGAATATAAAAAGTTGTTTGACAGGTAGTTGGTCTTCCGATCATTATTTTAAATTGGTTTTTTAAACACACATGTGATAAAAGGAACACATGAAAAAAAAATTGAGTTATAAAAATTAAGGGCCCATTGGTATATTAGTAGTATACTCGACGGCAAGTTAAAGATCCGGGTTCGAATTTCGGCGGAGCAAGTATTTCATGTTATTGGCTTTTTCTAAATATTGAATTGCTAAAATTGCTTAGAACGAAACCTGTTAATTAATCTTGATTACTCTTCCAATTATTAATATAGTTCGATTATTTAAACACATTTGTCACTAAAAAGGATCAAACACAAAACAATTAGTAAAAATCAAGGGCTCTGTGATATATTGGTAACATAATCGCCCAGCAAGTAAAACATCCTGGTGTGAGTCGTATCGGAACAAATAAATTTATCATTCAATTTTCTATAATATTAATTACGCAATATACTTGAAAATAAACGTATTAATAAATATTGATTAGAATTTAAAAAACTAACCTAAACTTATGTGATTTCTGCTGCGAGAGTAGCGAAATATCTTAAATGTCAACAGTATTATGCCTTTTTAATCTCACTGTAAACAGTCAAACAATTTCTGTGACATAAAAACAAGTTTATTAATTCTACTTTGACATAACTCTAAAGTTGCCTATTAAAAGTTGTCTGAATACGCCTCTAAGATTTTCCTTTGAATGGTTATGTGTGAAACGATGTCATTCTGTTTGTATTCTAATCAAGTGATTGCTTTAAAGCATCATTACATTATATTACACTTGACAATATTACTGAACATCTAAACTAATTTACGTTAACACCATGTTTAACATGTAACTCAATATTATATGATCCTTATACACTGGTGTAAAGGATTTATTTAATTTATATAAAATTTTAAGAAAAGTTTTATATAAATCCTTAGATACATTAAGCAACATTTAAGATAACTCAAAAGATAATAATCAAATTTTATCACAAAATACAATAGGTGATCACGAATTATTAGATGAAATTAACATGGCCAATTTAAGTGGACACTTAATGGCACTATCTGCTGGAAGAAAGGCTTAGCAATTACCCTACTCCTCATTCTTATTTTACCGCTGTTAACATTGTTAAATATCTTCCAACTCATTCCATGATTTAATTCTTTACGTTTCGTAACCGACTGAAAACTTTATTTACTGTAAAGTACTTTTTTAACTGTAATTGAAGAAATTATTCCATAAGGGAGAGTGTAACCAATATTACAATTTCTTAATAAATAAGGTAAACTACATCACGCTTTAACTAAATTTCATCAAAAATATTTATTTACAGATAAATTGTAGCATTTGAAATTGAAAATTTTCATTCCACTACATAAACAATAGTTATAGATGTATCTTTGGTCAGTGTTAGATCTGTTTGGATTACTGTATTTTGATATTCCTTTGTTACTTACTAATTTTATTTTTAAATATATCAAAGTTGAAATATGGACTTCTGCAAATATATTTATTATCATTTTTATCAATTCATTCAAAAGTGACTAAACGTATAATTAGGGCTACCGAAGTACGTAATTTCTAATATAAAAATTTCGAAGTAACATAACAACTGCCAGCTGAAGGTCCAACTAAGCAGAGAGCTGCTCGCTTGAACGCTCTGCTGAATTAATCAGGAGAGAGCGATCAGTAAATGAGCGCTGTTGTGTCGCACAGCCAGGGGCGAACAGTTAGCAAATTCCATGTGATTATTCCGGGTCTACCTCAATAACTGAACACTTATTTGCTTTATTCGATTCTAGATTCTCTCTCTCAATACATACCGGTTTGAGGAACACTAAAGTCGAAAAGCACATACAACATTGTTTTAAGATATTATCTAATCATGTAATAAGAGAAAAGATAATGTTTTCTACGTTAATTGATATTGATATTTTTTAATTTTAATGATTTCTACAAGCTATGGACAATTGTAATACGAAATGCTTAAAAACTCGTATAACATTGACGTACTTAGAACACATATCAAACTCATTTAGTCATAAAAAATTAGGTTTTAGGAACAAATTGAATTTAAAAAAATCATTTTAAATTGTTTTATTGAGTAATAATAATAAACCGAACAACTTAAAACTTACTTAAATAAAACCCATTGAAAAAAAAAAATATTTTAAGATATTACTGAGCCTAAGACATTTTAATTTGGCCCAATTATGTTAGAAATTGGAATTTTCAAGAGAACTACTAACAAGATTAATTATTCCAAGAATTCAAACAGTTCTGATTGTACGTTCTAAAGGCCTTTATCAAAAGATAGCCTTTACAAAAAACGACCGCTGTGTTCACGCTACGTTTATATCTTCTCTGAAATCATGAAGAATTTGTTTCTTAGTGGGATATCAAAATATATATATATATATATATATATATATATATATATATATATATATATATATATATATGTGTATATAATTTTTTAATATAAAAAATATCATCCTCGTAAATTCCTTAACTTTTATCTACCATTTGTAACGGCTTAATATTGTTTTTAATTTTGTTTTTCAAATTAGCTTCACCCGTTCATAAAACTAACGAAACTATTGCCAATGCATCTTCAAAATGTGCTTCATTTGGTCTTTAGTTGTTTATTTATAATACTATATCAAATACCTTGTATATTTATGAAATCTGTATATTAAATCCATGTGTTTCAGCGTGCTAGAATGGAGTTTGTAAATGGTATACAGTGAAAAGTATACTTTAACTATTAATAATAAATATTCCGTAAGAAATAAAATTTATTTATTTAATCTGCTTCGTCTAATAAAGAATATTAAAAAAATAATGGATGGTTACAAAGCAAATGCATTTATTGAGTTGATGATCCACTTGTAATTGAAGAACCTCCCATGTAGTAATCTGGACAAAAAAATATCAGTATAAAATTTTTAGTTATACAAGTATGTAATGTTTGACGAAATTGTACAGTTATACCTTATTTACTAACTGGCATTACTTTTTGTGATTACTTTTTAGGGTTTGAATTAAAAATTATTACAATAAATAATCTAATACATATGTTATAAAAGAAAAAAACAATATTTAAACAATTTATTCCTAATATGACGGTTTACTCGAACAATAGAAGGTTTAATCTTGTAAACAATTATGAAATATGAAAAATGCTCACACAAATATGATTTGGAATATTATGCAAATTAATCCTCAGTAATCCCCAGATGTATTAAAAGAAAACAGTTTTGTAAGAATTGTGTAAGAAAACTGTAGGTTCTATTACACAAACGAAGAAAAACATATAATTTCTAGTTGATAGTTTTGTTGTCTTGTGAAATATGTGTAGCTTAAAACATCTTACATCTGTCACCTCAATAATATAAAAACTTAAATAATAATGTTACATAAAACACCGGGAAATTAATGTTTTAATACGGTTTTATTACCACAAAATGTGCCCATATTTTATTTATATTGCATTTAAAGATAAAAATAACAAATGCATACAAACAAAAATACGTTTCGTGTTGAAACTTGAAATTTTTATGCTGGCAAAGAGATGAAAATACCAATTAAATTTTGAATTCTTCGATAATGAACTGATATTGTAATGCAATGTGGGTGAGGACATCGTAGAATCACACATTGTAAGACACAGTGGTGACAGATGAAGGGATCTGATGTACGTAAACACATTTTAAAGGTGGACATGCGTTCCCAAAAATAAATAAATCGTGGGTCAGAAATGTAGAGGTAATTTGACTCAAACATTCACATACATTAAGGCTTAGTTTTGGTGGCTACGTCCCTATTCTCAAACGTTTCATCAACAAATCATTTGACTTTTAAAGGAAACTGTAAAGCAATGTCCCAAGAAAAAATTCCAAAAACTGTATTTCTAGGAAATTGAAAAATACAAAAGTTAGATGCATTACATACGTATCAATCATAGTTTTAAAAAAAGCTTATGTGAATTGAAATAAATCGTATACAAAGTTTGCCTAAAAAATTGGCATGAGCTATATATATATATATATATATATATATATATATATATATATATATATATTTAGCAACAAGATGTTTTAGTATCGCTTAAATTAAATTTTCACACATAATAAGATTTTACTCTTCATGTTTCACTATATCAATCTCAGAGTATATAAATACGAAATAATTTAAAAAAAATTATATCTTAAACTTGTATTTTTAAAAATATTGAAATAAAACTGTTTTACTGCAATGAAATAGAACGGAGATAAATATAATCGGAAGGACTCTGTGTTCAGTTTACTGTTAGAACTAAATCATAACCCATTTTCAGATAGAAATATGTAACTTACAATTTTTATTTTGTGTGAATGTTATAACAATTTTATAATCCTTCAACCATCAAAAGATAACTGAAGTATACCTACAGTTTGTCCAAACAAACATAATACGAAATTATATACAATGCTGTATCATATGCCATTTTGAATCTATTTAATTTCATTTATTTCCAACGGCAGAACCACATTACATAGAGAAGAGTGAAATATAACAGTATTAATTCTAACAACAAGTTAACAATGAAAGAGTGTAATAACAAAAATAACAATAATACTTAAAGATAACTTGGCGATAACAGTAATAAATATATCTTAACAGTGACAGTACATACAATAATAGATAAATAATGCAGATTACAATACAAATAATAGAATATTAACGATAACAATTGATAAATAATTTAGGCTATAGATTTTCAAATATGTGTGTGTGTGTGTGTGTGTGTGTGTTTGTTGTGATTAAGAGGTTTCAGTGTGTTGCAGGTTGAGAAATGTCTTGAGATTCCGTTTGAAGGTTAGGAATGAGGAAGCGAAGAAATCCATGTGGTTAGGAAGAAGGTTTCCATGAAGCAGAATTCTCCGCATCGTAGAGTTGGCCAAGTATGATGAGGAAACAGAGGATCTAGCAAATAGATATTGGGATCTAGTACCAGCAGGAACCCGGAAGAAAATCCTCTCCAGCAGCTCAGGACAGTCCACAGTAGAGTTAACGAGGCGGAACAAGAATATTGCATCATGGTAGAAGCGCCTTGTTTCAAGAGCGGGTAGTTGGAGAAGGGATGCCACTTCGCGTGTAGAGACCTCTAGGTATCCATAGCCCAACCTTAGCCCTACCAGCCTGAGAAATCGCCTCTGGACCCTGTCCAGATCCTCAATCAAATATTTCTGATGTGGCAACCAAATCACACAGCAGTACTCCAGATGAGGGCGCACCAAGGTACAGTAGAGAGTCTTGAAAGAGAGTATATCAGTGAAATGCTGTGAAAATCTGTGTATCAGGCCGAGTTTGCGCACTGCCTGGCTGCAAGCCGACCGAACATGTGCATCCCAGTTGAGTGTAGATGTAATGGTCACTCCAAGATCTTTAACTGTAGTAACTCTTGATAGTGTTATGCCGCTCAGAGAATAGTCAAATTTTATTGGAGAGACGGTTTGGTAGAAAGTGATACAGACACACTTATCGAGGTTGAGAGCCATGCTATTTTCCAGGCACCACTCCTCTACCCGATTCAGATCTTCCTGGAGATTAATAGCATCTTGATGTGTAGTAGCTTTCGCATACAGTTTCAAATCATCGGCGAAGAGTAGGTGGTCACAGCTCAGTCTTCGAGTTATGTCGTTAATGTAGATATTGAACAAAGTGGGGCCCAGGTGTGAACCCTGAGGTACGCCAGAAGTAGCAATGAACTCCTTGGATAGAGCGGAATGGAAGCGAACCTGAAGTTTTCTCTCATGTAGATAGCTCGCAAACCATTTGAACAGTGGTCCACAGATCCCATACTCACACAACTTGCGGATGAGTAGGACATGGTCAACTCGATCGAAAGCCTTGGCAAAATCCAATTCAACGGCATCGATCTGAGTTCTCTTTCCGAGTGCGTCCATAATATGAGTCTGAAAGACGGCTAGATTAGAAACGGGAGAACGGTCAGACATAAAGCCGTGCTGTTTGTTAGTAATAAGATGGTGAACTTAGAGTTCAAGTGAGTCTACAGTTTAGAACTGCAACCTGTCAAGCACAAATCTCTCAACATGTCTGATATTTCTTCGTGTGGTCTCTCTCATACATTCCACAGCGTACGTAGGGCTGCTGCACTGACTCCATGGAGACTCACAAACTATTGAATTGTGGATCCCATAGTCAATTGTAGTGTTTCAATACATTATTTGCCAGTTAGCTCCGCATTTACAGTATGTTTAAGACGTTCCACTTGATATTTCATTGCACCAACTTACATATGTGCAAAATTTATTCGGTGAACCCCTTTAATGATCTATACCACCTCCCTGAGTTATTTAACAGAACACCAAGATGTAATTTTGCCCTTCCATACTAAGAGATAGGGAATACATTCGTGAGTAAGCCATTATCTAATGAATGTAATAATGGTAGTGATCGATTCCAAGACGTAAGTTATCTATTGATTCGTTAGTCAATCATTAATTCCTTTTTATTATAATAAAATAAAATAAGTTATTCATAAACATAACCAAAGCTCAAATGTGTGTTGGCAGGGTCAAGTAATACGTGAGCAGAAAGTGCCAGACTAGCGCCACAATCTAACTGACTGTTTAGAATAACTGCAGGGTCTCTACGTCTATAGAAACTACGATATAGATGTGGCCGTGAGTTTACTACATGTTCGATTGTTCGTGTCTACATGTGAGCCTCTCTTTTGCTGAATTCAGCTCACGTGGTCGAGACAAATTCCGAGTGATACAACACTACTACTAACAGCTTTCAACAACATATACTGTAAACAAACATATAGAGCTTATATTTAAAATTGTTGTAATTAATGATCTGATCATAAATAATAAAACATTTTTAAATACGAAACATCTTTGTTTAAAATCCGGTTTTGATTAAATTCGTGCACGAGAGACAACGTTTAATATTTCTTGCTAACTGGTTGCAAGGTTTATAAAGTATATAGTAAACCTAACTCTATCCTAGACAACACATAAGTTTCAAACTTAAGATAATAAACACTCAAATTAATGCAAAGTTCGAATTAAGAAAAACCAGTCTTTTCTCGTGATTATTATGACTTAAGTCATTAGAAAGCATTCAAATGAATGCAGCAATAACTTTTTGTTTGCAGATTTACTGAAAGAATATTACTGAATGAAATATATCATAGAAAAAATCTTCTTCCTGTAAGTATTGGAAGTCATCTTTTATTTACTATCGAAAATTGTATTGAGATACAATTATTATTATACATTTATTGTATATTGTTACATGCTACTGTTTTATAGTGTTAAGTTAGAATGAATACTACGAGATCATTATCAGAGTATTATTTGGTATAAAAATTTAAGTAAGTAAACGAACCAAATACTACTTTTAAACAATGAATGTTAGTTTTCTTAAACCGAATTGGCCAGCTGCAATGTTTAGGTACGTTTAAAACACCAATCGCTACATTATCCAAGACATTTCAATAATTATTGAATACATAGCATGTCACATATTATGTGTAATAAGAAGCTGAGTAATATGTGTAATTGATTTAAGTAAACCTTTGTTTTCGTAAAAGGCTATTAACACGAGAAGCAATAAATTTTAAAACTCTTGAAACGTACAGAATAAGTACTCACAGCAAACATTCATGTAAATGAAGAGAATTTTAATCGCCTAACTAATGATTCAATGTTAAAATTACTTAATATAATGTACAATTGATTTATTTAAGACATCTCAGAGTCGTGTATAAATTTACAAGGTGGAAATCGTAATACAAAGCTTGATTAATACAGAATTCTCCATACCATATATGTTTCAAAATGAAATATTTAGGCCTACAAAACAGATTCAAACTTTAAAATCGTTATACTAACAGTATGTAGGATTGGATTCTCCAGACCAACTATAAAAACAGAAATAAAATGACCAAGGACGTAACGTTAAGGAAAAGATAAGAAAGCTATCACAAAAAAGACTTTAACGGCATTAGCCCCACTTTGAACGTAATTCAGTACTAAAAGAATACTACGGGAGAAAGAAGATTTAAACGGTACTATTTACACATAGAGCTAGTAATTAAGAACGACATTCCCTCCTTCTCCTTTCCTTTGAGAGTTGTTTGATTCGCTCGTGTTTTGAAGGGAAAAAGTTAAGACATCAGGACGTTTCTGAGAACAAAGTGTCTTCGCCGAGTTAATTTTACCAGTCACAAAAAACTAGAACGTTGCTATTGAAACGTTTAAAAATTAAATTTGTAAACGCAAAGTTGGTAAAGAGCCTAGGAAATGCCATTGGAAGAAATTAAAATATTTTTATCCATTTAGTTGATGATCACTCAGCCTCAGTTTCATTATTACCATTTACCAATCTAGTCACTATAGAGAAACAATTGTTTCATGTACAATACAATTAAATACGTAAATACCTGAAATACTGAACACGTAAAAATTAAAGGCATTATCCTAATTGTCAGTTTGTTTGCACTATTTTTTATTGTGTTTTTAATTCAGCTTAACCAAAACCACCCATTTCATTTTTAGCATGTTACTTAACGTGATTGTTAAACTGAGAGTAACTAACCATAACTAAATGTATGAAGTATACTGGGTTAAAATAACTCATAAATTCATCTAGTCTTTAAAGAATTAAATTCAATACAAAGGAAGTTTTAAAAATGTAATATCAGGTTAAGTCTAATTTCACCTTCCGCTCAGCACAGCATCTGAAATCAGACACTGACTCAGACTTAACTCCTAAAATGTAGAGTCCATATCTAACTGAAGGTATCCAGCAAAACCGGAACAGTAATTAATGTACTTTGGCATTATTATTTATTACCTGCCACGAGTTCAGTATTCAACATGATGAGTTCTTAATTTTTTGTTCGTGTTGCATGTTTCCACATCAGAAACACGTAGGCTACAAAATATTTCCGTCTGGTATACTCAGCAGAAATAAAGTGTAATCTATATGAGAATGTGTTCTCATTTCCTACTCAATTGTACAGTTGAGGATACTGCGATGTTTAAGAAACGTTCCCATGTGCTATGGGAGCAACTGATAAACCCCTTATATTTTGAAGGTACTCTTTGTTTTAGTCTTGGTGGATCCTTTGAGACATACGTGGAGTTTAAATTCCTACCATTAAACTTAAAATAAAATATTTCGTTTCTGGAATTATTACACAAGAGACTCGGATATGAAAGGACTGCAACATTATTTAAGTTCCACTAATAAATCCTCATTGAAAAAAGATTATAGTCAAATTTTAATGGCTTAAAAGAGTAATATTAATGTTCAAACAATACAATATGACGTTACAATAACCCTAAGAAATTAAAATTATTTTACGGTATTTTGAACTGGTAAGGTAATCCTACTACATACATTAAATGTTTTTAAACCTTTTGTAAAACATTGAAAGAAAATATTTAATAAAAACTGTTCAAGATCATTACTAAGCATAATAGTTTGAAGTTAAGTATATTAGGTATCAAATTAAACTTTAAAAGCTGGGTTAAATAATATGTTTTATTAAAATTACTACTGTCTACTATGAGCAGTGTTTTACCCTCTAATATATCAAACTGACACCGTTGAATCCCTCGTTATATTTACCCCAATTTCCGCTGGACAATCTTGTGTCAGCTAATGGTCATTTTAAAGGATTTTTATTTATATCAATATTTTAAGAAGTTGTAGGTACTGATATCGGCAAAAATAATAACGAAACTTCAATTACGATATTAAAAAAAATGTAGTTATTAAGGCTTAAAGAGTTTATTTAATCTGAAATCTTGTATTCAAGTTTTCATTCTAAAAGCAATTTACTTATATAGGAAATAGCAATTAATTATATATTCTTATTATTTTAGATATGTGTAAAACACGAATTCAACACATAGTAGTCATATTTTGGAGGAACTGAAAGAGCGAAAGATGTTATAGTATTGTTCCTTATGTTTTAAAAAAGCTCAGTTAAAGACGTTCTGTTAAAAATAGCTGCAAGAATTAATGACTTGCAACTTTCTTCAACGCTGTGACAATTTCTAAAAATGATCTCACAGTACACTCACATATTGTACCGTACATTATACTCATAGTACATAATAGGAAATTTAATAATGGGTTTTATTAAAAATAATCAGGACTATGTAATTATTGCTGCATATAATGAGAGAGGAGAGAGATTTCTCTGTTCAGATGTGTGACTGGTAAGAAAGGACATTGTAACTATATATTATTATAAATATTCACAGTATTGGACTGTAGGTTTTGTGTATACCTACATCATTTTATGGACATAATTTTATTAAATCGGTGCACGTTGGGCATAATATCAATTATATGTGTTCCGTAATGTTACGAATTCTTTTATTTATTACTAGGTGTTCATGCTTGTTTATGTATATGTAAGTTATACACATTAGTTCTAGAATCTCTATCAAAGATGTATTGTTACTAAACCAAAATATATATAAATGAGGAATGATGAAACACAGAAAAGCTAATATGTCTGTATTTACGGTATACACTTTATCAAATTATATATAGTCTGATTGACCAACAAAGATACATGATAAAAGAAGGATACCGGATGAAGCTAGTAAGACCCAAAATCGCCTAGAGTGTGACGAAAGGTGGTCTCCATTAAATTTGGAGTATACACAATTTGGAGGAAACTAGAACTGTCGATTCACGGCTTGATACTTTGTCTATGTTACACTTTTTTCCGCGAACAGGAAAGCACTATGGTACGAATCAAAGTTTCTTCATCATTGTATAAAAGTTAGTTATATTGATTTGTCAGCTGATAGATATTAAATCATTTCTTAATTCTGAGAGGAGATTTATGGCAAAACATTGAGGTTAGCAAGATTTATTGCAAGCAGCATTCTACTGTGACATCATATTCTATATAATAAACAAAGTATATAAAAAAATAATACATTATCAATACTGAGTATTGTAAAATACTGAGGTTTGTAAAGTTATTGTATTCCAATACCGCCTTTGGCTGCTGAGAGAGCATTATCGGCAAACCCCTGAATTACAAATACCACGTTGAAACTTGTAGTATAGATTTACCAGCTAGCCGGCATATTCCGCATCGAGGCAAGTAAAACAAAGATGTTGGTAAATCCGGTGAATTCCCCATATCATGTCAATGGTTACAATAGCTTCATAAGAGTATTAAAAGTAAAAATAATTTTAAACAATCAAAAGCAGCAGTAATCTAAAAAATTACGTACAGAATGTCCTATTACTTATTAAAACTTATCTTGTAATTAAATATTTACCTAATTAACTATATGAAATAAGTACTAACCTGCTAGTTTGTTATTTTATTATTATTTATAATCATATTATTAACACTCCTGAACTACTCCTTCCTATGTACAGCTCTTCTCTGTTGACTTAGAAATGTAAAAATATTATATTTTTGTTTAACATATTCTCACGGTAAGAGTACGAGACTCCACTTGTCGGGTAACAGGTTTCTTTAAAGTTGCATACAAAATCTTAAGTTTATATCTTATTTCATTCTGATAATTAGGCTACACGTGTTAATATAATATGTTTTCTCAGCTTGTTAAAAATGTACTTATTCTGCAATTTTACCGTTGGTATCATGGTTAACCATAAGAAAAAACTAAAATCGTTCACTCATGCATACCTAAATCCTGCGGAGTGACATTCACCATTGTGAAACTCGTTCCTTTTATGAAAATTAAGCGTGATGCACAGTTTTAAATCCGTGGGTTAGTTTGTTCTAAATATATCATGCGGACGGACAGACAGAAATAAAAATTTCCGGCCACTGGAGTGATGACGCTTACCCGTCAAAGTAGTAAATACATTGTAAACTAATGTTAGTCTTGTCTCTAAACACTATTGGGGCTTTCAAGTTTAACGAGCTCGATTATAGCCATCGTTCACTTTGTTTTCGTCGGTGAAATTAAATGACAGATAAAGTTATTGAAATGGGTATCCATAATAAAATACGGTAAATAAATTATTTGTAAAATTAGTTTGTTCTTTTAATTATTAATAACCGCAAATATCAGTAGCACCCGAAAATATTAGTAAAACTACCATAACTTTTATAAAATAAGTTCTTGCTGGAGATCTGTGGCTTGTATGTCTATTTTGTTTGTTAATAAAAATCGTTCCGTTCAACATATCATTAGTCTGATATTATTTTACGCTCGAAACATATTTATTCTACCATTAACTTAGATATTTACTCAGAAAATGATCGTTTTTCTTTTAATATTTAAAATACCAATTTTGGACGTAAAAACTTGTATGGATAATTGAACAATGTTGTGTGTGGTTATTTGCGCGTTAGGTCAAATTATGTTTTAAAATAATTTCAAATATGAAAAATATTAAGTGTAAATTACAATATTATTTAACTTTGCAAACAATTACTGCATTTAATATTAAAATATTAGTATTTAAAATGTTCTGTGTTTGATTCATAATTCGAATCAGACGTTTTCTTGAAAATATATATTTGTAAATAGTCTTTTTCAATTCCCTCATATAGGATGCTACAAATAGTTAAGACTATTACCCACAATATAAAGTATTGCATTGTGTGCCAAATGTTCGGCACTATTTCATTATAAGTTGTAAGTGTAGTTCTGAATTTATCTAAAATTACTGGCAAGTTAGCAAGCAACACAGTAAAATTTTAATCTGCCCGGGGTTAGAGGATTTAATTTAACAGCAATTGTTTGAAAGTTTTAATAATTTTATTAAAATAAAAAAATCAAACTAAATCAAAAATGCCTTTATCAAAGAAGCAACTTACTCTTTTAGACAAAGTCTGATAAAAATTTAAAAATAAGGATTCTTCGTTGCCGTTAAGAGACCTGTATAAACCTATGAGGTCAATTTGAGAATGCTTTGCTAGTCACTTTACCCGCGTTACTTCAAAGCCCTTGTCCGTGGTTTTGCCAATTCGGGAAAGGGTAAAAGAGAAATAGTTTTTGTTCAAATTTGCGACACCCCTCCTGTGAAGAAGGTGCGACAGTAGTAATTTGCCAATTTCGAATTTTAAAATTTAAAACTCTTTGTGAAAACATGCTCGGTTACCAATAACAAACAGGGGTGAAAATAATCGCATATTAGAGAAATTCTATCACATATATTATAATACTTTTCTTGGTTTTTAGCCCTATAAGACTTGCAGAATTTTTTATTTCAAATTATATCATTATCTCTATAGCGTTATTACAAATGAGTGCAATGTGATGTACAAACACGATCCTAAAGACCAGGGAGCAATCGAGGTTTCTGCAAACAATTTCAGAGTACGCGGAGGCTTCGATAAGTTGCATGAAAATATTGAGTCTATTGGTTATTTTATTCTAGATGTGTCCTTCGGTCAGGTATACAGACATACTTCACACAGAAAACATATATTCATTGCCCTTTTCATTTACGACTTTCATAGTATTCATAGTGGCATTATTGATTTTGCCTTGTTTCTTCGATAAACAATAAATATAAATTTTCAATATACATTGAACTAAAAAGAGTTATCCGGGTCAAGTCCCAGAGGAGCAAGTACTTTTTGTGATTCAAAGTCTATTGAAATTAAATTCCTCTATTGCCATTTATACGAATTTAATTCATATGAATAAAAGTCATTTGGCATGTATTTGGTCTGTATAAATATATACAAATTCAATTATATGTGTGTGTGTGCGTGCTTGCGTTCGCGCGTGTTTATAAATTAAAATGTGTAAAGCCCACTTCGTGCATAAGCGTAAAGCATAAGATATTTCTGGTTTCACAGTTTTATCAGGAGTGTTCATTATTTTTCAAGAAGATATAAACAAGTCAGAAAAGCCTACTTGTATCAAAAGATAAAAACGATTGGTTATATAACAGAACTTTTTATTTTCAGTCAATGTTAGATAGTTACGTTGTCTTTATACATGCATATAATACTGACCAAGCACTGCGTATTTGATATTTTCTAAAACAGACAGTTAAAAGTGTGTTTTTAATTTCAATTTTCTTATCCGAATATTTTATAACAATGCACTCAATAGCGGTTGCAGAACATTTTGAAATAAGAAGTGTTGTCATAATAAAGGATACTCTTTGCTTTTTAGACTAATATAAACAGTTTGATAATTATGGTAAGTTTAATTAAACATATTAAGCTGTGCTGTCATAAAAAATATTTACACAGAACAGTTAATTATACATACATTTAACAGGCTATTTCAATCAATATTTCGCAACTGTAAAATCCAAGATCGGATATTTTGCTATTTTAGGTGGGGTTTAGCTTGGATGGATTTTTGAAATATCAATAGGCCTATATGCTAACCAGGGACCCTTAGAGTGTGTAAGTAATGTTGCAGTACATTCGCTTCAGTAGCAGCTAGGTGATTAAGTAACACGCATAGAGAAAGATACCATTAGATTGTTATATAATATTATAGGTAATCTACATTTATTAATCAAATTTTCTAATCTAATACGATTATACGCAGTTTGTTTATAAATGTGTGTATTCAGCTAATTTCTCGTTTTCCATCGTGGGTACTCATAAGACTAATGTCATGGTATTTCATAACACTCAGCCAAATTCCTTGGAGTAACATACACCATGATCGACCTCAATGTATTAAAACATAAATAAAATTTAGCTTTATGAAAAATTCCAAGTAAATAGATTAGTTAGTTTTTCAGATACATTGCGAACATACTGACAAAAGTGTAATATTTTCACAATAACTTCGCTAACGTTCAGCCCATAACGTAGCTGTGTTGAAAAGGGTTGGTTCAATGCAAATATTGAGTTAAGCTTCATTTCACCTTCCACTTAGTGCAGCGTCTGAAATCTGGCTGTTGGAATGTGGAGTCCACATCGCTTTATTCACTGAAGGCGCAATTGTTTCTCTAGTCAAGATATGTGAGATTAGAGATTACTAATACACATAAATAATATTAATCATAATTTATCATAATTTATTTCCAAACAATATTTACATGCGTGCAAATTTACTATTAAATTTATATTGTCTTGTTACTATACTAGTTAAATGTTTACATAACAACATTATACATAAAAATATTATACACTTCAAATTTAAAGTGGCCTAGGAAATGAGCCTACATGGGCGGAAAAGCCTGTGCGTAGGCTCGATATACTACTAAATATTATGTATTTACAAGGAACATAATATTTGCTAATGAGAGCTATATCATTACTAGTGAGAAATATTTAACTGTGTTCTTAAAGCAATGCCTTCATGCATAAATAAATTGACTACGAGATAGCTTTCAAATAGTTTTTCCAAAAAAAATTAGGACGTATTGATTTGTTTAGTAAATTCTGTAATAATATTAAATTATTAAAATATTATATTTGGATTAGTCTAAGAATGTATATCAAAAATGGTTTCCTTTCAACAACAGAATAATAAATTTACTTGATCCCTTGCCAACTTTGTGTGTGTTTCTGCCTTTGTCTCAGACGCAAGATACGCGCTGTGGGCTCTTACACTGGTGTAAAGTCTTATCGTACCATTAAACGTTACTTATAAATTTCTTTTGTGTTTCTAAATACTTCAACTTGAAACATCTTATTTTTTCAACAAATTACCTTTAGGTAAATAAACTGTTATTTTATATATATAAATAGTATATAAAAATATTTTTCAAAAATTATAACTTACCTCTGGCAAGTTAGGAAAGGAATTTAAATAAATACTCTCACGAAGTACATATTCTTAATAGGAAATATCATGCGAAGCCGCATATATTAGTTAATAAATAATAATATGTACTTTTCCCATGAACTACACATGTGAAAATATTTTTTCTGATACATGGAAAACTATATTGAACTGTATTAGTTAAATCAAAACAGACCAATTATTACTCTTTAGCATTACGGTTTTTTAAGTACGAAGACAGTATACGCATTAACAAAGCATATAATGATATGTAATCATCAGTTCAGCAAGTGAGAATATCTTTCATGGTTATCACTTATGCCAAGAAAACTTAAAGATATTATTCCAAAGAAATCTACCGATTTGCTTATAATTAGCTTCATGGTACACGCATCATTACGTTTTCACTCTTTTTATGTACAAAACCTTTCCATATTCCTTTCTTGTTTCCTCAACATGCATTGCCTTTCCATTGCTACTTCTTAATTATGTATCCAAAATTAATATGCTGGTACAATGACGTATCGTGGTATTGTGTTTCTATGTTAAGAGCATTTCCATTGAAGCCTTTTAATATATTTTTCACTATAGGCACAAAAGTTGCATCCTATATCCTTGATCGATAAATTCTGCCAAAATATTTTAAACAATATAGATGAGGAAATGGTCTTAATATTTAAAAAAAAAACCTTTGCACTATGTATTTAAAATATTTTTGCTCCTTTTTTCAATTGTTTCTCAGAAGAGGAGTTAGATCAAAGTTACTGCTTATCAGGACTATCAAAAACTTTGTTTTGATTTGGTTTTAAACAGTTTTAAATATTTGGAACACAAATACATGAAGAACATATCCTGTTTTATAGAGTAATATAACAGATAAAAAATTCTTTGTTTTGATTTGGTTTTAGATAGATTTAAATATTTGGAACACAAATACGTGAAGAATATTTCCTGTTTTTATAGAGTAATATAACTTCATTAATAATCCTAAAGTAACGATTAACTAATAAAATGCCTCCCATTGACCAATCAGTATATAATAAATAGTCTTTGATTCTATTAAGCCACCATATAGAAATTAATTTTGTAGACTTTTTTAGACCTAACTCTCCAAATAATATTCAGCTATGTTCATGTTCGTCGATTTTCTCTAGAATTCAGCCATATTGTTTTCTGCTACATGCGCGGAATGTCTTATAGGAAGTAGTGCCAGTGTATTCTCGTTGTATAACATTATACACTGAGGCCTACTTTTAACTATCTAATAAATTATAGACGCCGTTCGTCTAGATAATACCACTTTCAACACTCTATGCTGCAAGATTACATTATTTACATAAATTACACACTTTATAAAAATTAATCAGTGTATTAGTTTGTACAGAAAATTTAATTCCAGGCGAATTTATTTATTCTAAGTACTTTATTTTTCCTTTTTTTGGTTTTGAATATTTGTAGATTAAATTACGGCACAAGATTCAAGAAATACACATTGTATGGTGTACTAAATACAAATTTGGATTTTAAACGACTAAATAATAAAATATTTCAAACATTTCTTAGCAAACATATTCTCCGATAAACAATAAAGTATGCATGCAATGTTTTTATACCAGAACAGAGTAATTAATATAACATATTGTCTAAGACTATTGTTTCCACTATGAAATTATCAACCTGGTGACCATTTCCTGACGTCGGATCGCCCTGCGGAACTAGAGATCGTATATAACATCGTGTTAAACGGTGTCAATAAGATATGTAGGCACACATCAATAAACTAAAGTACTTCAAGAGAAAATATATTTCAGGTATATTATTAAAAAAAAACTCATAATTCAATTAATTCTTAAAAATAAAATTTAATCGTTCACAAGCAATGCGTTGTTTGTAAAATTCTTAACAGTTTTGTTCATTATTTATTGCTCCGATCAGTTTTTATATGGTTTGTTCTTCAAACAAAATAAAATTTAATCGTTCACAAGCAATGCGTTGTTTGTAAAATTTTTAACAGTTTTGTTCATTATTTATTGCTCCGATCAGTTTTTATATGGCTTGTTCTTCAAACATCGTGTTCCTCGATATTTTACCTCTTACCAATGAAATAAATATATATGTACCTCAAACACAATTAATTAATGAGAATCTTATTTGAAAGTAAATACAACCAAGGGCAAACAATGAGCGTTAGGTCATATCATATTTACAGAACAGACATTGAAGAGAAGTCTAAAGTTACTAAGACATCCTACTGTTATTTTTTACTAAAATTTGCAAATGGATCTTGTTTCATAATATACCACTTTTAATAATTCTGAAATGCCCTCTTTTTATTTTAAAAATAATCTTCAACTTTTTTATTAAATGTTTAATGTTGTTATAGTACCTAGTGTATAATAAATTAAATTTATGTTGCTTACGATCTAAATTTGCCGAAAGTTAGGATGGATCAAGTAGCCTCCTAATTCATTTCATAGAGTAAAGTAACCTCTTAACTAATGTAGATGGCCTTGGTTGCAGCCTGAATTAGATTATTGGTTGCGGATAGTTTATTTTTACACTAACGAGTAATATTATCAATTACAAACGGATTGATAATACGGATTGGTAAAACGATTATTATCACAGAGAAAATTTATTTATTAAAGCCGCTTTTTGAATCTCGTAGTAACACTTGAACCTGGAGGAAATAAATTGAAACTAATTGGAAACTCAAAAAAATATTTTAATGTTATTTTTGTACATTTAAGTTGAAATTTAGACGTTTTTGAAGTTTAAAAACATGTTTAAATTCTATATACAGGGAGCGGCAAAATGATCTGACGGTTTTATAATGTAAACAACTCAAACGTTTAAAGTGGTACAAAGTGTTTTATTGCAGATTTCAGATTGGTATTTATGAACATTTATAAAAATAACCAAAAAAGGGCGAGTTGATCCGTTTAAGATTTAAATATAACGTCTTTCAAATGATGTCCGTCTTTGGCGATGCATTCTTCCAATCTTGCACTGAAATTGTCAAACACTTTCCCTAACATTTCAGGAGAGAGGTTGGCTATTTCTTGGCGTATGGTTTCCTTTAGTTCATCCAATGTGCGGGGTTTGTTTGCGTATACTCTAGATTTCAGCAGTCCCCACAAGAAGAAGTCACAGATGCTGAGATCCGGGGAGCGAGGTGGCCACGCAATGTCCCCGAAACGCGAGATGACTCGGCCACGAAACTTGCTTCTTAAGAAGTTTATTACCACATTGGCTGTGTGGGCAGTTGCCCCATTCTGCTGGAACCAAATTCTGTGGCGGTTGAAGCGATTTATGCGTATTTCGGGGATCAGGAAGTTTTTCAACATAGTCAGGTATCGTTGTGAATTGACGGTTACAGTTAGACCGTTCTCTTCAAAAAAGTATGGGCCTATAACACAATGTTTTGTTACGCCACACCACACAGTGACCTTGGGACTGTGAAGAGGTCGTTCATGCAGTTCTTCTGGATTGTTTTCTGACCAATATCGGAAATTCTGTTTATTAACATAACCATTCAAATGAAAATGAACTTCGTCGCTCATAATGAGAATTTTTTTTCATCTGTAAGCAAATCAATCATTTGCTCTGAAAATTCAATGCGTTTTGCATAATCACTGGGCTTCAACTGTTGCACGATAGCCATTTTGTACGGATGAAAGTGCAGGTCGTACCTTAATATTCTTCTTACCGAGCGGTCAGACATCTGCAGCGCTGCAGCTTGTTTACGTGCAGGCCGCCGAGTACTGGCTTCCACAGCTCCTCTCACTCTCTCGACGTTCTCTGGCGTCCGGGCTGACCTTGGACGGCCTGTTGATTTTCGTTTTAAAGCTGAACCGGTAGCTCTAAAGTTACCAACCCACAGCAAAATGGTGTTTCAAGTTGGCACTTTCCCTCTTAGAGCCACATTAAAACGTCTGCGGAACTGCCGCTGAACAGCAACAACACTATCGCCACTTTTAAAAAATGCTTCCACAACGAACGCACGGTGCTCAGCCGTCCACCGCTCCATGGCTACTGAAAATGTCCGCACGTAGGCTCTGCCACGCCCCTATCCCCACCACCCCCCACCACTCACTCGCTTGACAGCGCGGCATCGAAAACCGTCAGATTATTTTGCCACTCCCTGTATAAGCATTGTACCAGAAAAATAATAACCCAGCTATTTTAAAACAACATACAAAGCTAAGGGCTCTTTAACAGGGGCCATAAAATGTCAAAATGAATTTGAAGACCATAAGTATAAAAATATATATTTTATAACACAATACTGTTGTTCAATGAAAACTTAAGAACGTAGACAGAAGTTTGGTTTTCATTCATTGAATAACTATTTTTTAAAGTTTATATTTGCGAATTCTAATTACCTTTAAAAAGTTTAAACATATAATAGGAATGACCACTATACGTGGTCCACCTATTACCACTTACGTGCAGTAAATTCGTAAGTATAAAACATATAGTTAATTAGCCTAATGTACTATAACTATCTATAACTATCTATAATTATATATGTATGTAAACTACTGTACAATGTTTAGTTTTAATACGTGTAGTTAACAATTATTCTGGGGCTCTATACTACTTCAACTTGACTAGAGATCGGGGAAAAGTAACAAAACGGTTGTTCCATAATAGTTATTGTTCTGAATCAGTTATGGGATTTAAATATTTAAAGAACAAGCAGTTATGAACAGCTGTATTGAGCACCAAATCATACCTTTGTATATACGAATCGTTGGTATGTACGAGGTGTTCCAAAGTACCCGAACACAATCTCCAGTGGTTGAACCGTTTGACATACGCTGATGTAATAAAATGTAATCTTAAATAAATCTCATATGATGAACGTCACAAAATTCTTTTTGTCTCATTTAAAATACAGAGCGTAGCCGAAAAGGAGGGTAAAATGTTCGAATCTCGAGTATTACAAATAGCAAGGTGGAGGTGGGTATAATTTTAAAGATGTCTTAACACTTAAAACCTCTACCACGTTTTTAAAGTAACTTAGGTATTCTCGGCGAATATTCTTTTTTGTAGGGCTCACAGTAGTCTTCATATTCTTAACTATTTCCTCTCGACGCTCGGGACACATCTACCAAAAGACAAGTGGGACTGTTGTTCTTAATTACTATCTCCACGTTTTATTGTAGTATCCTTAAGAAACATTCATCATTGGGTCAATGTTGTTAAATATTTTTCAGCACTAGCCCTTTATTAACCTTTATTTTGGTTATTTCCTCAATGAAACGAACTTTATTAGAATTTAAAGCTATTACTGTAATTGAGAACTGCTTTTTATTGTAGTTTATAAAAAAAGTAACAATATTTACTCAAACTTTGTTTCAATCAGAAGAAGTATGAGAGTTGCTGAGTAATAAATTTCACCTTCATCGCGAGCAAACAACTCAAATTGTATATCACATAAATGTCAACAATACGCAGTACATTGGTTCTTTTACACGGCTTTGGCTTGACCCACCTTCTCACGGTTCAAATATCGGGTTTAGAATTCCTTAGTATTTCGAGTTCATAATTTCTCAATTACTCTAATGATACATTGCACTATGGCTGCTTTGTAGTGATAGTATTGCCTCTACCATGTGTGAAGCAGCTCACACATGGTAGAGGCACTACTATCACTACAAAGCAGTCATAGTCTCCTCATTCAACTGTGACATGTGCACATCATTGTAACTAATGCTAAAATATACAACGGGATTATGGTATCCCGCTCTTTCTTAATTACCTTTTTTACAGAACATATTTGTTTTATCTCATCTTTCTGCAGTTTCAATCAACTGCGTCTTTGATAAAGACCAACCCGCATAAGATAAGACCACTGTTACCTTGCCGTACTATCATAATCAAACTATTACTTTTTCAGAACGCCAGGTTTCAGCCGTAACGATCTGTAATTATTACTCGTACAAACTTTACACCATTACAATCGTCAGAGCAGAACGGTTTATGTACATAAAGGACATTAATTATTGTCTTCAATTACGCACGGTACGGATACGGGATTAACATTATGTAGCTCCTCCTCTCGACAATAGCAACATCACTTATCAGATAAAAATGTGGTTAGAACACCTATTATTCCGTTATATACAAAAGGTCTTCGAGAAGACAATATTTAAGCTTGTGTCCTTAGAACTTGAGTTTAGATCGTTCAGTAGTATTTTAGTGTTTTAAACAAATTATGGTTGGTGAAAGTACTCGAAGTCACCAAGTAGGCCTATAGACTTGCATTGAAGGTATTAAGACATTTTTCTAACGTTCAAGACAGGTATAGATTTAAAAAAATAATTTTAAACGTGGTTATCAAATATTATATTTTTTTCGTTTAGAATTAGGACGGTGTTGGACGACCCGTACCTTGATAACTTCAGTACTCGGACACCACTGTAATTGTAATACAAAAAAATATTTACAGTAAAATACAAAGTCAAACTATATTTATCACCTCATTACAATCAACTCAACTCAACTCATAGTTACAGTATCACTATAATACTTTTTTAAATATCAGCTCTCACAGAAAGCAGTTTATATTTTCCTTCCCGTGTACGTCGGATTTTTGATACAGTATTACATGACCTTTTGGAAGAAGTACTTCTTGTATATTGATTATGTATTGTTATTGGTGAAGTATTTGTTGGTGTTTATAGTTGAGATACCGAAATACTTTTATAAAAACTACTATTAACATTATTTTAAATGTCTTGTATGCATACCTGCTGCTATCAAGTAGCTGGGTTTAAAAGGAACTGGCAATAAACACCATACGAGTACCTTAAATCTTCGGCAATGAAGAAACAGTCCGGGAGGACAACTTGACAATGGTGTCATTGCAGAATATATGAATACATTAACACAAGAGCAGCAACCTTCGTTATTGGTTTATTCTGACTAGACGGCTAACTTTAACGCTCAGAATGAAATTGTATTGTACTAAATCAAATTGAATCAACATGAATAGCAACAAAACCCCTTTGTTCACCCACTTGAGTTCATTAAGCATTCAAGGTGCTTCCTGTCATGTTAAAATATCTGATAAATTTCCTATAGACAGTTCTAAACTGTCAGGTATTTTACAGAAAAGTAGTATATTTAAAGGCAATGATAGAAATTCAAAAATATTTCATATTTTACAACCAACCCTTTCAATTTTTCAATTAACCCTTTTCTTCGTGAGGGTCGTATGACTTCCTCAGAATTAATAGAATAATATTAGAATAATCTAGAAGAATTGAACAAAGCTCAAGCTAAGTTTTTAATCTTTTACAAAAATACCTGTAATATGGAGAGAGACAACCATGGATGTGCACCATGCTTTTCAACAGAAAACTGTAATACAACTGACACAAAAGAATAACTGAGGACCAGACCGAATGTAACGGAAGAGTTTTCGCATAAACGGACAAACTAACTGCACTTTGACCTTTTGACCCAAAAGCCAATATGGTTCCTCTTTTGACCAGTAGAAATATATAGACCAAATATCAAGTCAAGTGAAAGACCGTTCCATCAAGAGTTATCGCACAAAAAGACCTATATATGGATGGACAATGAAACTATATAAAAAGGGTAATGTCGGATCCTCAATAAAACGTTTATACAAATCAAATAAATATGAACATTCGTTAGACTCAAACATTGATGTCATCTGTGGTGATGAAGGGTATCTAATTTATGCAAATAAATATATTCTGAAGAAGCGCTTGAGAAATCTTTTACCCAATTTTTGTTGGTTACCGCCCGAGTAGAATACTGTTTTATTTTATATTGTTAACTTTAAATGTCAAGGAATAAGTAATAGAAAATATCTCAAAACAGATACAAACGGCTAATCTCGACGAAATATTTTTAATGGTAATAATTCAATAAAATATTCTCTTGTTTATTCAGTATACATACCAGTTTCATATTATGGCTGGTATAAACCACCACAAGAGAATCAGCCTATGGCCATTTTTATCTAGTAAAAAGTACTACTTTTACTGTGATTTTGCAGAGCGTTAGAGAAGAGGCCATACCTTGCTTGTTAGTCTGCTCCATATATCTAGAATGAATTGACCTTAATCAGTACAAACCTTTTCTGTATATGCAACGTCAAGTTTTATGATGATGTATGTCACTTAATGGTATTTAGCAAACTATTAGCGAATATTCTTGTACAGGTCTTATGAGTCACTAACTATCTGATAACGAGAATATCCTAGAGCAATAATCATTAAACAAGCACAGTGCAGTGTTTTGACATTTTATTATGTGACATAGTAGTTCATGTAATATGGTTAGATTGTAGATTGGACTTTGAAGACTTTACACAATAGAAATTGGGGTAACATTTTAATACAGAGAACGACTTTTGGAGTGGGTTGGAACTAACTCAATACATCATATGTAACATGACTGAGGTAACATGGACGTTATTACTCTTCATGGGATCCTGCGGGAAGGGGCTGATCCCCCCACTCACCCCTAATGAATATACTAGCATTCCGGAGGCAATGAAAAGGTCTTTAAGGACTAAATGCATGTGCGAATTTCCTAATTTCTTTACCTAAAAAAACATAAAATAAAAATGGGGAGTTAGTGAAAACAATACAGCGTATACTTTACTAATTATTATAAAGCACAGGACAAACTTGAAATATATGAAGTTACAATAAATATTAACAAATTATTAGTATTTCTCAAGATTATACTATATTAAAAATATACCAAAGTGTTATTGATGTAAAATTAACTACCATTGTATAACTGCATATAATATTACTATAATAATAATGACTTAGAGTACGGAAACTATTAAAATATTGAGGCACGATGCAAATTAATTCACGCATTCCTCCCCACTCGACTTTCATGAGACCGACCGCTTCCATCTGTTTTAATTTGCCGCTGATTTTGCCCAGTAAATTTCTTTCTGCTGTATGTAATGTAGACATTTTCTTAATCAGGACAACAAAGCAAACTCAACTATGGCACCAAGAATACCTTAAAGAAACAATAAATTGCTATGATTGGAAGTAGTATTTTTTTCCAAAGTAGGCTTTTTACAATATGCGTATGTAGATACAGTGTCTTTATCGGAGAACAGAATAAGCTCAATAATGACACCAGAAATACCATAGACCAGTGTAGATTACAGTGCCGTAAGAAGTCTCAATTTTTTTAACTGAAGTGGGCTTCTTAGACATATGTTCGTACTTATTTCTTTGATTAGGGTAACAAAGCAAACGTAAATTAAAATTAGATGTAATTAAGACTGGAAGAAGATTATGGTGATTGAACATACACACTTTATAACCGAAGAAAAATTTTAATATATTCCAGAACTATGTTTGGTATTCAATCTAAAAGATGTGACCTGCGGGCCTATTATTTAACAAAAAAATTTGCCAATTGTCCTGAAAGTATCTTAATAAAACCATATCTGAAAACTATTGATTAAGCTTTAATTTATATTTAGAATCAGTTATTTAAAAAACTTCAATTCAAATACTATAATTAAGGAACGCATAGTGCAATTTTACTTAAAAGACCTCACGTAAAGCTTGAACTAGTGAAGATATTCCTACGTACGGCTATGTGATCTCTTTAACGGATGAAGTCATTAGACTGTGCAAGGTTTCCAACCACTTTGGAGATGTCTTTCAATGTCATTTATTTGACCGGAATAAAACAGATCCAATTTGCGGCCAGCTCGCTATCTTCTCTATTGGACACTTGGTTTCCATTCAATTGGATTTAATGACCGTAAATCTATTTTAAACGCTTCCCTTGTTTGAATCTTTTGCAAGAAATACGTTTTAGATACATGTAATTAAACTAGATACTCTCACAATATCCTCGTAGACGTTTTGTGTTGTTTATATATATATATATATATATATATAAATATATGTGTGTGTGTGTGTGTGTGTGTGTGTGTGTGTGTGTGTGTGTTTGTGTTTCAAATATATGTGACGAAATGTTTAAAATATCAACACCTATAGTATTTTTCTTTTATAACAAAACACTTGCTGTAAGGATAACTTAAATATATACATTCTAAACAACGGAACCTTCTTTTCTTTCCATGTGATTTTTTGAGATATATTTATATATATTTTCCAAGATTATAAGATTGCATGTTGCCTTTCTATTCAACGGTTATTACGGAAACCAAAGTTGAACCATTACGTAAAAACAGTTATAGATTAATCAAATACTTTATGCGTTGAAAAATGTTTCATAATCGAGCATTCAAATCAATTTAAAAATTATTTGAAGCTTATAGCTCAATTCGTTCTAGAGATATCACCCTGAGTTATTTGCTTTTCAAACGTTTAGTCGAATTCCATAAAGAAATTGTATCTTGACTCTATAAAAGTAAACAGATACAACATAGTATTGAATACCCTACAAAACATAGCGAAAATGATGCTGAATAATAAACCTCATTACATGTCATTGTCCTGTTACGCCTCTCAGTTGAATCTACACTGAAATATCGATTTTTAATTGCAATCAATGGTATGGGTGTCCAGGAGCGGCAAATGTTGACATATTAAAGAGCAAGAGGTGATCGAGAAAGTCTAGTCTACTGCATGAATTGACTGTTTATTTATTTATTTATTAAATGGACAATTTTACAATTACACTAATGTCATATAGACTTATAACGCAAACAGACTTAACGAAAAGAACAAATCGTTGGTATTGGTAGGAGTATGTAAGTGTTGTTAAACACAGTTGTTGTCCTAGATACGAGATCCAATGTCTGCCCGCTTTGACAGCAGTGGCCGGTGCACAGCTGACCTCCCGTCATACCGAGGAGACATGAATGATATCCTTTCTCGTGGATCTCGACAGGAGACGGCTCCTACCCCCCACCTTTGCCCGTTTAGAATACCCTGTCGCTGTGAAAGCAGTGCAAAGGTCTATTATTTGAGACTCTGTGCAAGCTCTTAGGTTCTTGTCATGTGAAAACAAACGTAAAATGTCACACGATAACTTTTCATATGATATTGCTCAGATTGTGTATAAATGACATAAATTTCTTCCATTTTCTCGTTGCCATGATGGGTATCCATAACACCATTGTAAAGTTATGTGCTATTGTTCAACAATATTCCATGGAGTTGTACCGTTATTACAGCACATATTTTGTAATTTATATGGAGCTAATACTTTATAAATTAAACAACTTTTCGGAAATACTTGGTGTATTCCGAAATTCAAGTTCACCCAAAAGTTTACAAAGTTTACAAACTTTTGATTCAATTTTATTCAAAAATCACTCAATCAATCAAATCTAATTAAGAGTCTGATTAAAAAAACATTTAAAATTAAAATTAAACTAAAAATGTATACTTCTCCAAAAATGGTTTAAATTAACAAAACAAAATAAAAAGTTCTATTCTCAAAATACTCAAAATTAATATAACACAAAACTTGATATTTACTTTATGACCAAAAATTTAATTCACAATACTTCAAAAAAAAATTGAATTAAATTTTCAGACTCTGAAAGATGGGAAACCTTTAGAAATTTTTAAATACAGTATTATAAAATAAAAGATATTAACTATACGCTGGTACGGGACTTACTACTTTGAAGATTACGGAGGCAGATCGGATCTTAAAAACGCACTAAAAATTTTAAATACTTCAAATTGACTTTACCCACGAAAAATAAATTTACTCTAAATCCCAACTATTGGGTTAGAGAAAGAACTTCAGCTACTAACTCGACCGCTACACGTACTCCTCAATCGCCAAGACTCGACTGAACACTTCTGACCCTCTCCAGGCTTGCCGGGTCGGAACGTAGACCGATCAGCTGGATTACCGGTTCAACTAAACAATGTCCTCGCACCGCGTCTAGTTAACAGGAGCCTACTTCCTACCGCGATTCAGCATAAAGAATTAGAACTATGGTACATATTTTCCCTAGCCCGAAGCTGCAATCACGGTAGGAACCTAAACCTTTAAACACTCATCCCGGACTAAGTACAATATAATATCCCTCCACATGCACACTTTTAAATAACAATTCTTTTGTACTTATCACTACGTGGAGGCTGTGATGTGTAGTCCGAGGGGTGATGTGGTAGGCGTGTCCGACGTCCAGTGTGGCTCCCCAGGTAGCCATCGCAGAGGGATGTGGTGGGTGAGGAGTCGAGGCAGGTAGCTTCTCCAATGATTGTGCGGCCGGTGCAGTGCGGCGGCCTCGTTGATCTCGTGTTGGCTGGCTCTGGTTCGCTAATAGCACTGCTACCTGCTCCTCCAATCTAATAATAATTTCAGCCAGCGAGGCATTGAGCTCTTGGAGGACATTCCTTTTTACAAAATATTCCCTCCGTATAATTGTATGGCTGTCAGTCTTTCACGGTGTTCTTATTGTACGCCTGCGCCAGTGTCACGAATGTAAACCATTACCAGATGTTGTTAATTACAATACAATCAATTTACAGGGATTACAATGGCACAATTAATCAATTTTTTTTACACACAATAAACCTCATATAGTGATAAAAAAAACAATATTACCCTGTCCTTCTACATTTGAAGGAACAGGGAAGAAATATCACTATCAATACAACTCATTGTACACCAAAAAAATATTACCCTGTCCTTCTCTATTGGAAGGAACAGGGGACAACAACACCACAACATTACCAAAATTACCCTTGTCCTTCTTACATTTGAAGGAACAGGGAAGAAATATATCTCATGATATATCACAATACCTCTGTGTATTTACTTTATACACCATTAATGCCATTCATTGTCCCTGAAAATTACATGGTTTACAACAAAACACTCCTATCACACACTTACACTGGCATTTTATATTATGACTTCTCATCTTAGCCATACAATTGCTGAAATAAAAACGTCGTCACATCACCCTATTATAATTCCAATATTTATTTGTATTATTATAATAAACTACTGGACTCTCATACTTAACTTGTTTTGTGTTTTGGGCCAAATAATACATAAATATATAATCAATTCTTGAAGTTAATTTGGAAATCAATTATATTGTCAATTTTATTGTTTTTAGACCCATCTTCAATTCCTTTTCAACAATATAATGTCCTGAAAAATAAAACATACTGACCTTTGCCCCGGGCTAATGTTTATTGAGTTCTCAACTTTCACTTTTGTATTTAAATTTTAATTTAGAAATATGCATCTTATTATTTGTTAATACTTTATGCACCTTAAAGAAAAAAAAGAAAACAAGCTATCTTTATTTTAAAACAAAAAACACATTTTACCAGGATCAATATTTCCTTGTTATTTCCGATAAGCATTTCACATGAAAAAATATTCAATCATATTGCCCAGTCCTATCTTTACTGCCGTGTCATAAAAATTCTTTCACTTATCGGGCCCACTTAGTTTTTCACTTATCAGAGTCACTTCGCTTTCACTTATCGGGTTCACTTGTAAATTAAACTTTACGATACGGACTCTTCTGAACAAATACTTTTACAAGGAGCCGAGTTATTCCAGCTTGATTACATCCGGACCTTTTTACAATTTACACAGGACGCTCTCAACAATATTCCCTATCTCCTGCCCTCATTGTTCTTGACCCTTTCTACAATAACTATAATTATTTTATAACCCCTTTCCGGTTACTAGCATTGTCCCTAATATTAAATTTCAAAGTGGACCTTCACATTTTCCTAAGATTCTAAACGGTGTCGCTTTCAGAAGCATTTCCGCCCCTAAAATTTATTTCAAATATTAATTCCTTTTTTGAGCAACAGATCCACATGCGCTAGCTCCATTTTTATTTTAAAATAATTTTCTTAAAATAAATCAAATATTCCAAACTCACAATATTATTCTAAGTCCTCAGTCTTACACACTACACAAAATTATGCAGGTTTATACACAATGTTCAAGTTCATACAAGTCTTATACAAGTCTTATACAAGTTACACACACTTACAGGTATCAGGACAAGTTTATGCAAGTTTACAAGTTCTTTCCTGTAAATAACCTGTTGTACAAGTTTATGCTCAAAAAGAAACAGCAGATTGGCGCAAATTATGTACCGTTATTACAGCACATATTTTGTAATTTATATGGAGCTAATACTTTATAAATTAAACAACTTTTCGGAAATTACTTGGTTTATTCCGAAATTCAAGTTCACCCAAAAGTTTACCAAAGTTTACAAACTTTTTGATTCAATTTTATTCAAAAAATCACTCAATCAATCAAATCTAATTAAGAGTCTGATTAAAAAACATTTAAAATTAAAATTAAACTAAAAATGTATACTTCTCCAAAAATGGTTTAAATTAACAAAACAAAATAAAAAGTTCTCTTCTCAAAATACTCAAAATTAATATAACACAAAACTTGATATTTACTTTATGACCAAAATTTAATTCACAATACTTCAAAAAAAATTGAATTAAATTTTCAGACTCTGAAAGATGGGAAACTTTAGAAATTTTTAATACAGTATTATAAAATAAAAGATATTAACTATACGCTGGTACGGGACTTATACTTTGAAGATTACGGAGGCAGATCGGATCTTAAAACGCACTAAAAATTTTAAATACTTCAAATTGACTTTACCCACGAAAAATAAATTACTCTAAATCCCAACTATTGGGTTAGAGAAAGAACTTCAGCTACTAACTCGACCGCTTACACGTACTCCTCAATCGCCAAGACTCGACTGAACACTTCTGACCCTCTCCAGGCTTGCCGGGTCGGAAACGTAGACCGATCAGCTGATTACCGGTTCAACTAAACAATGTCCTCGCACCGCGTCTAGTTAACAGGAGCCTACTTCCTACCGCGATTCAGCATAAAGAATTAGAACTATGGTACAGAGTGATATGTATCATCGTTATTGAACTCAATTTTTCCAATATGAACATGAAAATGTAAATTTAGTATGTCAATTCGTTCTTGAGATATTGTGCGTACTGATAGACAAAGATATAAATAAATTATTTTCTAGTCCCACAAATAATAGTCCCAAATAGTGAAATCGTGAAATACTGCCTACCTTGCTCAATTTTATTGTAAAAAGTATTTAATATTAATATTTAAGTACTTTCTTACCTCACATAAATTTGTAAAAATTATTACAAGTTTCTCTGAATTTTATTTTACAATACATGTTACAAAAGCGTTAATCGTGTTGTATTGCTCGGAATTTGTCTTGATAACTTGAGATTAATCCAGCACAAGTGAGGCTCGCGTGTAGAAAAGAACGTGCCATAAACCCACAGCCACATCTATATCACAGTTTCTATAGACGTTGAGACCCTGCAGTTATTCTAAACAGTCAGTTAGATTTGTGGCGCTAGTCTGGCGCTTTCTACTCACGTATCACATAACTCGGTCGAACACAGGTTATGTTTATGTATATTGGTTTTTTTGTATGGAATAATTAAATAGACTAACGAGTGAATAGGTAACTTACATGTTGGGCTCGTTCACGGCCTTTATTATATTTCTTAAAAAAGGACTTTTTATTCTAAATATGCACTTACATACGCGATTAATCACGTTACCTATTTCAATTTATCCCTTGTCAAAAGCTTTCACCAATTAATTGTAGGCCTACCCAAACTATATCACAATTAAAGTTTAAAACTGGGAATTACAAAATGTCACTCTCGCGTAAAACTTTAAAGTTTCGCTAAGTACAGAGTTGTTTGTGTTATACTTCAATTACGCGGATCACAGCAAATGTTTTATATGGTGAGTTTCTTCTTCCTATTCTTATATATTTTTTTCAAGCTTAATTCAAATGCTATCACAGTTTAGGAGTATTTTCTTATTATATATTGAGACCTAATAAAAGTACAGGTCAATAATCATAAAATTTTTATTTTGAAAGTTTAAACATTTAATAAACTATTCTAATGTTTAGATTATAGCAATCTTTATATGTCCAATTTGAACGCTAGAGAATATGTGTTAACGTTTCTGCTATGCTACTGAGGGGTTTAAAATCCTTTTTATTTCCCAAGATTTATTATTCAATTCCTGATACAACTAAAAGGAATGCAAATTTACAAACAATTACAACTGTTAAAACACAAATTTAAAAGTCACTTATTGTAATATTTGTTTTATTTTCAATGCATATATATTTACAAAAAAATATAGAATAATTATAATCATGAAAAATGTTAGATGCTTCGCCATAAAGTACGGGTTTATCCTATTCAGCAACATGTGAAACAAATAAAAACTTTGTAGTTTTATTCCTTTCCAAAAATCCTGGTACCTTACTTAATACATTACGAGGTCATTAATGGAGGTCGAAAACATTTCATTCTTATTCCTCCCTAAACATATAAACAATGACTTATATGTTTAATACTGTATGATTAAAATAATTTGTACATAGCATTTTAAATTAAGTTTTTTATTTTTACCACATTTTTTATTATGTATGACATTTTTGGTCTAATAAAAGGAAAATTAATACGCATTTAAAAGTTAACTAGCTTTAAATGACATTAAAACCTAACACCACCAGCTAGAAATCCTCCAATTAATAGAGACTAGACATACTACTACTGTTTAAAAATATTTATATTTTAAAATAAAAAAGCAATTATATTTGATTATATAAATTAATGATAATTAGATAAATATTTATTTCCTTATTCCATCACGTCCCTCTACTCTGATTTTTAACATCGATGGTCTCCATAAGAGCTGAACTTTGAGGGCCCTTATACGGACAGCCAAATATCCTCATTGAATCTGATATTAGAAATGGTCATTACGAAAATCCAAATCTTCAGAACATTTACGGTATCCCTGCTCCGGAAGCTTCAACGCCTATATGGGTTTCAGTTTAATGGATGTTCAAATATATCTGGTATATTTGTGAAGTGAGTAATAATAATTACTGACATATTACAATAAGAAGCTTTGGATACACTTCCTTCTGATCCTGATCTTACTATCACATCTTGTACCTTTCCTTGTTAGTAATACAAATGATAGCCTACTATAAGTATTTGTAAGATTAGTTTATAAAAGACTTCAACAGGTGATAGATATCAGCAGCTGGAAATCCTTCTATAGGTAACAATATAATCACGGCGTAAACATCTCAAATAATGGAATAACTTTTAATGTGGAGACTGCAATCTATATATGCTCATCGTGTTGGAAAACAACCACCGAATTAAAACACCAACTGCATTGGCTTCACAAATCAGTCAATAGTTTATACTGGATGCGCGAAACCTTGCTCACACTCCCTTATATTTAAATTCGTATAATAGTCTTTGTATACGCATCCAAAGTTTGCAAAGCGTTAAATTATTGAAGAACGTACCAATTGTTAAGCAAATAATTAAAGGACAAATTATCTCACAAAACACTGAAATCTTAAAATATAGTAGGCAATGAATATCTTGTCTAGGTAAAACAAAACTCGTTTTGCTACTTTGCTCAGAAGTGTGTTAAAATGCTATATTTTTCCAACGAGTGAAATGTTACGAGAACTATAAGAGCACTCGGGTCGTTAGTTTCAATGTGCAACAGTAACCCCATCACATTGGTGTCATAATGTAATTTATTTAGCCATTAAATTATCGTCAACGTACCGTATAAGCAGCGTTAATACGTTAAATCATGTAGCGATAATTGTGGTTTAACCATATGAATATTTTAATGTAATTACTGTGGTAAGATTTAAATATGAGTTTATTAATTATATTATTCAGTTTATTATTAAAGATCTAAAAAACAAGAACATTTTAAATAGAAACAAACACTCAGTATAATTTATGAAAACATCTAAAGCTCCATAGAATTCTGGGGAAATTTTATTTTTATTTATGTATTATAAAAATAATGAACGAGAATAAAAAACTTAAAACCATAATACTATGTAATTCCAAGACATACATTTGTGTTAAATATGTGAGACCGAAAAGCTGAAAAGGAAGCTAAAGCTTACTGAAATCGAAGTGTTAAAATTGTAACATATTACCAATTTTAAAGGTTAAATTTAAAGGCTAGCACGTACCTTGAAAGTTGATAAAGAGAAAGGTGATAAACGAATGGTATAGGCCGTTTGTTTTTGTATCTCTTGGTTTATATGACTTTATTTAACTGTATATGCTATTCATTGCCTTACATTTACAGACCATGAATACTAGAACAACCTTTAATATTTTATTTACTCGTATTTAAATTTTAGGTTAAAACTGTATTGAATTCCGGACTGAAATTTAATTGCATAACCAAAAAAAGGAAAGATATTGCTACCGAGGCAAGTAGTACAGCATATGCAACTTAAAATATGGGAATTTTAGTTTTACATTTTAAAACGACGAAAAGTTATTAATTTTACTAATTCTCCTACTCTAAAAATAAGTTTCCAGAATTGAATAGTACTTTTGTTGTTAGTATTTGTAATAAAATTAATCTGAGGGACTGACATTTTTTTCTTTGTCTATATGTCCTTATGCATGCAGGATACGTCAGAAACGAATGAAGTTTTAGACTTGAAATTTTGCACGAAACATTTCTAAATATGGAATATCAAGTTTTATGAAATTTTGTACCACTTATTTGTCACATTCCTCTTGCTATCCTTAGCAAAGCATGTCTAGTGCAATTTTATCTTGTACGTACTGTGGCCGCCCTGTGCTTATCATTTTCAACTAGTATCTTGTGGTGGGAAAGCCCCTGGACTGGTTTGGATATATTTCTAAATAGCTAACACTCAGTTGTCTTGAAATATATAATTTATTATAAAACTAATACAGGAAAAGACACATCTTCAAAAAAACTTTTACCACATTGTATATTAATTTAAAAGTTGTATGTAATATTTAAGTTGGTCTATAAAATGATTGTGTTTGTTATTAATTTATATTTTCTTTGCTTTTCGATCATTATAAATAACTGAACAATCAGCTGGCGCACTATACAAATCTTTCATTGCAATAACCAAAAAATTTTCTATTGTTTCAGTAGAAATAAAAAAAACAAAAACATTTGAAAGTAATACTATTTAGAATTATTATATAATGACAAGTTTTAGTTAAAGTGTATATTTTTTATGTTTTACTTTATGATAACCAGAGGGAACTAAAGTGCTTAAACGTTCTGACTTTGGCTTTACCTCGTTCGTAAGACACAATTCCTCACCGAAAACAACCACATTTTTTATAATTTTAAAATACTAAAAGAAAACATTTTTTAAGGTATCAACACTTACTTGTCTTTGCTATATTTACTGGTTGGTGTGATTACTAGTTTAAAAATCTGATGGTGATATAACTCAGCTTACGTTCTCGTACCGCAATTGTCAATGTATAAAACTTATCCCATTGTGGATGCTATGAACACATAATATTATATATATATATATATATATATATATATATATATATATATATATATATATCACTTTCGATGTATTTATGTGTTATTTGCTATTATAGCTATAAGTGAAGTAAAAAATTCATCACAGTACTACCGGAATATAATCTTCCATTTAAAATATCACAATTATCAGGAGGAAAGATGTAGCACCTGAACGGCCATCTTTTCCTACCAGTTACCAGGAATTAAGTAATAAACGTAGTTCATTTTAAAGCTCACGATAGTATTAGCAGCTCGTTGTTTGAAAGATTGGTTTAGTAACAATCCCTTTATTTCTTGTATGGATAAAAGTTTTTTATTTCTCTCTGGGGGAAGTAATTATTTCCACAGTCGTTTTCCTCTTTTTTAATCAATATTATACGCTTTGTACTGTTGATACATTGACGTATTTAAAAATGGATTTGTAATTAGTAAAAGGATTTCACAATGGATAATTGGTTAGTTGCGTCCGAGAATTACTTTGAAATTCACGTACTCGGTTTCCTTTTATTTTATAGAGTATTTTTAACCGTAATGTAATGCGATTTGATTAATGAATGGATAAGGATTCAATACTATTTTATCCTTAATTTCAAAAATGTATTTCTTACAAATATGTAGTCTATTGATAACGAATTGATTTATAGCATTTTTATTTCTCAAATCGTAAACTAGAAAGTACTACTAAAAGTAATTTTAGAACGAATTACAATACAGGAAATATTAATTATATTTTTTATTACGTAACTTATTCACTTTTGTGTATATATTTCTGGAAATTCTGTGTAAGGTGAAGACTGGGAACAAATATTCAGATGAATAAAGATGTATTGCATAGTCAAAGGGTTCCTATTGAGTTGGACATATTGCTTCCCCCGTCTGGAGAGATTACTGGCTAACGGCTGAGACTACAAATCTTGGGCATTGCATTGTCCTTCTTTGTTACATTGATACGTCACATATTTTGCAATTTTTATCGAAAATATTGTAAGCAATAATTTACAGATAACTATAAATTGTATTTTATTGGTATGAGTATATAAATAATTTATGAATCTTCTCAAGAAATGGCATTGACTAGAAATTATTAAATTGAACCCTTCGGAAGAAAAATTATTACTTTTTTTAATGTATAAGTTTTACCTTAAAACATTACATTGGATGCATGATAGCAAATGTTGAAGATACATTTGAAAGAGTCTGCTATAATGGACATTGTAATAAATGTTATACAAGTATTTCAAAAGTATTTTAAACCTCTTATTCCATGTCAATATTATAATGTAAAATATGTCCCAATAGCTATACACACACAAGTGGTGTCACAAATACTAAAAAGTTAATGTTTTTTATTAATATATTGTATTTGGGTGTATAACCTGTGAAAAAATGTTTTATGAATGTAAACTACCATGAAATAAGACATTATATTTCAATTTAATTAGTTTGTGATTTGAAACGGGCAAGAATTTTAAAGTTTTAATTAAATGGATACGACTTCAGGTCATATGCTACACAACCACCCTAAATTAGATTGATATCAGTTTAGTTTTAATTACAATTAGTGACATTTTTATTTAACCGACCATTAAGTTTAACCAATGAACGATTAAGAGAGATAGCCGTTGTCCCTCATACTAGATACACATTTATCACCGTCAACCCACCACCGCCCGCGCTACGGCTGGTACTGGGGTTGTATATTTCGTACCGTCATGTTCGTTTTCTCGACCTACCCCTCTTGATTACTCATATTTATGTATCTTTTGCGCACATCCACTTCTCTGACAATTATCCTTTATTGTTTTACCTATTTTGTTACACCTAGTTCACACTTTATGTGCCCCGTTAAGCGTGCTAAAGTCTATGTTCTTCCGCGAATGTCGACTATCCGCCAGTGTGGACCTCAGGAGCCAGAAGCCCCCCCCCCCCATCCCAGAAACTCTCTCTGGTCTCGTCTATCACTGATCTCGTGCGCTTGGGCCAGTGACTCGTGATGGTACTCTTGAAAGACAACTTCTCTTGCTGGGTGAATTCTTTGTACATTATATAATATTTCATATCCTCAAATTGTCTACTTTACACCCTGTAAGAAGATTGAAACGCCTACTTGTCCTCCGAACGGGTTTTGCAGTAATTATTTTTAAATCATTGATTAATTAATTTAATTTATTTTCTCTTATACGGACGTGTAGTCCGCCAGTACCGGATGTCTCTCTTTCTTAAACTTAACATTGTTTAGTCCTATGGGCCGGATCTTTAGTTTTAAATTTTATTGCAATCTCTCATGTAACATTATTTGGCACTCCGGGCCCGATTGTCTCTTTCTTGAACGTAACAATGGTGATAAGTCCTTTAATGTTCAACCAATAAAGAGCCGTTACAAATTGGGTGCCAACCTTCGGGAAATTGGTAAACACATTGGATAAAAAATGTGGCCATAACTTCTTGTACAAATATGTTTAGTTTTCTTCCTATCTGTCTGTTCGTGTTTTTATTCCGCGGCAACAATGAAGTTGAAATTTTTTTATAAATAAAATTGAATCGTTAGATGTGTTTGTAAGCGCTAATCTTAAGAACGGCTGGACCAATTGGGTTAATTGTTTTTGTAAAATGTCCATTGGAATCCGAGGAAGGTTTTTATGAAGAAAAAGTGATACTTAATGAACAAAGTTATGACTGTTTTCACATAAGTTACTTTGAACTGGTGGTCTTCCTTGACATTATAATATTACATTTTAACAATGGCTTTTGGAAAAACATAGAAATGAACACTAAAATGCCTCAACGATTCATTCTTTCCCTGGCTACAGTCTAAAAACAAGTGTAACCCTTTAATAATGATTATTTTTTAATTTTGCATATCCTTTAAGGATTTCCCCCTCAGGCTATACCGAAAGTACATAGTAAGTAGGTAGGACTTCCCCCTAAGCTGTAATAGGCTTCTCAGTCCTATTTTTGCGTGTATATTTTCATCATGAGGACAAAAAGGCAAACTCTACTATGGTACTGAAAATATCTTAGACCCGAAATATATGACAAAGGCTAGAAGTAGACGCTTTTTGAGCGAAGTAGGTTTCCAAGAACTGCATAATTGAACGTATCTAGAATTTGATCGAGGAAATATGGCAAGCTAAAATGTGACATTGTAACTGAATTTAAATGGTCTGAAGTAGGCACTTTTTAACCAAAGTAGGCTTTTCGATCCTAGGTAAGTGTATATTTTTGCTTCGTCAGGACAACAAGGCAAATTCTACTATAGTACCTACCGGAAATATCTTAGACCTGAAATATATGATAAAGGCTAGAAATAGACGCTTTTTGACCGAACTTGGTTTCCGAGATATGTGTATTGTATTTTTTTGATCAGGGTAACAATTCAGACTCAGCTGGGACGTATATGTATAATTAGAACCAGAAATGCCCATGTATAAAACAAGATATACGAATTTAGTTAAACTCTGATACTATTTACCATGAACGTAAATAATATCTACCATTAGCACGTTTTAAAATTTCCATAGGATTCCATCATATCACATCATAAGTGCTTTTATTAAGTAATACAAGGATTCGGTTTTGAAACTTTGGAAGCCGCGGGTAACAGCTAGTTTACAATATATCTTAATATAGATTATTAGATCCTATGTTGATAGTTCAAGAAACTTGTCATAGATTTCTCAACTGACACAAGGATAACACATATACCTGGTATGATTTTAATTCAAAAATTAGTTTTATACCAACACGCTAACCTTGAGAATGCAAAACATTTATAATAATTGTAAAATACGAATTAAAATTGATGAGCTTTTATACTAACATATCCATTTTTAACTATTTTAATACGAATGTTGTTTACTAGTCGATTTGTCTTTTAAAAAGCGCTTAGTGGCCATAATAAATGGATTAGGCATATGAAATTATTTTATAAACTTTAACATGATTGAGAAATGCATAAAAATAAACATTCTTTCTCTATTTATATACTCTTTATAACATATTTTAAAATTTTCCAGCTTTAGAGACAGATATTAAAAAACTAAATTCTGTAGCTAACTTCAATATGGTGTCGTCGTGATTTAAATAAAATTAAGTCTGAAATAAATTGAGCAAAGAAAGAGTGCGTTATTTTATTTGAGTTGTAATGAAGAAAGTAGGCATCTTCTTTAGAGTCTAATTATTCCTAAATGTTTTTATTTTAACATTTTTAAGTGTACCTCATATTATTATGCCAGACTATACAGGGCAGTTATAAATGTTCTCCCCCTTACTTGTTCCCAGATATGGACTACGAACTACCGCTGAAATTGTTCAGTAGCATTTTTATGAATTTAACTTTTGGTCGCCATTTTGGAATTAAATATTATTACGTAAATATGGTCTTGTAATAAAAGGAGTTATTAAATTTATTGGTATATAGAACCCGGTGGCAAAATTCTTTGTGAAATATTTTTTTCTTTCGTGAGATATTGGTACTATAACATAATACCGTCTTTTTTATGACCTTATTTATGATGACAAATTTTTTTAAAAGCAGTTAAATTTTAATAATAGATTCAAATTCTTCTTATAATATATGAATTTTAAATAACCAACGCACTCTTAACAGATTTAAATCCTGTCAACAAATGAATGCATGACATCTATATAGTATGTTTAAGTGCTAAACAGTAGAATTATTTCTAGTAAAATAATTTATTGCTTTAGCTTGAGTTCCATATTCTCTTTTAACTTTATAATTGTTTTAATTAGGCTTTATTGTATGTATTTCGCATAATTAAAGTTGAATGTTTTTAGTAAAACTTAATTCTTATAATTTCTTTGTTAATATTTTTCTGTTTAAATTTCAGTTTCGGAATATTATGTATGTGCTCGTAAAAACATGCATTTTATTAAATTAAATTATTAAAATGTAGATTTGAAGGTGATTGAATAACAGATTTTCTTATTTATATTATGCAGACATTTAACTGGAATGGTTGAAATCACTCTTGGTTTCTAAATAAAATATGAATTCTATAACTAATAATAAATATGTCTTTGCTAATGTTTTGATTTTTAAAATTTAATATAAATAAATATACGGATAATATTATGTATTTAACTGATAATACGCAATAAATAAATAAATAAATATATATATATATATGTATATATAAATATATATGTATATGTATTATTAATATATATTTTGTACTATTTCATTACATAAATATAATGAATTAATATTAAAAAATCTTAAATATATCTAATATAAAATTAAATATATATACAAATTTCAACAAAAGAAAATCAATTAAATACATGGCATACAAGTCTTTTTAGTGTAAAAACTACAATAATTGCTATAAAAGACATGACAACAGCCATCACGAATTTACTTCTGGTGGGACAATGCAGTTGGATGACGTTATATATTATATGCAAAATTGAGAACATAAAGATATCCCGGTCACCCGTCTCTAATATTAACAAAAGCCATGTTATGGCTGACGATTCAAAGATATGTCAGCAAAGCAGTCTTACCTAATCCTTCCTTTATTGTTTTGTTTTCTTTGTATACTTACTCTACCTATTTAAATCGAAAGAGAATCAATGAACGTAATACTTGGTATATCAATGTCTACTAACGGTCAAAAATATTGAATTACCCAAGTCATTAAAACGCTCTTCAGTGCTTATATCCTTTGCTACACCTCATTCCTACACCACTAAAACTAATGCGATTTAATATTTGCCGCTTTCTCTACTATTCTGTCAATAAGTTAGGAAATTGTAGTGTTCAAAACACTCCTGTTTAATTTATTCTTAATATGAAGTAGGCCTACGTAAACGTTTCTGTTTTAACGTTTTACATAAAGGAACTTAAAAATCAATAAATTAATTAGAGTAAAATAAAGTTTATTGTCTGTAGTATTTTACCATTTTGTAAACAGCAGGTGTTACATTATTATTATAAGCAGTATGAATACGTTTTAAAAAAATTAAATAAAGCCACTTAAACTAAATCTATTAGTTTGTTAACCTTTTTTACTTTATTACAGTCATGTTTTCAACACATTTTCATTTTATGTCATACCTTGCCTAATACAATAAATTGAGTTTTTCATTCCCTAATAATTGGGGTGCCTAAGCTACGGTCGGCATATACGCTGAAAGGTACTAAATGTAAATGTAACAGAACAATCTTGTAGAATATACTCTTATGTGTGTAAGGAGAGTCGCTGGATGTGTGGTCACCGATCCTAGCCACGGGTGTGCAGTGGCTTGATCTGATTTGTGGCGAGCAAGTCCCCCAGCGATTGCGCCACTGTCTCTAATTTAATTTATGTCGCTGCAGTAGCATAGTTTACCGAATACAACAGAAATTGAAGCATATTTAAATATTTCCCAAAAGATTTCAGAATAGTTAGATATATAACATACACTAAAAAATTAAACATATATATATATATATATATATATATATATATATATATATATATATATATATATATATATATATATATACAAAACTAACTATACATTACTAGCAAAAGTTTTGTTTTGCTTTACAATATTGAAAAATCTAATAATAAAACCAATACTATTCATTCTAAATTTACTCTTATTTACAATAAAATGTTTAAATTTAATGTCTAAGTCGTTCGTACTAAGCCAAATTAAAGTACTTCATATAGTATACTGCCAGGTAAGAGGAATGTTAAAGTTTATTTGTATTATTTATTTATTTCCGGTCATAAAAGATTGAGTATCTTGTCCATACATTTGAAGAAGAAATTATTATATTGGCGTAAGAATCTGATTTTGACATATTTGTTGCAATTTAATTAAAATAATCTTCTAATATTTCTTACGTTACTGATAGACTTTGGTGCTATTTTGCTTTAATTCTGTTCTTGTTTTACTTTTTTAAGTGTACTTATGTCAACACTTTCTTTAACAGTATCAAAAGCAGTATATTCAAAAGGTTGCTATATGAAAAGATATAAATTATTAAATAGCGATTGTTGGAAAAAATAAACTTAAATCTTCTAAATTGAAATACGGTAATATTTTTGTTATTTTTTATTATTCATTATTTTTTTACAAACGTCTATGGTAGACATGGTTGCCAATGAAACCGGTTGCATTCTAAATACAAATAGAGGTTATAGTTTTCATACCTCTACCATAAGGATGTCGATATAGGGTTGCTCATGAGGTCAATATGCAAGTAGTCCCAAAGTGAGATTTTTGTTTCAAGGTTCTTGTGAAGTCAATATATTAACGAGTTGGTCCTGGTTTTACTAATATCAAGGTTATATTTCAGATGCTGGACTAAGCAGAAGGTGGAATGTAGCTAAGCTCAATATTCACAATTAATTAAGGTTATTTCGTGAATATGATTAACTTCTACCGATTTCTGACCATTATTGCGTTTTTTCTTCCTAGGAGAAGTGTAGACCAATCTTGATGCGTTTATAGCAAAAGTGTGTTGCTAGTAAAGGTAGTGTATTCTCAATAATAATGTGAGAATGGAATGTTAATGTGAGGGTGGGTGGTATTCCCACCACTTGACTTTTGGTAGGATATTCTCATGCAAATGTATTGAATATAATGGTAAGGTATTTGAAGTACGCTTGAGGTAAAACGTTGTGAAGAAAAAAGTGAGAACTGAACTACTGTGCTGTGATGGAAGTATCACAGTCTTACCAACGCTTTCATCTGAGTGTCATCAGCATCACGTTGAGTCTGTAGAAGAAGCAAAGATATCAAGGGTAACCTTCGCATTGTTAATGGAAGAGTAAGACAAATTCAGTTTTTAGAGAGCTTGTGAAGCCTAGTTAAGTGCAGTTTGGCTAAAAGGTCGCATGTTTGGATAAGTGTGCAGTAGTATAAAGCAATGCGATCTATTCTCGTATATCCTCTTTTGTTTTGTTCAACACTATTTTACGTCCCAGATCCCAAGGTGTGGGCCTTATGATTGCAAAAAGAGTGAGTGAACTCTTGGTTTACTTACGAAATTCCCTTGTACGTGTAATTGAAAAGTTGTGAGTTTTTCTGAGAATCCCAATTTATATGGCATCTCGTTGTATACAATTTACTGCAGTTTTGTATATGGGGAGCGTATGATGATTAAGACCCTGAGAGTTAATGATGACAACAATGTTAGGGAGCGAAGGTGTGAGAGGGAGTTGCTCTACTGCTCTGCTCGCCTTACCGCTTCTTGTGTGACAGTATTAACAGCTGCAGATAAACATAACCGTAACGATAACAGCCGCAGTAACATAAACACACTGACACATCAGACGCGTGCTGCGAATTCTTATGCTTTCGTCTCCCGTGGTGTGTTTAGATCCAAAGGTATAAACGATTCCCTTGCCTCGTCCGTATAATTTATATGTACGCTACTATAACTGTTCCTTGCCAATGATGTTAAAGGTTCGGGCAATTGATTAATAATTGAATTAAATAATACATTATCTAGTTTTACACAAATTTTTTCAGGTTACAGTGCTGAAATCCCTGAGAAGGGCTGATATACAAAACGTCGTTTTTAATAAAATTAGATATCAATACTAACACTAGGCCAAATGTAATCGTCTGCTTGGTGCTTTAAAAATTAACTGTTGAAATGTTAGCTGGTAGATTTAGGTTAAGTGTGAAGGTACAATTCAATCACTATTCTTTTACATCCTCAGTGTAAAATATGGACCGGTTACTCGTGTGTACGCGACGTAAAAGTCAAACTTACCCTTGCATTGTTGTTTAATTTATGTATTAATGAATTGATTGAAATAAAAGACTAAAATCCTGTGTCTCACCACGAGTAATGGTTTGTTTGCGTCGCATTTAGGCCTTAAGTTGTTACTGATTATTCATTCAGTTCTAACTTCCCTTACCAGCAGCGGCAGTTAGCCACTACCACTTGCAGTTCTCTATGACCATATCTGATGGGAACGAATTCCTTGCAAAATACGTAGATAATAAAATGAGTTGAATCTAACTCTACTGAGTTTTTAGACCAAGTAGACTTATTTAGAATGCCCGAAATAAACATATTGTAAAAGTTTTGAAAAGCAGTTTTGGTGGCCAACGTTGGAATTATTCCTTTTTCATTATTTACTATTTATTTTACAATCGAAAAATCAATCACAATGTCGTAGAGTTCGTTTATATAATGTACATGGCACTGAGTGCTGGATATAGAAATGCAGTGTTAAAAGAGTTCATAAGTAAGAAATGCAAGGTACAACAATATGGATAAGGAAAATTGATAATATTTCATATCTTTACACAAATTTAAAAAAAAAATAAAAAATAAACGGATAAACACAATGTTTGTATTACAAATCTGGAATCATGACGTGCTTTAATAGGATTTTAAATACAACATTACATTGCATCATTCAAAGGAACACTTGGAATAATGGGGGGATATTGTATTAGACGAGCTTTGAATTAGACAGTAAAAGACAGGTAATTAAATCTACAAAACATTATTATTTTCTTAGTGCATTCTCGATATTCACATTGTTATAATATCATGCACATTTCAGAAACTAATAATGAATAAATAAATCTGAAACATGTTAGTTATATTTTTGTTCGTATATGTTACTTTGAAACGTAAAAGATATGTTAGAATCATACCAAATATTTTTCATTGAAATATATCATATACTTGTACGAGAAAACATGAAAGGATATATAAGAATATCCTTATAACTCATGTTATATCCGTGTCTGGAACTGAGGTGATATGTTTCAAAATGTACCTGAAACATCATATATGTTTCAATGAAATATTTTTGATACGTATTAGAGACTACTGGGTGCTATCGCGGATTTAGCAAGTTTGTACTTTATATCACTTAAAACCATTCTTAAAAGCAGTAATTTTAAAATGAGGAATGAATATAATTCTTATAAGGATAACTTTTCACCTGTATGTTGATATATTCTCACAATCGTAGATTAAACACATTCATAAATACATAATTAATTTTATATGACATCGGCCCATACCGTTCCCTACCATTCACCGATTGCATAATGCCCTATTCCAGGTATTAAACAGGGTACATCTAGATATTCATTGGCTGTCTAGGTTGGTTTGCTCTCTGATAGGGTTGGTCGGAGCACGTACGTTAGTTAGATATTTAGGTTAGGGAAGATTGTATTATTTTTATTAGAAATAAAAAAGAAAACTTTAAAAAGCCATATTGAATATTGAATAGTGAACCTGGAAAACATGTGATAGGACAGCATTCAGCCCAGTTATAAGCTTCGGAATTATTTGATGAACTTGTTTAAGGTTCATTAGATCAATGTATAAATTGCATAAAATAGTAAACGATATTTTAATAAGCGATTCGGTGTGATAGATGAGTGCAGGGTGAGAGGAAATATGTCATAAGGCGATATTGCTACATGAATATTAACGAGTGTTGTGTTTATGTCAAAACTTCATAATATACGGTCACTTTAATTTATGTAGAAACTGGAAATAATTAAATTTATATTGAATTTTTCAATGTGTACATAGTACCTATGATGTCATGTTATACATAATTTTAAAATTCATATATTTTCAATAAGAAGATGTACATCAATTTAAATCTCAAACTTATACCAACATGTTATTCACGTATTTAACTACTAACATTCATTACCATTGAGAGAAGTAAATGTAAATTTCTGTTTTGAAAGATATGTGGTCTTAAGATGATTTTTTATTTATAACCTAGTTCTAAACTTCAGGAATAATAATAATAATAAACTATTTATTGCATTTAGAAATTTCTGAGATTATATCCTAATCGTCAACTTTTGTAAAATAACCATCTATATGTTTCCTATCAGTCAGACATAAATTTTATAAATTCATACAGACACATCCATTCCAACATCAGATCCAGTGCTTATTTCTTGATTTCTAAATTTTCCAGGGGCTCATCATGAATTCTTCAACAGAGTAAAACGCTTTAGACACCAGAAGGCACTTGAGAAGAGTTTTAAATTGATTTTTGTTGTTAGTATTTTTACACTTTCAGTACCTTGCTATATGCAGAGCCTGAGGTACGTGGTCGGCAGCGAACCTGTTTACGTGCTCAATTTACATACATTGTTGTAGGCATTATAATATTTCAGAAACCACTGACCCAAAGAGTATTTTAAAAGCTTTTTCTCTGGTTCTTATGAAACAAAATAAAATGTCAAGAATTCCCTCTTGTACAGCTCTGGCCATATAATCTTCTTATTTTTTAGGAAGAGATTCATGTTTGGGGCTCAGCACACCTCTAAAAATACTCGTCTTATAGCAGACTATAAGAATAACTCTAACATACTAAAAAAAGTGATTAGGCGTGCTACACTTGTTCGGAATTACAGGTTTATTTTTGGTGCGGTGAACATGTCAAATCCAATGTGTGTGGTTCTGGGTAGTGTAACTGGAAATATTTAAAAAAACCTAACTGTAAACCTATATGTTAACCAGGGAACCCTAAGAATGTCTATGTAAAATTAAATAACTTTCCAGAGTTTAGTTTCGATAAAATTTAATTATTATAACAAAAATGTATTCGTCAAATAATAAAAAAAGAAATATTCTTGAGCAGGTAATGTTTTCAGTCGGCATTAATAATAGGTTTCTTAGATACATAACTGCAGCTTTTGAAGATAATTTACCTAACAGTTATAATTGTATTGTTCTAGTCAACACACATATGAACATCACTGGTTCGTTTACCAGATCATGTAGTTAAACAGAACATTATTGATTTGTAAACATAAATGACAGCAATATCAATATATACTCTCCGTAAATGCATTGCAGCATGAAGTATGATAATCTAGTTTGGCAATTACCATAATAACTGTTATATTAAAGGTCATTGTGAAATTATACAACTACGTTTTTTTTCACGTAATTTATTTTTTTGTTATAATAAGGTTAATTTTATTTAGCGATAAATTATAATTCTAATGGGTTATTTTTTGTAGTATGACGTATTTATAATCCTGAACATTCATTAGTTCTGAAATTTATTTTGTTTTATAAGTTTACTCCTTAAGAGTTAATTTAGTTAACTTCATTTAGAATAGTCCTCTATACTTCGAGAGCATAAAGTTTTAGGACAATTACTAGATTTATACTATGGGAAATAAAATTATGTTAGGAACTTATGATTTTTAAATTGAAGAATGTTTCATTCATATCCTACTCGTATATTTAGATGGATAAGATCTAGCTTCATAATATTAATTTGATGGTTTGACAAGATTTTGTTTAGAAGTATACACATTTCATACTCAATGCACATTATATAGTCGATATAGCTAGACAAAATTTAACATGTCGGATACATAGCTTGGATATTAGAATAACACACATAACAATATTTCATTATGGAATATCACATATTAAAAAGTACAAATATCAGATCGTTCTCTGTTTTCATGGAAAAAATATCTTCTATCGAATTATGCTATAAATATTTATTACAGTAGTATTATTCTTTGTTTGAAGTATGGTTTAAAAATTGTGGAAGAGAAGAAGGAATTTTTCGGACATTTACTATAGTTCAGTGATACTATACAATAATAAGAAATGCCCACTCCAGTCCCTCCTTCCTTTAACCGCCATATTGTTTCTGCCGTAACGATGCCGTAACATTGCTATTATCCTCTTGTTAGTTCTATTTGGTTGGCCGGTGAGTCTATTTTCATCTGTATTCCCAAAACTACAATTGTTCAGTTGTCTGTAGTGAAGTTGTAATAATTAGCAATTAGTTTTTACTTAGATCGTGTTTTGAAGTTAGTGTATAAAATACACAACATAGCTAACTGTCTTATGCGTGTCGTAACGCTCTTTTTACTATAACGTAGGTTGTAATCATGCATTAGTTTAGTAAGTTACGTGAATAAGAGATCAGTAGTATTATTTAAATTTTACTGCAGAAGAAATCAGTAAAGAATAACCATTTCGATTTAATTTGATATGCAAAATTATTTTCCTGTAATGTTTTGGGACGGGTCATTTATTGTAGCTGAAGGAAAAAACGGAGAGACCGGTTACTTTAATACAACTCAACAAACAGTTCGCTCTGTGACTGCAATGTAGATCCTACACATTTAACAACGGAGAGACCGGTTACTTTAATACAACTCAACAAAAAGTTCGCTCTGTGACTGCAATGTAGATCCTACACATTTAACAACGGAGAGACCGGTTACTTTAATACAATTCAACAAATAGTTCGCTCTGTGACTACAATGTAGATCCTACACATTTAACAACGGAGAGACCGGTTACTTTAATACAATTTAACAAATAGTTCGCTCTGTGACTACAATGTAGATCCTACACATTTAACAACGGAGAGACCGGTTACTTTAATACAACTCAACAAACAGTTCGCTCTGTGACTGCAATGTAGATCCTACACATTTAACAACGGAGAGACCGGTTACTTTAATACAATTCTACAAATAGTTCGCTCTGTGACTACAATGTAGATCCTACACATTTAACAACGGAGAGACCGGTTACTTTAATACAATTCAACAAATAGTTCGCTCTGTGACTACAATGTAGATCCTACACATGGAATCACGGAGAGACCGGTTACTTTAATACAAGTCAACAAACAGTTCGCTCCGTGACTACAATGTAGATCCTACACATTTAACAACGGAGAGACCGGTTACTTTAATACAACTCAACAAACAGTTCGCTCTGTGACTGCAATGTAGATCCTACACATTTAACAACGGAGAGACCGGTTACTTTAATACAATTCTACAAATAGTTCGCTCTGTGACTACAATGTAGATCCTACACATTTAACAACGGAGAGACCGATTACTTTAATACAACTGAACAAACAGTTCGCTCTGTGACTGCAATGTAGATCCTACACATTTAACAACGGAGAGACCGGTTACTTTAATACAATTCAACAAATAGTTCGCTCTGTGACTACAATGTAGATCCTACACATTTAACAACGGAGAGACCGATTACTTTAATACAACTGAACAAACAGTTCGCTCTGTGACTACAATGTAGATCCTACACATGGAACAACGGAGAGACCGGTTACTTTAATACAACTGAACAAAAAGTTCGCTCTGTGACTACAATGTAGATCCTACACATGGAATCACGGAGAGACCGGTTACTTTAAAACAACTCAACGAACAGTTCGCTCTGTGACTACAATGTAGATCCTACTCATGGAATCACGGAGTGCTATACAAGACACAAAGCGCATTTTGCTATTGCAAAAAACTTTCAGAAAACCACTGAGTGTGCAGTGAACACGCATTACACTGAAGACACAATACGGATTAGATGATAAAATTTATATCATTGTTTCTTAACCTAATAAAGAAAATAAAGGAACCAAACATTGAAAAGCAAGAGCATAACGTGCACTGTATTAGGTTTACAGATACTAATAGATTTGAAGTATTAATATCGTATTGTCTGGTCCAAAATACTAGTCCATTATTCAAAGCCATCCGGATTAAACTCAAATTTGCTCAAGGTAACATAGTAGCTGTAAATAACTTAAGCGGGGAAAACAATAGAATAGCACGATTCAGGTATTGATAAGAGAACGTGATAAGAGCGGCCTTGTGATAAGTGAAGGTGTTGTACTAGATTCACAGTTGTCTGAGGACTCCACTTCGAAAATAGCAGCAAAATCTGAAGAACCGATTTGTGAGCTCTCAATTTCGAATGGAGTTTATCATATTTATGTTCTTGCAGAAAGTTTATTTACAAGGGTCCTTGTTCCACTAATCACTGACAGTTTTGATTAGTTTGAGCTATTCATTGTTGGAATAAGCTTTTCTTTTTTTTAATTTCGGCGGTAGGACCAATTTCAAAAGGAAACCAGCTACAAGATGGCAATGCCAAAATAATTAACATTACTTGTGGAAAATATGAATAGCAGAATAACATGCTTATTTAAAGACTACATCAACAATGCACTATCCACAACAAAAACAAAAAAAAACATAATGCCATAACAGAAGTTATATAAGAAGAAACAAACAATGCAAAGTAATAACAATAACAACAATAATAATACTAACAACGATCATAATAAAACAATATCGATAATAACAATGATAATAAACCCTTAAAAAATGAAAAACGACAAAAGTAATGGCGTAGTAGCTAGTAGGAATAAAGGCTTAGAGCAGTACGCGTAATGATTCCCTTGTTTCAAAGAAGAGATCAACTGTGGTACATAGCTCGTTACCGAAACGATGAAGTCAAGGTTCAGGATTCCACTGCTGATAGTTCTGAGACAAGTGACCAAGCTTCAAAAAGATACCTCGACCTGGTTGTGGAGGGCAATCTGTAAGTGATCAGCTCAAGAAGAGGTGGGTAGTCCGTACCATCCCAAAGTAGTTTATGCGGGAAAATCAAGTCAGCTACCCTTCTAGAGGCCACCAGCGGCTGGTGTCGGGCGTACTTGAAGATCATCGATGGGCACATCCAAGTAGCCAAAGCCCTCCCGCAAAACGATGAACGTCACAAAACGTTTTGGAATGGCTTGAAATATATCAATGACTCCCATTTGGTTTGGTGACCAGACGACAGAGGTGTGCATAAGCACCTGACGACCGATCTACTTGAACAGAAGTCTAGCCTGTAGCGGCACCAGTACTAAGACCATGTTGAGCCGTTCGCATGATAAGGCCATGCCTGCGGGAAGCCCTGCTACAAACATCTAACTTCAATATTTTGGTTAGTTGCAGTTATTACTTCGGTTTTTGTACTGTAAACTTGGAACTTCTAAGCTATTATATCATGTTAGAAAAGAAACTAATATTTTAATTGTATGAAATGTAGTACTACTAAAAAGTCCAAATTTGATCAAACGGCCTATTAAAAATCAGTATTACCATCGATTGAGCAGTAGTCAGGTTAACTTTTCATGATCTTTGGTTTCGAGACATAAATGTAATCGGTTTGAGTTGGGCTGCCATGACTACGATTATGCCTAAAACATGATAATTTTTTCAGGTTTTTGGCTCAAAAACCTGGTTGAAGTTGCATTATTTAATTTTGATAAGATTCAAAATTTTTTTAACAATTGGTCTGAATTAAAAGTGTACAATTTGTTTCGGAACTCTATCTTTCGGCGATTTTGATGCTGTCAAGGTTGTAAATAAAATATCTTTGTATTAACAACCCTCAGCGATTGTGAATGTTTGCATCATCACAGAAAATATTTGTTTATAATTTAATATATCGCAATATAAGTGGATATGTTCCATTTAGGAATCTTAAGGTTAATTTCTAATTTTATTTATCCAGCCTAATTTTGAAATGCACACTTATTTAAGAAATGTACATCAGACATTTTAAAACCTCGTAATGTTTTAAAACATAATATATAGCCTGGAACCATCTATCACGCTACTTCAGCGTAGGCTCAGACGGTTATTTCTTAGCATGGGGAATTGTTGTGCTCCAACTGGGATTACAATCTGTATCCATTAGGGAATAATGTAGAAGGCTAACTATTTCATTATCTCTGAACATAAAACTTCGTCTCATAGTCTATAATCCAACTACTGTGCTAGAGTTTAAATTAACCAAACGACTTTGTCAGAATTTAAGTACCACTTTTGAGCTATGAATGGTTAATGTTATTAATTTCTCACATAAAATAAAATATTAATAATCTCAATTATACAGTTCTAATTCATTTTTGACGTGAGATAAAAATGTAGAAATCGAAAAGGGAAAAACAGAGTTTACTTCTTAATTTTGCTACCCAAGGCAATACTAATACTAGTACATTAAAGATTAAAGGCAAGTGTCTGCAGTACCGAGCGCCGTCACCTGCTCCGTCTGAATCAGAGCTGAGTAGAATTTCTACGAAGATTCCGTGATAAGAAAGCATTTTGATGATGAGATAAACATAATCGCGTTTCTCAATACTACACCAAACTATAGATTTGTTTAGCTATGCTTATACATTTAACTAAAACATACATTAAAACTACAACTACTTATACATTAATCCACAAAGTTTCGTCAATTTGAAGAAAACACAAAGCAACGATGCAAAAAGAATAATAAAACGTTTGAAATTTAAAACTAAAAATGATATAGTTTTGGTAATTATCTATTAAAAAATAATCTTTTACTAAGTACGCCACATGACCATAATTGTAGAAACTTTAAGGTTAAAAATAATCAGTAAAATACCATACATATACAATGATATTATTTTTACAATGATACGAGCTGTATACGATAAGTTGCAAGCTTGAACTATAAGGGTAGGGGAGGAGGTGCTAGAAGGGTAGGTGTGAGCCATTTTCACCAGATACTTAATAGTTGTAGTCGATTAGGAACAACTGCTTGGTAATATGTTTTTCTCTAAAACAATGTGGTAACCTGACTACACCTCTTCTGACAAATATACGTCTAATCACAGAGTGTTTTAACAGATTTTGAATTGAATTGGGTTCCTGATATAGTCTAATACAGGTGACTGTTTATTATGGGCATTTTTCATCAACAGAAGTCTCGTATAATACACATATTTTACGTTTTATCAGACATGGCTATAAATAGCATACTGATTTTATATTATTCAAGTCAACTGCTTTAACGTATTTTTACAACATTATTAGTATTTTACGGTGATCTTTTATCTACAGGGTAACAATATTTTTCAAATATCAACGGGTTTATTTATATTGAGAACATATCTAATCAACGCTGAAAAATGCAATTCTGTTTATCCCATAGATAGTATTTTCTTCAGTAATTAAACGAGAAAATCATTAAGATATCATTTTGTTTCCAAAAAAAGAAGGTGCAAAGTATTCAACTAGGAAAATTTGTAATAAATAGTACAGTAAATCCTCAATGACAGATGGAATAACAAATTAAAAACCAATAATTGGTTCAGTTTGTTCAAAAACTTGTTATTGATTACAATTGTGTGCTATGTATTATGTTAGTAAATATCGCTAAAAACTAAAAAAAATAACCAATACCAACCTACGAAAGCAGAGTATTGTATCGCTTAAAAATTAAAAAACAAATATTTGTTTGCACCTGCAGTACTATCCTCATACCTGATTAAAGTATCCATAAAATATTGTATTTTATTTGGATATTTAGATTGAATAACCATTAGGTAGATTAAATAAATAGGTATCTTATATTTAAAGACAAAAAGAGAACCTTGTTTGCACCTACAAAAATTCTTTATTTATGTTTGTTTTATCAGGTATGATCCTCAAACCTGATAAAAGTCTCCATAAAGAATTAAGTGTATGTTTTATTTTATTTGGATATTTAGATAGATATAGTTATCTTAAATTTTAAGACTGCCATATAGTAATATATCATAAAGAGTGGGAATTAATTGAAGCGCAAAGAAATAATTCAATTGATGAAATGTCGAACACTAGTAAATTTATGTATAGCTATTTGTGGACAAATGTAACACCTGTTAAGTTAAATAGTTTAATTCAATGATATTTTCATATTTCTTTGCGGAAATAGTGTACTTACATCTATGAGATACGTATGTTCCAACTAAACTATTTGCGAAGTGAATAGCACAAATTTGAACTATTCTCCATTTGTATAGCCGGTTACTACTTCAGGTACTCAATAATAGTAAGTGCTTGAACTAGCGCAGAATTGCCCCAGCGTCAGCTACAGAATCAATCGTTATCAACTGCGCCCTGCGCTTTCAAGTGTTCATTTTGTTCTCAATTCGTTTCAAATACTTTTGATTGATATGTTTTAAGTATTAATGATCCGATCGGAGGTTTCAATGAAAACACCTTTAAAACCGTGTCAGTATTCTTTGCTCCGTATGTCGTTTGTGCTATTACTCTTGATTGACAGTTCCTATAGATTTGAAACTTGGAGCAGATGTTCCTCCATTATTTGTCTGTACGTCCACCTGCCCCTTGTGAGCTAACCCTTGGTAAAAATATTTTAGGAACTTGGAACTTATGACACAGCATCCTCTTGACTCAATAACGAGCTTTTTATTTGACAGTCAAAAGGTAAAAACGGTTGATCGTCTGTCTGTGCACTTACTTGTTCATTAATTTCTGTCGTGTCCTTCGATAACTTGTTGTATCAACTCATTGAATTTTATTTTTTATTTCATATTTTTTTCATTTTCAACAATATTATACATTGATAGGTGATTTGTAATGAAATTTACTGCAACTTGTTAAAAAAAGTGTTTAAACTAAACCCCCCCCCCAAAAAAAAAACTTTTTATGTTTATGTACCTATGCAATATTGATAAAAATGAATTCCATCTTGAATGTGTCAGCAAAATATACATCTAGTATCAGTGAAGTGTTAGCTAGAGCAAACAAACTGAACAATAGTTATTTTAAATAGCAAGTACAATTTAATATTGATAAAATAGCATAATGGGGTAACTTGGGCAAAAAAATGTATACTGTCAATCAGAACGTCTAACGAACCTTTATTTGGTTTCACAGTCCTAATATAACACATTCAAATATATTAGTGTATATACGGTGTAAAGCACATCTATTTCATTCAATACAACCTTAATTTTATTACAATTATACGTCTTTAAAATGCCATTCAATTTGGAGCTTGTCATGTTACAGAACACACCAATGTGGTAATCTTGCCATGTCTTAAATGGTAATATATCTGCGGTGACGGTAGCCTCGAAAGCGAGTATCTATTTCCAGAAACAGCTTAAATTTCTACATTGAATCTCTAGCCATACGAGGTTCCTTACATAAGTACAGAGAAAAATGTGTACCATTTAAAGGCCAATGAGTAGCCCTTCTAGTTCACCTGTTGCTACGTCGAGTATCGCATACACATACTAAAAGTGAGAAAGAGCGCCATCTTACTGGAAGAGCCTAAACATTTTTCCACCTAAAATGAGAGAAAAAGATATAATTGTAACAAGTCACAATAGATATCACCAATAATGGTGTTTTCTTAGAAATGACAACCCTCTATGTCTTGTTTAGTTAAAAAAACTAATTAGGAAGAATCACGTTGGTATTCACTGAATCTATGAGGCCCCTGTAACGCCCGTATTCTGTAGTCCTATTGTTTCACCTTCTGATTAAAAATTACATCTCAGTTTAATTTAACAGTTTTAATCAATATTCCTCAATTTATACATAGTAATAGCTAACTGCAATCTCGTTTTCTTGTCCGTAGGTTTAATTTATTGCAAATATTGTACACTCATTTCGTACAAAAATGTATCTTTCTTGTTTGTATATAGCTGTATATATGCATTAACAAAATAGACCGTTATTATAGCATCCTTACAACATATGCAGCATCTGCGATCACTGGCCCTCACATATACTTCCACCTATCACTGGTTGATTATTTTTTAAAGGTTTTACGGAATAGAATGATAAAAGTTTAAGTTAACATTCATTTAATTATCTAGCCTAGACCAGAGTAGCTATTCTAGTGAAATGAAATATATTTTACATCATCAATATTAATCTACATGTTCCCGTTGAATGCTCCATGATTTCCTCTGTAGTATCAAGACTCGGGTCACATTCCGGGCAGAATATATTTCCCATAACAATAATCCATACCGAATATGCGACTGAAATAGCCAGTGGAATGCTAAGTTTGCTGTATTAAGGTCACAGAAGTTTTTATTCCTTTTAATGAATAAGCTGGTATTACATTTTCCTAAAAGGTTGTCTATATGTGATACTCAGGTGAGTTTGCTGTCAATTATAACTCCGGGATATTTTGCTTCACTTTGTAGTTTAATTTCTGGTAACCTTGGTAGGTCAGCGGTTCTTTTTTCAAAACTTAGTTCGTGAGTTTTTCTTATTTAGTACAAGATAGTTTTTTTTAATAATACTGCTTTGTGGCCATGTTGTATGTAATGAAGGGTGACATTTATAATGTTTTTTCTGTTTGCCAACAATTAAGAGTTCAGTGACGTCCACGTACAACATTGCTTGACCATATTCTTAAGATATCTTGGTAGGCTGTTGGTCAGTAGGATGAGAAAGAATGGTCCTAACACTGAGCCTTGGCGTACACCTTTATTGATTGGGATTAAAGGTGACCTTGCTATATAGTTTAGTTTTTGTATATGTTTGTGTTCTTAGTTACAGATAGCTTGAAAACCAATCTGAAGCTTTTCCTTTTACTCATAGGTTGTTCACTATGTTTAGCAGTAAATAATGGTCTAAACTTTCAAATGCCTCACTGAAATCTAAGTGAAACCCAGTAACAGACGCTCCATCAACTGATTGATAATGAATGTTCTCACAAAAGCTAGTAAAGACTGTGGTGTCCCTAGAAAACCATGTTGTAGACTAGATATATTAAAATATAGTTTATAATATATTTTAAACTTTATTTTAAAGCTGTCATTTAGATAAATGGCAACACAGTCTTCTCAACTTCTCTTGAGAAACATCCTACAAGAGTGTATTTGTTGATTATGGTATTAATTAGCTCCTAACTTTGTTTCGTGAATAAAACTAAACTGAGTTTTGGTTTTCTGTAAATCATTAAATCTATGGAAATAATCCTACATTTTCGTGTAGGATTTTAAGCCGTCTGTAGTTTTTGTAGTGCTTTATAAAAATACTTAAAGCGGTTTGTTTTGTTATGTTTAATTTTTCTTGACTTCTGGTTGACTCAGTCTGCGGTCCAATCCATCCCTTCATGCTAGTTTACCTCCTAGGGCTGAGTTATAGATGTTTGAATCCCCAACTTGTTTAACTGTAAACATTTTGTCCAGTTTTCTGCTAAGAGAAGGTGACTGGCCTCAGCTGCCAATGTTGGGGAAGTCTTACTTTCCGTTTCTGGTTGTTTTATCAGAGTTGTATCTATTATAATAACAAAGTTACCATAATAACACTGTTTAAAAGTCCCTGTACAGGGTATTCCAGAAATTGTTTTCGTATGATACAGATGCCAAATGCTTATTAGGCATGTTCAAAAATTCAAAATGTCTATTGGCAAAAATATTACATTTTATATTGAGTGTTTAGCTCAGTTGGATAAGAAAGGTAACCTGTATAAAGATTACAATAAATATGGGAATATTTTGTCGGTTACCTTCAGTTTCGTTAGTTTGTTATTGCTATACACTGTTACACTTCGGGTTGCGTTGTTATATCTGCCGATACTGATAATGTTGTAAATATTAAATTAATTCAGTCTTCTTTGGAAATAGTAATAGTAATCTGTGATTCCAGAGATTTGGCAGTCTTCTCTGGTCGGATAAGATTGATTGGCAGAGCAAATAAATTCGTTATGACTGTCTTTGGGCGGACTTTGACAGGCTGTCTCTGTTGAAAAAAAAAAATTGGGTGATAGCATATGTTATCATTACTGCAGATAAGTGGTTTGGAGGTTTTTTTAAAATGTTATAAAGATATCATATAACAAAGGTATGATATGACTTTTTCAGGGTTTACTCGGATAATCAAAGGTCATGTAAACATGATAAGCTGTACAGCAGCTGGATGTATTGTTGAAGGTCAGTGCAACGTTTCAGAGGCATTGTAAGCTTACTGTTTGGAGTGGAAGTGTCTGATGACAGACAGCTGAGTGTGCAGTCAGCAAATCTTAGGTCAAATATATACAAATACAAATACCAGCAAATACTATATCAGTGGCTCCGACGTCACAGTCTATTTCTCGATTTTGTTGCTATTCTTGAGCTAATAAATAAGTAATTAATCACGATTTTCTTAAATTTTATTCCTGATTTTTATTTCTTAGAATTTTGTGTTGCTGAAATGCCTATTAGTGCGGTTTAAATTGTGTATGTCTTTATGCCTGGTAAATGAGGTCACAGTGTGTTCCTCTCTTCTATTTTGGATAATTCCAATCTTCAGGTATGTAGTATTGGATTTTGACATTTTAAAGTCTCACAATAGTTAGTTTAAATGTGGTAGTTTGTGGTATCTGATACTCATTAATGTCACTTTTATAACTTAAAAACTAAACTTTCTACTGAGGTCACTTGATGTTGTGGGCCACTTTGGATATTTGGATATGATTGCTTTGACAGCCCCACATTTTCCAGCTATTCACTGCAATATAAAGGAAACGGTATATGCTATACGAATCTCATATGGTTCAAATTGTTTTATAGGCTATAGATAAACCTCAATTCAAATTTAGTGAAGTATATACACAATAATGTTGCATGGTGTATGTGCATTCATTAAAAGAAATTTATATTTTCAACTGGTAGGACAAATAAAACTCTCAGATAAAAAATTACAAGACTCAAAGCCTCCGTCTAAACCAATAAATCAAACTCGTATCTTTTCATTACGACTACTTAATGAATACAAAGAAATATACACATTAAAAATTAGAATAATCCAGTTTATTAAATATCATTATCCATAGCTTGTTTACTACATGAAATAAATAGTGAATTAATACTACACCTTTCAGATTCATATAATACATTTCACATGCTATTACCTATTACCTATTCATTTAAAAGTTGTCATGCAATAAATAACTTGATTAGCCTATTCACGAACTTAAACAACAAATTATATCCGCACTAACGAGTTGTATAAATAATCATGCTTAATAATATTAGCCTAAAACTAAATATACGATATTACAAAACAATTAGGTTCTGATTTTTAGATGATAGCACTTGGCCAACAATTAAACAACAAAAGAAGCATCAGCAGAAAGAATAAATATGTATCCTCACACATGTCACACACCAACCACCCACACAATATACACTCAGCCTAAACAAATATAAGCTTCATTACAAAAGCACTAACATATAACAATTAGGCTACCAGGAGCAACAACAACTGATACCTCTCAACTGTGACACGTTTGGCGCTCCCAGTTTGTGATGCGTATTTTTAATTGGTCGTGCTCGCTTGTGCGTTGACAGAATTCAATGAAAAAGTACCTTTGAAATTGGAATGACAATTGTAAAATAGTTAGTATATTTTAAAATTACTATAACCTGTGTAAATCAGCGGCTGCTTATCAAAAGTCAAAATGTTTTCTGCCTCCGGCTTGTGCAAGCGAATCTTTAAAGTGGTCGCTTGTACATTAACGGATTTTGTTGAAATAAGTACCCTTGGAATTTCACTAAAATTGATCAAATTGTTGGTTTCTAGTAGTTTTCATAAATACGAGGGCTTTTTTATTTTACTTAAAAAATTTTCAAAAGACGCCATTTTGTTAATATTAAATAAAATTAAAAACATTATTTTTGAAGTGATAACTTCTTTAGGCGCGTTGAGCGTTTTGGTAGAGGGTAAAATCCTCGGTTCGCGTCACCGACATGCTAATGATACTAACCTGCATGAAAAAGTCAGTCTCGCTGTGTTTTTTAACCGTAGACTTGGCCGTGGACTGTTAAAGTCAGTCTCGCTGTGTTAAAACTGTCCCGGCGGAGTATGAAAACAGACTGCGAAAATCAGTGACTTTTACGGCTTCCTCTCGCGATTTAAAAGTGAAGCCAATGTCGTACAATTCTGTAAGATGCGTCAAATTAAAGCTCTTAATATTGGCAATCTATTGGTTACATGTTTAAATATTAAAAAAATTTCGAAATAATTTTGATTATTGTTTACATTTTACATAGCGTTTACAATGACAAGAAAAAAGTAGTAAGCGAGGATTTTTTTTATTTTTTGGTCAGACAAAATTTGTCAGCGAGAAAGTTGTGTAAAAATAGATGAATATTTTTTTTGTAATTTATCATTTTTTTATTGGAAGTTTAGTTTAGCCTGTAGTAGCGTATGAAGTTATGAGTGAACGTTTCTGCCGGAACTGTAGTTGGCGCATTGGCTCACTGATACCGTATTAACTCAATAAATTAGTTTATTGTGCAATAAAAATACCTTTACGAAAGAACCAAGTTAATTTAACTAATTTATTAGTTTTAAAAATATTGTGGGTTTAATTGTTATTGCAATTATATACTTTATCCGTAGCAATAACTGTATTATTTACAACGGTGTTCAACTCACTGTTGTTCACTCGGTGTTTACTCACTTGTATTCTATGTTTAACTAACTATTAATATTGAGCAATTACAACAAGTATAATGATTGCATTGAACTTTTTTTCATTAAAATAATATTCTTTAATACTTACAGTACTTTTTTACAATGGAGCGGCGAGTTCCTCCACATCACTGGCGTCACTATCCTCTTCACTATCGCTGGTCTCAGAATCACCGATGTTTATTATAAAACTTTCACTAATACATCGACTATTTCTGATTGTATTATGTGCGCGTTGGACGCTTTTTGGATAAGCATAATTTTGTGAGTCACGTCAACAATACGTTATAGTAGCAGTACATCTGTATAATTTTTTGCATATAGTTTTAATTACTCTCAACTTAATAGTTCCGTTTTCACTTCTATCGGCAGTCCCACGACTGCTACTGTTTTTTTTTTATTTTATAACTATCTATTCAAACCAATATGCAAAATTTCGTATTTTTAGCTTAACAAGTTCTAGAGATAATAATATTTTGATTAACAAATCTAAATAGTAGCTAGCGGCTAAACGATCCATTTCTCGGCCCATATTTATAGGAAAGTTTTTATTGAAATATATTAATAATTTAAAATCACTTTAAAGCACATTTTGAACAAAAACGAAATATATGTGAGATAATATAAGTAAATTATTAGCTTATGCACAACTTTTAACAATTTCGATTATGTTATCAACGTAGATTTAAAAAAGAATTCAAGCAAGGTTGAACTTTGGCTACTTCGTACTTACATTCTACTTGATAGCTGTATTTATAACTAACTTTTATTTTAATAATTCAATTGTAAGTATGATTTGAACCATTCTAAATTCTACTATATAAAGGAAAATTTTCTTGAACTTCCCGAATTCTCTGAAAACTCTGCACCGATGAAAGTTTTTGATAAATCGAAATACACGGCTAGCACATAGCAACCTTTGTTAATCTTGATATTTGCATAGATACTTATAGCTCGTAATAATCTTCAGTGCCTATTCCCTTCTGGAATGCAAATTGATGATTTTATATTATGTTTTATTTATGTACAAATAGTTATTCAATTACTGAACAAAACACGTCATATATATATATATATATATATATATATATATATATATATATATATATATATAATGTATATAGTACTATTAATCAGGTATTGATAACAAGCATATCTCACTATGTGAACATGGATCTCCTGTGCTTCCTGTGGTCTGTCTGTATGATGTTATAAAAAATTATATCTTAAAAATTTAAAATTAAATTCTACTAAATGTAGACCTAATTTTTATGGTAACAGACAAAGTTTTATTTAAGAAATGGTATTGTATTATTAATAGCCAAAAATACAAGATCGAATAAACGGGAGGTTAGGGATATCTTATATGCATTGTTTTCAGACCAGAATACTGTTATTTTAAGCGATTAAGTACACTAATAGCATATTTTGTTTTAAAAAGTTATTTTTTGGAATCAATAGACACATTATGAAATAATTTATTGAACTGATAAACTTCTTTATGAACAATAACAAACAAATCAAACTTATTAATTTACACAAACAAACTGCTTTATTTACATTAAGGCTTCCTTTTTGTAACCGTTAAAAACAAAAAGAAATTAAATTAAAGTGACTTAACTAATTTAACATGAATAATAATAAACGGCTAGCAAAATCTTACAGTCATTTTTAGAAAACAATTTTTTCAATACCATATATATCAGCTCGTTTTGTAGCAAAGATAAGTGATTGTCGTCTTACTTAATTTTTGTAAAGATGCATAGTCCTAAAACAACAGAACATAAAATAAATTCAAGAATCATCAAATATTTGGCACTCAAATATACTTGCGCAGGCCTCAAAGATGTATTAAAGTCTTTACCATTATAAAACACAAAAAGAAACAATAGTCATAAGATATTCTAGAGTTGCCGTTTATTACAATTTTATATTATCTTTATTTACTGGTCGTCCTTATCGACTTAGCAAAATTTTTAGACTCTAACTTTAGAGAATGTTAGAACCTCTTATACATACTCACATATATACAAACATAAAAATATATGTAAAAATACATACATGTATATAGGTATCCGTATGTGTGATTGACACTTTACTACTCCCTGTATAGTAAATTTATGCAACAGTTAAAGCAGTTTATATTATTACATAATAAGGTAGTAAGGTATCTCTTTCACAGCTTCCACCTGAATGCATTATGCATCTAAAAATAGAAGTTTCTCAGCAACTCTTTTTCACTTGACCACCTGATATTAGATCAAAGGAAAGCAGAGCGCTGAAATCTCTGCTTACCTTCACTCGTTGAATCGGCCATTTGGCCCTGCACAGTATATTATACGAATACATCAGCCTTGAGTCAGACATTTGACATTTTAATGTCAGTTAACACGTTTCTGTGTAATAATTATAATTATTAACTTTTTTTCCATATTATTATTTTAATTACAATTTTATTTAAACACGAAGTATCCATAAATTACTTAATGAAAGTTCGTAAGATGATATGTTTTATGATAGATTATTAAAGAATATAGACATAAATTACTTATAAGTTCATCTGCATGACATTAAAAATTGTTTTACAGTAAAACAATTATTGCATTGATTTCGGACGTTATAATCTATAGCTTGCAATTATTGTAAAATAATAAACCATGCTTTACAACTGTTATATATTTTTGTTACTCTTGTTTTAAAGTGTTGTGTGATGAAATTTTCAACTATGTGTATTGTATCTAGACAGTTATTGTATAGTAGTTTAACATATTCACTGCCACATAGCACCAGTGGGTACTAGATATTTAAGATACTCATTATAGAGCTGCAGTGATGGTGGGAAACCTGATATAATGTTTCCTACAAGTAAGAGCAATAAGGTATATTAATCTTTATATGAGATAAAATTACGGTTCATTTGAATAATTCTTATTATATACTGTTTCACATGAGATTGCGAAAGAAAAACCTCAATTCAAATTTCATTTGTTCTAGTGCACATTTACAGTGCATTTAATTGCTGTCAAGTAATAAATACAGACATAAATAAACAGATTCCAAAAGATTTTTATTCAAAAAACAATAAAAAAGAACTTTTTTAACAAACTGAATAGACACTGCCTAGGTAATCATAAGTAACCTGTATTGCGAATTTCAGTACCAGGGCTAAAAGAAACCAAAAGAACCACAGACATATTTCGTACCAGAATAAAAACGAATATCTAAATAAATTTCACCTAAATGATTTTGGTCAGCCGTTAAGGTGTAATTTACGTATTTAAATAATATGATGTTTTTAAAGTTAAGGTTTCATTCGCATAATATTAGTAACATTAGTGTTCTTATAATATAAATTGGCTTGTCTTTTTCAATACACAAAACAATTAACTTTAAAAATACCAGTAAGTTATAATTTTTTTCACCTTTAATTACACCACCAAAACGCTTTTTTCGGTTGTTAATGGATAAATAATTACAGTATGATACTTACTAAAAATATAATTTTCATTTAGATTAACACAACTCAATATCTGAGTAGGACACAACTGGCAAAGCAAATAAAATCTACATTTGTTTAAAATATTTGTCAGTGAACAGGATTTGGACCACAATGCATTTCTAAAACAAAACCTGCAATGTATTTTAAAGTTCCTCAAGAAAGTATAAGATATAAATCGAGCTCTAATGGCAAGTGGGCAGTTCCCGTTATCTTGTGTTGTGTTCATTCAGAGCTAACTATACCTTTGTCAGTACAAATATAATACTATTTGTTAGTATAATCCAAATAGTGAGGTACGTATGATTTTACTGATACACAGATACTCTTAAACAGTGTACTATACACAAATATGAGTCCTGAAATTATTAAAATAGTTTTAATATGATATGTACAGGTAAATATATTGTGTAAGGAGAATCATAGGACTTGAAGTAATTAAGACAGTATTATCAACAACTCCAAAAAAGAAACTTCATCAAATAATAACATTTAATATGATTTTGCTTAGTTTGCTTAAAAAAATATTTATTATGAGATGTCTGCGCTGCCTTCATAATTACTATAAAATCAATATAATATTATAGAATTTTTTATAATTTGACTCCACACTCATTAGAATTTTTCACTGGAGCGAGAGGAATCTATCTACTAAATTTTAAATCTCAACGAAGTTTGTATGAAGAAATATCGCGGGGTGGAAAGACAGACGAGTAGATTAAGACAGCGAAAAATACCGCTTTGACGTCATAGACAAGGTGTATGGTACCAAATATGGCGCAATTGTTCATACCACTATCCTGTAATATACAATGTTAAACTGTTATCAAAAATTAGATATGCACATTTCATTCGAAATTAGTTAAAAATAATATATATTCTCTAAATCCATTACATAGAAGCAAATGGAATTCTATTGAGATATAACTACATTATATTTTTATACAGGGTGTTGAAAACTTGTAGAACCACCATGTTATCTGTTGAGTGGTTAAAGGAATAATTGAGATTTTGTATACAGGTATACTACGGGTTTACCTATCTTTTGGTGCTTGTGTAATTTTTTATCCCTGATAGGGGACGTCCTGAGGAGAATGGAGTAAACCGTTCTTAAGGGAACTTATGGTAAATGACACATCACTTTAAAGGAAATTTATTTAGGAGTAAGTAGCTACAAGTTTCATCTCAAAAAGATCACGCTAGTAAAAATGGCGACTGTTTGAAAGTTAAAAATACTTGAATATTATTTGGTATTTTTGTTCGAACTAAGTTAAGTAAAAACAACAGAAATAATACATTTAGCAAAGTGTTTTTTTCCAGTAAGTGTTTATTTAATGCGCAATAAGCCAATGGTGTTTATAATAAATTTTCCCATATTCGTTTGTAAGTGGATTGCATAACTTTTAGAATGGCAATAACAGGTAGCAGTTCCTGATAACTAGCAGCCACTTGCTCTCAACGAAAATGAATGCTTATTTTGGAATGTTGGGTTTTCCAAGGTCGTTAGATAAACAATAAACTCTTCAGTCTTTTACTAAGTGGACGACAGATCAGGTAGTGTGTTGGAATGTAAAACTGTGCTGTTTTATTCTGCAATGGAATCAACTAAACGTGAAGGAGTGACGCTATTAATGATGAGAGGTTATGGTGACCGTGTCAGGTCCTTCCATGAAGTGCGAGATTTCTTCAATGATTTATCACTGAAGAATCCAATATCTCATGCAACAGTTATAAAAACTGTTCAACGGTTTGAATTGACATGTTGTGTAAGAAACCGTTCAAAATCTGGAAGACCCAAAAGTACAACAGACGAGGAACATTCTCTGGATGATTTGCAGAGTTTTAAGAGCAAGTGCATTAAGAATCTTTTTATATACAGAAACTCGTATACATTTATACACAATAATACCAGTTCCTAAATTATTAAAATAATTGTAATCTAAAAGAATATATAATTTCATAATGTTAATAATTTTTATATAAGCAGTATCGAAGGGCCTGACTGATTATTATGGAATTCTAACAAACCAGTTCAAGAATGGAACTTGATCATTTCATAAAATGTCACGTGTTTTTTCATTTTGTTGCAGGATTCTGCATTTTCTCGCCATTTTCATGAGTACCATGAAATCAATATAAAACGTCAGATATTTATTTTTACGTTACATTTAAATGTTATCCCCATGATCAATAGACTTTCTATTAGACCAAGAGGAATCTATTTACCAAATTTCAAGTCATAACGACATACGTGTCAATAGATATTGCACGGATAGAAATACAGACGAGTTCGCAACTTCGTTAAGCCATTGTTTACCTTTCCCTACAGGTAAGGGTCACCTCTTTGACAGCACCCTCGCGCATAAAACAACTTCCACTGGACCAATAAATGTGTACAATTTTCAATAACTATATGGAGATAATAAAGGGGGAGTGCAGTCCCCAGGGGTAATTCGTTTAAAAGTGATTCGTACAGGTAGACATACACAAAAGCAGTCTAGTTTTGTCACCTGAAGAGTGAAACTCCGCTAAACGCTCAGCAAACTACTCAACTGTAAATATAGGGAAGTAAAAGTTATAGTTTGTCTATTCGTCACCAATTCGTGTTTCAAATATAATATTTAGTAAATTATACTAGGCAGAACCGCATGTTATTTCAATAAACAAAATGTTGACTTTGAAAATGTAAAGGAAAATATACTGTTATATTAATGCAAAAAACACTTTAAGTAATGAAAATCAAACTGGATACTTAAGTACTGCTAGCAAGATGCAAATAAGTTAGGTCAAGAATGTTTAGAGAGCCATGCGAAGGGAGGACGATGATTAACGTCCTTCTTTTAGCGTCCAGAGTTGACTTGATATTGTTCTATAAAAATAGCGCGTATGAAGTAAAATGTAAATAATGTTGTTAATTGATTATAAAGATAATTTAAATAATTATTTGTTCTCTTAATGTGGATAACTAATAAAAAATGGATAAATGATCAAAGTGCAAGTATCTTAAGCTAAAGGACAAGATTTGTATATTTTAAGAAATTTGTTTATAAACAAAATCATTTTCTCTTAACAAGTAAAAGGACGTATTTGGTCTCACAGACCCTATTCCAAAGTCGTCGTTAATATGCAAGCCTTGTCTGAAATATTGGGTGAAGTTACATGGATGTGGCAATCGGGACTATGCAAGAAAGTTTTGGAGCTCAATGAAGTATTTCGGGATTAAGGGGTATCATCAAAAATATAAGTCTAGGATGTGTGTGCTTCTTTTGTTTGAAAGTTCTCTTTTATATCATTTCTTCCTATTAATTCTTCCTGTAACTTATTTAAGAAAACATGAATATAGTTTGTAAACTACGACACTACGAGAATTAATAACTTTTAATAACCATGTTAAGTATCGTCTAACCGCTGAAGCACATGTTTAGTAAAGATTTAAAGGTATTCTTGCAACAAAACAAAATCAATCATAGCTTAAACTTCTTTTGCTAAATTCTTTTAAGTATTTTATACCAAAAAAACCATTACTGCAAACAAAAAGTGTTTTAGTTATATGGTGCTAGTTTGAGAACATAATAATTAATAAAATACTATGAATTTACCTACCACCATCACTTGTGTCACATCCAAGATTGAAACAGTTCGTAGACTGGTAACTGTCCAGCAATGACTAGGCAGGGTACATCAAATCAAATAACATTGGATGTAAGGTATCTCAATCAAAATGTCTTAACTTCTCGCAGATGATATCGCAATGTGAAGTTCGAGACTTCGGATGAGGGTTTACGTAACTAAAGATTTCTTAACTTCTCGCAGTTGATGTCTGGATGCTTAGCGTAAGACTATGTTTGAATCTTTCACCATGGTGTTGTATAACGAACTGTAAAATATGGTGACTGGTGATTTTGTAATATGAATACCAGTGAAGTATTATTTCCAAGCCGGCATTATTATACCATCATTTTTATTCAAGGTACTATAAACCACCTCTTGTCACTACGTACAGGAGGCGGCCAATTCTGCTTAGTCCACAGATGGAGAGAACTGTTCGATATGGAGACTTGTCGATATCTTCTATGCAGGTGACCATAACTCCATGCAAAGTATAAAACCTAATGAAAATCAGCTTGTTTTCTAGTTTCAGCTTAAAGGGGAATACAACATGAAATGGTGTTTACTGGCCTAATCTTGAGTTTAAAATTGTATCATTCATATGTTTATTACTATAGTAACAAAATTTTTCAATTTTTGTTTTAAATACCTGTTATTAAATAATTTTGGTTGCATTACGGCAGACATAATGACAGCAGTAATTTTATCAACATATTAACTTAATTAACATAATTAAATTAAAGCAGTTATTTTACAAATACTTTCAGATTAGAAGCACTGACACGATTGTAGCGGAAGCTGTACTAACATCTCTCACAACCGGACGCTGAGTGTTTCTAGTATTCGATAAGCCATAAACAGGTACTTTATGAGAATTTATGAGATAATATTTGCGCAAATTTTCTTGGCATTTCGATCAGTAATTCGTGAGGAACCAATTGTTGCTATTGACTTACACTTATGCCAGTCTGTCGTTTCGTAGTGTGCAGATATGAGATATTATGACTGACAGTTATTAAGGACAACAATTCTACAAGTGTAGATTATTATAAGGTATAATTTTCTTTTTAATTATATACATGTTTTTACTGGCATGCCGTTTAGTTTTCCACTATACCTGCAATTTGACATCAACTGAAGCAAACTGAATGAAACGCAGACAGACCAATGTTCAAAGTAATGTTCTTTTTTGTATTTTCTCAGAGAACAATTTCAAAAGGTACAAAGCGAACGTTGTACATAAAGCGCTTTACAACACTGGTTCGTTATCACTTCTCCCTGCATCATTGATTACTCTGCCTCAGTTCAATGCTTTTTATTACTGTTTGTTATATTAAATGGTATTTATTGCTACTAAAATTTCCTGTGAGCTTTATAGCCTTTATTGTAATGTAAAAATCCGTTATAGACCAGTTTACTAAGAACAATACTTCAATTCTAACACTTTTACGTACTTAATTTTAGTCGTAGAGTTAAGTGAGACGTCTTATTATTAATGTAACTAATACATATCAACATAAATCTTATATTTTGATATATCTGCATTGGTTACTAAGCAAAATTGCAAACAATTTTGTATTTTATCAGTAAAATATCTATAAAACTTAAATGGGCCTCTAATATTGCATATTTCCATACTTATGCAAAAAGAATACCAGGGCGGGAAAGCATATTATATTGTTCTTATGGTACCAAAACAGGCATTGATGCGCCGTGAAGCTACCAAATAGATTTTTGACTATGGAATAAATACTTAGAGCGCACTAAATGAGCCGCGATCTGTGCATTTTATTCCATTAGTTCTCTGCTTGATATCCTGGCTTAGGATCGCATCGTGACGCGTCGTCTGTGTATTCCGTCATGTATAGAGTGACAATGAAGACTGTTTTACTACAGCCGGCTCTTGCATTAAAACACCAGCAACAAAGGAATCGTTCTACAACTCCAACACACAGCACCCTAAAATACAATAATTATTAGCAGTTATAAACAATACTATAATTCTCTCACTAAAAGCCAATAATGTAATAAAAGCGAATTTAACATTATCACAAACCGAAATTTAAACATATTCCAGGATTCTACAAATAAATAACATGTTCATAAAAATATTATTCATCCAGCAATCTAAGTTTCTGTTCTTCACTTAAATAGTTTCAATAATCAACAATTACATATAAATTGTCTCACATAGAACATCGTCATGACATGAAATGACAGAGTCATACACGAACACGACTCCCCTTATACGAGTCATTCCTTACACTTATTATCGTTGTTTTACATGATCAATGTATGCCTTTAACAACATAATTAACAAGATATACATTATTACTGACACTCACTAACCATATAGGAATTATTTCGCGAATTATATGCAGGATATTATGGAAGGTCTGATTACAATAAATTAATTGTTGCTTTTTTTAGGTAGATTTCTTAGTCACTACTATAATGTGTTTTTGTCAACATATGTGTTTACTGTAGCATTAAAGTTAATATTTAAAAACAAATAAACTTAATTAACGTGATACTTATTTTTATGTTTTCAAAACACATCTTAAGTACATACTTAATATTAGGAATTAGTAAGTACAATAGGAATATTCGGTTCTAATGTAATTACCTGTTAGTAGCGACGAGGATAATCAATCTTTTACCTGCCTCGATACGTGTTTGCTCTCAAACATTGCTATTCACTTAGCGTAGCGATATGCAGCAGACACAGGATTCACATAGTTCTAATGTAATTATCTGTTAGTAGCGACGAGGATAATCAATCTTGTACCTGCCTCGATACATGTTTGCTCTCAAACATTGCTATTGACTGTACAGTAGCGATATGCAGCAGACACCAGATACACGCAGTTCTAATGTAATTATATGTTAGTAGCGACGAGGATAATCAATCTTTTACCTGCCTCGATACATGTTTGCTCTCAAACATTGCTATTGACTGTACAGTAGCGATATGCAGCAGACACCAGATACACGCAGTTCTAATGTAATTATCTGTTAGTAGCGACGAGGATAATCAATCTTTTACCTGCCTCGATACGTGTTTGCTCTCAAACATTGCTATTGACTGTACAGTAGCGATATGCAGCAGACACCAGATACACGCAGTTCTAATGTAATTATCTGTTAGTAGCGACGAGGATAATCAATCTTGTACCTGCCTCGATACGTGTTTGCTCTCAAACATTGCTATTGACTGTACAGTAGCGATATGCAGCAGACACCAGATACACGCAGTTCTAATGTAATTAATTATCTGTTAGTAGCGAGGAGTATAATCAATCTTGTACCTGCCTCGATACGTGTTTGCTCTCAAACATTGCTATTGACTGTACAGTAGCGATATGCAGCAGACACCAGATACACGCAGTTCTAATGTAATTATCTGTTAGTAGCGAGGAGTATAATCAATCTTGTACCTGCCTCGATACGTGTTTGCTCTCAAACATTGCTATTGACTGTACAGTAGCGATATGCAGCAGACACCAGATACACGCAGTTCTAATGTAATAATTATCTGTTAGTAGCGAGGAGTATAATCAATCTTGTACCTGCCTCGATACGTGTTTGCTCTCAAACATTGCTATTGACTGTACAGTAGCGATATGCAGCAGACACCAGATACACGCAGTTCTAATGTAATTATCTGTTAGTAGCGACGAGGATAATCAATCTTGTACCTGCCTCGATACGTGTTTGCTCTCAAACATTGCTATTGACTGTACAGTAGCGATATGCAGCAGACACCAGATACACGCAGTTCTAATGTAATTATCTGTTAGTAGCGACGAGGATAATCAATCTTGTACCTGCCTCGATACATGTTTGCTCTCAAACATTGCTATTGACTGTACAGTAGCGATATGCAGCAGACACCAGATACACGCAGTTCTAATGTAATTATATGTTAGTAGCGACGAGGATAATCAATCTTTTACCTGCCTCGATACATGTTTGCTCTCAAACATTGCTATTCAATTAGCGTAGCGATATGCAGCAGACACAGGATTCACATAGTTCTAATGTAATTATCTGTTAGTAGCGACGAAGATAATCAATCTTGTACCTGCCTCGATACGTGTTTGCTCTCAAACATTGCTATTGACTGTACAGTAGCGATATGCAGCAGACACCAGATACACGCAGTTCTAATGTAATTATATGTTAGTAGCGACGAGGATAATCAATCTTTTACCTGCCTCGATACATGTTTGCTCTCAAACATTGCTATTCAACTGTAGCGTAGCGATATGCAGCAGACACAGGATTCACATAGTTCTAATGTAATTATCTGTTAGTAGCGACGAAGGATAATCAATCTTGTACCTGCCTCGATACGTGTTTGCTCTCAAACATTGCTATTGACTGTACAGTAGCGATATGCAGCAGACACCAGATACACGCAGTTCTAATGTAATTATATGTTAGTAGCGACGAGGATAATCAATCTTTTACCTGCCTCGATACATGTTTGCTCTCAAACATTGCTATTCAATTAGCGTAGCGATATGCAGCAGACACAGGATTCACATAGTTCTAATGTAATTATCTGTTAGTAGCGACGAGGATAATCAATCTTTTACCTGCCTCGATACGTGTTTGCTCTCAAACATTGCTATTGACTGTACAGTAGCGATATGCAGCAGACAGAGGATTCACATAGTTCTAGTGAAATTATCTGTTAGTAGCGACGAGGATAATCAATCTTGTACTTGCCTCGATACGTGTTTGCTCTCAAACATTGCTATTGACTGTACAGTAGCGATATGCAGCAGATACCAGATACACGCAGTTCTAATGTAATTATCTGTTAGTAGCGAGGAGTATAATCAATATTGTACCTGCCTCGATACGTGTTTGCTCTCAAACATTGCTATTGACTGTACAGTAGCGATATGCAGCAGACACCAGATACACGCAGTTCTAATGTAATTAATTATCTGTTAGTAGCGAGGAGTATAATCAATATTGTACCTGCCTCGATACGTGTTTGCTCTCAAACATTGCTATTGACTGTACAGTAGCGATATGCAGCAGACACCAGATACACGCAGTTCTAATGTAATTATCTGTTAGTAGCGAGGAGTATAATCAATCTTGTACTTGCCTCGATACGTGTTTGCTCTCAAACATTGCTATTGACTGTACAGTAGCAATATGCAGCAGACACCAGATACACGCAGTTATAATGTAATTAATTATCTGTTAGTAGCGAGGAGTATAATCAATATTGTACCTGCCTCGATACATGTTTGCTCTCAAACATTGCTATTGACTGTACAGTAGCGATATGCAGCAGACACCAGATACACGCAGTTCTAATGAAATTATCTGTTAGTAGCGACGAGGATAATCAATCTTGTACCTGCCTCGATACTTGTTTGCTCTCAAACATTCCTTTTGTCTTGGTGTAGCGATGTGCAGCAGACACCGGATTCACATAGTTATAATGTAATTATCTGTTAATAGCGACGAGCATAATCAATCTTGTACCTGCCTCGATACGTGTTTGCTCTCAAACATTGCTATTGACTGTACAGTAGCGATATGCAGCAGACACCAGATACACGCAGTTCTAATGTAATTATCTGTTAGTAGCGACGAGGATAATCAATCTTGTACCTGCCTCGATACGTGTTTGCTCTCAAACATTGCTATTGACTGTACAGTAGCGATATGCAGCAGACACCAGATACACGCAGTTCTAATGTAATTATCTGTTAGTAGCGAGGAGTATAATCAATCTTGTACCTGCCTCGATACGTGTTTACTCTCAAACATTTCTATTGACTTTACAGTAGCGATATGCAGCAGACACCAGATACACGCAGTTCTAATGTAATTATCTGTTAGTAGCGACGAGGATAATCAATCTTGTACCTGCCTCGATACTTGTTTGCTCTCAAACATTCCTTTTGTCTTGGTGTAGCGATGTGCAGCAGACACCGGATTCACATAGTTATAATGTAATTATCTGTTAATAGCGACGAGCATAATCAATCTTGTACCTGCCTCGATACGTGTTTGCTCTCAAACATTGCTATTGACTGTACAGTAGCGATATGCAGCAGACACCAGATACACGCAGTTCTAATGTAATTATCTGTTAGTAGCGACGAGGATAATCAATCTTGTACCTGCCTCGATACGTGTTTGCTCTCAAACATTGCTATTGACTGTACAGTAGCGATATGCAGCAGACACCAGATACACGCAGTTCTAATGTAATTATCTGTTAGTAGCGAGGAGTATAATCAATCTTGTACCTGCCTCGATACGTGTTTACTCTCAAACATTGCTATTGACTTTACAGTAGCGATATGCAGCAGACACCAGATACACGCAGTTCTAATGTAATTAATTATCTGTTAGTAGCGAGGAGTATAATCAATCTTTTACCTGCCTCGATACGAGTTTGCTCTCAAACATTGCTATTGACTGTACAGTAGCGATATGCAGCAGATACCAGATACACGCAGTTCTAATGTAATTATATGTTAGTAGCGATGAGTATAATCAATCTTGTACCTGCCTCGATACGTGTTTGCTCTTAAACATTGCTATTGGCTTGGTGTAGCGATATGCAGTAGACACTACACCGGATTCACATAGTTCTACTGTTATTACTGTACACAGATTTTTTACTGTGTGATACTGCGTTAAAGCTTTAGAATTTTTTTGTTATATCCTTTAGTTTTATTGTGGTCAGGCCAAATAAATGAATGAAAAGCACACGCATGGTAATAATACACAGTCTTAAGGTATCTGTTTCATAACTCTGGTTATTATATTTAGACGACAAATTAACCCCTAAAGATCACACCCCTGTACTTCTGTATAGACGGTTTGCCCGTTACCGTGTAAATATTAGAGCCTCAAAATAACTATTGACAAGACCAAGGGATATCCTTAAACTATTTACCACATAGCTGTGTTTCTATTCACCCTGAATGTTTGTTTCTAAATGTGGGCTCATTTCGTGTATGTAGTAGTAGCTCGCAAATCAGTCACTAGTTTAGTTCTAAAAGTAATTAATTTGATTCATTATATATTAAAAGTTATACAACCAGTTAACCTACTACAAAATGAAGCAATTTACAGTAGGCCATACATACTTAAGCTTTATTATTAAAATGTATTATATATCACTGAATTTATCAGTAAGAATTAAAAACATCCACTATTTTAATCGAAGCCTACTCAAATAAATGTACCACTCATTGATTGGATACTGCTGCCATTTTCCCCAAGTTTTTAAATAGTTTTTCCACATTTTTACAAAGACAATTCTAGCAGTTTTTGAAGATTAATATAGTTATTATCTTGTGAGGTAAATGTAATAATGGCATGCATTTTGGACGAATTCTTTTATTTTCGTCGTAGAGAATTCCGTCAAAAATATTGTAAGAATTTGGTCCTTGAATTTTGTCACCGGTAACTTTGAGCTCAATATGTCAAAATCGTTCGTGCAAACAAATGTATTGTATAGGGTTATTGCTATCAGCTGATGGAGATGACAATAACCGATGTATTTACCATGTCTTGATAATCTACAAGTATAAATTTTCCGGTAACCTGAGCTAATCTTCTGTTATAATTGATTCAAAATATTTAAAAAAAAGTCCTGACTTGTCTACAACGCTGAATAGTTGACATTTTTTGATTTTTATTTCTTAATGCTTCTGACACCCAATGGCATCACGTTTACGTTCTTCTCGTACAATATAGGTCAACATCTACACACACACTGAGGCGTAGATACTAAGTCTCTTCTAAGTTATTTCTCTATGATACTCCTAATACAAAAACTTCCTTATCTAGGCTTAAAATGACTCAAAAGAACCAAAAATCTAAGTGTCTACTTTCCTTTTGTTTTATAAGGGGTTGTTTGAAATATAAATTCAGTTTTCATACTTAATTCCTCCTTGTAAAAAAATTTCATACCACCACTAATGTAAAATTACTTATCGTGTAGGTTTTAGTAATTAATTATTGAGAGTTAAACATGTGTTATAAGTAATTGTATTTAGAACTCCAAGATTCTGTTTTTACTTGTCTCAGATACCAAAGTTTCAAGCCCCACAGATTTTTCCAGAATAGGCCAACCATATATGTATATTCATGAAACACTAAAATCACTGAACTTACTTTGCGACAATAACTTTCAATATCACTAAGTGTTTAAATTACTGCCCCCTAAGACAATAATTTTAGAAGTACATGGACCATTTAAGAAGGTAAGTCAACGATACTAAGACCCACTGCACCAAGCCGGGATGTTCAAGGAGCAGGGCAGCCAGCTTTGAAGAAATCGAAGTTCTCTGTCGACGCTGTATCATTCTTCACCTGTTCACCTGTTAACGGTTCTATCGTAGTTAAGAGAGCGAGAAAACCCTTTTCCAAAATAAAAAGGAACGGAACAAGTACAGAAAGACTAGTAGTTAACAGGTATAATCTACAGATACATGCAGGCACGGGGTTAGGCACCTAGCATTTTAACAGGTGTTGCTGGTTGAAATAAAGGTCGTCAGAAATCAGCTAGAACTTGCATTAGTATGGATCTCCGGCACGGTTGTGAAGAGCCCAAGAGGCTTAAAGGCTAGTATCTATTTCAAGTGACCCCTCTAATCAATAAGAAAACTACAATTCAAAGAGACGGAACGAGAAGTCTAGTGGCGGTAAAATTACTCAAACATTAATCGCGCACTCTAAGTAGTAGCTAACATTATTTAAAAGGTCATGAGGACGGGTTTATTCCTCCTCACAAATATCTATCCGGTTGGTTGTGAAATGCTCGAAAAAGGTGTTTGAATAAGTATGGAAAGGACACTAGGTGTGTACAGAAATTAGCATTTTTTCTCCACCATCCGACCATTTCCACTTCGAAACCAAAGGGTCCCATAAGAACCCAAAAAGAAACTTTGAATTTACTGGCAGAACGCCTTGAAGTACAAGGAGACTATTACTCCAGAATTCAAATCCTTTTTTGGGGGGGGGGGGGATCGGATGAAGATACCGTCTCAAAGTGAAACTAAATGTCTCATCAATTGGCACCAATCACAATATCAACAGACCTAAGTTGTGTTGATTAGAGAACAGAAGTCAAAACCCTGATTACTGGCAAAATTAACAAAAGAAATGGCCAGTACACTCCTTCCCCTTCAGGATGACTGAACAATGGTGGTAGCCAGTGGTGAAAGGCAAGATAAGTTTATAGTTTTACTTTTATGATAAGTCCATAACTTTTCTAAAAAATGCCCCTATACAGCCAACACCCTCAAGCCAGTATAAAAAAGTAGAGGACCAATACTATAAGAGTAAAAGCACAAAACCCAAAACAACGAGTAAAATAACAACAAACAAACTTCTAACATTTTAACAATGTTAATTTAAATAAATGTGTCAAGAGTAAACAATAATAAATGTGCAAACAACTAAATATAAATTAGTAACAAAATATAGGAGTTTAAGCATCTGAAAGCTTAAGAGAAGAGGTATATCATATTTACTCGTAGAACACAAAGACAACAATTAAACTATTAGCTTAAAATATAGTTAGGAAATAGAGTCTTCAACTACCGCACATAAATATTAAACCCAACAATAGTCTGTTTGCTATAAATCTACCTACTGAATAAATAAATAAATAAAACCTGCCAACAGAATAAAAGTGACAGACGCCAAAACTGTAAATACATAAAAAGATTATTATTAAAATAGATGTACTGCATACAGTTTACAAAGATCGGCAACAACGTCTACTAGCTTTCTGGTGGTAAAACAATTACCAAAGTGCGCTGGACATCAAAGCCTAACATTTTAAAAGATATATTTATTAGGTTAATATAAATATAATTTACTATTCATAGCCGGTTTCTGTGTAAAAATGGGCACATAGAGCTCTGTTTACATCTATTAGCATCATAAAGTTAACTGTAGTACGAACATTCTATGAATAGCTTTTGTCATCGATGTTAATTATTCAAAGTTACGCTATAATTATTTTATTCAAGTGTGATTATCCAAATATAAACTTTTTTGTTCTACATTCAACTAACTAAACCTGTATACATTCAACTATGTTTAATGCTGTACTCTTAATTTGAATTAATAGTTTGTGACAGCACCGAACATGAGAGTTTTAGGGGTTTTTAATTATTTTTATCGTATTTATTGCTTGTTTGAAGTGGACTATATTTTAAAAAGATTACATAATTTCAATATTATTTTACTATAAATTTATTTTATTTAACACACTAGATGTTTTATCACGACTCGTTTCTTTATGATTACGCTCTTATAAAGTCATTTCCCAGTTTTTACGCCTTGATACTGTATTTGGGCTAATACTTCTGTAAATTATACCTTAGTTTTAGCTCCATAAAAACGATATGACCCATCAAATACTTTTACGACTTACGATGGCATATGTTTTGTGTTAAATATATGATGATAAATATGTCTCCAAACGCTTTTTTACTATATGTGTATTGGTTACTAAAAAAACCTTATTACTGTTATGAAATTTTGTTTCTTACTTTCGATACAAAACTTTTAACTTTGCTCCTACATGGTCAAGCAGTTACTGTGACTCTTAAATTACTTTAATTCCACTAGAATAATTTTAATTGCGAATCATAATAAATATGAAATTTGATGATTCAAGCTCCTACATGGACAAGCAGTTACTGTGACTCTTAAATTACTTAATTCCACTAGAATAATTTTAATTGCGAATCATAATAAATATGAAATTTGATGATTCAAGCTTATATTGAGAACAACAGGAAAACAGATATGTCATACGTTAAGTTTCATGAACGGACTTTGCATTATTGATAAATAAAGTTAATTCAGAGTTTAACACTTCACAGAAAAATATATAGTTTAAAGTAAGTGTTTGATAGACAAAAGTGTCTGTACTTCATGTCTTACTGTCAGCTTATTATGACAGTAAACTCTAGCGGAGGATATTGCCTCATACATGTTGAAACAACTCATTCAACCAACCAGATGTTGAGCCCAAGCTGTTGTTGAAGATATTATAAACCCGTTTCTTCTCCGTGTACAAGCTAGTTTAGGGTAACAACATTCGGTGAAGTTGCACATAAGGGTTTAAATATACTTATTTCATTCTCGAAATGTCCTGTGGGCAGAAAGGAAGAAAGCTGGTTATAAAATAACTACTTAAACATAAAAAATTACCTTAAAAAATTCCATGTTTGGATATGCACCATCGTACAGAATGTTATTTTCTATGCATAAATGCAGATTCATCAAAATTTAAAGTTTACGAATTAAAGCTTTCTCGTGATATTGTACTACTTGATACATTTACAATTTTGTTAATTACTCTAAGCAGTGTTAATTACTATTAACAACTTGAGTCAAAGCAAGAATAACAAACCATGTAGGATAGGACATGCATTGTAAATTAATCAGAATTTAAACCAGCGTAATTTTTTATGTATATAAAGATTAATAATTATACCAATAAAACTTATCCATTTAAAGGAACTATTGATTGTAATTCAAGTAATATGATATATCAGCTCAATTATAATTTTTACAATAAACAATATATTGGCCAAACTGTAACCCTCTTCGTATCAGAATGACAGGTCACCGTTACAGTATTGTACATGGAGATGTCAAGCCCTTCGCTGTAAATTCCAGGGAACATAATCAGGACAAAATTAAAAACTGTTATAAATTAAAAGGCATTAATAATATTCCATTACATGCCAACGAGAATATAAATAGTTTAAATTTGAAAAAGAGCGAAACAGCTTATCAAATTGTTTTAAAATCAAAATTTCCTTTTGGTTTGAACAGCTGTGAGGTATTTTCCACTGTTTATTATTCTATTTAAGTTCTTTTTTTTGTTTACATTTAGTTAGTTCGATTATTTAATTTTATAAATATTTATACACTACCTATTTATTGTTATCTGAAGAAGTATGCTTAAGACATGCGAAAATTCATAAAGCGTTTGCCAATATTTGGTTTCTTATTTTTATTTCTGAATGAAGAGAATACATATATATATATATATATATATATATATATATATATATATATATATATTTATTAAAGGATTACAACAATCTAGTAGTCTCAAAAAAGATTATCTCAGTTGTATGCCCAAGTTATACAATGTACAAGTAGTTACAGTAAATACACAAGTGTATACTTTTTATCCAGGATCAACGATACAAACAGGAATACACTATTGCTCGTTAATTTGCTGTTTCTTTCAAGCATTCATTTATTACGATAAAGGGACTACGATGCTTTATATATTATATTTAAATACAAAATCATTATTCCTAAAACAATAATAACCTTACGATTTTCTTTACAGTTTCTGAGAAAAATTCATATTTTTCCTCAGATACATAGACAGAATATGGAGGGCAAAGTATGCCCTTTATATGCACTGCTGCCATATTCCACATCAAGGATGTACTGTGGATAACACGCAACTCATTGAACTGTGGTGAGCCAAGTGGAAAATTACTCCTACCTTTAGAGAAAATAACTTGTTGCCATATAATAAATATCTTGCTCGGAACGTATGATTGAAAGCAACTTCTAAAATTAAAATACGACGAGATTAAACGAGATATCAGTTTAGTTAAAGGTTTATTATGGTTTTGTGAAACCTATTAATGTTAATATAAGTATAAACTAAACGAGTTATGTGCACTATTCTTACTATATATTGTAAATACTATGTCACATGTTTAAGATAACAACCCATCATGAAAATATGTAAAATCTATTTTAAGATGTCCAATGATTAACAAGTTAACTAGCAATAAATATTCTTTACAAACAAAATTAAGTATATTATTACAATTTAAGATAATAATTGAGTTATTGTAAGTTCTCTTTTAGGTTATTACAGGAACTGAGTGATTCTGTTTTGAAATATTTATATAAAATTTACCTATTTTATCCTTTTATTGGATGACGTGTAAGCTTTTTTGAGCTAACCTGCACTTGCCTTATAAATACTGAATATTTGGTCAATTTATGGAATCTACGCATTCATTTTTGATAATAGTTTGATAGAGTATAAAAACAAAGAACCGCATGTTTATCTAAAAATGAACTCTAGAATAAAACTTATGGTTAGAGCAAATTCCCTTCTAAGTTTCAATTTTTTAGTTTTTTTGGATGAGAAATGATTTGTAATTTTGTTGGGAGTCACATATATAAGTAACAATTTACTATTTAATATCAAAACACTTTAAATAAATAGTTATAATCGCTGGGGCAACGTCTGAAGTGTTATATTAACCAAAGGATGTAAAGAATGTAAGGACTACCTGCCTACCCGTACTATCTGTTCAAGTAATCTATAGGTAACACATATTAGTCAGTCACGTTTGTTACACAGTCCAAATTCCTGAGACGAGAATTCTTAGCAATTCGTCTCTCATTTGTGCGTAACCAGATGAGATTTACTAGTTATATATAATCAAATATATCACAACTGGTGCTAACTATCATTAGAATGGCTAGTTATCAATACAAATCCCGTGTTTATCAATAATAACAACTCAGGGGTTAGGGCCCAAATGACATCAAAAGAGTCTTATTTAGGCCACAGTTGTACTGACTTCTCACTGGATCCACTACGCGGCCATTCACTTGGTCTGGCGCTTTTCCAGGGAGACAGACCATCTTACGGCCCCCACCCAGCATCACCAGTGCGACCGTCAAAACTCTACACATCGATCTATTCATGACTATCCTCTGACTCCTTGGGCTCAGTCACCTCGTACACGGGATCGCTCTTCGAAGCTGCCCCTACATTTGAACAACTACCTAGACCTTCTACGACTCTCTTGGTGAAGTCCACTGACGCCGATGAAAAGTGCTTTATAAAGGCCACAAAACCGTTTATGACTCTACTCAGCAGAACGCTGCACATCTTCTCAGGCAAGTATTGGGAAACTATAAAAATTACTGTTCTGTTCTGTTGCCATGTACTCGTATACACAGTTTCGCCTCCTTACACGGAAATGTAACTTAATCATAAGTATATGTAATGACCTGATTCGTTTCCTTCATTACTATGACGTTGAAATTGTCTTTGTTCAGGAAACTCACTTTTTTCTCGAAATTCCTTTACTATTCCAAATTGTGTTGTGTATCGTACCGACAGCCCAGTTCCACTTTGTGTTCTTCCATCTGGTGGAACTGTTATTCTTGTTAAACTTTGAGTTTCGCTTAATTATTTCTGATATTTGTGCGTCATTAAAAGTTTTATATACAGAGATTGAGCTATGGTTGCTAACAAAAATAATAGTTTTTATTCATTGTTAACCTAAGAATACATCTAAATTTATCCATCCTTATATTTTAAATATACTATATGCCGTAGTATTTAGAGTAAAACAAGTTAATTTTTATATATTACATTTTTTTATACGTTACCTTTTTGATTACATTTGTTAAAAAACATTTCACTTTGTTTACTAAATTGCTTATTCAAAACATACTTAGTAAAACACCTGTATACAGATGTATGGAAATCTATAAGTTTAGGACTTATCTTCACAGGAACTTCTATTACCTTAATAATTTTAAACATGATTATTATAGTTGTAAATTAACTTATGTATATACCTTTTAAGTAGTTTAAGTGCAAAGACACATAAAACAAACGTTATTATTCAATTTCCAAAACAAATCCTCAGTATAACATGGTCTTTTCAATTATAAGCTATGTGTTTTGCGTTGATAATACAACAATACTGAAACCCTTAAAAATTTCTATTCGTATAAGTAACATTTATTTAAGCCCTCAAAAATATATAAAATGTGACGTATAAAGTGGCAAACTGTTTAAGCATAGTACGCAGTAAAATGTAAATGAACTTGAAATACAAAATTTAATGGAAATGAAATTTAATCTTTTATAAACTTTAAAACTATTTGGGATTTGCTAAATTATACGTAATATTTAAAAATTCAACAATACGAAAATCTTACCTTTTATTTCGATGTGCTTAAATTAATTCAAATAAATATTTTGACCATTGAGCTTCAATAACTCTATTGTTGAGTACTGGTTTATAGTATTATAGATAACATAAAATGTGTATTGCACTTTAAATTGATATTATTCATATATTTTCTTGTTTACAAAATAAATACCATATAGACCATTGTTACGAATTCCAAAATGTGTAATTCTGTTTTCTGGTTACTGAAATCTCTTAAACTACGAAAACCGCATAAATATAATGAACTAACATTAAATGTATATAAATAGTTATACCCTCCTATTATTCTGCCTGTCTGATTTTATTAAATATTCATATATTACTTGTGGAATACGGAATGGATCTTTAACCTTAGGGCTTTCAATCGACAATCATTTTAATTTAAAATACTTAAATTTTGAAAGTACTCAGATAAATACCATACATTTAAAAAAACCCTAAATTTTACATCACTGGTGCTCACGTGCACTTGTTAATCTCCCTCGAACTTCAGGGCTCCAAACCTACGACATATTAAGCCTAGACTTTTAAGGATTCTGGAATGATTTTAGAAATGGAATAACCTTATAACCATTTTAAATTTTCTTACCTCAGTTTTGATTATTTGTAATTTATGAGCTATGCTTTGAAACCTGCTCGTAGTATAAGAAATGCGTGAAAGGCCGAGGGTAAGAGTTAGTATTGATGTGGGGGTACTTTCTTATGTCCTGTTGGTGCTTTTGAGCTTTGAGAGCAACAATCATACTCTAATTGTTCAAACTTATTGTTCTTAAATCCAGGAATATTTACCTTAGTTTGTTCCAAATATTTACCTAATGTTTAAATGCAGAATATTTAATTAATTCCATTACCACGATTATTGTCTTGCAAATGTACTGAAATACTTATTTGAATAAGTCGCATTGAGAGTTTTTATTTTACCGTGTATAAACCACCGAACATCAGTGCTAGAATCAATGTGTCCAATAATTCAAATAGAGTTAAATGAAAACCCTATTGTCACCTGAAATCTGCTTTGGCAGCCCGCCTCATTTATTTCCTTTTGATACAGTTGCTCACTGTAGTCTCTATAGGTTTATTTCGTCACCTTAGGAATTCTGTAGATGCAATTGCTGTATTACAAACATTGATCTGTATACATACAAACTGATGTTTATTGGAAAACATTTTATTTTTTTGCAGTTTTTTGCACCCCTATTATTTTAAGGTGTATATTCCTTATTTTAGCATTGTTTATATTGAGAATAAAGTAATAAATTACTTAAAATAGTGTTGTAAGCAATATATGAAATTTAAATTCCAATCTTAAATAATGGTGATATTATTGATAAGAAAGAGAATTATTTTAAAATAAAAGACAAATTTAAACTATAACCAACTACTTTATTTTATTAAATCAGTGTAATAGCCTCGAATTTCCTTACCGTAAAATAAATTAATCGATTACAATAATAAATTATCATACTATTAGAATTGTCGAATAAAAGCTGAATAACAAGCACGATTTCACATAAATACCTCTATGTGACTAAAGTGTTGACATTTTATGTACTGTGAAAACGATAGTAAATTGTGACGTCCGTACGATTATATTTAGGTTGTTTAATTTAAATTTTGAAGACTCAGTTAATCAATGTTAGTATTTTAAACATCCAAATTCACTTTTCACTGGCTTATTACAGTCCAGAGATGCTTATTATTGAAAATAGATATGTGAACACGAGTTCTATTCTAATTTTATTTTATTGGTTCATTATTACTGCCACTAATTAGGAAGGTAACAAAAACAAGTAAGGTTATATGTTACCAATGGTCCTTATCGATATCATTTGATTTGCTTTTTAAATTGTATAATCATACTTAGGAGTATATACAAAAATCTGAACCAGGTCTATAAATGTTTTGGCTGCAGGATACTAAATGCATTAATCAATGTCGAGTAAGAACAAAACGAAACATTAAAAGGAAAGTTTTAACTGCTTATCAATAAAATTAATTAAAGGTAGAAACTTAAAATTGTATTTTATTTAGTTTACCGTTATTTCATAATACCGCCAGTTCATAAAAATATTTTTCACTGGGCTGAACAGGAACAAACTCTTTAGATATGATTTCTTTGATTCAGAAAATAATATGAGATACACACTTCATTCTAATGTCCTAATGTCTAAAGTTCTTCTCATCTGAAAGTTTGTCTCATCTTGATTTTACCAGGTGATGTATCAATAACATGCACTTTTTGTCAATATTCTAGATTCAAAATATTGAACTCGTATTGAGTCCCTATCACTCGAGGTGCTGGGAAAATTCAATTTAAGTCTATTAGTATGGTAGATAAATAATACATGTAATGTATACTTTATCTCGTTTTAAGAATGTTGAACAAATTTATAGAAAGTGAGTTAATGTAATTTGTTTACTTTTCTATAATAATAATGTAAATTTTAATGTTTGATAGCTTAGATTAGTTTGGTTGGCCTCTACTTACAATTCAAGAAATTTTCAATCAATAACGCAATGTTTTTTTTTCTCTTTAGCAAAAGATGAACTAATTAAAAAACCTATTCGAAATGTATAATCTAACATAAAAATCGTTATACAAATGTGTCTTTCTTATGCGATTAGCAAAGCCAATAGTTTCATTATATTTCAAATAATTCTTTGTGGGTGTTGAATAAAATAAATAGCGAACAATCATGTAGGGCTGGCTCCTAGGGAATACATAGTTTATCGCATTTGTAATCAGAATGGGACACTGCGACTGTACCATGGAGACCAATGGAGAGTTTGTAGCTTGAAACTTCCCACACTTTGTCTAAAGCACTGTAATCCCTTACAAGTAATTGTTTGTCCTTTTTAAAAGTCGTGGGCAGTATTATATGCAGGTTGATTTTTCGTAACAAAATGTTGAGCTCTATTTTAATTTTTATAGTACACTTAATTCAATTAAATCGTACAAACAATTTGCAGGTTATTCCAGTTAAAAATATAATTAACTCGATAGTATAAGTTTCAAAATGTTGTATATAAGGTATTCAAATGTATATAATCACAAAACGCTACATTAAACAAACAATATCAACATAAAATAAAAAAGAACATTTATTTTTTAACAGGAAAACCCCGTATATAAGGTAAAACTGTTTCCTGTTTAAAACCGGCGGTGTCAATATAAAATTTGACAGCGTTTCTTGCATCAAAATGATGTAATAACACACAATGTGTTATTGTATATTACAGCTGATAATATTAATTTATATGTGATGTTGATAACTTTATGAAAATATTTTCTTGATACATATTAAATCAAGTAGCAAACGTGATAATACTGATCAAATACACGAAAGTAACTAAGTAAGCACGACTTGGGTGTAAACACAGGGCGTACGAGTATCAATGGACGTAATGGTTTGCCCAAAGGTTTGTACAGACCGTAATTAAAATCATCACAAATTAACAATCCGAAGCGTGATATTGTTACCAATATTTAATTACAATGTTACTTTGACATGTAATTTAGATACAATATGAATTCTGGTTAACACTGAATAGAAACTAAAACTATTAACACTACCTAACCCACATCTCAGCACCCACAAACTATTTGATATTGATTAAAAGTTCCTTCGTCTTATCTTTAATAGTAGCACATAATACAATACTTTTAATATGTTCGGGGAGGTCATTGCAAAATGCAGGGACCAAAATAAGAGAAGTCTCTTCTATCCTGGAAAGTGAAACGTAGTGCGTGCTTCTTTGAGACCTCCCCTCATACAAGAGTTTCTTGCTGCGATACTGTGGGTCTGTAAATTTGAGAGCCTTGTGACCATGTAGCACGTGAGCAGTATGCACACTGCCTCTACGGGAAGTAACTTCACAGCATCCACGCATCCATCTTCCGAGAAGGAGAGATATGATCGATACTTTTCAGGTTTAAAATGAACCTGACGGTGAGTTCTGCAGCTTTTGGATTCTTCCAATGTCCTCTCTCGAAATGCTCTTACCATAAGCAGTAGACAGTAGTAGAAAATGTACAACACTAATGTCTCTATAAACCACAGTTTCGCAGTCTCAAATATTTTGAGTCTACACGTAACCTTCAATCTGACTCTCGCATGCTGGGTGACGTGTGAAATGTGATTCGAAAAATCGAGGCCACAATCCTACACAACGCCAAGAGTCTTAACTCTCATCGTCGAGCACCATAGCCAATCTTCTCTCACAGGGTCTGTAACAGATTGTGCAGGCAGCAATATTCAAACTGTGCATTTGCTTATATTAAGCCTGATTCTATTTTGGATTAACCAAGTTGACACGGTGTGAAGGTATGCATTCATCTGATCGATGGATATTTCTATCATACCAGGCCCATTAGCCAGATGCAGCTGACAATCATCTGCATACAAATGGATGATGGAACTTTGCGCACACAGTAGGAAGTCTAATGTGTACAAGTTAAACTAAATTGGGCCGAGGAATCCTGCTTGATCTTTTTATATAATGTATGCCACAGTAGACATTTTGGCGTTGGTTTAATCATGAATCATGAATGAACAAATCCCATCATGCATATAATTCGTTAAACAAATTGTGTACAGTATTATAATATTTTGTTTTATGGCATAATAATACATGTATCTATACGATGTAAAATTTCGAAGATATTGTATTTACACCTTCCACTTTAACTTTGTTAAAGCTGTCAATAACTAAAATGATGTATATTTCCAGATGAAATTATACAAACACTCAAAATCTACCGTCCTATTACTGCTGTAATATAATACATTTTGTTAACTTTCCTTATAAAATCAAATTTTCAATTTGAAAAACGACGAATATGTTGCGTGCATGCCGAATTAATTAGCTGAAGGTCAGCGAAGCCTGTCACTTGTGGGTCTGGAAAAATCCAATTTCTGTCCAATTTTCTGCCTGTCCGCATTATATCTGAGCAAACAAAATAGTCGTAATAAACTAATAGTCGTAAAACATTACAAGAAATTTATTTCTATGTAGGCATCACTGACATCGATTATGATGCATTTCACTCCATGGTATCTAGCTGACCATATATACATGATAATATATGAATTTTTAAACAACTGTTTAACATATTTTAATATATTACGTATAATTAGTATAGCTATAGACCTCAGTAAAGCCACGTGGTATGGCATACTCCTTATCTTGTTTATAATAAAAAACTCGCACTGTATCGGTTGTACATATGATCCACCGAATCGTTGCAATAATACAGTATATATCAAGGTAGCTTGGGAGCGGCTGGGGTAGATAACAGACTTGACAGGCCCACAATGAATTTTAGTAACTTGAATTGACAATCTATCATTAGGATTATCAGCTTTATATGGCCTCCGGTTTTCATGATCTCATCGATTGTACTACTATAATAATATGAACTGCGTTAAATACAAATCGGATCTTGTAGCTGGCATTAGACAGGTCAATTATCTCCACTGTAGTATTTATTTTTTATTTAACTCTTGTAAAAATTTACCATGTTAAAATCTTATACGATTGTTTAAGTTTCTTTGAAAAATGTATTTATTCCGATATTTTCTCGTTGCCTTCACGGTTACCAATAAGACCAATGAAAGAATATTTGCTGACGCTCAGCCGAATCCCATGGAACGCGAAGCATCAGCATCGATCATATTGTTGCCTATATAACAATGAATGTCTTGGACAACTGTATTTCTATAGGTCACTTCGTTTTCGAGGTATCGTGTGTACAGGCTACTTATCGTCTGTACAACACAAAAACTTTGTTGATGTTTATTTCCACTGAGAGACAGAAGTACAACAAAATTAAATTTGTCCAAGACGACGAGCGATATAGTTAAATCCAAATTGCAAGAAAATATTCCATGCAAACAATTCAAATGCAAATTGAATTTTACAAGGATATTATCAATAATACATTTTCTTGCATTAATAACAGAGTTTATCTCATGTTTTCATACTTTAATTTATAAATATGCATCTTTATACTAATGCTGAAATAACAGATGGCCCAATTAGTTTAAATACAATATCATCGATTTTTGACATAGTTTGACGGTTCGTAGTGATTTAAAAAATGTTCATAGTGATTAACAGCAGCAACCAATGTCCATTTCACTTGGCATTGTTTATTGCCTTTATAATCTTTAAACTAGCAGAGTCGATTTTTATTTATTTCTAAGAGTGAGTGGTTACGTTCCATGAATTCCTAGATTCGCAATTCTAGGTACCGGTACTTATTTTGGTCGGTTGGTAAAGTGTGTTTATTTGGCATAGCACGCAGTCCCTTACCAATCTTTTAATATAAGAACCTATGCGTCGCCAGCTAGCATATGTTTGGCTATCACATATACTATTTTCACGAATATGATTAACTAGTTATTTATCTTTGTTTGCTTATTGTAAGTTTCAAAAGTTCATTATTCTGATTACGGGTATTAATGAGATTTGAGTTTGTGTGCAAAGCGTGAAAAAGGTGGTCACAATTTTTGGGCAATGGACAGTAATTGAGTAAACAAAATGGGGAATAATCACATTTCACAACATTTTTAATTAATTTGCAGCATATACGAGGGATAAAGCTAAGGCTTTGAATACTCACGGTATAAATAGTATTCTCGAAAACACCCACATCAAAAAATAAAAAGGAGATATGTACACGTAAATCGCCTGCATACCACGATATGTACGATATGTACTTAATTTAGGCTATATATTATAGTACGCAGCTAAAATATGTACATATCAACTGCCAAGTAAAGAAACCATTCACTTCAAGACGCAGTCTAAGAGATGGAGCAATCTACTGTCTGTGACCCCGCAAGCGTTTTTTCCCTCCTGCGTCACATCTCTTAAGCTCATTTTGACTGTAAATATCTTAGGGCATGCAAAGTAGGTTACATACGATCCTGTATATTACGGAATCTATAGTTTAACATAGAAGGCACTAACTATTCACACTGTGCATTAGTTATTCCATAAAAATAATTAAAAGCATTAAGACAACAGTAATGGACAGATTTTGGCAAATATTCAATGGAGCTTTAATATTCATATTTTTCTGGATAATTGTTATCACTATTTTTATCTCAAAACGCAGCTCAAATTTAATTTTCTCTCAATATTAAATACTTATACATACAGCTAACTGCATATTTTATAGGGCACAATTTAATCACAGACACAACTGTAAATGACACCATATAATTTAAATTATTTAACTACGCATTTACCTCAAAACACTCGAGGAAAAATTAATAATTACAAAACAAGAACAATAGGAAGGATACATGTGAAACATATTATTATATTATATCACATAATTATAAGTATATTAAGGTACATAATATTAATTTACTTTCACTAAACTGAACCTAATTTGTGTGCTTTTAACAGTAAATTGGTAAGGATATTGCATTTAAAATATTGATAACCCAGTATTTTCCATAAGTTCTGAGTTCAACTTGAATTGTTTAAAAAGCTAAGGTGCCTCTATTGCCAGAATTTGTTTAATTATATTTTTTATGTAATAAAACTAAATTTCAATATTAATAATTTTATTTATTTCTATTATGATTAGTAAAATATAATTCATATCGATATTGAAGCTTGCAAATACTTAGCTTGTATATGTACTAGTAACTAACTACAATTATTATGGCCTATGATTATGTATCAGTTAGTAATCGCTCTTATAAAATTGTCGCCTACATACAAAATTTGAATTAGTAGGATTTTTTACTATAAAACAAACCAAAATTTTAGGCGAATTTTTGTAATTATTTATTTGTTTTTGTAAACTTCTGTTATGCACTTTTGTTAATTTCACCAAAAAAGTGCAAATAAACGTGCATCACTCATTGTGACTTTTTTTATTAAGGTCTCTTTTTAGGGGTAGGCTATATCAAATGTTGTGTAAGAGTATATTGAAGTTATTTTACATTAAAAGTCACTTTCAGAATATTACCTTCTGATTTCTACATCCTATCTGCTACAAGAAAATTGGAATATTTGGACCTCTAAAAAGACATGAGAAGGGCTATCAGAATTTCTCCTTTTTAAACTGCACCTATATCATTTGACTTGAATTGTACAAAATGTTGGATTTGTATACTATTGTATATACTTTTAGTTAACATCCATTTGATATCTTTATACGCATTTCTTTACAATTGATTTTTCACACTCATAGGATGAAAAAATAATAAGATAATTTAAATTAATAGAGTCGCTTAGTAATTGATGCACGTTTTGTTATGAATATTAATTTCAGTAATAACCTTTATTATATGAAAATAGTGGAATAATTTGTTGAAAGAATTACATTTATAATGTAATGTAGGTGACTCTTAAAAGAACAAATAAAATCATTATTTTATATCCTATACGATTGACATGAAGTTATATGCCAATTATTACTGTACTAAATATACAGAATTTGAATTTGATATTATATAAAATAGAAACATGATTGAGTTTACTGCAATAAAAATATGTTCATATGTGTTCAATGAGGTTGTTTAGACTAAAGTAAAATAAAAACTAGTCTATGTCCTATAAATTTTATTACGCGGACAAATGACCAGGTACAATGTTTGGGGTTTTAAGTTATATTACAACGAAATACGTACTGTACAAATATTATGGAGAAAACCCCTAGATAGTTGTTGCCTAGAAGCAATATTGTAGGGAAGCGGATTCACAACACCATTGCTGGATTAACTCATACAACATGCATGAGACGCGTACATTCTACTAACTTTAGGGGACACCTTGTTTGTCCAAATCGCAGACACTTCAATCTTAATAAAAACGTATTCCCTATTATAATGCTTTTATTTCTCTACGTACTGGTAGATTATAATTTAATTGTAAAGGATTATATTATATGCTTTTAACTTCGATTTTCGGTGTACAGGATTATATTTTTTATCTGTTTCACGCGAATTCACAACAGGTTACACACACACACACACACACACACACACACACACACACACACACACACACACACACACACACACACACACACACACACACACACACACACACATGTATGTATATATATATTTGGCTTACTAGAGATAATTTAATGCATTATGTGTTTGGTTGTTATGTCGAAGCAGTAATACTAACCATTAGTACGAATTTAAAATTTGTACCTAATGGGAAATTAGAGGTTTGGATATTTTTTTCCGATAGCACCTAGACAAAATAAGCTCTAACGATGGAGAATCAATCACTAATGAAGCACTAACCATATAACCTTTTAAAATAATTAATGCTTTCTTGGCGAAGCTGACTTATTGGACTTCTACTGAAATAGAGAGGAACTCTGTCTTGGTAGATTGACACCAGTCCTTTCTCCACCTCAAGGTATATCTCTGTAGTTTTCAAAATGTTGTTAATTCTTATTAAATACAACTGTACCATAATACTATTGAATAATTTCATAAGGTATCTCAAACAACCAATTGAAATTTATAAAAGATTATGTGTAGTCTTTTACTGACCATGTCATAACCAGCTTGATCTTCGCCATCCCTAGGCTAAATATAGCCTTCGACACATTAGTTATATTTAGGTCTGCGAGATCTTGAAGCTCGTACTTTCTGTACACTCTCTGCTGAAACATTAACACGTAATTAAACAATTAAAAATCATCTTTCAATCCAACTGAACTCTTTCAATATAAACTAAAACTTAGCAGTATACTCAACAGTTTCAAACACAATTACATACATACTAGCACTAAGTGCGGCTTCACCAATGGTTCCTCTGCATTGCATTGCATCTTACATTACATGTATTTGATAGATTATTCCAACGGTTTAAATAATACTGGAACTATCAAGGAGCAATTTAAAGAACCCCAATGTCGAATTTGTTAGCTTCCTTAGAGAAAGCATTTACGATATAATACCATGGAGTAAGTGAACGCAATATCGTTCAACGATGTTAAGTCATAAAAAAATAGTAATTTAGTTTCTTGTGTAATGCTGTATGACTATGATGTAGTAAGGGCGGGTTTGCACGTTTATGAGCACTTATGAGTAAATTATTTATGACGCCAATGCTAAGTTTGCCTTGCTGCAGCGATGAATAAAATATTTAATAAATATATACTTAGGTTATAGCCACTGTAATTTACTCAGGTTGGAATTTTGTAACCATAGTTAGTTACAACTTGTTTCCCGATCAAGAAAACACACACACACACACACACACACACACACACACACACACACACACACACAATAAATTAACAAGAAAGTAGTGTATAACTATTACAAGGTAGAAGTACGCTAACACCTGTAATCACGTGTAGTAACAGGTTAACTCTTGAGGTTGCTTGAATAATTTCAAATTTAGAGTTCGTTTAATTTTTTAAGTGTCTTGCGAACAGATAGATAGATAGAAAGTCATATGAAAAAGAACTTTCACACACAATGACAAAATGATCATAGAACTCATTCTCCTAAAAATAATATTTCATGGAAGGTTGAAAATTACTGCATGAAATCCTTGTCGTATTTTGCTATATGATACATAGACAGTTTTGTTCATTAGATTAGTTTTCATATAATGGTTTAAATAATCCATTATACACATTCAACATTCAACACACCAAGTCAAAATAACTCTGGTCGTGTTAGGATAGTTAGGCCGGACGTGTTAATATGTAACGAGTTTGAGTCTCTTATGGGTGTATTCAGTTTGTTTACACATTTATTTGTTCCTAGGCGATGTTTTAGTTGCACTCATGGTTATCCATAAGACCAATGTATAAATATTTGCTAACGCTCACCCAAAACCCATGCACAATCATCGAGGTCAGTGTTCTTCGTCTAGAAATCAAGCCTAATATACTTCCAAGTCTATAGGTGAATTCTTTTCTGAGAATAATGTGGACAGATAGACAGAAAGAAATTAAATTTATCTAGCCCCACGAGTGAGAGGCTTCGCTAAAGGTCGGTCAGTTACATAAAATAAATAAATATTTTTTTGAATTGAACGTGAAGGACAGTAGAGTAATGTAAGAAATGTATAGAAATGACACAAATTCCCAGTGTTAAGTAGAAAGGCAATACTGATAAAATATAATATTAATATAATAAAAAAAATTTATAGACTTGACTGTTTTGTAGTTCCGTGTCCCCCGTTGTACTGATACAAATAGAACAACATGATTCCTATTTTATGTCAGCTGTAGAAGAGGAATCAAGAGTAATGTTTCAGAGCCACAATGTATCAAGCCAGGTACAAGATAGGTTATCCTCACCACTACTGACATATAATTAGGGATAGATTCCACCTAATTGAAACCCTGTAACAAGTAACTAGTCTTTGAGTTATTCAACGTGCCAAACCTTACGTGTACAAATCTAGAAAAATTTAGGCAAGATTCCACAATTTTACCCTTATAAATAGCATATTGACGAACACATCTTACACAGTATTGGGTGAATTTTTCCAATATTAGTTGCTTTTACTTAAGAAATATGATATTTCTGATTAAATACTTCAAGTATACACTAAAATACTCATCAAGTACAAGTGACTATTATGATTGTATGCCAACTGTATACATGTTTATATAGAAAATAATGTAATATGAGGCGAAGTCCTTTCTGATACTAAACCAAGAGATAAATAGATTAGAGATTATTTCTTAACTACTATCCATGGCTGGACCGGTAAATGTCTTGCAAATACAGGATCCGTGCATGTCTTATTGTGTATCTGCTAGGCTGTGCGAATATTTGTACCCAATAAGATCAACTAATGTATAAAATATCCGTTTAATAGTTTTTTTTTATATTTTAAATAAAAATCCACAAGCTGTTAAAATAAAATAACTCTGTTAATAGATTTATTTTTAGCTGTTGGTTCAAAATTGGCATTCGAAAAAAAAGGATAGATGCTTAGTTTTTTATATTAAAAGTAGTACTCCAAATACATTACCAACATACTATGTGAATAGGTACTACACTATATACTTAAGGCATTTAAAATACATACTATTTACTTTGATAACATAATTGATGAGAAGTCCAGATATTTTAATAAGAATGTGTATTTAGCTTATCAGCCTAAGAATATTTTGCCAAGCGTAATCTCTCTAAAGTATTCCGCCTCACAGCTTAATAATTATGATTATTTATATTTTTATAACACTTCAATACATAATTAGATTCATTACTAAAATAGTGTCTGTTACACACTTTTCGGACGTCGACGTCCCTCAACCATTCCATTTTAGAATGCACTCAAAATCGTAACGAATCTCATCACTTTTGTGTTCCGAATAAAAGGGATGACCATGCAAATGTTGTTTTTTTCACATTGAAGAACAACCAGAAGTCTTATATAGGGAAATGGCGTAAACAAGTATAGATGTCTATCGTTTGATGCCATTAACTCAAATGTTTTCCACTAGGTGAGAAGAGGAATTAATGTGGTGTAAAATTGAAAAATCCTCAAGTTGTCAAGAAATTCTGGCAAGTATTGTTTCTTATACAAACTTACAATGACAGCCTTTGTCCCTATAGAACAATAGCCTGACTCATATACTCCTTAAGGATACAGTGTTATTTACGTCTTCAGCTATCGTTGTTTCTTGACCATTTCAGGTGAATGGCTCGTCTTAACATGCCCATACGTGACACTCTCCCGGAGTTGGGACGTCATAAAGTCGTATTTAGGTCTCATCGCCAGTTAAAGTATTGGAAATAATCGAAAGATCACGACTATTATACAGTTGTCTAATGGCTGAATCTCTTACGCTCAGCTTTTTGCTCGATTTACAAATTATTAGGTTCCCATCAAGAAACAGTTTTCCTAACTCTGACTTGTGACGCACCCGATATTGAGTCCCAGCGGAGCATGTACTCTTTGTGATAAAATCTTTATTAAAATTAAATATAGATATTACAGCATGTAAAAATTAATTAAATGTTAAAAGTTGTTTGAAATGTATTTGGTTTTCCGTTCATTGGATTAGTTTAAATATTTAATAACATATGTGAAAAAAAATTTTCGTGTCTTGACGAAGCAACTACTTATATAATTAAATCTCTCTTAATATTAAATTACGCAATGTGCTTGGAACGAAACCTATTAATAAATCTTCATTGGAATTTAATCCGCGCCCGTGTTATGTGGTTTCTCCTTTGATAGTAAAGTGAACAATATATTCTAAATATAAAAAAATACGTTGACGTAATCTCAAAGTAAACCGTGTCTACAAAATATTGTGACATTAAAAACTAAAAGGGCTACTTTATTTTCTTATACACTGGTGCGGAGATTTGGAATTTAAGAAAATTGTTTTATGTAATTCTGTAGATACGTTACACCGAATCCAACATATCTCACGAGATAATACTTCGATTTTCTCATAAAATGTGAGAGCTGATCATAAACTAGTGGAGCAAATTAACGAGGTCGATTTAAGCGGACACTTAATGGTCTGTCTGCTAGATGAAGGGCTCGACAATTACCAGGCACCTTATTTCTATCTTAACGCTCTGAATATTGTGAAATAGCTTCCAACCCGTTCTAAGTTTTAATTCTTTATAACCAAAGTTAATGAATGAAAACTTTCAACTTAAAAGCCTTATTTTTCAATTGTAATTGAAAAAATAATTATTCCATAGGGTTAATTTTCGTTATACTTTTAGTGGGTGTAACTAATAGAGTATTCAATAAATAAATAAGGTGAATTATATCACTCTTTAACTACATTTCATCGATAAAATCTTACTTACAATAATAGATTAAGTAATGGAAATTTATGTTATTGTCCGACCACATTAACAATAATTGTACTAGTATTTTTAATCAGAGTTCTCATCTGATTGGGTAACTGGATTTTACTATTCATATATATACAATAGAAACATGTTTTATTTCCAAAAACATATACACCAAGATATTAGATTTATTTACATTTGATAAATAGTAAATAACATTTGGATACATATTATTTATTTTATTTAAGTAAACTATATATTACATATTAACATATATTCTACAATGGAAACTTGCCTACATGGTCGTACTAAAAAGTTTATGTTATCTAGATGTCGAAAAAAGTGTTACTGTTACGTGTCGGTGTGTTTTAAGGCATAAGACGTAGAAACGTAGTTGTGTGATGAAGGAGATAAGAAATAATACTGTTGTATTAGACAAAACTATCGGTAGAAGTAAGACCACATACACAAGACCGTGATATTACGAGCGCCGGGGGATGAGGAGGGGTCAAGTTCAGGTTGGTCCCCAGTCTGAGTGAATGAAAGTCTCGTAACCTTGGACTCCAATTTGTAACAACAGTTCTGTGTCATTATTTTTAAATTTTGTAATACTACCTGATTCAATTAAATTTAAATGCTGAAATTTTTTACATATGTTTCTAAATAGAATATGTGAAATATAGTAAGAATTGGTTTTTGATTGTATATATATATATATATATATATATATATATATATATATATATATTGCGTATGAAAATAAAGTTGTTATTATTTTAGTTTATATTGTATTTAAAGATAAAAATAACAAATAAAACAAAAAAACAAATAGGTTTCCTTTTCAAACCTTTAACTGTTGTAAAGGAGATAGAAATATATAATTCATTTTTGTTTGTTTGATATTAAACGTAGAGTTAGATATATAGACTCTGTAGATAAGATAGACTCTCTTATTATAAGACCACAGTGTTGGGAAATTAAGAAACCTGATGAACGTACAAATATTTAAAGGTATACAGGAATAATTTATATGCATTCCCAAAAATATACCTTTCTATAGTATGTTAGAAACGCTGAAAAATTTGACAAACATAACGGTGACCATTTATATATTCTGCAATTTTTTATAAAGGAATAATTTCACTTTTAAAGGGGACCGTAAAATATGAATGGAATTTTTAAATACAAAAGAATTAACATATAAAATTACCTTATATATATTTAAAATTTAACGAATGCATTTAATCAAATTTCTAAGAAAAATAATATGGCTATTTAACTATTATTTGAAATGTAAACAAACGTAATACAAGACAATAAAGGCACCTGATTTAACATCTTTTACTTTACGTTTATTCCTGCAAACAAGTGATAGTAATATAAACTTTATCTAATAAATATGACAAAGAATTAAAATGAATCAAACATGTAACCTATCCATCCATTAGTTAGTCTATAAAGTATTCCTTTTACAAAACCAATATTTATAAACATAGCTTGTGTTAGGCGGGCCAGGCAGAGTTATGCGGTACGTGAGCAGAAAGCGCCAGGCTAGTGCCACAAATCAGACTGTTTAGAATAACTGCGAGGTCTCTACATCTATAGAAACTCCGATATAGATGTGACTGCGGGTTTACAACATGTTCGTGTCTACACGTGAGCCTCACTTGTGTTGAATTCAGCTCACGTGGTCGAGACAAATTCCGAGTGATAAAACACGAGTAACTACTTTCTGAAACATATACTGTAAACAAAGATATAAAAGTTGTAATTAAAATAGTTGTAGATTATTAAATGGTAATAAATAAAATATATTTAATACAAACATATTTATTTTAAGTTTTGCATGGAAGGCAACATTGAACGTTTATTACTCATTAGTTGAAATGTATTTAAAGTATATAGTTAATCTAACTCCATCCTTCACAATACGTCAGATTTACATTTTAAATAAAAACACTTGAGTTAATACTCACATATAAATTCATATGAAAATATATCTTGGAAAACTTATGACTTAGGTAGGTAGAAGACATAAGAGTCCACGCAACAATAGCGTCAGGAGTTGTAGATTTACTGACAGAATACTGCAGAATAAATTATATTGTAGAAAACTTGCGCTTGCTGTAAGTTCTAGAATCATATATTATTTATATCAACAAATGTAATGAACTATCTCCATTCTATATTTACAAAGTTAAGACAAACACTCCGTGGCCATCGTCGTTGGGCTATGTAATATAAAATTATTATTAAAAACGAGACTAAAGCTTTTAAGCAATGAATTTTAAATGTTATCATGACAAAATGACAATATATAACTTTTACGTACATTTACAAACATTAAGTAGTATTTCAAGTACTAGTACATAGTTTCTGAATACGTGAGATATCACAAAACAATATTAAACATTTGGGAGGATAAATTGTTTGAGCGAACTTTTGTTGTGAAATACACAATTGACAAGAGTCAGCACACATTAGAAAAACTCTTGAAACCTACGGAATATGTATGTAACTCAAACATTTATGTGAATAAAGACAACTACATAATGTATTATTGTTACGTTATAAAATGTAACATTCCTGAATTATTAGGAAACAATGAAATATTAGGGAACAATGTGACTTTATACACAATTAAATAAATAAATTCCGAAAATATTAAACACGCCAAAATGAATGGATATTACTCATCTCACCTATATGAAACATTCTGTGAATGCTGTAATCAGTTCAACATTGCGTTGTTATAACGTGATAGTTACATTGATATTGATAAACATAGGTAACTTAAACAGTTTTATGTTGTTGCTTAGTGTATATGAGGTAAATGAATTTATCGGCATCAATTTCTTAAGGAGTTGCATTTGGAAATACCAGTAAACCAAATTTTAAAGTTTGAATAGTGGATATTTTGCTTTTGTTTACTCCAGAAACTATAACTAAAGAGGTTGGAAGAGACTTCTACGACTACTTTTGTATAAAATAGATTCAAATCCTGTTATAGAGAGTGTCGGTTCGTATTTCTTTACATTACGATAATTTTTTAAGGGGAGGAGCATAATTTAGTATACACTAGTATCTATCAGTGTGATCGTCAAAATTTTCACGCTGGTTGAAATTGAGACTATGCTCAATACCATCCATATACACATCTAGCACGTTACTTAACGTGATTAAATTACTTATACTAACTAATTATAACTAACTGTAGGAAGTAAAGAGATTTAAATTCATACATTTTAAATTTTAATGAGTTGCATTGCTTAAATTTAATTTTTTTTTTTTAATGTAGGATAATATTAAGTTGAATATACCGCCATTTTGCCCTGCGCTTAGATCATCGTCTAAAATCTGTCAAAGTTACAAACTTAACTTATGAAACTTGGAGTCCACTTTTCTCTGCAGGGATCTAACAATACCGAATTAGTAGAAAATGCATTCTCGGCAACATAATGAGTTATTTTCGTGTTGCATCGTTCGACATCCATCTGTAACGACCCGAACCTATTATGAACTATAATTCAAACAATATTGACAATTAAATTAAACTAGGCATTACAATTTATTCAGAAGATATGCTTTATTTGGTTATATAACAATTTCATCCTATTGGTAAAATATCTTAATATTTAACTGAAGACATAATAATTATAAAGTGTAAAGCAGTGATGAAATTAAGTGAGTAGGACAGCAATAAGACTGCTGACAACGCAGACTCAGCACCTGCGTGTGCTGGAAGGCAGTCTAGATCAGGCCTCAGACTCGTTAATAATTCCATTACCATTCCATTCCATTTCCATTGTTCGTTCTCTGTAGCTCCATTATAACAGTTTTCTAAATTCTTTAAACATTGTAAGTAAATTTCTTATTTTATTCAGAAGTGCTTTCAAACCAATCGAAATTGTATATTTTTATAAATTAATCAATAATAAACAGTGTTTTGAAGTTCAAACGTTGTTGTGGAAAATTCATTTCTTTTCCGGAATCATGACCAATCGGACGCGTTACACATCGTTCGACATCAGAATCATCTTGGCTATAAAAGTGCTCAGTTTTACATACCCAGCAGAAATAGTGTGTAATATAGATGATATAAAGATCATATTTTTTCTTCAATGCAAATGAGTACAAACATCTTTGTGTACACAGCGATGTTGTAGACATGCGTCCAAAGCACGGTGTAGCGACTCAACTGTTTCAGTCTTATTGGATTCCTTCAGACATATGTGGAGTTTAAATTCAAGAATACAAGTCCGTAAGAGTATCAGATGCTGCACGACGGGGAAAATGAAATGGAACCAACTCCAACAATGGCACTGAATTAACCGTTTTCACCTTAGCCGTGTTACGTGAATAATAAGTTTCTACATAATTACACTGAGAATAGCATACATAGTTTCTATAATTGTATCTCAAGAGTTAGTCTATTATAAGGAGCGTATCATCGTATAAGTTCCACTCTTAAATCCTTAGAAAACAAAGATTGTAGTGGAATCTCAATGACCTAAAAGAGTAACATTACTGGTAAATACAATATGACGTATTGTAATAACTATCAGTAATTAAATTTAGTTTAAATTATTTTGATCTTACGTTATAATCCTAATACATACATTAAATGTTAAGAAATATATAAAATATAAACACCTTTTGTAACACATTTGGAAAAACTTTTTAAAAATAATAAATGACCATATTATTTTGTAAATTATCATACTACAGATCAATTAATAATTTAAAAGGTCGGTTAAATAATAGGTTTTGTTAAAAGTAGTCCAGTATATATATATACCTTTAGTATATGTCACTGACAGGGTTTAACCCTAGTTATATACTACCTCTATTTCCGCAGGACGACATAGCGCCAGGAAATGGTCTCTATCATGATAATTTCACTTTAGATCCAATAGTACAAACCAAGAATGAAACACACACGTCTGCATCGAAAAAAGTGGAAGGGGTTTTATTGATATAGAGATTTAGGAAGATTTGTAAGTACTGATATCAATAAAAATAATAAAATTAACTTCTAATATACTAATATTTTGATATGAAATGTTTAGTTTAGTTTGGTTGAAGTTTCTATTTCATCCAGTCTTCTAAAATATTACAGCACTTTAAATTAATTAACCATGCCTTTTTTCATTAGGTATGAAATGAGATACAAACATAGTAATAAGAGAAGTTGAAGGAACTGGAAGAGTGTAAAATGGTTACATTTTGGATTCATCATTTAAATATAGTTTATTAATTAATTATCTAGTAAATAATAATTTAAATACTTAATAATAAATAATTTAGCTAATATGCCTCAACGAAAGATTTTCCCAGATTACCCCCCGAAAGACAGGACTTTACAACGCAAAACCTTATAATGATTATTTTGGAAAATTGTATGAATGTCTCTATTATACCGAAGTAGATAGGAAGTACGGGGTGTGATTTCCTCTTGGATTGTCTAAACACACTACTAAGTCTGATGACAAGTGACTAATATACAGGCAATATTTTAGTCAGATTTTGTTGATTTTAAGGTATTTACTGAGGTAAATGTTTCAAATTTTAATTTAAGCAAGTATGACTATGTCTAACAGGCTTCACTGACGTTGCATGCAAAATGTAAAGTCTGGGAATAATACAACAGGTAGGCTACATGTATTACATTCTCACATAACATCACATTATATTACTCGGTTTGTTTACAATAATATACTTATTCCGCGAATATCTTATGTCCAACATGGTTACCCAAGAGATCCATATTAAACTGTCTGACGCAATATATCAAATTCCCATGAAGTGAGATCAATATCAATATTATCAACATCAATATCACAGAGTTTGTTGACCAGCCTTCATAACGTTGCTAATGTTGACGATGCCAAGTCTATACATGTTGGAGTCAGTTTCAATCTGTTTATCTAAATTTACCAACAAATAAGGAGCCTATATGTACAAGGTTATGAGACGAGGCAGATACAGCTACTGAACTGGGAGACACAGAACGGTGCCTTCCCCGGCAGGTTTCCACTTTATTAAATATCGTCAATGATATTGGGGAGATGTTGGCATTATTAATTAGTATGTGTGCAACAATATATGGTTACATTTTGCTAATATATATATATATATATATATATATATATATATATATATATATATGTATATATATATACATATACTATTAAATAATAATACATTTTCCAGCATTTATTCTCTTGCATCTTAATAGAAGTTGGCTAAATATGTTCAATTTATCTTTATTTAAAGTTTATGTGTGTGTTGATATCGTAAGGCATACTTTTAAAAAAGCAATTACAATTACATTTTTACAACTTAATTCCTTTAATTTACTTTGCAGAAATGCAATTAAAATTGATAAATCGAAAGCATCTTGATATTGAATTTCTATAAAATGAAAATACCGCTCATATCTGTGAGACGTCTTATGTACAAAATGTAATGCAAATACGTTAATAATATTATAATATAATTTAATCTGTAGTAAATTGACAAAAGTTTACATTGATTCACTTTCATAACGATGATTACAAACTTTCCTGTACAGTCAGTATGGAACGCTGCAAAGAGCCCAGCGCGCGAGTGAGTTCGTAATTACGAGTTAGTTATTGACCGGAAAAGATCCGTTCTAGTTTATGGAGTATTGGTGTAAGAAGAAACTGTTAACTGGTGTTAGTAATACCCAAGACCGGATAGATGCTTCATCTCGGAGCAAGTTCAATAAAAGACTGTTTGTAACTCGGGTATATACTCTCTACATTCTAAAACCCCTTGTGGATTGTATTTGGAATCAGTTCTTGGCAAAGTCACGTAGTAACTGAATACATGAGACGATGCCGTGTGACGCTTCAGAGGTAAACATCTTTGTTTACTTGTTCGGAGTGGATCACTTTAACAATAGTCCATAGATGTAAAACATTCAAATAAAAAGTTACATAATAAAGTTTTAAAGTGAATTTTAGCTTATTAGTTTTAAAAAATAAAATATGTTGTTTATAAGGCAAGTTAAACATTTTTATTGGCTTGATATGTGCAATAATTCTAGCTAAATTAAATATAAATACAACAGTGCCTTTGTTTGTTTGTTTTCTTTCAAGCATACAACCGATTGTACTGAAATATTTAAAGAAAATGCTTAATGTGCATGGGATAATATATGCCTATTCCCATTTAAAAAGTCCCTGCAGGCTACGCTCCAGTAATCTCCAAAACAGTTAAAATTCCCATCTTTGTCTCTATAATTGCGAAATATTAATATTAATAGTCTGTTAAATGCAATAACTGTTCTATTCCAACATCATATATTTACATTATATTGTATCTTGACATCAAGACCAAATGTTTAATTTATTTATCCACTACTTTCAATAATTACATTTATAGTTTGAAAGCACTGAGTAAGCTTAATACTAAGAACACTTTTTATTTCAACATGATGGCAAAAGGCAAACATGGTAATTTATTTTTGTTCTTAATGAACTAAGTTATAAATATGTGCATGTAATGCATTGCATTTCGTTTTATTAGACATATTTAATGGAAAACATATTTAAAAACTGAAGGAACAAAAACGGAGGAACTGGGCACTAGCATGGTTCAACAAACCATTCGTTCCCTAACTACAGTTTGTTCGTAGTCTAAAATGGTTCAAGTGTTAATGAAATCGTGGGACCTATCCAATCAAATACACGGAATAATTCTTAGAAATTGCGAGCGAAGCATATAAATAAAGGTGCACGTTAAAATATTATAATATCTCAAATCTGAAAAGAATATGTTTTGGGTAATGATGTTGACTCCATGCGTTAATTCAATATCCTAAGTAAATATGCACGTAACATTACAGAAACAAAGAATAAAGTTGTATAGTATTTATATTATTGGGTAATATTCAAACTAAATTCAGGTACACAAATAAACTTTTTTATATACAGTTCTTACTTAATATTAACAAGAAAAGTCTGTATAAATATTATCACGTCATACAAATTATTTCATCTATATTAAATCATTTATTTAATACGTAAGTTCACTAAAAGACTGAACTCATTGGACAGTACAGTAGTGTAATAAATATATAGGAATGATACTAATTCCCAATTTTAAGTACAAAGTCAATACTGATAATATCTAATAGTAGAATGATAGACAACATGTGAAGAATTGACAGTTTTCTAGTTCCATGTCCTATTAAAATTGGAGCCGCATGAATCCTATTGTAGGTTTGCAGTATTAGAGGAGTCAGGTGCAATGTTTGAGAGCCATCATGTACCGAGCCCGGTACATAATCGGTTATCCTCAACACTACTGACAGATAATTAAGGGGTCGAGTCAGCTTAATTGAACCCTGCCAACTAGGCACTCAATCCTTAGTTTAAAGTGTCCTCAAGTTTAAATGTACCTACTACATTTAAAAAATCAGGACCAGGATTCACTGTCCATATATACTAACGTATACAGCATGTCACAGTATTGTGTGAATGTTTAGGATATTATTTACTTTAACTTTAATACTTATGTATGCCTAATGTATACAATTTTGATTTACTATAAATGTAATAAAGTTAAACGATATCTTATTTGAACAGGTGAAGTTAAGGTTAGGAAGCCTTCGTGTATTGCTTGGAAGTCAAGGAATTACAATAGTTTTCCGAATTGGACAGGTAAATATCTTGCAAAGATAGAATCACTCAGCAGTCACTCATCCGAGGAGCAGCTACGTTCATCGTTGTTTGATTTGTTAACTTAAGATAAGCAATATCTACATTTAAACTTAATAAACAAATGTTTTTATTTTAAAACACTGCTCTTTAGAGGATAAAGCCAACGTTTGCCATCAGCGTTACATCACAGTGGGAATTCAACAGAAGGACTTGTTCAACGTGTTCCCTTCAGCAGAATTCATTAAGTGGCCTAACAAGGTCGACAATACTGGGGTGGCTCATGAAATCTCCTCTCTACACGTAAACCCTGACCTCGAGGGTAAAAAAAACAGTTAACGCTCATTTAGAGGAACCTTACAACTTTCTTTGTTGTACATATTACACAACGCCTGAAGTATTCTTAGGAAAATATATTGTATTTAATACATTTAATTTTAAATTTTACACTTAATCTTTTTCAGCAACTACATTCTGAGTTTAAGAAACGTACTTTTATAAAGCACTATTAGTTATAAATCCATACAGTTCAACTAATGTATACAGTAACTGCTTTACTTGTAAGTGAAGATTGTAAAATGACATGGCAGACATCAATATCCTAAATTAGTTATAAATTACTTTGGGTGTTTTCAAAATATAAAACTGTTGTAACAGATTTATTTTTATCTGTTAAATTTTTAACTTCACATTCGGAACAAACATTAGGAAAAATGCATCACTTTAGGATAATAATAATAATAATGTATAATATAAAATATACATTATATAACTAAGTTCTGTGCTATACACCTTATGCATTTACAATACCTAACAGTTACTTTCATAATACTAGTTATGAAATGTCCAAAAACTTGCACACTGGTATGTACCAGCATAAGCGTACTTTTCCAACACAAATCTTTCTAAGCAATCCCGCATTAGTGTTTACTGATGAGAATTATCCCAAATTTGATCTATTAAATAAACAATTACACTTATTACTACTACAATGTTTTATACTATAATAAAATATTATAACTTGTAATACGTCAAAATATGTGTGTCCTGACTAAGATATAAATCTTACAACTGTATCTTGTATGAGTTTAGGCCGTAAAACTATACATTTAGTTACTAAATTGTACAACACAATAGCCTATTTGTTCATTACAACTAAATTAAATATTGAAATACTATAATGTGGATACCTATGATAATAATTACCATTTTAAAGACGAGTAACTGAAAACTGTCCACATTTATTGCAGTAAATATTTATAATTGAAGTCTCTGTTTATTCCATTGACTGTCATCATTTTAACAAGTAATTCCATTTTTTGCAATCTCGTTTTTTCTTTCAGTTCAATGTATTCATTTTCAAGACAGTATGAACTAATTATTATTCAGGACGTGAATATTCCTTGGGAAGTTTGTTATTCAGACCGTTAAATTAAATAATTTATAGCAACGCAAAACCTTTACCCAACAGGTAAAGTTCATTTATTCAATCCGACTATTTATTCATGTTTTGAGGAATTAAAGGAACTAGATGGATTTGTTGTGCAACTTCTTTTAGTAACAAAAAACGATCTTAATAATGCTAAAATATTATCCACATACATGCATACGATCGCAACATTGAAAGTTTAAAAATATCGTGTGAAGACTATACATAAACATTAGGCCCTTTTGATACATAGTTTTCCAGTCTAATACAGCAATTAAACACTCCATTTTGGAATTCTGTCAAAGTATTAACGAATAGCATAATCAGTGTTGGCTCTCTGATAAAATTGACGTCATATCTGATGAATGTTTTTTTTTAGATTGCAGGAAAATCTAATCTCATATACCGAGGTCAAGTGAATGATACTTGTGCTCTATCTATAAACATAAAAACTTGTTATGACAGTCCTTTGTTCCTCGATCTTAATAGCCTTCACCAGTCTCGTACTCCAGAAATAAAAAGTGTAAATTAATTGCTCCACCTATCATTGATTCTTGACTAATGTGGGGATGACTCTTCTTAAAACACCCATACGCGACTCTCTCCTTGAGTTAAAATATCATAAAATTATATATTCGTCTCAACGCCAATGAATATATTATAAATAATCTGAAGATTATAACCATCCGAGAAAGTACTTTTTTATCCAATCTCTATTAAAACTAGTTTTTGATATTACTGCATATACAAATATAAGGAATGTTAAAAGTCGTTTGACAGGTATTTGGTCTTCAAAACATTATTTCAGTTTCATATTTTGAACAAATATGTGATAAGAAAGGTCAATTACGAAATAATTGAATCGTAACGATTAAGTGCTCTGTGGTATATTGGTAGCATACTCGCCCGGATAGTGAAATATCTGTATTCATATCTGTGTCAATATATGTGAGTCCTGTCGTTACAAGAACATTATGTGATTCAATCTTTATTAATTTTAAATAACATAATGTGCTTAGAACGAAAGCTATTACCATTCCATTTTTTATTGGAATTTTACTACAACCAGGTTATATTATTTCTCTTGTATAATTAACTTAAACCAAGCATTCTGAATACAAAATGTTTAAAAACTGTTTTGACATTAAAAACTAAATGAAATAGTTTATTGGGCCTTATAACTACTTGGATTGTAGATAATAATATTTAGACATCCAAGACGATATAAAATATTTTTATTTGTAAGCTCCGAGTGAATATTCAGTAATATTTATTACTAGATTTTTAAACTATTAAACACTATCTGGTTTGTCTGAAATAAACATCACAGTTCTAAATTACAATAATGGATTTATTTTACACTGGCAAACTAATAAGTTCAAAGTTTCAGAATTTCATTGCTCTATTTTCCACGAAGAATTGACAAACCGTTTAGTAAATGTAAAAGTTCCTTTGGCAAGAAATAAAAATATTAATAAAATATATCAAACTAAAAATCAAAGCTCTCTTCTAAAATAAAACAATAAAGGTTTAAAATCAAATACCACTTGGAAATAACTAAAATAAAAATGTTCACTTCTAAGTTCACTCAAAAATTCTAAATAAAAAAATTAACTTCTCTTTCCACTAATTGTACCTTGACTTTCAAGTCTTTGCAAATCAGATACAACTCTCTCAAACAATAATTAATGTTCAATTAATTTCTAATTAATAATTCAAAATAAATCAGTTCCAATCAAATATTAATTAATTACTACTTTTCCAAATCTCAATTAAATTTATTAACTAAGTTCAATTTTAATTCACCTTTCTTGCAGGTATGAACATAATGTAACTTGTATGATTCTATTGTGCTCTATTTTTAATCGAGAATTAATTATTCAGATTGCTCTGTAGCTTTTATGAATTTAATCTTTCCTCAAAATCCCTCGCGGAAAAAATTTAGAAACACAGCGCACTGTAATCCACTTAATTCACGAAAATTACCATAAAAAGGGCGAAAACTATGAGCTGGCGCTTATATACTTCCCCTTCCAAGCAACTCTGTAGGACATCCGCGGTGTTCTCTCATTGGTCCAGCTATGTCAAACAAGGAGAACAATAGCCGTAACAAGACAAGTTCTGATCAATTCAAGGCAGTGAACCGCCTTCCTAACAATTTAAAACTACCAGTACTAACTTGCCAAAGGATTACATATTCGTTTTTACCCTAACTTCTCACAATCTAATTTAAAATTATATCCCATTTTTTCCCAAAATTTTCATTTAATTTAAGTTTTAATTTAAAAAAATAAACAAACGTAGCTTTAAAATCGCTAGAGGCCTATTAGTTCTACTTCGAATTGAAGTTTGGCCATAAAAGTTGTGTTACAACTTTAAGATTTTACTAATGAATTTTTCAATGTATAATAATAAAATAAGTTTGTCTTCAAATCAACTGATAGGTTTAAAAATGTTTTAAATATTGTCTTTGAATATTATAACAGACAATATGAATGAACATTCAAACTTCCCAAAGAATATCGCTTGTACGTTATACTCAAGCTAACAACATGCATACCACAAAACTCAACGTTATATTATTCTTATACACTAGTGCGGAGGAATTGGTTTTAAAAACGGTATTTTACGTGGAGTCTAAAATATCTCACAAGATAATAACTAAAATTCTTTGTAAAGTTTAAGAAGTGATCACAAACAAGTAGAGAAAATTAACATGGCCGATTTAGGCGGACACCTTATACTCGTACACTGCTTGCTGGATTAAGTACTTTCTGTGTTCTGTAATTAAGTACTGGATGAAGTACTTTTTACTGGATTACGATTGGGATTACGAGGCTCTTCATTTCTATCTTAACACCTCTTATATTGTGAAATAGCTTTCTATCCTCTCAAAATTTAAATAATTTATATTCGGATATATATTATATATATATATATATATATATATATATATATATATATATATATATGTATATATATATATATATATATCAATAAAAGATTTATACTTGCAAACCAACTACAATCTTCTACTTCAGAGTCTTATTTTCTTATTGTTACTCAAGGCAATATTCCATAAGAGTTATTACCTTAAAATTTTTATTAGGATTAGGAGTACGTAATTTCTAATTATTAGATTTTGGAAGCACGATTAAAACTCCAAGCTTAATGTTCGACTAAGCACAGAACTGCTCGCTTGAACGCTCTGCCGAGAGCGATTAGTAGGTGAGCGCTGTTATGTCGCAAAGTCATGAGCGAACAGTTGGCTCTTGGCAGACTCATAAATTATGCTTACGTATTCCGGTTTTATCCAAATAATTGAACCTTTACTGTATTAATTTAATTTTGGATTATTTTTCTCAATAAATACCGGTTCAATCTAAGGAAGAGAATAACGTGTATCGATTCCTAAAAAAGGTCATAACATGTATTTTACTACTTGAATTACTTACGTTTTTAACTTAATATAACATTTGTACACTAACCTTAAAAACAAATAATGAAATGCATGTCATTTACACACACACAAATATATATATTACGCAATAGTTTTACTATATATATATATATATACATATATAACCAATTGTGTGTTTAAATGGGAGTTTTAACGTATAAAACTAATAGAAATAAATATTTTATTATTTTACAATCAAATAATTAAAAAACTTATTAACTGAAAACGTAACAGCAAAAGTACACAAGAGGAATTATATACACAAGAAAAACGTAAAACCATTGTAAAAATATATTTTTAGTTACTATTGAGACAGATACATTTGAAGGGGTCCGATTATGTTGGAAAGTGTGATTCAAAATAAAATCATTGACAAGAATAAATATTTTAACAGTTATAACAATTTCGATGCACGTTTAAAAAGGCCAATACACAGCAAAAACACAGTTGTGTTGTATTATTTATTAGTCCATTTATTTTCTTGAGGGAGTCTACAAATTATATTTAGAAAGTTTTAATATGTAATAAGTTGGAAAGAATATACAGGGAAAGTTTCATAGTGCGTCCTGATTCTATTGATGGAGGATCATTTAAGGGGCAACAAGGCTGAATCCTCCCACTACAACCAAAAGTCGAAATACATGTATTTTATTTTTGTATTCTTAAACAACATCAGGTTATGTAAATCTCTAATTTTCGTTTCACCATTTTAAAAGGCATTATTTTTTCCTAATATATATTACGCAATAGTTTCACTATATAACAATCAGTTCGAAGAACAAAGTACCTCTGACTCGGTACACTCCTTAGATAACTGTAACTAAACTATTGTCAATGTATTGTCTGAAGGTGATTTACTACGGAGGTTGTATTTGTGTTACAGCACTTTGTTATAACACTACTTGCTCTCCAGCTATCTATTTAGAATACCTTATCAGACCTACAGTGTATATTTATGACGTTAGTATATTAAAGCGATTTATACATTCCTTGCCTTTAGACAAGCAGAAAAGAGGTTGAAAATAGTGTTTAACAGATTGTTAAAGGTCAATAAGAAAAAGTACTGAATAAAAAATCAATTTTTTTGCATTTAATTTGTTTCGTATAATCAAGTAGTAAATATTTAAATAATATATGATTCCTATGCAATTTTACATATTGCGATACAAATAATCCACGTATAAATTTATGTAATAATCAGGACCAAAATAACCAGTAAGTTTTGTAATTAATAAGTAACGTTGAATAAATTGCACCATTGTAGCTTATTTGTTAATCGGAATATAAAAATGTTCGTAAATGAAAGTTCATTTGAGTGATTTCCTGATTTGCCTATGAGTTTATTTGCCAAATTGTCACGTGCAGCACACAAATCTAAAAAAATCTTTTTTTATTAAATTTAGATTCACATAAACAAACAATGAATTATCGTATCTTTTTTAAGCATAAAGTTATTGCCTTTTGGAGCACGTAATGCCCAAAACATACATAATGTATATTACGCCTCAATAAAGAAATGGAAATAATAATTCCACATTATAAGAATATCGAGAGTAGTATTTTAAGAGTGCTTTATTACAAAAACATGTGCCATTATATTAATATATATATTACTTTTACTAATCAATGTAACAAATAAATAAATAAAAAATATATGATTTTTCAAATCTTAAACGTTTTTATACTGATAAAATAACTATTCTTTCTTTGATAATAAACTGATAATCAAATTACAATTTGGATGAGAAAACTGTAAACAATCATATTATGAGACAGCTGCGGAGACATGGTTCAGAGCTGGCCTCCCCTTCTTCGGAAGGGAAAAAACTTTGAGATTAGTGCCACAATTTTCCTCATGGATCTCGATAGGAGGCAGGAATCTGATCTACATAGAGAAATTGAAAGGTGTACATGAATAAGTCACATGCATTCCCAAAAATAACACTTTCTACTGCTTAATTAAAGTTAATTTAAGCCACATATTTACAAACATTAAGGAATAGTTTTCCTGACCAATTATATATTCTGTAACATTTTATAACCTTATCATTTTACTTTCATAAGCAATCAAAGAACAATATCCTAAGAACAAACTAAAATTTTTTTCCTTTTAAGAACTTTTCTAAATACCAAAACGAACTTATCCAAGATAAATAAAAAATACAAGTTTGTGTTTTCTTTTATTTGAGCAAAATCGTATGTTAAAGCGAGGTGAAATGTTTGTACGAGCAAATTTCTTCATGTGTAATTGAAAGGAGTCTTTATGTCACTAAGATCTATTTTATTATTTAATCAAATGTCATTCTAAATGTTTCTATACAACTTAACTATGTGTGTATGATTTTAGAGCATAGCCAACACAATCCAAATTATAAATCTGATTTGTATTTTAATGAAAATTAAAATTAAAACTCTTGTATGAAAATTTCTATTGCTATTAGTATTAAAAGGAGTCTGTGTATAAGACACTCAGTTTACTGTTAAATTACACTACAGTATATTTATAGATATAAAAAAGGATTTATTGCTTTGTTTAACTTGATTATGAAAGGTTATAAAATGAAAATTACTTAAATGAAGTTTATAAATGTTATTGATAAATTTTAAATATGAATAGTTTGTGCAAATAAAAATATCCCCAAATTTAATGCCACTTTGTATCTATTGTTAACCAATCTGATATCACTTTGTGTTTTATCTCTCATACAATTGCACCCCATAGCCTAAATAGGGCCACTGCACTGGTGCCGTGGAGATCCCCCAACTTTTGTATTATTTGATAGTTGGCACAGAATTTACAAACACTTGTTATTACTTGACTTTACAAACATTGCACCGACTCACATAATCCGTACCACTTCCCTGAGATATTTAGTAAAACACCCAAATCCTATTTTAACCTTCGATTCTTCCATACGGGTGGGATAATACTTGTATCCAGGAGTTGTAGAGGAAGTGGTATATATCTTATTACGGCCCCGCTAAGAACAACATCTACTCTCCGAGCTCGGTACTTTTCAGTCACATCACCCGAGACGTAATTTTAAACAAATATTGCGTGTTAACTTTCAAAATTAAACCTATTTAAAATGTAAAAATTCATTAAATTGAAGGAATGCAAGAAATCATAATGTAACTACGTTTTAAGTGTACTAAACTATAAATTAGAACTACTTACTTTAGGTTTGTTCTTGATAATAATTAAATATAAATTGTAAACTTATTACCTTATGAATGGAATAATGAATTGATCAAAGGCTACATGTAAGTAATCCATTCGTTACTCTATGAATTATTCCCTTCACAAAACCTGTACTCATAAACATAGTTCGTTCTTCGACGGGTTGGCAGAGATACACGGTACGTGAGCAGAAAGCGCCAGACTAGCGCCACAAATCTAACTGACTGTTTAGAATAACTGTAGGGTCTCTACGTCTATAGAAACTGTGATATAGATGTGGCTGTGGGTTTACGGCATGTACGTGTCTATACACGAGAGCCTGGCTTGTGCTGAATTCATCTGACGTGATCAAAACCAATAATGAAAAACAAATAACAATTTCTCCAATATAATCAATAAACATAAATATAGACCTTGTTTTTGAAATGGTAGTATAAAATTATAATTAATAATACAAATATTATAATACAAAACATATATATATATATATATATATATATATATATATATATATATATATATATAAATATATATTTATTTATTTATTTAAAAACCAGTTCCAATTAAATTTGTGCACGGAAGGCAACGTTTAACATTTATAACTCATTAGTTGAAAGGTTTATAAAGTATTTTGTTAACCTAAGTCTATCCTACACAATACGTAATTCTCGCACTTACATTAATACACATTTAAAATTCTAGAGGAACATTAATTTATCTTTGGAAGATTATAACTTTGGTAATTAGAAAGCATACGAGTGCATTTAACAACCATTTTTTATTTTCAGATTTAATGAATGAATAGTACTTAAATAATTATATGAGATATAATATGTGCTTCATATAAATATTGGAAATAAGCATTTACTTTCTTTCTTTCTTTATTTTTTATTATTCAGAATTACTAAGTGGCAATCTTCATAGGATTATATAATACAAAAATATTGATAATTAAAGCAAATAAAACTTCTAAACAATGAATTGTTCATTTTTTCAATATAAGTGTAAATATGCAAAGTTTGCAAACAACGATTATTACTTTATACAAAAAATATTTGTAAATGCTGAATCAATGCGTAATAAAATTTGAGAGAATAAAGAGGTAACCAAACTTTTGTTTTCGTAAGAACTATTGGCTGAGTAGCGGGACAAAATCAAAACTCATAAAACATACAGAATACGTACGCACCGTAAGAGTGATGTGAATAAGTAAAATTTTAACGATCTACGTTATGTATATGCTGTAAAATAAGGTTATAGAATACATCAGAATTCATCCATCAAGGGTGTCACATACTTATAAGTGAATATATTTACTAGATGAAACTTTTCATATAAAGCCTGTATTACAACTAAAATCTGTGTATCACACTTATTTCAAAATGGAAGTATAAACCATATTTATAATGCTAATAGAAAGGGTTTGATTCACCGTGAAAGCTAGGTTAAAATGAGCAAGGACGTAACACTAATGAACTGATAATATAAAAAATCACTATTATAGAGGAGACTTTAACGATATCACCCTAACTTTGAATGTACTTCAGGAATACTCTCGTACATGAAATTAGTGATAATGAAGGACAGACCCCCCTTTCTCCTTCCCTTATGAGAACTGCTTAATTCCTCTTGCGTCGAAGGGGAACAGTTAAGATGTCAAGAGATAGATAAATGTCAAGAGACTGGAGACAAAAGAATTTTCGCTGAGTTAGTTTTAACCTTACTGAGTCAAACAAACCAGGAGCGTTGCTATTAACAAGAGTACAAATTAAAGTTTTAAACACTAAATTGACCGATTTCCAGCCAAATGCAATATTTAAATGTTTAAATAAATATGAGAAAACTATTTTAATTACCAGAGATTCGCATTTCAGTGTTATCACTTCCAATATAGTCACGCTGAGGAAACAATAACATTAAGTTCATGATACAATTAAACAAGTAGATTCGTAAAATATTAAACACGTCAAAATTAACTAAGCTTGTTCATCTAGCAGCTATGAAAAATGATCTGAATGTTGTAATTAGATTCACATTACATAGTTAAACTGTGATAGTTACATAATTATCTGAGTTTATTCATCTAGCAGCTATGAAAAATGATCTGAATGTTGTAATTAGATTCACATTACATTGCTGAACTGTGGTAGTTTTTTTCGTTGGGGTATTGAGGTGAATTCACAGATCCTCACACGTCAACCTGAGCTTATTGTGTGCCCCTTTGATGTTAGAGGGGTAAGCCTATCTTTGTGCCCTTAATTAGGCTAAGAAGCTTTTCCCCGATACTAGCATCTGGTTCGTCGCCTGGTTGTTTATCACCGAAAAGAGCCCTTCTCCTTGCTCCCAGTCTCTCACAGTCCAGTATTATGTGTTTTGCAGTCTCTTCAGACTTATTGCAGAGTCTACACTCCGAGTCCTCATTTCGTAAACCTAGAGTGTTTAGGTGCTTCCTGAAGTGGCCGTGTCCAGTGATCAAGGCAATCACTTGCTTAACCTGATCCCTGCCCAGCCCCATCAGCCATCTGGTGAAGCCGGAGCTAGAGTCAGTAAGCAGTCTTTTGCCGAGTGCTTGTCCTTGGTGACTCTGCCACCGCAAGCGGTGTGTCTTCCTGGACCATTTGCTTATACTTTGGTAAGCAGCTGACTTGCTTATACCACAACTCGGTTCTGGACAGAGTGTATGGCATGCTTGCTCCGCTTTTGGCAAACCTGTCGGTGCATTCGTTGCCACCTATGCCTGTATGGCCCGGTACCCAACCAAGACGTACAAAGTTGCGTGATCCAAGCTTGAAGAGAGTGTTGAATCACTCACACACAAGCTTGGATGAAATGCTGTTGGAATCAAGAGCTTTAAGAACTGCCTGACTGTCTGACATTATGCAGATGTTCTTTTCCTGGTACCCCCTGGTGAGGCCTAGGTTGGCACAGGCCAGGATACCATAGATTTCGGCTTGAAATATGGAGCAGTTCCGTCCCAAACTGCCGCAAAGGGCAGTTCTAGGGGATTGACTAAACACTAAATATCCGGTTCTGCCCTTAATAAGCGAGCCATCCGTGTACTAGACAAAGCTCTTTCTTATTGTTGTGATGTTATCTTGCGATTTCCACTCATCTCTGGAGTAGAAGTCAACAGAGAATGGCTTATTGAATACGAACTCCGTTCTCATTATGTCTGAGACCATTTCGAGAATAGCGTTTGGGTTTACAGCTTCGGTGATGGTGCCGTGGCTCGTTTTAGACGTTCCATTCCTCCACAAGTCAGCAACCATCAGCCGATAAGCTGAATTACGCGCTTCAGCTTTTATATAGACATCAAGAGGCAGAAGACCTAAAGCCACCTCGAGGGTTGCTGAGGGACTGCTCCTAAATGCTCCGGTTGCAAAGATTGTGCCAAGCCTTTGTAAGCTTTCGAGCTTGGCTTTAGCAGTTACCTAATTCACCTTTGTCCACCAGACTAATGAACCATAAGTGATTTGAGGCCTTACAACTGCTTTGTAAAGCCATATTGCTATATGGGGTTTTATGCCCCATGAGATTCCTGCAAGTCTCCTGGACTTCATGAGCGTCCACTTTGCTTTGTGCAGGCTATTGTTAAGATGATCATTCCACGTAAGCTTATGGTCTAGAGTCAGTCCTAAATATTTGACTGTCTTTGACCACTCAAGCTGTGTGGATGCGAGTTTCAGCCTGGAAAGAGACTCTAGGTTCTTTTTTCTAGTTAATGGTACAACTACTGTCTTAGAGGGATTTACTTTCAGTCCCTCTCGATGACACCAGTTGTGTACATGTTGAAGGTTGGTATTCATGATATCAACAACAACATTTGTATGTTTTCCCTGTACCATAAGGACTATGTCGTCTGCATATCCTTGGACATAGATTCCATTGTTAGTAAGGTCCTCAAGTAGACCATCTACTACTAGATTCACAGTAGAGGTGACAGGATGCCTCCTTGAGGGCATCCCCTTGTGGGTGCGATCACAAGCGATTCTTCATTGAGATCGGCCCTGATCCGTCTGGAGCACAGCATGACCCTAAGCCACCGGCACAGAGCTGGCTCGAGGCCACGTCGCTGTGCTCCACTTACCATCGCAGTGAATTTAGCATTGTCAAAAGCTCCTTCAATGTCTATAAAGGTGCACAATGCCAATTCCTTAGCGGACAGGCTATCCTCTATCCTACTGACTAGTTGGTGCAGTGCTGATTCACAGGATTTGCCTTGCTGGTATGCGTGTTGGTTGCGATGAAGGGGAGTGTCTGAGAGAACTCCCTTTCTCAGGTGCCTCTCCACCAGTCTTTCTAATGTTTTCAGTAGAAACGAAGATAAACTGATGGGACGAAAAGATTTAGGGACAGAATAGTCCGCTCTCCCTTTTTTAGGGATAAAGACCACCCTGTTGAGACGCCAGACTTGTGGTATGTACCCATAAGCTAGGCTCGCCCTGAATAGTTCACATAGAAGGGTGAGGAGATTCTCCGGCCCTTGTTGAAGCAGGGCCGGAAAGATTCCATCCCCTCCTGCAGATTTGAAAGGGGCAAATTTGGAAATTGCCCATTTGGCTTTAAAGAGAGTAACAATACTTCTGGCAATGGCCCAGCTACCACGACAAGCTCTTGGCCATGAGCCTGCCTCATGGTTACCAGACACTGTGATAGTTACATAATTAACTGAGTTTATTCATCTAGCAGCTATGAAAAATGATCTGAATGTTGTAATTAGATTCACATTACATTGTTAAACTGTGATAGTTACATAAGTAACTGAGTTTATTCATCTCGCAGCTATTAAAAATGATCTGAATGGTGTAATTAGATTCACATTACATTGTTAAACTGTGATAGTTACATAATTAACTGAGTTTATTCATCTAGCAGCTATGAAAAATTATCTGAATGTTGTAATTAGATTCACATTACATTGTTAAACTATGATAGTTACATAATTAACTGAGTTAATTCATCTCGCAGCTAAGAAAAATGATCTGAATGTTATAATTAGATTCACGTTATATTGTTAAACTGTGATAGTTACATAATTAACTGAGTTTATTCATCTAGCAGCTATGAACAACGATCTGAATGTTGTAATTAGATTCACATTACATTGTTAAACTGTGATAGTTACATAATTAACAGAGTTTATTCATCTAGCAGCTATGAAAAATGATCTGAATGTTGTAATTAGATTCACATTACATAGTTTAACTGTGTTAGTTACATTCATGTTGGTAAATATAGTAACGGTTTCATTTTTTATGTTCGTGTTAAGTGGCTATGAGTATAGTTTTACAGTGTTGTGGCATCTATTTATTAAAGGTGTTTATTCATAAATATATGAGGGAATTTGATGTAATCACCTGATAACTACAGCCAAAATTTAAACAACTGACTAATATACATCACTTAGTGCTAACATATTAAGACAGTTGATATTGTTTACCGCTCAGTTAAAACATAAGCCAAATTAAGTAGCATAATGTTGTAAGTAATAATGTTTTCAAACCTTAATGTTGGATTTTAAATTAAATTGCCTTAAAAAGTACTAAATTTAGCTATATTAGAATATGTTGTTTTAAAGATGTGCTATTTACATGTACAGTTTTTAACAAGCCATCGTTCTCAAACATAAATTTGATATAAACTTTATAAAAAACTATAGGCTATAAAAATTCTACTTATTGCAAAATTAGTTTTCAGAATAATTTTCGTTAAGTGAAAAATTAAATTTACATCTGTTCGGATAGCTATCAAGCTATTGAAGGTTGGAGTGTATTTTGCTTTGTTTCGCTCCAGAAATAATACGTGAAAAGTGTGGCAGAGAATTCTGTGACATTCTGTTTATAAAACACTTTCTAAATTTGTTATAGTTTTTGTTAGATCATATTTTACTCTCCTAGGATAGAGAACTACTTATTATTTACCTTACGAGAATTTTGTAAGAGAAAGATAATAATTTATAATAATATACTCATTACTATTTGTTTAATCCCAGTAATTTTATGATTATTATTACGTGATTACGTAAGTTAGACTAACTGAGTGGGTGACGTACAGTGAGTTAGACTGACTGAGTTTATGACGTACAGTGAGTTAGACTAACTGAGTGTGTGACGTACAGTGAGTTAGACTAACTGAGTGTGTGACGTACAGTGAGTTAGACTAACTGAGTGTGTGACGTACAGTGAGTTAGACTGACTGAGTGTATGACGTACAGTGAGTTAGCTTCTTACGTATTTAAAGATTTAAATTTCATAATAAGGAAATGTTACAAGTGTTATGGTAATATCAAGTTGAATTTAGCTCGATGTCGCTTTCCGTCCATCGAAGTGCCTGCTATCTTAAACTGTCATTAATTTCGCTCCTGAAATCTGGAGTCTGTGTTGAAAAGGGATCGAGCAAGACAAAATTTGGAGCACCATGACATTATTACATAGTAATTGCCATGATTTCAGTATTCAAAACGTATTCTCGCTAACATTTTGAGCTCTTATTTGTGTTCGTGTAGCGTCGTTTCGACATCAGACACACGTAGACTAGAACAGTGCTCCGTCTCGAGTACTTGTCGTAAATAAACTCTGTAATCTATGAGAAGGTGTTCTCATTGTCTCTTCAATTGCACACTGGATTACACTGTGATGTTTTAGACCCACTCCCAAAGCACGGTGGGGGAAAGACAAACACGTTATATCACCAAGGTATTAAAAGTGTCACTTAATATTAATTTTTATACATTCTGAATAGAATGGTTTACTTCGTATATTCCTAAAAATACCTAGAATTAATTTGTAGTAATTTGGATGTATTGGAGGCTAAAAGTAAGTTGTAAAGATTAGATGTTAGTTGTTACCTATAAAGTATTCCAAGGTCATGTATTATTCACTGCGACTTATCTTTTTGTATAGTTCACTTCTGGTTCAAATCAGTTAAAATTTTGACGTGACGGTCTAGTTTGCCTGCCCTAATGTCACTTCACCGGAAAAAATAAATGTATTTGGCAGTGTATGCAGATAAGTTAGCTATATCTGGCTGCAAAATTCGATTGGCTACGAAATTGATCTGCCTTCAAAGTTATCGTATGTCCAATCAAGATGTAAGAATAAAGAGATAAGGGTTGTCAGCCAAGTCATTATGGTGTGTACCACTTTCAAGAGATTACGTATGGTGAAAAAGATTTCTCAGTCCTGATGTAAAATTAGCGAGAAAGGACTTATTTTTTTTCTTCTCTAAATACATGTACATAATTCATAGTGTTGGCCGGTAGGTTTTGCTTATGCCTATTTAAAGGACATGTGTTTGTAAGAGTCCTAGTAGTGTTTTCTAATATGTACTCTATGTTATCGTCATGTGAATCTTTTTATGTATTATTACATGTTCATACATATATATATGTATAAGTGAATGTGTATTTTTATGTTTATGACAATCATTCACTATAGAAGCCATTCATTATATGTACTGTAATAAGGGCAATATACACGTAAATAAAGAATAATAAGACACCGACAGGCTAGTATTTAAGTATTGATATTATAAAGCTCATAAACTATATATTACGATATTACGTCTAGACTCATTGAGAAAAAAAGATTAGATTGTGGAATGTAGTTAATGTAATCTAAAAACCTCTGAGTCTAAAGAAAGAGGGTGTCTCTTAAACCAGATGAACACACAATCTGGATAATTAACACGTGGTAAACAGGAACGCAATCCTGCACTAATCAATTGTATTTACATCATAATAGGGAAGTTAGTTCAATAGATTTGTCAGATAAATAAATAAATATATATATATATATATATATATATATATATATATATGTGTGTGTGTGTGTGTGTGTGTGTGTGTGTGTGTGTGTGTGTGTGTGTGTGTGTGTGTGTGTGTGTGTGTGTGTGTGTGTGTGTGTGTGTGTGTGTGTGTGTGTGTGTGTGTGTGTGTGTGTGTGTGTGTGTGTGTGTGTGTGTGTGTGTGTGTGTGTGTGTGTGTGTGTGTGTGTGTGTGTGTGTGTGTGTGTGTGTGTGTAATATATATATATATATATTAGATATTTATTTATATATATTAAATATATATATTTATTTATTTTCTGAGGTCCTGGTGGCTAAACGTCAATCTTAGCAAGATTGATTACAATTAATATTCTACTCTAATATCAAATTGTGTATAACAAGGCAGATCTTGGCAAAATATCGGTACAATATCAATACTGTATTCAGTATTGCGAAATGCCGTGGCTTATAAAGGTTTTGTATTCCCAGTACCGCCTTAAGCTGTTGATATAGCATTACCAAGAATCTCCTGCATTACAAATACATGTTGTAGCTTTTAATATAGATTTTCCAGTGAGCCGCCGTATTTCGTATAGAGCACAGTCAGGTAAATACATTTGTTGGGAATTTTGGTGAATTCCCCATTTCAGATCAATGGTGGTGATAACTTCATAAAAGCATGAAAAGTCAAATTCATTTTAAAATGAGCAAAAGTTACAATATATTGAAATACGTCACGTAAACAATTTCGTGTAATCTATGCAAACTTTTCGTCCAATTTAATAGTTCACTTATTAACTATTGAATTTAAACAAATTCATTTTGGTCTGATAAGTTATCTTTTATAAACTTAGTAATTACACTACTTAACTATGTTGTAGTACGTACGTCACTTTTCTGTTTATTTAGAAACCACAAGAGTGTCCATGTAAAATTTCACAACAATCGGTTGAATAGTTTATGCGTGAAAACAAATCAAACAAACAAAAGCATTTTTAAAATTCTAATATTATTAAAATTATATACATAAATATATATGTACATTATGTTAAATTTGTTAGTTTATTCATCTTTATTCTTGGTAACAGATAATGTCAATAACACCCTACAATAATAGAAAAAAAAACAGAAATTATGTAATAAACTTTCTTCTTGGATGGATTTTGAAAGTAAATTCCTTTTTCCAGAAATACCCTTTGGTTCAACATATCATCAGTCTGATTTTTTATTTAAACATATTTGTTCCAGAATTTTATTGGATTTAAAAAAAAACTCCTATGCAAAATTTTACGATTGTCGCTCGCGCATAGTGCATGTTAGAGTCAAGTTAATTGAAATTACGTGTAACTGAAATTTATCTTAATTTTAAATTTCAATATTATGCAAATTACAACCAATATAAAAATATTTTTTTACGTGTTCTGTTTATGATTCATTATTTGACTCATAGACATATTCTCAATAACTGTTTTAACCTTTTTGTCTAAAATATCCTTTATTTGTTGTCACATATAAGATTTTACAAGTTCGTAAGAATGCTGGCTACATCATAAAATATCCCGAAGTTCAGAACCTTTTCAATATCAGTTTTGATACGAGTTCTAAATTTAATTCACAATACACTTTTAATTCTCCCGTGGCTATAAACGTTTAATTGTATCATAAACGTTTAAAACGTAGTATGATTTGGTATGGTTTGTTTGTTTGTGAGAGGAAATAAATTGTAATAACTTTATAACAATTCATTGCAATTTATAGACTGCACAGTTTTAGTAAGGAATTATTTTTGAACAAAATTAACACATATTTTGTGGACAACCATAACTTCAATAATAAGAGGAATGTTTTTTTTTTTATTGGTGACGTAAATCTTAATTTACTTATTAATGACAGAACTGTTGATAAATACAATGCTTTTCTTTCCTCAAATGGATTCGAATGTTTAATAAAAGAACCAACTAGAATTACAGCTGAATCGATTTCCTGAATTGATCATGTTTTTACAAAGATAACAATCAAATATATGACGGAGGCGGAAGTGATGGTTGTTGACACAAACATAACGGACCACCGGATGGTTGTCTTGAGTGTACGAGTGTGCGCTAACCGGACGGACAGACAGATAGACACGACACCTGCGAGCTCTGACCCTTCTTATCGTATTGATTACGTCAAACTGAAAACAACTCTAGATAGCGTAGATTGGAAAGATGTTTACAGTGACAAAAACCCGTCCTCTGCATTTTATACTTTTCACAGTAAGCTTCTGTCACTCATTTCTGAATGTAAAGTTAAAAAACGCAATGCTAGGGAAAGTTTAGTTAAAATTAAACCGTGGATGAATAATTATATATGTGCGAAAATAAAAATTAAAAACAAGCTTTTTGACAAAGTTAAAAATCACCCGAACAATGATAAATTAATTAATTATTTAAAAAAATATAGGAATAAACTTCAGATTGAAATAAAAAATTTAAAAAATTCATACTATGAGAATGTTTTAAAAATCTGTAACGGTGATTAAAAAAGAACCTGGCAAGTATTACATGAAGTGACTGGTCAAAAAGTAAAAAATAAATCAATACAGAGTCTGAACATAAATGGTAATGAAGTTAAGGATACTAAAACTATTTGTAATGAGTTTAATAATTTTTTCTTATCTATTGTGAATACATTGGATATCACGAAGACAAAACCTAGTAATCTGAATTCATGTTATTTTAAGAATTGCTTTAAGATAAAACACACCATGTTTGTTGATCCAGTACTTACTGAACATTTGATTGGAGTAATTAATTCACTAAAGAGTGGAACTTCACCTGGGATTGATAATATTAGTTCTGGTCTGCTAAAACAAATTTATCCTAAGATCTCAGATGTTTTATTGTATTTAGTTAATTTAAGTTTTGAAAAGGGAATTTTTCCGGATATGTTAAAGACTGCAGTGGTGATACCCTTGCATAAAAATAACTCTGTTAACGATTGCAATAACTATAGACCAATATCTCTTCTTTCTACTTTCGCAAAAATATTAGAAAAATTAATGAAAAAGAAACTAGTTACATTTCTTGAAAGAAACAAGTTTTTTTAGTTATAATCAGTTTGGATTTAGGGAAGGGTTGAGTACAGAGGTAGCATTAAAACTTTTCATGGATTTAGTTTATGAGTCCTTAAATTCCGGAAAAAAAGTTAGTGGAATTTTCTTAGACATAAAAAAGGCATTTGACAAATTAGATCACAAAATTCTTTTGGAAAAGTTATATATGAGCGGGATTAGAGGAAATGCGTATTCCTGGTTTGTAAGTTATTTATCAAAAAGGAGTCAATGTGTGAACATCAACAACGATTTTAGTGAAATTGGTTACATCAGTAGTGGAGTACCCCAAGGGTCAGTTTTGGGAGCAATTCTTTTTTTAATTTACATTAATGATCTTTGTAATGCAAAATTAAATGGAAAATTAACATCTTTTGCGGACGACACAGCTTTGTGTTACGTAAAAAATAGTTGGACTGAAATAGAGCAAGCCATGAATTCAGACTTGAACGCTATTCAATGGTGGTTTACAAGAAATTGTATGCTTTTAAGTCCGGAAAAAACAAAATACATAAATTTCAATTTAAGAAGTGAGCAAGAATTTGATAATGAAATTATATATAAATGTATGAACTGTTTGCTTAAAAATACCCATTGCGATAATAGATGTGCAATTGTGTCACAGGCTTATAGTTTGAAATATTTGGGAGTAATTTTAGACAGGGAGGTAAATTGGAAGAAACACATTGAAAGTATAAAGAAAAAGTTATACAGTACACTAAGATGTTTCTATTTTTTGAAAAGCATGTGCACGGAAGATGTCTTAAGAATGTTGTATTTTTCATTAGTAAACAGTAGACTGGAATATGGTATTTTCTGTTGGGGTGGGACTTTTGACAACAATTTGAAACCAGTTTTTACACAGCAAAAGAAAATTATTAGATTAATTAAACGAAAAAGTAAATTTTAACCATCTTGGCCTTTATTTGTAGATTTAAGAATTCTCCTTCTAAAATATATGTTTGTATATAAAAAATTAAACATTTTTTTCGTAAAAAGTGGGAATTTGAATGAATTGAATAATTGTTACAAAGAAAAATTGAGGTATAAAGAACGTTTGGAAGTACCCAAGCCAAATTTGACATTTTTTACAAAAAGTTATTGTTTTATGCGTCCTAGAATTTTTAATATTATTCCGAAAAGAATTGCAAATTGTAAAAATGCTAAGTTGCTTGCAAAAAAATTGAAGTTTTGGCTTTTAAAAAAAGATAATATTGATCACCTTATTAATATACAAGTTTAATTTGTGTTAAATCTATATCGTAAAGAAAAAAACATTATTCTAAGCGGCTAGGTTTGTTGAAGTTGCGTTTATGCCACAATTGCGTTTATGTAGTGGGACTTTATGTAGTTAAATAAAATATAAAAATCTTTGTAGCGCAAAACGTTTAATATTAGAGAAGGAACCTCTACACAGGCTTTGCCTTAGAGGCCCTATGTTTTTTGAAAGTAAATATATATTGGATATATACTAGAATATGTGTGTTGCATTTAAACTTATATATAGTATTTGTATTCTTTTAATTATGATAATTTGTGATATTGTGTAGTTTAATTGCAGTAATTAATTTAAGACTATATGTGAATTAATATTATTACCATCTTTTTTGATAATTTTGCACCAGATGATTTTAGTGGTGATGGATTGTAATTACTTTCGAAAAATAAATATATTCTATTCTATTCTATTCTATTCTAAAGATGTTTATTTGCTGGAGTAGCTTCAAAGATTTTATTTTATACAATTATACATAAGAGTGGAATTTTTGTCCACATCAATCGTCCTATTTTAATTTAGGGCACTTTAATAGTCTAATTGTGGAAATAAACCTTGAAGAAATGGGAAAGTTTTGAACCAATTTTTTTTCTTTATTTTGACATATTTTTTTAAGAGAATCCTAATTTAAAACATAATAATTCAATAATAATACCATAAGCTTTTGAGGAATGAAAGAAAGATAAGCCACAATCAACCCGTAAAGTACCTATTTTAGAAGTAGGTTGATTATTAATTTAGAATTTTTACACCTTCAAGTAAGTTTCTGAGTGATTAATATTGTTTTAAAAATACTATTTAAATGACATTATTTCTGCAGAGTGCGAGAGAGAATCCGAAATAAATCATTCAATAGATTAAGATAGACTCAATATAGGTAGTGGGCAGGGCTAGGTGAGACCACAGTGTGGAGATTGTACTCGTAGCCCGGGGGCCAAAATTGCATTATTATGAAACATTCGTGTTAGTCATACAGTAGTTATATAAACATCACAAAGTACCTGATTCAAACTTTTACTTGCTCTTACGCTTTCTTGTAAAATCCTTTGTTTTAAGGTCCTTTTTTGGCATATATAGTTTAAGGAAAGTGTTGAATCTCGTATTTCACTAACGTAATTTTAAAAAATTCATGTTTTAATTTCTTTGTATTTATTTTTATTCAGTTGGTAAATTAGAAACAATTATTAACAAAATATAAAAAGTAATAAATGAGCAATTAATTTTATGTAGAACATTAACAAATATATTTAACATGCTTTTTATTGTGTACGGTTTTCTTTCATCCCTGATATTGGTTTATCTACTCAGTTTATCATCTACAGCGATCTAATCTCAGCTCGGGTATGGTATTTTTGCTCGTTACCAAATTATCATCGAAACCACCAGAATCTGAAGTAATGCGATGGCAACAATATGATCCATCCACAGAAATAAAGTACGGTACCAGCAATTAATTTAATCAAATACTTTTACTAAGCTGAATAATAATATATGTTATATCTTTGAAATGGATATATAAGTTATAAGTATCATTATTTGCCTAAACAATTAATAAAAATGTTTTAGCTAAATTAAATACGTATTTGTCATTCAATAACAGTGTTTACCGACTTATTCATCAAAGATATTGAGTAAAATTGTAATGTTAAAACAACTATAGCAAGTTCGAATTCCCAGCTTTTCAAAGTTGATCGCACGTTTTATAAGGTTTAAATTAGCAATACAAAAAAATATGTTGATGATAAAGTTGTAGTTCACTTGTAAGAATTGAGTTTTAAATACATAGATGAAAATATAAAGTTCATGATAATAATTAATTTATCACAGTTCTTTACTAGTGTATTTTTTATATCTCAGAAGGTTTCAAATTAGCGGACATCTATAGTTTGGAAGTGAATGGTTATACATCAGTTTCACCACCACTATACCAAAAAGATGACTTTCAATACTTTTGTTTCTTATGTTTTTTCTTTTAAAATTTTCATATAGCGGCCGTGCAAGTCTTCACTTCTAGCTAGTTGCACAATGCTTGAATAAGTCGGTATAAACCAGTTTCATCCAATAAGGCTTTTCACGATGGTTGCCATTGGAATATTTGCATACTTGTACCGCAGGGAACATAAATCCATTTTGAAATTTTTGAAATTTGCATACACCCGTTTCATATTTGTATTACACAAACTATCAAGATTCAAGATGGCGGCCGTTGAAAGTTGTAGAAGTATGCAATAACACTAATTCATTGTAAGTGAATATATTTACCACTATTCAACACATTCAATTATGATGTACTTTTAAAACTGATAGATAGTTAGCTAGATAGATAGATAGTTCTGGGTTTGATGTTCTGCCCCTATATTTACTTAGGAAACATACAAATATTATTTCCGATATCGTTATATTACTCAGTCATACATTTTGTAGGGGAAATGAAACTTACACCTGTACTAAGCGTACATTATGTGTAGTCCTTTCATTTTTAATTATACCATTATAAATGTCATACGTTTAGGTAATGACCAATCTGTTGGGTGTTTTCCAATCGTATTGAATATAACGATAATTAAGTTTTAAAAGGAATCATAATATTGGCCTAGACGAAGATAAAAAAGCTTTTAAAACTGTATCCCAGCTAAGTGTCTGGGACTTTTGCAAACCGAGATTTTATTTACAATTGACTCTCAGTTTGGGATTGGTAAAGTGAGTAGATGCAGCATTTATTACTTTACCTATTGGTATTTAACTTTAGAAATCAGAGAATTCTGCACTGAAGGCGACATAAATCTTTTTGAACCCGTGCGTAATGTTAACTTAAAATAGCATCAAAATTCATCTTCATTTGCGTCAAGCAGTACATTATTTGGACTATTGAATCTTATCTAAAAGTCGATTAAGTTAAATTTAATACATACTCGTATGTTCCATTTTAGGATTTTGGATAACAATGGAAAGTAGATTAATGAAAAATACTTTTAGAGATATGAATATATTATTGATGTATGCTCAAGTCACACCTAGTTTGTTAACTTCATCTAAGTTGTCTGGTACGCTGCATGTGATCTCTAGGTCTTACTATGATTAGACGAGAACACCCTACACTTTTCGTATCTTTCAGCAGAAAAAAACTTTTGAGGGAGCGTATTTTTTCTATATTTGGGATCCCGTATGATGAATATTTCTCTATTACAATCAAAGTAGATTTGGCATATATTCATAACAAATATTGGCAGAGAAGATACCACCTGTTACCAAATAAAGAAGAGAATTAATTGCATATTAAGAAAATTTTCTAACGATTGACTATACCTAGTTAACATTGCCTTTAGGATATACTGTAATGTTTATGCATCAGCCAGTGTTTATCATAATTATGAATAATGTAAATCAGTTTATGATATAAGTTCTCATAACGACCATTAGTCGTTGCAACCAATCTATTAATAAAACCCATTTCATGGAAAATGAAATATGAACAGTAACGTTTAAGTTTTTTGATGCTGTAAAGTATGAAGTGTTATAGAAAACTAAAGGAAATTGTATAAAACCTCCTTTCTCAATCATATTAAATAAGTACGTAATTATTTATATACATGTATATAAAAGGAATAGTTGGATTTTCATTTGCAAATTAACTACTCTCTTTTCCTGATTTAAAAGATTTACTCATGCAAATGATCCACTATACAATATGAGGAAGTGGTTCCCGGATTTCACGGTGAGTACCGTCATTTCTGATATTGAATTACTGGTCCCTACACTTTAAGTATATTTCAGTTAAAATGAAAAAGTTACCTTCGCATTTGAACTTTTAAATGGAAATAGAAGACCACATGATTTATTAAAGTTTTTTACAGCGTCATTTCAGGACTAATTTTGTATTTTGTGTATATGCATATATGTGAGAGAGAGGCTTTAATTTTTCAATGTTTCTGGTTTTGGTTCTTATTGTCTAAAACGGAATTGATATTAAATTCTTTATTACATGCATGGTTTACATTTGAATAAAGAACACATTGAAAATGCAAAATGCATAATAGTCATTTCTGGCAAATTCTAACTTGGATACAAAAGAAAAACATCAACTAAAAGCTCATCTGGTCCCACAATTGTAGCTCTTGAATCATATAATGAAGACAATAAGCTATAAATACTGTGTAGAATTGTTACAATTTCAAACATTATATTCTTTAAACTATATCATACAAAAATTTACAAAGTCGTACAGTAATTCAATAAAATTATCAAAATAACAAACTTAGTTTAGTTAATTCATTACAGATTTATCATTTTGATGATTAATCTATTTGTAAAAACAGCTAATAATTGATAGACTATTTTATAAAGTAGACTTGAAATGAATAAAATATTTTGAACTATGAAGCGAAAATTATAAATTGTGGAAGAATCCAATTCTTTGACTTCCCTTCTGTCCATACATGCTTTTATCATTACTATTATAAATTTAAAATGTTGTATTTATGTGTATTCTATTTAACTTTAAGGGTCATGTTTTTGAAATAATATTAGTCGAAGGAAAAAATCCTTTGTGACAGCACAATAATGTATTATGCTGTTTATATGTATTGTGAAATAATTTAGGGTAAATTACAAAAAATTATAAAATATAAATTTTTTACAAATGAATATCATTGACTTCTCCTCTAATCCAATATCAAATGACTATTTGTATCATATACATAATGTACAAAAGGGCGAAGGTATAGAGCTCTCTGTCTTACAATTAACCCTTACTAACTTAACTAATTAGGTTTCAATTCATTGTTTTCTTCAACCCACTGCTCATCATTCCTGTATAAATAATCTCCTTACAATGTATGATTTGGCTGTCTCTTTTAATTGTAATAAATAGTAAGTGAATCCATGTTACAACTTGGAAAATGTATTTGTATAAATGTTCATAATTAGTAGAGAGCTAATAAGAAAATGTCAGCAAGCTCTTATAGATTTTAAATTTCATAAGATATATAATTTAGATAATTTATATGACTAAATCCGGCTTATGTAAATATTTTTAAATAGGATTATACATTAATTTGAAAACAAACATTCGGATAATGCAAATTTGATTTTTGTGGGGCCTTTTGTGTCCATATAACACATCATCAGACTCACATACCTGAATTCACGCACTTTTATTCAGCTATGTGGGTCTGATGATGTGTTGTTTGAAAAAGGAAAGGCCTCACAAAAATAAAAAGTGTATTATTGGAATGTTTGTTTTCAAACTAATTACGAATTCTAATAAGAAAAGAGCATCTATAATGTTAAATAATTATAAATTTTGCTGCTCTAGTCAACACTTATGTCAGAAAGTAAGTAACGCTTCATTCTACTCCCGCCGTAGAGTTGCCATGGGTGTTCCGCGCAATTATAGTAGTCGTCCTTCTTCACCTTGTAAGTGAGCATGTTAATTAATTGCAACTCAGAGTTGCCTATTTAGTTAAATAATACATTATTATTTCAGAATATATACTGACGGCTAAGTCAGGTATCTGGAAACATAACGTCACGAACTGGTTTGCCTTTTTAAAATTCTTTATTAATAATTTCGTATTAAAGAGAAAGTTTGTAACACTAGAAATAGTATTTTTTAAGACTTATGACTTTCAAGCCATTGTTTTTATTTTTTTCAAATTACTTTGTGCGTAAAAGATCTATTAACAAGGTGATACTATAAGACCCCTACTTTCTCAATATTTTAATGATATAAATAACTTAATATATGTTTAGAAAGATCACGCGGACTACGTACATGCGGTGTAAAGTAAAGCGGGATCCAGAAGCATTGACGTAAAGAAAACCTACTGGCCAAATTTCACGTCAGATATCATTAAACGAGAATTAGTTTAAACATGGGCATATTGTTGTCTTTGCCCCGAGAGTGTTTTACTGTTTTATAATCAGTAAAGATCTGACGAGAAAGTACAAATAATGTTTTGAAATGTGTCTTATATTGAGGTGTATTTATAATACCGAGAATGCGGTCATTAAGTACGATTAATGCTTCGACTACAGTATCAAGAAATTTGTCAGGCTAGACAGTAAAGTAAGAAACCGCAGCGCGCCACAACCAAGCCCGGCACTTCCGGTGTGGTAAGCTGCTGACGATTTATGGGCAACTGAGCAAGTTTAAACAGGCTAACTGATGGGGACAATTACAAAAACCACTTTTAACAATACCTTTGTATGCAGAAATGAATTATCATGTCTTCATAAAAATTTAATTTACTACTGTAAATATAACACATCGAGATCCAAAGTATAAAAACAATTTTCAGAATGATACAAGGGAACATTATATTGTACTATTATTATGGATATTATTTATGTTGATTTGGTGATTTAATCACGTGTTTGTATTTTAAAAATTCGAAGCTCGAACAGCCCTTTACCATTACCAAAAATAGTTTTTTAGAAAAATATAGTTTGAAACTTTGTAGCTATTTTCCCTTGAAAGTAGCTACAAAGCCTACAAAGACCATTACATTTTTCATTCTATGTACAAGAAATAAATCTTTAAACAAATTCGTTCCCATTATATTTTTGACACATACGTATATGCACGCCCCCACTGTACTTACACATTTTAATCACATACATCATAATTAAAACTTGTCAAATCATTTTCTCAAAGATATAATCAACCCATACATATTTCACCTTCAAGGACTGAACCAATATGGGGGTGGAAAATTTTGATTGGGCATTAGTCAAAACGAAATATTGAATTAGTTTTTACGTAATACGTAATTTTTGCTTATCTAAATCATTCCAAAAAACTAATGTTTTGTTTGTTCAAGTGTTCCCCACCATATATGAGCAGTTTGGCATATAGTTCAGTTCCCATATCTTATTTCTCATTCAGAATTAAAAAGTCTAAAGTTAATAACTCAAAAGTTGTTATTCCACCTACAATTTCTAACTTATTTTGAACGTACGATAGTCCTCATACTTAGTTAGTTTAATTATAGTGAATATTTCACTCATAATAAAGTATTTTTACTTTTTTACACTTTCTACAGTTTTATCGGCCCATTAAATGTCATAATTTCTTTATTTTTGCTCATTAATGTAACATTTAACGGAACTATTTGTTAAAATATGATTAATACAAGTAACTTTTGACACATCTATTCTTTCAATCAAATATAAAATGTGTGATACCAAATTTCAAGAATAATATCACTCAATAATAACACTTATACGCATAATTTGGCGTTTATAGATACATTATACCTAAAACATATTTCATTAGTTACACAATTATTAATTTAGTTTAGTTCTAATGTTCCCAGTATATGTTTATTGTTAACACGTAGCAAAATAAATTATCATTGGTAAAATTTTAAACATCATCTTCATTTCAGAAAACAAAACGGCCATTGGTAGAACAATTCATTAGTAGCATATTGTGTAGTATATTTTTTTATTTAATTATACCAGAATTTACAGTGATTTACTGGGTTTCGTGTTTAGTTTTCCTGTACGTCAGACACTTTTAGTGGAAGATTTAGAAAGATTACTTTAACATAACATTTGGACTATCCAACTGTTGGCAAGCCAATATATGGCAAAGTTAGTTTTATGTAGCCATTCCCTGTTGAGAATTTCAAACGTATAAAATTACTGTTGGACACAAAGCACTTTTAAAGCTAATTCATGATTATCTCATTCTACATCATTGATTACTTTGCTTCACTATATCAATGCTTTTCATTACTGATCGAATATAAATTGAAGTTATTGTATCTAAAATTAATCATTCGTTTGAGTTGTAAAAATGTGTTCTAGGCCAGTAAATATAACATAATTACATTAAGAACGGGTTATTTACTATGCTTGCCTAACAGATAATATCGAAGATGGGGATTGTTATAAGGCTCCTATTCTGTAGCTAAAATCAATTAATACAATAAATTTAAAGGGAAAATTCTATCCAAACAAGCATATTACGTAATATTTATACAATAATAAAACTTTTTAACACTTTTTGGTTGTATTTTTTATTTCATACAGTACATTTCAAATTCTAAGAGTTCATCATCAGGTACTTTCAGGTTAAGGTAAATTATGAAAATAAATAATTGAAACCAAATTGTCATATGGTTTAACTACCTTGGTGGCTGAATTTGTTGTATTTAATTTTACAACTCTTTTTGAGGCTACATTTATAATATCTAACGTTCATTTAACGATTTTTCAAAACATCCTAATTGTTATAAAATTGTTCATTGTTAAGAACTTAAACACAAAATTTTAACAATAACAAATTAAATATAACTTGATTTCGTACAGGGATTTACCATTTCATATAGTGTCAGTACCAAAAGGCCTTGAAAAAGTTTTTGAAATCTTTAGGTCTTTGTATATTCAAAACCTATTATTCTCAACATAGTTTCCAGATTTCCTTTCCTAAAATTTTAACTTCGAAAGCGTTCTTTGAGATTTGGCAGAGAGGGCAGCCCCAGTTACCTAAAGTTGTACTAAAATAGGTGGAGGAATAGCTGGTTAATTCTAACATCCAATATGATGCTACAGGCATGTACACAGAGGTGGTTACAGAAACAAAAATATTAATAAAGGCTAAGCAGCCCCACTTACCTAAAGTTTTACGAGAATGGGTGGAGGAATAGGTGGTTAATCTTAAAATTCAATACGATGCTACAGGCATGTAAACAGAGGTGGTTGTAGAAACAAAAATATTAATAAAGGCTAAGCAGCCCCAGTTACCTAAGGTTTTACGAGAATAGGTGGAGGAATAGCTGGGTAATCCTTACATGCAGTATGATGCTACAGGCATGTACACGGAAGTGGTTATAGAAACTGGAATATTATGACAGGCTAAGCAGTTCCGGTTACTTAAAGTTTTACGCGAATAGGTGGAGGAATAGCTGGGTAATCCTTAGATGCAGTATGGTGCTACAGGCATGTACACGGAAGTGGTTATAGAAACCGGAGTATTATGGTAGGCTAAGCAGTTCCGGTTACTTAAAGTTTTACGATACTATGCGGATGAATAACTGAGTAATATAGTGTGTTATAAAGGCCGTTGTCTTACAAAAAATAGAATCTACACACATTTTATGAGAAACGTAATATTTCAATCATAAATTTCCATCAAAGACGAGCGCATCAGTTTACTAAATCCGTATGATTGAATATTCGTGTTCACATTTCTGTTTATTAAGTAAATCTCCATAATTAACTAATTAGTCAGAATTTTTAATGACTGCCATCCATGATACATGCATGACATACGTAATATCACTACAGTTTTACTTACACAGTATACAAGGACAAACTGAACAATTACACTATCAAAATTTATTGATGTACAACTCAACGAGTTAGCTTGTTTGTTAGAGTCATAACCAAATGGTTAATAGTCATTAGTTCAGTTTTGACGTTTATGTGTTTTTATTACCGATATTAAAATTTTTGCTGTTTTATATTGTATTTATAACTGAGTTTACTTATCTGCATGATTCTTTCAAACAGTTGTGTTGGATATGCTTAAAACAATATAACGGCATTAGGTAATTGATTGAGTAATTTCTTACTTACAAAAACTCATAATTAAAAGTCTTATAGAAATCTCACCTATTCTTGATGGAAAAATGAAACAATATCTTCTAAAAAATCATTTTACATTCTATATTGGAGTTTTAAATATGTATAATGTTCCCAGCTCTAGTTTAAAAATCTGTAAATTTACTTTTATCCTAACTAATAATTCTACTGATAGAGATTTCTTGGTAAGCACTCATTTCCGTTGTAACGAGGGGTGCAAGAGCAAAGGGGTGGGGTTTTATTCCAAAGTTGTGTAACTGGCTTTGCTGAAGTTGCATCAAAATTTCAAGTCATTCAAACAGATAGATATACAGATAATCATACTGAAAATAAACCTTTGTAAATTCAAGTCTAAAGGTCTGTTTACTTCTATATATCGTGCGGACAAACAAATAAATAAACAAACAGACAAATTAAATGAAAAGTACAGCTCCTCGTGTGGCTTCACAAACACGCAACCAATAAAATTAACGGTGTTGTTGATATTTCAATTTGAAAAACATTTAAGCTATGTACAATTACAAAACCATACCAGCTGTTCCATATATGCCTCCCACCACCCCTCCCCCAGTGGCCAATAAACCTGAGAAATTTAACTGGTAAAATACTTAAGAGAAAGGAGGCATTCGTCAAAACAGGCCGAATTCTCGAACAAGTCACTCTGTAGCTCGAAAAGCTGTCCAAATGGTTATGATGATAATACATGTCATTACTGAATAATGTACTGCAACGTAGGCACCAATAAATCTTCTCTAACCACATTAGGAAAGGTTCTAACTAACTACGAAAGGTTTCCTCTGTAAAGACTCATTTGCCTTGTCTCTGTCACTTTTGTCCCTAATCCAAAGAACGGCGGCATATTGAAGATGTATTTCACCGAAAATATGTAAAGCATCATAAGCATCATTCACGGGTTCCTCTTTTAGAATCCATTAGCAAAATCCTACTTATTGTTTTTTTTACTAACATTAACATTCCTTATTTAATAATAAAAACTAAAGGTTGTTTTCTAAATAAACTAAGAGGAAATCCATACGCCGGGACATTCCTCAAGAAGAAATGAAACCTACATGTACTACTTTTATTTACACATAAGTACCTATAATAGGTACTAGTACCTAAGTTTCAACTTAAATGAAGTTTCAATTAAATGTGACAGGGTTTATTATAATTTACTATAAGCATGTTGTAAACTAACATAAACATAAAGCTTTATTTGAATAGATTTTCCTTAACACTTGAAAACTCAAGAGTTTTTACTCGATAAACATACGTCCTGTCGTCCTGGGTGGGATCTATCAGAACGAACCGATCCTTTCATTATTTTTTAGTAGCGACGGGGATAACCAATCTCGTACTTGCCTAAAAAACGTGTTGGCACTCATACATTACCATTTAGTCAATTTGATGCAGTTTCAAGGTAATGACTAATTCTAGTAGTTAAAGCGATTATTGTATTAAACCTTGCACGTAATTAAATAAATATGGCAATAAGCAACAAATTACTGCTTCACGAATTAAATTAGTTTAAATGAAATTTAAGAAATACATACTTCTGTATTTCAAGAGCTCGGAATAGATGTTTTATGAATGACCTTAAAGATTCATAAAAATATAATTGATATAAAAGATATTTCTCAAATAAGAGATATATTGTATGTAGCAAGGCGACTAGTATCCTCCATTTTGTTTTAAACGTTTGCTACAAAAACTCTATTCACTAAAGTGCCAAGAATATTATATTTTTTGTATTACACAAAGATACGGATTTATTACAATAAGTTAATAGACCACTTAAAAGCGTCAAACTTCCGTAGTAGATCATATGGGCGCAGTTTTAAGTCAGAAGAAGTGCCTGTTTTTGTGCGCTCCCTGATTGGAATGTGTCGTTTATAACATCTTCTCAGAAGACCGATCAGAACACCATAACAGATTGTAAAAATACAGATTCCACAAAGTTTCTGGGGATGTTCCTTGACAGAGGACTGACCTGGAATAATCATGTTGATCACATCTGTGCTAGAGTTACCACAGGTATATTTGCCCTACGGTACCTAGCAAAGTTCTGTACACTAGAAGTTCTAAAAACGGAACAACCACATCTTGTGTATGGATTAAGACTCTGGGGAGGATGTGCCAAAAACAAAATGGAGCGGGTTTTCAGGCTCCAAAAAAAGCAGTCAGTATAATTTTAAAACTGAATTTATAGAGAGTCGTGCAGGGCATCTTTCAGGGAGCTGGGATTGATGATTTATTAATCTCTGGATTACTTTTCGAATAATTAAACGGGCAAATAAAAAGGCCCAGTGAATTTTGAGCCCTGAAGTTGGAGAGAGAAACGGGTAGTGTACACCAATTATTGGTATTAAGTGAAAACTCCACTGGCATTGGCTAGGTTATTATCAGTAATTAAAACTGAAAAGACTATCTTAAATTTCGTGATATTGTTCAGTATTATAGCATGAATATATGTTTAAAATGCCACAGACTGTGTGCCAGTAATGTATAAGACAATAGCTTCTAATTAAAAAGGCAGACACTTAGAGTATTACTATAATGTAAAGAAATAGTTCACATCATTGGGTTATAGGAATTGATGGAAATTGAATTGAATCGAATTATTATCTTTATAAGTTTTTCACGTTTTACCAAAAATTCATTTTGAATTATAAGAATGTAGGTGACTCTTTATCACGGTTTTTGTGAAGATTTTAAAGAGACAAACGAGACATTTTCTCTTAAGTTAAGACATGTAATTTTCCGCTTGGCTCTCATCGGCTCAAGCAGATGGGTGTTACGTACATCACAACCTTGACGCAGCTTACAACCACGTCAAGAACGCAGTTCACGTTAAGCAGGGCGATTTACTTTACGTTTTCTTTCTATCAATCTAAGGAAATGTATTTTGACGAAGCTTGTCAGCAATTAAATGAAAATTAACTTTAACTTAAGTTTAGAGGTGTGTTTTCTATTTTACCATCAGAACCGTTGCAAGAAGCGTAATTTATAATTAATTAATACAAACATCAACGAGTATATAATAATAATATTATTCTAGCAAAACTATTAATGACTTACACACTTAACTATACATACCTGACCATTTTCTCGTGTGCAACCTTAAGACGGGATATTTAAACGAATTAATTAAAACTTAACAATAAAATCGCATTAATATCTTCGTTTAGTACAATGTCATTATAAAGAAACCAATATTCATAACTTTCTAATGATGGCCTTAAGAAAAAGTAAAGAACGAATTTAAAAAAGAGGCAAACAATACAGATTGTGAAACACATCAACCGACTTACTGACCGCGTAAACCATACTAGGAACTAAATGCAATACGTAACACCTGTGGCTGGTTCTCCTATCAGTTGAACATTGGGTACACCAAACAACGGTCATATCACTTAGAAGGTGATTTACTATCCAGCTCAATTACTATCCAGGAGGGGCACATTTCTGATCGCAAACATCGATATATTGTGGTACTGGAATTTCTTTATCGTGGGTATAGTTTACTGGAGAGGATAGGAACTATTAGCCCATTCCTTTTGGGCTGGCGTTTTCACATAGGGGCAAAGAAGGAATACAGGTAAAAATTTAATAATATATAAAGGTTTATAGGTACAATAAAAGTGTATTTTGCGGTAATGAACCATTAATTAGATAATTCCAACCCTTTTCTAAGGAATACCCATTTTCAAAGCTTCTTGAATGAGTAGCTTCTGTGCTTATTAGCACTGGTTGATTAGTCCATTCAAAATTATTTCATAGAGCATTATTAATTGAATAAAGGATGTATCTGTGACATATAATGAGAAGGTTAAAACTTTCAGAAAGTGATGATTAAGTTTTCCAGGAATGCAATAAAGCTTATTTACTCCAAAGAGCGACTAAGTTTGTCTGGCGCCATGCAACCACAACAAAGCCAACACTATGAGTATTTGCTGCTCCCTAACACCGTGTGGTTATACAAACAATCTTTCAAAACAATTAATTACCTATATAAATTTTACTTTATTGTTGTAATTAATTATAGTGAAATCCTTAAACTATTAAATAGCTATACATTTTTATATTTAATCTTTCGATTATAATTGTAGATACTTTTATATGTATTTTAATATTGAAGTATATCGTATGCAATTATTTGTATAGCATGGTTTATTCTTATTAAAATGTTCTTCTTCTTTACCTTAAAATATTCTCGATCATTGCAACAAGACACACTCAAAATTGTCGCTCGGAAATATAATTCAGTGGAATCAAAAGCGCTCATACACGTAGAAGCCTACGAAAATGTATGCGAAGCCGCAGGTAATTGCTAGTATATAATGTATAATTTCTCTTGCTATCTGCTTCAAGTGGATGATTTCAACGGTTTGGGATTACACGTGTGACTGATTATAATTTAACTGTTATTTCTAATGTTTTTTATCTACATAGCCTGTCAGTTACGCTTGAAATATTGTGACAAACTAAGTGTTTATACGTTGTGGCAAGCTGAATAACCATATAGAAATGAGGTTCAATATTTTAGTATTTTAAATATTAACTAATCAGATCATTTGCCATTTACTTAATTGCAACAACTGTAAATATTAACAAAAAACTTTATCCTAATGTAATAACATATTCTACAGACTACCGTGCATTTCTTCTTTTAATAATTGTTTCAATTGTGTATCAACGGTCATATATTTAAACCTACTCATATTGTTTCTGAAACTTTTTAAAATACTAATATATATTACATTTAACGGAAATTGTAGCAAGGAGTATACAACAAAATTACTATGCTTTATGTTCTCAACCGAGTAGTTGAGAATAGTATTTAATAGGTATTTATGACAAAATATATTACACAAATGATTTTACCAACAGTTTTTCTAGTTATCGTAACAGGTTAATTATTTCCACAGAAACGATTACTACAAATGTGTGTAATTTATATAATTACAATCTTGGTATGCAGGTATCTTTTATTTATGCAATTACACACTATTAACTTTTTTAAATAAATATTGTATATATTTAAAGAATTTTACACACTAAATTATAGCACCTATATATATTCAAGATATAACATTCTACAATAGCACATCTATAGATGTACAAGTAGTGACTTGTCTCTTCACACGTAGTTTCCTCCTGAAAAACATACATATGATGGGCGTATTCAAAACAATGAGTTGAGTGATAGTCATTGAAATATGTTTCAATCTCCTGATCCACTTTTTAATTATGTTTAAAGCGCTGTATTTTTAGGGCCCTAGGTTAAAGCATTTTTATAAATAGCTGGAAAAGAACTCAAAATTCTCATAGCATATTTATATCATCATATTTCTGAAATCCCCGAAATATTTTATGCTATATGATAAAGGTTACTATTTCAGTAAAAATTGGACTATTTTAGTCTAGTGTGGAGGAATCCTAAACCTAAACCAGTGGAGATTGCTACCTTTAGGCACCCCACATGTATGTTTTGTTACTGCTGAAGATGTTGGAAGTTTTGAAATTCTAATTTGTTTTCATTAATTATATTGCATTCATTAAAATATTTTTTTAATTTTCTGACACTAATTTTCTCAGTTATTCTTTCTACGCTTCAAAGCAACGCGATCGGACGGTAAATAGTATTATAGGCCTCTCTGGATCCCTTCTTGTGTATTAGTCTTACTATGGATGTTTTAAACTTTCTTAAGTACCCCTGACGCAATAGATATATTTATAGCTATTGCCAGACCAGGAGCCAAGGGTAAAGATATTATTTTCAGGTTTTTAGACCTAATCCCTTCTATTTATGAAGCTTTGTGCTCATTGCAATTATAAATAATACATTTAATTTCTGTTGCGGTTGCCTGTACAAACTATTTTTGGTATTGTTACACGTACCAGGAAATTCTTTATTAGCACATTGATGTTTAATTTCCAATACAACTTTATCACATTGGTTGGAAAATCCAATTGTTATATTTTATACCTAGTCAGGTATAGAATTTATTTTTCGTTAATAGAATTTCATAGTAATAAATAAACCATAGCGCTACTTTTAGTGCTCTAAAATTAGTTTTTATAGTACTAATTTTCCTTTATGTAATTTCATGGTTTAATCTATGTCCAAACCAAGTGTAGTTCCTCCTATAAACTATATTTGTAAGATTCGCCTTCGAATTTCTAAATAGCTTATACATTTCCTTTGTCAGATCTCTCAGGTCATTGTTCATCCACTATATTTTTATCGAGGTAAAGAAAACATAACTTCCACATAGGTTTGAATAGATAACAGTGAAATAAATAACAACTTTTATTACTTTTACTTTTTGATTTAAATCCGCCAACGCATCAGCGAGCACGACCACTTTAATGATACGCTTGAACAAGCTGGGAGCTCCAAACATGTCACAGTTGAAAGGTACCAGTTGTTTGCTCCTGGTTCGTGCAAGTGTACCTTTAAAGTGGTCGTGCCATGCGTTGACGAATTTCGTAAAAAAAGTAGCATTGGTATAAATGAAATTTTCCTAATAGTTGCTGCCAAGTAAATTCGAAATATTTTTTTTATTCGACTTGATAAATTTCCAACTGAATGAATTTAGTTAATATCGAGGAAAATAAACAACAATATTTTTAAATTTCCTTCTTCTCTATGAAAAGCTATGTGAGAAATTAAGTTTTTGCCTCTTAATTGCCTGTTAAAAATCAGGTTTGTCGAACAGCAATAAATAAAATAAAAAATGTCAGTTAGAAATTTACTCAGTTGTGACAGATTAAGTTTGTATATAAACTTTAAATTATAAAGGCCTTCAAAAAAGATTATTTCAATGGGTAAAGCACAATATTTTGGCATTTGTTAAATGTAATTTTAAAAGTTTACATTCTGATTTTGAGTCAAAATAATTAATTTTGTTTAAGTTACATAGTTTTTTTTTTTTTTGCAAAATGCTGAAAAAGAATATAATTATATAAAGCTTTCTATCACAAGCCACAATTTTTTTTCTAAACTTTAATCAATAATATAATAATATATAAAAATAATGGTTTGTTTTCAATCTGTTATTTTTGAAAATAATCACAGATATAGAGATGTTCAAACCAAAAACTTATATTGATTGACCCAGTATTTCAATATAGTTTAATGCAGAAAAATTACCCACTCCGTTGGGACTTGAGCTCGATTTGATTATTTTCTGGGTGCAAATAATGAGAAGTAGCATTACGATGGAATATATGGAGAACACCAACATCAGTATACCCTATTATGTGTTCGTATTCAAAGGTAATACATTCTTATAATATTTTCTTTATGTGTATTACATTATGTCTGTGTTTAACCTTGTGATCATATAATTACCACTTTAGAAGGAAAGAAATGAATGGAACAATGTAATGCCTGATACATAATAAAATGATATCATATACCTTTTTATTTGACGTTCAACCGTTTAATAACTTCACAGAGAAGGGAAGAGTTTATAAGATCACCAACAACAGTTTGCGCTCAACATCTGGTAGGTTGAATGAGTTGTTACAACATGTATATGAGGCAATATCCTCCGCTAGAGTTTACTGTCACAATAAACTGACAGTAAGGCATGAAGTACAGACGCTTTTGTCTATCAAACTCTTAGTTTAAGCTCTATATTATTTACTGAAACCTTTTCTGAAATTGATTTGAAATACCACTTGTGCATAATATTTCTTCTTCTTTAGACATCAAAATTATTGTTTGTCTATTACTTAAAAATACAATTACGCCATAGCCAATATGTTCTAGTATTTTCTTATAGTACCATTTTCTCTCCATTTTCAGGATCCTTAGAGAAGTAATGAATATCAGGACCTAACATTCCATTCAAAACATATTTATAATTATTTATTAAACTAAAAAAATATTTTCCATTTATATAATTTACTGTTTATATGCGGAAAATTACGATTTGGTGTATTTTAGCTTCATACACAACTTTCATTTACCAGCGGGTAAATGAAAACATAAATTTTGAAACCTACTGTTAAAACCAATCATGTGAAATGTATAATTATATCACGTGTTGTCTTATACTCTGAGAGAATTATAATAAAATATTTTAAATCCTTGGTATTGTAAAATTAAATATAGCAACCTTAGATCAAGTTAACTTGCAACTTTAAGTCCATGAAATAACTAAAGGAACTGCTGCTCCTATATAGGTGTGTAGTTAAAAATTTTAAGTAATAGTGACTGGGAAAAAGATGTTACACCGTTGTGGCTTTTGCTAAGTTACTTATAGAAATGCGTCAACGTTAACGTAATTCCAGAAATTTAATTTAAAAATTTAAAGATATTACACAACATAATTGGAAACAGAATCTAATTTTCTTAACATATTATGCATATTAAAAAAGATTATTTTTATTTAGCAATCAAAATAGTTAAAGTGCACTCAAAGCTAGGTTTGTTTAGTTGTAGATGAAGCGCTTTTTAGTAGATATGACAGTATGTAAATATTTAGCACATCCTTAAAAGTATAAAAGGTATTATGCCTTCTTAATCGTATTGTTTAAAATTTTAAAAATTTAAATTTGAACACAATCAGTGTGGAGGATTAATATAATAAAGTAAGAAACTTCTGTACTTTACACATACGTTTGTTATTATGGACTTGATAGGGCCTTCTTTAAATAGTGTCGTTGTCAGTTTAAACGGTCTTCAAAACTTGAAACTTGTTACATAGTCCAAGGGAAAATTTATTGATAGGTAATTGAATCAGAACTTCAAAGGGCACTCTGTGTGTCTGTCTACCCTTTTGTACGATCAGCTCGAAGATATATTTCACTCTAGACAGAATCTACTCAACAACTTTAAGTCAAACAAATCTTATAATATCCTGATGTACGTATAAATTGAAACCGGTCTAAGTGTTATGTTTGGACATGCAAATGAGTGTTAACTTATTTATTTACTCTTCCAACGTAATTACACCATAGTACAGTTAAATCAGTTAAAAAAGAGTATTAAAGATAATTAAAAGTCATATAATTAAATATCAAACCGTGTCAAAAACAAATAATCAACAAAACAATGAATACTTAAGAAATATAAGTTAGTTAATAATCAAGAAATATGTAAAAAAGGTAAAGACAACTATAGACGGTTAAATACTAAAAAGAGCGACAGTGTTACAATTGTGGTGCTTTTTAAGAAATGATAACCAAAAATTGGTAAAAGATGTTGACAAATTAACATATGCAAAAATAAGAATATTTAACCTGCAACATGCAAGAAAAGATAAATAGTCAGAAACACGCGTAAACATAAAAAATAATCAACAAAAATCTTAAATATTAACAAAACTTTCATCGATTTAACTTATAACAATTTTTCACTTTTTTATTATGTGCAAAATTACGTTTTCTTTTATCATAGCAATACACATATATCACATGCAAACGGGAATTCTGAAACAGTTGTTAAAAAAATCGTGGAATATATTTAATCTATAATTAAATGATGTTACAGTGATGCCTAATATTGTAATTGAAGATATTGTATATTTTACAACGATACATACTGTATATAAGTATTTGTAAAACAACCTAGTAGTAACTTTATATGAAGTAAAATGTTAACTAGTGAAATAACTCAAGAACCACAGCAAGTAATTTTCCCATGCAGGAGAATTATGTTCAAATCCAAAGTAATAAAGACTAAGAAAAAGGTGTTGCTACATTTCGGCTTTTCCAAGTTACGCATAGACGCCTAAACGTCATCGTTATCATTGTAAACTTAACATAACTACCACAAGGAAACAAAAACTTGAACAGATTAATATTTCTAATGAAAATACTTCAATAAATCCAATAAAAATTATTAATGCATTAATATTTGATTTAAATAAAATATTTAGAATTCAATATAGCCAAAGAGTATTCAAACTATTCAAAATTAGGTTTATTTAAATGTACTTGAAGCTTTTTTAAAGTAGATGTGAGAGTATCACTATAGGATTATTCTTAACAGAATGAAAAATACGACTTTTTAATTCTTCAAATCCTTGTCGTTGTTCGTCGGTCTATGCGATAACTGTTTTTTGGATAGCCCTATAACTTTGAAACTTGATATATAGGTCCAAGAAAACCTATTGATAGATATTTGGATGAATACTTCAAAGATCAGTCTGCCCGTCTCGCTAGCCCTCTGTACGATCTGTTTGGGCATTAAAATAGTAAGGTAAATAGGAAAGCTACAAATAATATACATGCAGAGTAATGTATTTCATTCTAGACAGTTGTGTTCTTTCATATCCTGATGTCTCATTTAAAACCGGTCGAGAAAATAACTTACACTTAAATATGAGCTGTCAGACTTTTAGAACTGTGGTTGGGGTTTATGAATATTACTTTCAAGGATGCTATTGCATAGTCATAGATTTTCTTGGGATAAGTATGTAAGGGAGGTACCGCAATTTCTGTATATTGGAACTTCATGTCTGCTTTATTTAAATAGGTAAGAATCCATAGTTTAATCTGCTTTATAACAGTTTTTTTATCATTAGCTAGAACATTGTTATACTTTGAAGATATGCATTAGTCTTCAGGTGCAGCATAATGCCTTTTAAGTAAAAGTTCAATGTAAGTATACACGATACATGAGCACAAGATACTATTGTTATTTATCGTATAGTGAAGTCTTTTTTTGGTAATAGTTTATTCTTTAATGCATTTTTTACAAAAAAGAAATTACAAAACGTTTCTGAACTTTATTTATGGATTACTGAATAAAAATATTATAAAAAATAAAAACTTTTTTCTATCATCTAAGAAAGAAGGTTTTGAAAACCCCTTATAGTGCCAGAGTCTCCTATAACGGGAGACCTTATTTACTCCCGAAAAGTGCCGGGTCTCCCGTAACGGGAGACTTCGTATTTAATTTATTACACAATAGTGTCATATATTTACTTGTTTACACTACATCCAAAAGCTTCATGGACATCCAAAGAGTAAAAAAATTTTCCTTTGTACTGCGGGCAGACGACGTGCTTGTTTTTGTCTTATCGCAAACCCCTCCCCATCCTCAGACAGAGGTCAAAGTCGAGCGATCTAGTAGATAACGTGATTGCAGAGTCTCGCCGCCCGTTCAGCTGGTGCTTCGCTTTTTTGTACTTCCGTGTTTTACCCCTACATTTCTCCAAACACAAAAATTCAAAAAAAACAAACATTACCAAACAAAACTAAACTCTTTATTGAAAAAAATACTCAAAACTTGTTTTTATTCTTGATCACACTCCGCCACCCAAAATGCGAGTGCCTCCGAAGGTGCTGCCGAAGCCCGCGCTGATGTCAACGAAAGAAAAACATCCCTTGAGATAGTACCCATCAGTACAATATCAAATTCTAGAGGGGCTGATCAGAAATATAAATTTAATTGTAATTGAAAGGCAATTATGTACCGTGCAAAAAACTGAAATAATCATGTGATGCCGCGCGGCCTGCCGTAATCGGGATTCTCGAGAAAGATAAGATAACAGCGACAACAATACCGATCACTATACCTGGAAATGCTTGTAAGTTTGTAATTTTGTAATAATTAAAGAGTTGTTTTTTCCGTTTTTGTTTTGTGTTCAGCTGTTTTGATGCAACGACGATCGCAGTGGCCGTTGTGTGTTGTGTTTCGTTGTTTTTCTTGCTTGAGAGTTTTCAAGTTTTTAGTGCTGCAAAAATGGAAGATAGTGATATTAGAAAATTTTTGGAACCTACTTGTTTTACACTTTTTACAGGATATATTAGGAATTGAAGTAAACAAATGTAATATTATTGTTAGAAACATTGTTGCTTAGAGAAGAAAATCTAATTAATCCTTATAAAAGATTTGTAATTGTTAGATATTATTTTCAGGTAGTTTTATTTCAAATATAATGTTATATATTACATAAGTTCTGTGTTCTTTCAAAAAAAATTCATCAAAATATTTTGGTAAACCAATTTTTTACAGCATTGTAACCAAATATGTAACCATTGTATTTTTTTCAAGAAGGTTTAATTCAGAATTATGTTATACATATGAATTTTGATTGTTTTTTAATGCTGTATAACATAAAAATATTTCTAACTAGATAAAACAAAAATTTGTTTATGTTTCTTTATCTCAAACTTAAAAAAGTATTTAAACATTTTTTAAAGCCTATTGATTTTTTATAAAATTTAAGATTTGTACAGTTCTTTGTATACTCTTTTATGATAGGTAAATTTGAACAGTCTTTTACCAGCAAATTAAATAAAAAACCATAAATATGTTGATAAACCAATTCTTTACAGTGTTTTTACCAAAGTCTCACGTTTTTGCTGAAAAATTCCCGGCACTTCTTGCATATACCCCATAATTTCACCTGGCACTCTTACAATGTGAAAAATTTTTAGAGCTGCGGCACTCAAAGGGTTAATAAAAGGAATTTGTGATTTTTATGTGCGATCGAGCATATACAGAAACTTTTATTTTAAGGAGGTAACTTTATGGTACAAATGCTGTTATACAGCTACTATTATTGATGACTGATTTTAAGCATCAAAATAACAATCGTTTTCTTGTGATAAAGTAACAAATTTAATTACATGTAGAACCCATCATACGTTGTGGAGGACTTCTAAAGGTAACCTTAAGCGATATGTTATCCTAAGGGGAAATTGCGGATTAATTTAGGGAATATAATACAATCATAGTAAAACAACTGTTAAATAAACATGGAGAGCTTAAGAAATTTGTTAAATCGATACAACAGTAGATCAACGGTAAAACTATTTAATAATTCAAAGAATTCTAGAATAAGATAAAACATTATTGAATTCACGTACTATGCAACATTTAAACTAAAGGGTGTAACTTTGTGAGAATTCGAAGTCGATATGTTTACATAATGATGATGTAAAATGTTCATAATGAACAGTATATACCAGTTTAGTTATTAGTATAACTCTCTAATGGGTTATAATTGGGCGGTTGAGTTTATGAAATGGATATATCCAATCAGAGGTGAATGAAGTTACATAGGGTGTGATCCGGAACAATACAAGTTAGTTATTAAATTTAAAACGATATACGTATGTTTACGCATGTTAATTTTAAAAACTTATAGTACATTTTTTATCATATACTTTCCAGTGTATTTTCAACGTTACTTCAGAAGCAGATGGTAAGTGAAAGTTTTTGCCAGCGTCTTAAAAATAGAATGCAATACAGTTAATTAGATTGTAATCATGTTATGTGTGTAAGGCAAATAAAGGAACTTTATTGTTTTACTTTTATTACTAAATAAATTAAAGAACTTTAAAATGTATGCTATAAATGTTTAAAAATTGTGATATGAAAACAATAATCCAAAGTTGTGTTTATGTGAATAAATGTTCTGTACGTGTTTTTATATTAGATAGTAAACATATTGTATACTAGAACTGTATTAGAACTTATATACTTAAGTTAGCATTCAGCTAATTTATAAATATTAAACTTGATCATATGATGATGTTATAATAATGTTAATGGGTTAAGTTAAGGGTTAGACTTGATTGTTTTATCAAGGGCTTAACGAATACAGTTTTTTTATTTTTAATAATTCAAACGCAGTATCTAAGGACCTGACAGTACGTAATGGACATTGGGTTATTGCACAGACGGACACACACTTGCTCTTTTACTATTTAATCACAAAATTAATAGCTCTTTCTTGGAATAAATGAGATCAATGCAGCACCAATTTTCAAGTTCGTAGGACCTTTCTCTCAAGAGTTATTGCACACCTATACACACACACTTAACAATACACGCTTTTATAAAGGGCCCAATCGCAAAATGTCTGGTCCTTAATAATAGAAGTTTTTTATCGATGTCATACTTCAGATACATACAATTTAGATTACTAAGGCAGGTGGATGCCAGCCTCTAATATAAATCATATTTAGCTGCGATATATTTCTTGACAGATTGTTAACGAAGCCTTTTAGTAAGGAGGATGACAAATACTGTTTCCTGTCCATCTCTCTGTGTGTATGTCAGGAGAATATTACGAAACGGAATTGACCTGTATTAAGTGTAATGTTGGTGCATGTAGCTCCATGGGATAACACTTACTAGCAAAGATGATGTTAGGAACATGTGTATGATCTTCAAAGAGGTTCACGGGGGTTCAAGAGGCATGATTACAAGGCAAATTCTGTTACATTTGGACTGTAGCTTATTTTTATTAAACTTTTAAGAATACTCGAATTTAGATAATTCTATGTAATAATTCACTGTCTTACGTCCTAACAAACATTATGTCGCACTATCATCCTATGTTACACTATATGATAGTCTTTTCTTGACAGCTCTTTTTGAGTTTGTGACATTATTGAGAATAGTTACGGTCAGGACAATGTTCATGCTGTGTAAAGTGTTAAATGTTAGGAAAGTGTTAAAAAGAGTTCACCATAATTGTTTCCCCGTATCAAGGTTTTTTTTAAATAACTAGTACTATGACTAAAGTGATTTTCATTTAAGATTTGCCATCTACTCTTAGTAAGCATTTTAAACTGCCACTGTTACTGTGCTTGTAATGTACAGTTTGAAATTTTCAAGTTTTTTGAAGCCGGAGAGCGTCCCTTTTGTACATCACTGCCTAACGTGGGCGATCCCCTAGCTGCTTCCGCGTAGGTGAAATGCTGATGGTTCAGTCTCTGTTGTGGGCCGACAGCCGACTCTCCATTGGTCGCAGCAGACATGGGGATGGCAGCGGGTGGAGCGGAGGTGGCTGGACCAGTCATATGGTCAGGCAGCGGCGCAGGTATCCTGGATGTTGTCCGAGCGGGTTTCTGCGATGCGAGGCTCTTCACAATCAACCCCGCCAGTAGACGCTTGCCCCGCATTGATAGATGTTGACCGTGCTTCGTGAAGTGCCTACGGCCGATCTCATTGAAGTTAATCACCCGGGTGTTGTACCGAGCCGCCAGTTCTTCAATGTAGGCATTCACGAGCACAGTCTCGTCGTGGATGGGGTGGTCAGGTTGCAGGTCATGTCTGTACGGCAGAATGACAAGGGCCAGCTCAGTGTTGGCTGGTCTGGCAGTGATGTGAGCTTCCAGGTGGCGGTAGATGTTATGTTGCTCTCCCACTACCAAGTCGTTGGTTCCAGCAATTAGCACCTGGCAGTGGGACCAGGCCGAGGTGGTGTTTGGTTCACGATGTCAAGCAGCCCCGCGCCGGGACATGCATATGCCACTGACCGAGGTTGAGGAGCCGGTTATATTTTTCACCAGACCTGCAATAAAACGGGCATGGCTGTCACCCATTATACCAACAGACTCGAAGTTGGGAAATTTTGGTCAGAGGAGATCTTAGGTTTTTTGGTAAGTTATGGGTTTCATCATGACGGGGTGAGGTTTTCAATTTATAATTATTTATTCTTTTTTGGTTTGTGTGGGGGCTTGGTTTTCTCTGCTGGGGGTATTTTATTATCGCTTGAGTGTTTTTTTTTTTGTAGCAGGAAAAAGTCTTTGTTTAGTTTTTATTTCTGTCCATGGATTCTAGTTCGTTTCTGGGCACACACACGATGACAACTGCGATTTTATGCACTGAACTTCTGCCTCGAGGACTTCAATCGTCGTTTTCTGGCTGTTAACGAGAAGGACGTTATCAGCACATCTTGTACACTCAACAGGATCACGCTGCGCACTGAAGTCCGTAGTTTGGGGCTTGAGGTTTTCCAGTGGACTGAGGGACAGCCCACACTGGACACCGCAGTCCACTGTCGCGGAAGCGCGGGCGGTCTGGTCGACGCGAGATGTGCTCACGGGAAAAACTTGGTCCGTAAATTGGAGCAACCGTGAGTCAGAATCGATGGTATGGTCCAAGAGCTTCTGAAACTTCTGAAATTCAGGAGGTCAATCTCCAATTTGAGACGGGAAATCTCCGCTGCCGGATCTTCAGGCGTACTACAGGAGGCGATGCGGGTTGGTGCTCCGAGACTAGGTGTGAAGGCGAGCAGTGCAGGATCAGAGGCAGTTTTGGAGGCGGGTTTGAAGCAAGCAGGCGCAGGCGATGTGCTGGGCGACGACGGCGTGGCGGGTTGCAGGCGGTGTAGAGGGTGACTGAGGCCTGCTCAGAGGTGACAGTAGCGAGCGCATGGTGACGGGGTGTACGCCACTGTGTTTCTGATTACACACAAGTACGCTTGTCATACCCGAATCAGTTTTTATTGATGCACCACAGTTTCTCCCTAAACAACGCCACGAAATCTCACCGTTTTTAAGAATTCTCTGCTGCCTGTACTTGATATTATTACAAATTATGCAGGGGTTTCCATTCTTAGTTTTTTCAATTGTGAGTGTCATAGTGATAATAAAATTGAATAATAAATAAGTAAATAAATAGATGGATAAAATTTAATAGAATATAGATAATAAATAACAAGTTTTAAAATAGAAAAGATTAAAATTATGTACAATGTTTTTAGGATTCAGAGACAAAAATAAAATGAACAGTCTGGGAATCGATCTGATGATCTCTGGTGCTAGTGTCCTGGACGTTACCGGTATTGCCACTGGAGCTGATAGTGGTATCTGATACTGCTGGTTGATAGACCACGGCGTAACCAGTTACGACAAACGTGGGTTTAATGGCTGCATACGAGTCTAATCTCGTTAGTTTGTTGGTTAGAGATACAGCCACTAATTACTAATTACACTAATTAGGATATCGTATTAAAATACATTGAAATTATCAGTTGTTGTTAGTTATTGTTTTCAGTGTTATTATTAATTTGAAAGGTATATAAATATTGTTGAAGTAAACATAATATTTGTGTAATTAACCTTTTGTAGTAGTGAAACCAGTTAGACTCGATGAAACGATATCTAGGAAGATTTATGAACACTAAGCTTTTAATGACTAAACAATTCTAAGGGTTTTAATACTTTTACATTGTTCAAATCTAGAAAAATCATCATATTGTTTGTGAGATCTTTATATTTAAGCCTTGTAACACAGAAAAAACATATTTTGAAAAAGTCTCTTCAAATAGAGTATATTTTTAAAATATGGTCTTTTATGCAAATGTAATATAAATGGACAAAATTTATACATTCTTTTGGCTATTTGATTTATTCAATAAGTGTAAATTACATTTTTTTTTAATATTTCTTCGTTCTTCTATAAGGATGACTTGCCTATCTAAATCTTATGCAGTTAATTAATAAAAACAATGTTAGTTCGTGTGTTTTCGATATGTGTATTATGCATTATTCCTCGACGAGTATTTTGAAATGAATTTTGTAGTATCACAAATGTATTTATTACTATCACTATCAATATATAATATATTACTATTAATACTGGGTGCTTCAAAAAAATGTATACATACTTTGAACTTCCATAGAAAATTTATTTACCGTTCTACAAAGTAAAATTTCAGGAAATTAAGAAAGCTTAAAGTCCAATGTAAATGAAACGTAAATAACAAATGTTAATACTGTTCAAATTGGTGACCTGCAGCATCAACACAATTCCGAGTGCGAGTCAACCACTGATTCTGTACATCGTATCGAAACGTCCAATGAGATTTCTCTACACACAGCTTGAATCTCATTCCAAAGAATGTCTAGGTTACGTGGTTTACGTTTTGTACACCTCATCTTTTACTGTGCCCCATAAGAAGAAATCCAGTGGTGCAAGGTCTGGAGGAGCGTGCTGGAAACTCGATTGGCCCCCTGCGTCCTACTCCACTGGCCCGGCAAATTTTGATCCAGGTAAGCTCGTACGTCCCTGTGATAATGCGGCGGGGAACCATCTTGTTGAAAATAAAAATTATCATTACTGTATAATGCACGAATGGCAGGAAAGATGGAATCAGCAAGCATTGTTAGGTAATTAATACCAGTTACACAGTACCTTCAAATCGAAAAGGTCCAATGAGTCCCCTTGAAGACAAAACCGCACCACACATTTACACTAGGCAATTTACAGCTTTTTTAGTTGTAATGTGAGGATTGTCTTCAGCCCAGTAAACACAATTGTGCCTATTGACAGTTCCATTAAGTTTGAATTGGGCTTCATCCGACCAAATGATGCTACCCATAAATTCCGGTTCACGTATCACCATCTCCTGAACCCATTCACAAAATTGCAACCTTCGATCTGGATCGTCGTCACTTAGCTGTTGCACCAGCCTTGGAATGTAAAACACGACACTTGCCTCTCTTCAGAATGCATAGCACGCTGCTAGCACTTACATCACTTTCACGTGCCCCTTGCCTTGAAGATTTGTTAGGAGAGCGTTGAAACAGTTCCAAGGACTGCCGTTGAAGACTCATCACTTGTAGCTGTTCGAGGTCGACCGGTACTTTGGGATTATACCGACCACACTAGTATGAAGAACACAAAAATAGAAATTTATAGAAACAAACATGATAGAAACGAAAAAAAAAACAACTCTTCAATTACAAAATTACAAACTTACAAGCATTTCCAGGTATTGTGATCGTTATTGTTGTCGCTGTTATCTTATCTTTCTCGAGAATCCTGATTACGGCAGACCGCGCGGGCATCACGTGATTTGCACGGTACATAATTGCCTTTCCATTACAATTCAATTTATATTTCTGATTAGCCCCTCTAGAATTTGATATTTTACTGATAGGTACTATCTCGAGGGATGTTTTTCTTTCGTCGACATCAGCGCGGGGCAGCACCGAAGGTGCTGCCAAAGCCCGCGCTGATGGCCGGAGGCACTCGCATTTTGGGTGGCGGAATGTGATCAAGAATAAAAACAAGTTTTTTAGTGTTTTTTTAATAAAGAGTTTAGTTGGTAAATGTTTGTTTTTGTTGAATTTTTGTGTTTGGAGAAATGTAGAGGTAAAACACGGAAGTACAACAAAGCGATGCACCAGCTGAACGGGCGGCGAGACTCTGCAATCACGTTTATCTACTAGACGCTCGACTTTGACCTCTGTCTGAGGATGGGGAGGGGTTTGCGATAAGACAATTCTGTTTTATATTGACGAAATATTGTTCTACGCTAATCTAGTAATTCAGTAGAAACGAAATGTGAAATAACGATTCATGTCTGGGTGTGGTCGGTATAATCCCAAAGTACCGGTCGACCTGAATGACCTTTATGCACATCACACACTGTTCCATGAACTTCGAATTTGTCTCGTATGCGTGTAATTGTTAATCTTGAAGGTGGTTCTGTATCATAATCCCTTCTCCACTGTCTTTGAACTTCATTTACATTCTCAAACTTCCAGTACCACTTAATAACCTGCTTACGTTCTTCAAAACTCAAACGTACATCCGCCATGTTGATATTACAAATTCCAACTAACAATATAACATAAAAGGGACGATTATGCTGCCACCTGGCGAAGAAATATAACATTAGCCTTGTAGAGCGGGGAAAACTACGATAGTTTAAAGTGTGTATACATTTTTTTGAAGCACCCGGTATATTGTTGTGTTTTCATTCCAAAACAGATGCCATCCTTTTGAAAGTAGTAGGGAGAAAATGTCAATAATTACTATTTACTTCTTTCTGCAGTCTGAAAGAGCCAGGAGCCCGTGACACATTATTGTCGCGTCATATTCTCGCTCAAGAGCCAGGAGCCCGTGACAGCTCTTCTACTGATGACACAATAGTGCCTTTCATCTGCAGAAAGCTGCCGAGCTTTCTACCGCTGCAATAGCGCAATACTGCTTACATAGCACATTATTGTCGCGTCATATTCTCGCTCAAGAGCCAGGAGCCCGTGACAGCTCTTTTACTGATGACACAATAGTGGCTTTCATCTGCAGAAAGCTGCCGAGCTTTCTACCGCTGCAATAGCGCAATACTGCTTATATGGCACAATATTGTCGCGTCATATTCTCACTCATTCGCACAAGTAAACACTATTTTTTCCATTTATTTATCTTTTACCCAATGTATATAAATTTTAACTAAACATTTCAATATATAAATGTTATTTTTTCTGCTTACGCTAGAAGCAATGTTTAATGTCCCCAGTTTCAGTGCAGTTGTAGAAGTTGTCTAACTTTATAGTGTAATATTGGTACAAATCAATTCAACCTGAATGTACGCTCGATTATTTGTGTAATAAGATGAACGAAATATCCAGGCTACTGTTGTTTGAAAGCTAAGTACTGATATAAAAATAATTCACAAGGACCATTATATCAACCGCTCACAAGTATTAAATTCTAGACACTATAATGCGTTATAGTACGTCTAAAATCTTATACAACACCAACATTAATAATAATTCACATACATTTATAATAGCAAACAAAAGAAGTGTTAAACAAAATTTAAAAATGGATTCCTCACTACAAAAAGAAGTTTAATAATAAAATATATATTTTAAAATATTTCATATCGATGTATACCGCAAAATTCAAGTTACACTACGTTACATTTAATATTTATAAAACACATTAAGAATCACATACAACTGAGTTCTCAAAATGAACAACAATCACAATTTTGATTTTCAAAAGATGGCAATCAAGATGGCGGTTGGTGATGAAGTTGAGAATTGTCCGTGCTGTAAATTAATTGTAAACGAGAGTGACATTGCTTTAAACTGTGACGGGTTTTGTAAAGAATGGTATCATGGATCATGTGTGAAAATCTCGAGCGATGAATACGACAAATTAACGTACTGGCATCTAAGGTAAAGTGGTATTGTGATTCTTGTTCAGAGAAGGTTGAACGTATGATATCAAAAGTAGGCAATGTTGATGACTTTCTTGGTTTTAATAATACAGTTCAACAGCTAGTTGAGATGGTAAAGGGTGTTTGTAATGACAATATTTGTGTTGGTGAGAAACTGAGTGAAGTTTCATCCGAAAATTCTAGGTTATGAGAGAGAGAGAGAGAACTTTATTACATAAGCATTGAGCTCAGAAATGGCGTCATGTTACAAAAATATATAAGACAGGCATTTACAAACAAGTACGTATTTTAGGTCAGTCTATGTTGATGTACACAGCGATCAGCAAACTCGTCCAAATCATAGACAGGGACATCGAGCAGCCAGTTCAGAAGCCTCATCTTCAGAGTCTTTGGATTGCCACGCTTGATGCCGTTCGGTAAGAGGTTGAAAAGTTTGGCTCCGGCATAGGACGGCCCTTTCGAGTATCTGGATGTTCTGTGTGCAGGCAGGTTAAAGTCAGAAGTGTACCTGGTGTTATGGTCATGTACGTTACCATTCCTCTGCAGTGCTTTGTTGGTAGGCAAAGACGACCACCTCACAAATGTAAATGGAGGCTACAGTTGGAATTCTGAAGGTTTTAAACAGTTCCCTGCAGCTGGCTCGCTTCTGAATCCCCCAAGAACTCGTACAGCGCGCTTCTGCAGCACAAACACTCGCTGGATGTTTTCCTTAGAAGCAGCATGCCAAACAACTATCCCATACCTGATGTGGGATTCAATCAGGGCATGGTAGGCTGCACGAGTGGCGTCCGCTGTAGTGACGGTGTTAACACGTCTCAGCGCGAAGACTGCCGAACTGAGCCTCTGGCACAAGGAGTATGTAACGAAATCACATTGGTGAAACAAGACATTGACAAACTCTTTAAAGTTGCCTACTACATTTTCTGGCTTAAATGGTTCAAATTCTCCACCAAATGTCAGAAATGCGAACACTGTGACGAATGCGGTTGACGATGTCCTTGCAGCAACTAACCCTATTACTAAATTGGACAATGGTTTAGGTGCAGACCGGTTTCCTAAAGTAAGCAGTAGGCTTTCTGCCAATATTAGTGATGGTAAGTCTAAAGGAAACAAGATGAACAGAAATCGAACTTTTACGAACTCTACTTCTGAGTGGAAGGTTATTAATTACCACAGAAAACGAGGGTTACAATCTGCAGTGTCGAACAATAGTAGTGTTTCAGAGGAACAGGAAAATCTAACAAATACAAAATCTGCCAATATTAGTGATGGTAAGTCTAAAGGAAACAAGATGAACAGAAATCGAACTTTTACGAACTCTACTTCTGAGTGGAAGGTTGTTAATTACCACAGAAAACGAGGGTTACAATCTGCAGTGTCGAACAATAGTAGTGTTTCAGAGGAACAGGAAAATCTAACAAATACAAAATCTGCCAATATTAGTGATGGTAAGTCTAAAGGAAACAAGATGAACAGAAATCGATCTTTTACGAACTCTACTTCTGAGTGGAAGGCTGTTAATTACCACAGAAAACGGGGGTTGCAATCTGCAGTGTCGAACAATAGTAGTGTTTCAGAGGAACAGGAAAATCTAACAAATACAAAACCTAGTAATAGGCCTATGTATGTTGGAGGTTCTCTTTCAAACCCGAACAAACTGTTCTCTTTTAGGCCTAACAGTTAATAGGCCTAAACCCGATAACACTTACAGAGATGCATTAAAATCAAATGTTAGGCCTAATTATAAAGTAGTGTATGGAACAAAGGCTGTTAGTGGTAACAACGCCCTAAAACCTGCACAGAGGCTATTTTGGATCTTTCTATCAGGACTTGATGCGTCCGTTAGTGCTGATGACATTATAACCTATCTTAAGGAGTTACATGAGTCTGATTCATATGTTTATGATAAGCTAGCTACGAGATAAAATAGTTATAGTTCTTTTAAAGTTGGAGTTCCACATGAATTAAGTGAAGAACTGATGCACCCTAATCTATGGTACCAAGGTTGTGTTCTTAAGAAATACAGGTCCCCTAGGAATAAGATGGTGGGTAAAAGTGATTTTTTAACACAAGACAAAGAATTGATCAGGGGGTCATAAACCAAGAGCCTAACTCAGGCCTACTACCTACACATATGAACACAAACTGTAATCTTAACGGGAACCAATATAGTCATTTGCCACAGTTGAAAAATTTTAATCAATTAACTGTTGTTCATTGGAATGTTCAAGGTATTTTAAACAAATTGACGAAGTGAACTTGTTAGTCATGGAAACGCATGCGGACATATTGTGTATTAGTGAACACTGGTTGAGCTGTGATGAACTGGCTGAAGTTACAATTCCTGGTTTCTTGTTGCTCAGCGCTTTCTGTAGGCCATCCCACCGCAGAGGAGGTACTGCGATACTTTCAAAAACGGGACTAAATGGTGAAGAACTGTCTTTTCTAGTTGAATTATCTAGTCAGTATATATGTGAAATATCAGCTGTAGTCTTTAAGGAATTTAACCTAATTTGTATTGAGATTTATCGTGTGCCTGATGATAATAATTTTGAGGGTTTCATTGAGCACTTGTACACTTTATTGCACAGTTTCACTGTTAGAAATACGTTCAGTGCATCTATTATGTTATGTGGTGATTTTAATGTTAACCTATTAGTGAATGATGCCAAAAGTGCTAGATTTTATTATGAGTTTTAACAACTATAAATGAAGTAACTAGACCAAGTAATAGCACACTTAATATGGGTACATGCATTGATAACATTGCTACATCAGTGCACTCTGACAGAATTGTTAATGCTTATGTTAAGCTCACAGTGGTATCAGACCATCATCCAATTGTTGTAAAATGTGAACTCTCAAATGACGAGGTCAACAGGCCACAAAAACCTAATCAAAGTTTGTTGAGAATGGTAAGGCCAACTGATGACATCAAATCATACTATTTTGTTTCTTTGATTAGTAAGGTAAACTGGCTCAATTTGTATACATTAAATAGCATAGATGAAAAATTTGATTATTTTTTTAGTGTGTTTCAAAATATTGTTGACGTAGTTTGTCCTGTAAAGTTTATTTCTGTTTTAAAAGATAAACGTCCTCCTAAATGGTATAACACTGACCTTAGAGAACTGAAAGAGAACTGTTTATCTATGTATGAATTGTATAAATCAACAGGAATACCGTATTTTAAGGACTGTTATTTTAATTTAAAGAAGAAATATAAAAATGATGTGAAAACATGTAAGTTTAATTTTAATTGTGAAAGAGTTATATCTGCAAACAACAAACCTAAGATTATATGGTCTATTGTAAAAGAGAACTTGGGTAAAAATTATAAACCAGTAAGGTCTGCCGATAATGAATGTAGCCTAACACCGTGTGGTTTTAACAACTTCTTTGTATCTTTGTAAATAGTGTAAATGAAATTTTAAGTAATGTGCCAAATTCTAGTCAGCCTGTGATATACTATTTAAGCAAGTTAAACTTTGATATGTCTAATTTAATTTGTTTTATTTCTAATGTAACAGTGGAAGAAATCTACAAAGCTATACATTCTTTAAGTAACAGCTCAAGTTTAGATGTGTATGGTTTCAATTCCAGATTGTTAAAGCTTGCTGCACCTTTTATTGATGAGATTTTAGCCTACTTAATAAACGGTTGTATTGATTGTGGTGTTTTTCCACAGTGTTTGAAACTGATAAAAGGTGTTCCTTTGTTTAAAAAAGGTGTAAGGTTAGATTACAAAAATTTTCGGCCAGTGTCCATAGTACCTGTAATATCAAAAGTGTTTGAGATCTTGATAAATAGGAAAGTTATTGATTACTTTGAAAGTAATTCTCTCCTATCTGATAGCCAGTATGGTTTTAGGCCTAAGAGAGGCACACTTAATGCAGTTGTAAACTTTGTGAAAAATTGTGTTTATGGTTTAGATGATAAGAACGTTGTAGTTGGTAAGTTTTTTGATATGTCCAAAGCTTTCGACACTGTAAAACATGACATTTTGTTGGATAAGCTTAAGTTCTATGGCTTTAATGATTTGAGTGTACAGTTTTTTAAAATCTTATCTTAATGACAGACATCAAATGGTAGCCTATGATGGGAGTTATTCAGAGTACACCCAAGTCAAAGTGGGTGTCCCTCAAGGCTTAATATTGGGCCCTTTAATGTTTATTATTTATGTAATCGACCTTCCAGCTTCTATAAGTCTTAATATCTCAATTAGCACGTATATGTTTGCAGTTGACCTTGCTGTTTTAGTCAATGATAAAAATAAAATCTTAACACATGACAATTTACTCAGAGCAGACTCAGTTGTAAGGGACTGGTGTGCTGCAAATTATCTGTTTGAATCATGAAAAGACCCAGAATCTTGACTTTAGCTTAAGATACAACCCTAGCAATGAATGTGTTAAGTTTTTAGGTATTTACCTTCAAGAAAATATGAAATGGAATATTCACATTGAATCTGTATGTAAAAACAATATCTAAAGGTATTTTTATGTTGTTAAGGCTGAAATTGGTTGTAAGTACTGAAATTTTGACTGCAGTTTACTTTGCTCATATACATAGCCACTTGTCATATGGTGTAGTTGTCTGGGGGAATGATTGTAACACTAAAAGATTACTAATATTGCAGAAGAGAGCTATTAGGATTATTTGTAATGTGAACAGTAGAACACATTGTAAACCTTTGTTCAAAAAACTCAAGATTCTGACCGTTTCTTCTTTGTATATTCTTAATGTTTTAAATTATATACAATATAGATAGAATGAAATTCCTAACAATAGATCCATACATAGCTATTCTACTAGAAGTTGTTTACATCTAAAAACCAACCATTGTAATAGTCGGACAACTAAAAACAGCTATGTAGAATTAGGTATAAAATTATATAACCTACTGCCAGATAATGTAAAAAGTCTAAACCTAGTTATTTTTAATAATTATATGAAAAACTTGCTGGTCAATCTAGCTGTATACAGTGTTGATGAGTTTGTAGAATGTATTCAACAATAATGAAGGCTGTGTTATGAAATAAGTATTCATGCTGTGAACAAATTTGACTATGCCATGCTGTGTATTGTAGTAACGGCAATAAAGCTTTGATTTGATTTGATTCAAACGGTTTATTAATGTTGACAATTCACTTTATATTTACATTCAAATAAACCAATATTGTTATTCCATTTTCATTTGAATTAATTATTTTGTAAACTTCAGTGAAAAATAAATTGATACAAATATGAATAGCATAGTATGGAAGGCACTACACCAAAAGAATTCTGATTCTTTGTGTGAAGTTTTGTTTTTGACGATGGATAGATTGCGATGGAAACACGACTTTTCCGGACATTTGCCATCGTCTCAGGCATAGTTAAACAAATAAATTGTTTTAAACATTTATTCTGATCTTCTTTTTCTCTCTTACCGAATCTGATTCCAGTTACTTGTTTATCCAATTTTTTCTATCGTATAGTAAAATCACAATAAACTGTCACTTATATACCCATAGCAACTAATCTAAACTATTACTATTTGGAGCAATAAAAGGTTAGAACGTTTTAAAAACTGTTTAATTCTGCAAGGGGGCCGAAATTTTCTGTAACGAATTTTAAATAACTATCGACCTAAATGAAAAATTGTACACGTTTAGTATCGATATAATGAAATTTATTGAAGTAAGTTAAAAACACCCATTAGTGTTTAAAATATTAATCCTTTCAAAGTTTATTTGTTATATTTCATCACTCATATATAAAAGATGATGATGCACATTATGTTTTAAAAGCTAACTTTACATAAAACTCAACTATGGATAATAAACGCTACATATTAGAAATGTTCGTCATTTTAACTGCTTACGATATAGAAATACTGTTTCTACCAATGAGTGAACTCAGAATAAATATATTTACGTATATATCACAAGACTCTTTTTATGATTTAAATTTTAAACTTACATCTAAGATGGTCAAAATTCTAAAAAAGCAACAATTTATTTTTATTTATGGACGCACACTAAAAATTTACTGGTAATTCCATATACCACTAAAATATTTATATATTCCAAAGTTTGTGGACACATATTATGTAGTATATATTACATCAAACCAATTAGTCATAAGCCATTTGTTTACAGGTATATTCAGTAATTGAAGGAGTTTCAGTTTAGATATAAATTATAAAGGTATTTTAAATTTACTTTCGATGATGGATGAACATATATGGATCTTAAGACCAGAGAACAGAAGAAAGAGCGACACAGGATCTGTCAGCACAGCGGGCAGTTCCGCTATTAATCTTTTATTGTGCGAGAGTTGGTGGCCGGACTTCATCATAGCATCCGTCACAAAAACAGATATAAAGACGTCATTTGGCACTGCTTCATTGAAACCCATCAGTTCCTTTATGTCTCTTATTTATATTTAATTTGATGGTATTAAAAATGTCGTGGTGTCGTATTTGTCTTTTATTATATATTTAATTATGTTTCTGAAATAATTTGGAATGTAATGTATATGGATGCTATATTTTAGAATATCTGTTTAATTTTCTGATTGGTTAGATTCCAACTTCTTATTAATCATCGTTGTTTAGGGGAAATACAGTTGTATCACTATTTTTGATAATTGAATAATGGGAATCTAATATTTTAGAGTAATATGTAATAAAATAATCTTTATAATTTCTTGTATTTATCACATACAATTTTGGAAACAAAATATTCCAAACCAAAAGTAAACATCAGATTATTTATTTAGATGATTTACATTGAATACTGGTATATTAAATAATACCTCTATTAAAAGATCACATAGAACATATGTTCGGGATTATTTGCTGAAAAATGTTGGCAAAGCTGAATAGCAAGTACCAACTACAATGCATCGAAATAATACTATTACGACTTGGATTGTAGATATTAATATACCAGAGTATTAATATTTAAATTATCAATGAGACATCCAAGACGATATAAAATGTTTTTTGATTAGTAAGCTCCTAGTGAATATTCAGTACAATTTATTACTAAATTGGTTAACTATTAAATATTATCTGGTTTGTCTAAAATAAAAATCACAGTTCTAAATAAAAGCAATGGATTTATTTTAAAGTGGCAAATTAATAAGTTCAACGTTTCAGAATTTTCATCACTCTATTTTCCACAAAGAATTGACAAACCGTTTAGTAAATTTAAAAGTTCCTTTGGCAAGAAATCAAAATATTAATCAAATATATCAAACTAAAAATCATAGCTTTCATCTAAAATAAAATAATAAAGTTTTAAAATAAAAACCTAATATCACTTGGAAATAACTAAAATAAAAATCTTCACTTCTAAGTACACTCACAATTCAAAAAAGAAAATTTAAACGTATCTTTACACTAGTTGAACCTTAACTTTCAAGTCTCTGCAATTCAGATTACAACGCTCTCAAACAATTATTAATGGTCAATTAATTTCCAATTAATAATTCACAATAAAACAGTTCCAGTTAAATATTAATAAATTACTAAATTTCCAACTTTCAATAAAGTTATTAACAAAGTTCAATTTTAATTCACCTTTCTTGCAAGACTGAACCAACTGTAATTTGTATGATTCTATTATGCTCTATTGTTCATCGAGAATTAATTATGCAGGTTGCTCTTTATTTTAAATGACTTTAATTTTTTCCTATAAAAAGACAACGAAATTAATTTAATATCAGATCAGGAAGACTATTTAAATAAAACGTACAATAGATTTGGTGCCTACCTCAAAATCCCTCGCGGAAAAAAATTAAGAAACACAGCGCACTGTAATCAACTTAAATCATGAAAATTACCAAAAGAAGGGCGAAAATTATGAGCGGGCGCTTAAATACTTCCCTTTCCATTCAACTTTGAAGGAAATCCGCGGTGTTCTCTCATTGGTCCAGCTGTATCAAACAAGGAGAACAATAGTCGTGAACAAGACAAGTTCTAATCAATTTAAGGCAGTCAACCTGCCTTCCTAACAATTTAAAACTACCAGTACTAACTTGCCAAAGGATTACACGTTCGTTTTTACCCTGACTTTTCACAATCTAATCTAAAATTAAATCCCAATATTTCGATCCCAAAATTTTTATTTAATTTAAGTTTTAATTAAAGAAATAAATCGATGTAGCTTTAAAGCGCTACAAATACTAAGAGGCTAATATGACACAAAATATTGTGTTGAATTACACAGAATAGAGATTATTATTTGTAAAACTGTATTACATACATAACATTGTCAATTTAAAACTGTAATTATTACAAATCATAACAAAAACTTAGATCCATAAACTAACAGCTCACCAAACTGACTACTATAAGGATCCAGAAGAAACAAATTATTGAAAAAGGCAACGAACAATATAAGCGGTACGTAAAACGGAAATTTACATTATCCAAATTGTTTAAGTTACGTACTATTTTTCGTAGCTTTGTACGTTGGCAGAGGTGGTCGTCTCGTCTACTACTCGCCTGTATTATTCCTCGCGTCTACTAGTAGGCTCAACGTGTGTTGAGTAGGTAGTATTAAGAAGAACTTGATGGACTTACTTTGACGTCTATAACAATTAAACGTGTTCATTCCGCAGGTGAACAGGTATCTCAAAGATTGGTATAGAAAACACTTAATGGCAGCACTGCATCTATTCCAGTACTTAAAAGGCACTGAATTTCCTCTCTCTCGCACCTCATATAGGTATCCTTTTTGCCTACTATATTTCCTTCGATATTCATACCATATACCTAAGCGATGGTAACCAATTTTCCTTAACATTCTCAACAGAATCGATAAAAATGGAGAAGTCCGACCGGTTGAAAGCGCTGACACTTTAAGAAATTTCTTTATTATCACTGTAGGGGAGGCTTTAATAAGTGGTCTATACTCTTTATTCGTTGTTATTATCGAACTATTCGATATAGTATGAAACTTCGTTATTGTATAAGAATTGTACGTAATAACAGTTATAATAAAAAAACCAGAATAATTCCTTACAATTTTAATAAAATATACATATATAACAATAACATTGCAAAATAACAAAACCAACTATGCCTTATATATCAGAAAAAAAAAACATTAAAATACTCAAATCTTACCCGGATAGTAGTTAGCAACCGACTTTGTGAAATGGAGGAAAGTATTCTCCCCAGTGGTAATCAGGAGCCAAACCCACATGTGTATATACAAATATTTCACATCATTTCCTCATATTGATCGCTATTCGCACACAACAATCAGTTACTTCTTTCTGTTTATTGCTTTCATGAAAATTTACGATAGCTAAGTTGAAATCATGTGTTTAAAAATTGTAAAATTGAATAATTGATTCGGATAAAAACAATCAATCCATTCGATAATAACAATCAATTAACGAGTGTAGGCCGTTTATTAAAGTCGACCCACTTTGTTTATTCATACAAGTCATACTGCTTATCTTCTTATCGCCGAAACCTGTTAGCGAGGTGTGATTGGTCAATAATTCATTATCAGACTAAATTATAAGAGGTAACTTTGTCTGGAAGTAACGTAAATCCGTCGGTCCACTACAGAAAAGAGACTATTCTGAGAGGTATCAAACGTAAAATACTGTTTAATATTTTTTTTCGGATAATGAAATCGAAATTTGATGAACTGTGTCGTAACGCAAGTAAAACCAAGGCCTTCTGCCCACAAATCACGCAATTATAGACACCGACTTTTTATTCAAACAGTAGCGATTATTCAGCTCTCCCTTTAGTCTACAGTTTGGTTGGCTGTCTTGACTTTTATCTAAAATCCACTATCCAAGAAATATGAAATTTATGTAATTAAATGATCCGGATTTGTAATTAATTTATTTAGATTATGTAAATAATACATAATTGACGTCAATTTTTTTAAATTGAGCAAAAACTGTATTAAATAATATTTTAACAGATAATAAAGAGAATTTGGATATCAATGATAGTGCAGGACGTAAAAATCGAATTTGTAATTGCTCATACACGCTTATTCCAAGAGTGATAGATTGCGTATTAATAAATTTAACTGTAATTAAATAAAAAAAGCTGGGTTGAGGTGAAAGAAATGAGTTTTAACTCATATGAAAATATGAATATGTTAAACTTAAAACACCCTGAAGTTTATATGTTTGATTTTAGAAAACACATTTAACGTGCATCAATAAATGTTTTGGACTTTCTCGTCTATTTTTGAAAACTTAAACGATGAAATACAAAACAGATTATATATTATTTAAAAAATAACGAAAGCCGAACTATGAGCTTGTTGTAGCTGGCAGGTACCGAGCCGTCAAACAGGTTGTCGGATTTCCACTGGAATGACTCACTGTGAATAAAGACCATCGCAGACAAATTGCTGGGTGAAGGCTTATCCGATATGTTGTGGCCTTGACTAGAAATATAATAATAAACTTCATAAACAATCAGTACATTTTTCTGATTTTGTTTTATTCTACACCTAAAGGCCATTATAGTTGGAAGAGCAGAAGTACTAACTGTTTTATTTAACGTGTAAAACAGATTTATCAGATGTACAATAAATTGTGATCGTGATATACGTTAGAGAGTAAGGATTTCTTATGAAAAGGAGAGACGCTATAGTGTCAGTGTATATTTACAAAATAGATTCATTTCGATAAATCTAGTCTTTACCAGTATTCGTGCTTAGTTTCCGGAATGCGGTGATGAGCACTAGTTCAGTATGAATCGGTAAACATACTCTAATGTAAAAATACTTGCAATCAAATTCCTTTCTCATTTTAATAAAATTTTATAACATTGTTCACTAGGACAAGGAAAAAATCATCGAGCTTGTCCGGCGATAGAGATATTAGGAAACACAAGCTTCGATTGGGTGAAAATTATTTTATCATCGTTTCGATCGTTCACTTTCCTAAATGCACCATAGACAAATATAAAAAAGAAAACACTACATAGACACTTCCTATGCTCGGACAACTGAATAGTTGCTGAATAAGTAACTTCTTGTACTGATTGATTCTCTCCCACAAACTCGAATCTGCGATGATGTTTGTGTAATACTATATTTATGATAGAAAGAAAGATCATTTTGGCAACTAAAATACAATTATTACTGAGTTTCTGGATTTGTACCTCTTCCTGAAATGACCATAGTGAGTGGATTGAAGTGTGATTACTATTGCAGTTTACAGTTTATGGAACCTTCCATGTAATGTGTATTAAGCACCGGGTACAACATTGCACTTTTGACAAGTGAGTCGTATAATTTATACGCTTTTTGTTTTAATGTTTTCACCTATTTCATAGTTTGTGTTTCTCCATACTGATCAACATCCAAACTTTATATCCATCTTGTTACTAATTTAAATCTTTTCTTATAAAAATGTAACTTAGTTCTTCAGCTGTGATCCTTGTTATCTATATCTCCAACATGCATGGCCTTTAAGTTACCTTTAATTACTCAACCGTTTAAACTGGTTCCCTCACAGGCTCCGAGTTATGCTGGTAATTAAACCAGCACGGTGTATGCTGGCAGGATTATACTCCTAGCTGTATTTACGCTTCATTAGCAGTTGTGTTTCGATGCCGCTGTAAAGCGCTGTTTAGTGTATGTCATTCTGAAGAGTATTAAATCCTGTATCTTTATATGTTATATCTTAGTATGATTATCTATGCACGATTATTATTAGTGAAACAGGAGTTAATAGATAAAATACTTTCTTCCAAATTTGAATTTGTTGAAAGTAACAAACGCAGCGGTCGATATTTTGAGAGTCCTGAAGGTATAGCCTCAACTTTTTGGAGATATTTGTGTGAGAACGGTGCCGAAATAGATTTATTGTCTATTTAGTGTTCTATTATAACATGGCAAGTATTAGTAAGATTTATTTTATTTTATTTTTAATTTCTTTTACATTAATTTCTGAATATTAAGTTAAACAAACAAATTAATATAAATTGGAATTAGCGAACTCAGTCATGGTGAATTGTCTTTTTTGCGCTGACTACGACAGTTACAAGTCTTGTGAGATATCGCCTATTCCTTGTGTTGTCACCTCATTACCGTCATCAACGTCGAAGTTTAGATTTTCAGATCTTTTATTTATATTAGTACCTCTATATTGTACTGATTTATTGATTGTTACAGGCTTTAGGTGACTATAAATTAATATAAGTATAAACTATTCAAATATACATCTTATTAAATTAACAATTTGAAAATTGTGCACTTTATTCAACTTCTTACATTAATGTTTATGTATATTGGAAATTAGCAACAAGTTTCCGATGCAAAATAACTCCTAAAGCCTTGGTTGTTTATTTCAATACCAGATACTAAATGATTTAGTAAAATTAATTTTTGTCGAAATGCGTTTCTTGAAAATACTTTTATTCCACATACCTTCCAGCATTCTGGTAAGAAGTAATTTTCTCACTTTTGGATACGGATTCTACATGATATCAAAGAAACCATTCACTTCAGGACGCAGTCTACGAGTGGAGCAATCTACCGTCTCGGACGGTTCTAGCGGTTTGTTTACACTTCCCTCCTGCGTCACATCTCTTGAGCTTATTTTTGCTGCAACTAACCTTGGGTACACACAAAGTACATTACAGAATTCCAAGGTTATAAATCAAAATAAACGATTCTTATTTTTTGTTAGCCATTTGTCATTTCACATTAGAAATTCGTTTTGAAATTATATTTATCTCCTGTAATAGATACAGTTAGGAATTTATTGGGTTAATAAATTACATTTGTGAAATGTGGATACTGATTGAAATATTTTATACCTGTATGAATGAGACCATATCGACTTTCTGTCTCAATTATTGTTGTTCATTTTCACACTCCAATTTATCACCGCCTAACAAGTGAAATTGCACGTTACATCTTGCTTCCTGATGATGGACGAATCAGAGGAAATGTTCTAAAATCGTCAACATTTAGTTTTTCCCAATCACGCATAGATATTTCAACTATAAAAATATGAGTTATTTACCTATATACCTATATTACTTATATATACAGGTAATAGGTATATGTATACCTATTATATACAGTTTAATGTAAATAAAAGTCGTTTGACAGGTATTTGGTCTTCCGATCATATGTTAGTTTGCTTATTTAAACGCATATGTGACAGGTACGGCCAAATACAAAATAATTGAATCGGAAAAAGTAAGCGCTCTGAGGTGTAATGGTAGCACATTCACCCGTCAAGTGAGAGATCCGGGTTCGACTCCCGGCGGAGCAACTACTTTTTGTGATTCAATGTTTATTGAAATTAAATAAGGCTCTTGCCATTTATACAGTTTAATGTAAATAAAAGTCGTTTGACAGGTATTTGGTCTTCCGATCATATGTTAGTTTACTTATTTAAACGCATATGTGACAGGTACGGCCAAATACAAAATAATTGAATCGGAAAAAAGTTAAGCGCTCTGGTTGTAATGGTAGCACATTCACCCGGCAAGTGAGAGATCCGGGTTCGACTCCCGGCGGAGTACTTTTTGTGATTCAATGTTTATTGAAATAATATATATAGTACTTAATCCCACTTATAAGTATAGAACCTACCTTGATTTGTACAGTTACACATATTTAACCTCGAGAAGTAGAGTAACGACGTAAACCATTCCATACATATTTATTCAGACATATTTGTTATAAAGTGTACATTTATAGTTTGAACACAGTTTATAGTACAACATTTCTTCATTTTACATTAATTCATCTGGGAATGAATTTGATATCGTGACTTGAACCTCCTTGTCTCAGATGTTCTAACGAGTACCCAGCATTGACTAGCGAGGTGGACGTGAGTAGAGTACTTAGACGTTTGTGTTAGAAAATCTGAGATAGAAACATACATTCCATACTAACATATAGTATTCATTTAATATTGTTCTCTTGAATATTGTAAAGTAATACAATATATAGCATAAAAATCAAAACCCTTATGGAAATAACGAATAGAAAGGTTTCTATGCATTTTTGAATTTATTATTGAAGTGGTCCGCTTGGATATATTAATTCCGAGAAACCACTTTACTGAATAAATCAACTTTCTGCAACATCAGCTTGTCAGTCCAATGAATTTATTCTTCAAGACAGTATTAAGAAAGTAAGATCTGGGTCGAGAAACTTGAGAATGTCATTATTGAATATTTTATTTCACAACAATAAAACCAATGCCAAACTAACCGAGTCTAGTTCATCTCTTCCATTACTTTTCCCTTGCTGCAGCAAAACGTGTTCTCCTTCTCGATATTGTTTTAGAATTGTAATCCAACAACAACAAATATGTTACTTTGTAATTTTAACCCTAAATGGGTAACAATATGTTCGCTTAAAATAGCTGTATTATGTACGGTATCTGCTATTATGTAGCATGAAAGTATGCATGCAACACTGAAGCTTTTATAATGTTACAATACATCATAATATATTGAATTCAGTGCTCAGATCTGTTGCCGATAGAAACGTTAAGGTCTCGCGCTTTTTAGTGGTAAATAATAGCAACAGCAGTTATAAATATTTTACATGAAAGAGTTGAACATGCTACAGTGGAGTAAATACTGATAATACAAAATTAAAGATGTTTAATTTTAATAAAATCAAAATAATTACTACAAAATATAAATGTACTAAAACCTTAACCTAAATATTTTACTCCAAAACACTACCTACACCTTACGGAATATGAGTACTTTGACGAAACTAAATTTCAGCAACACAATCCTCATATAGAAAATAAGTTCTCTGGAAAGCAAAGACTGAATATATAAGCAAAAGTAATGAACATCCCTTACAGCAAGAAGGACATCTCCTATAGTCATCGATTACCGAGCAATATGAAGGATCAGCCCCACACAGCATAGTGCTTGTTTCGGAACAACTGAGGTAAGCTGAGATTTGTACGGTGTACACCTCGGTCCCACAGAATTTAACCAGTCCTTTTCATTTCCATGAACAAATACTTGACCCTCCATATTCAGTCTCTTCCAAGTGAGGCGAGCAAGATGGTAAAGGAGCAGCAGATGAGAATGTGAGCTGCTGATGGAGATGACAGCGGACGTGCAGACGAGGCGGGGGCTAGAGATGCCGATTAACCGACCGACTATTACTCTCAGCCTCTATAAGAGGCGGCTGTACTGATGCCATATCGATTATAGCCTTATAAGAACAATGTTAAAATTTTTGAACCTTTACTACCATAATTTTAGTAGTAGAATCATAGAATATGTCTTATTTTATAAATATAATTAATACATATCCAAAAGTTTTCTGAAATATACACGTGCTTAGATATAAAGAAAATCCTTTTTAAGGGCGTTTAAGATTATTTTCCACATATTATGTACACTTTCATAAATAGTCTTTTAGCTACACGCAACTTTTACAATATCTTTTGGAGGAGTGTGTAGGAAAAAGTTATATTTTATTTTTAAAGTTGTAAGATGCCGTGTTTTATGTCACCCGTCATTTTTTATGTTTTGGTCCGCTATTATTACAAAGTAAAATCTTTTTAGTATTGATTTTTTGAAGCTTTGAAACGATATACCATGTAATACAGATTTGCTTATAAACATTTTGAGATTCGAACCCGGGACCGCCAGTTTACACACACCCTGCACATAAAATCGGAGTAAAATGGTTTTAAATAGATTCCCTGTATTTGATTTAGCCGGGTTGTATTTTTGTCATGGTTGGTGCTATGTCGTTTTTCTGATATAGGTTTAAAAACACTTTATTTAGCTTACTCACTCTGTATATTTATAACGAAAAGTAACAAAAGATAGTCGTCTTGATTGTAATTTTAGCTACGACACCCCAATGAAAAATTATTATGTATTGTGTGTATTGAATTGTTATGTATTGTTAACAATTCGTGTTTTATTAGAATATCTTTTATAAATATTAAGCTATAATATATTATACCACATCAGACTCAGGCTGCGTAATTTTTCCTATAATTACGGGAAGTGAAGAGTACAGACCTTTAAGCAAGTCTATGATATTAAATGTTAAAGGAACTAATGTATTAGGGCCACTAGATTACCATAACAATGTCAAACATCTGACGAGAATAAAACTACGTGTCCTCATAAAATGTGATAAGTGATAACGAACAAGTAGTGGAAATTTAACGAGGCCACTTTTAGTGAAAACTTAATCCTGGACGAAACTTGTCTGCTGGATGAAGAGCTCGGCATTTACGAGGATCCTCATTTCTATTTTACTATCATGAAATAGCTTCCAACCAGATAACAGTTGTAATTCAATACCTTTTATAATATATCATTTCTTTTACAAACATTTTTACGCATAAACCTATTCAAATTTATATTTAAAATAATTATTTGTAAATTATAATTAAATATATTATTCCATAGGTGATTATTTATTACCTACGTTTATAATAAAAATGTAGGGGATATAACTTAAATAATGATTCAATAGAGTTATTAAAGCCATCTTTAACTGGAATATCATGTATTAAACTTAAATTTAAAAAAATTTAAATCTGGTGTGTGAATTTTAAAATGACTGTGTAAAGCGCCATTTAAACTACTAGATAAAAGCCCGACTAAGCAGAGAGCTGCTCGCTTGAACGCTCTGCTGAATTAATCAGGAGAGAGCGATCAGTAAATGAGCGCTGTTGTGTCGCACAGCCAGGGGCGAACAGTTAGCTTGTGGCAAACTCAATTCCATGTGCTTATTTCACTCCTAACTAAATAATTGAATCCCTATCTGCTTTATTCTATTATATAGTAATATTCTCTTTCTCTATCAATATTTGTTCTATCGTAAGGACCAGACCAACGATTCTTTACAATATTAAAAAGATCAATATCAACACAAGAATTGAAACAGTTTTACTACGTCAATTATATTTGTATTTTTAAAGTTTTATCATTTGGCATAAAGTGTAACACTAAATTAAAAAACAGTATATAACATGTATGTATGTTTTAGATTAGGACTACATATTAAACCAATATCGTTTTTAGGCACTAGGTTTAACGTACAGTGTTGATTAAAATATTATTTTCATATTACTTCATGGTGAAATAATAAGCGTTGAACTGAAAAATGACCAGCAACTACACAGTTGGAAATTTAATAAAAACTTGAACATAAATATAGTAAGTATTACTGAAAATTGAGATATTGGGATATGGAAGGGATTCGCTAACAAGAGTAACTATTTTAACGTATAGAATAGTAGTAATCACCACAGCAAGTTCGAAAAGGTCGTTACTGAAGGATAATCCTTAGCAAAAACACTGCTTAGTTGATTCAGTTTTTTCATGATTTCTGGAATCTCTCACAGATGCGGTTTTCTTGGGACAGGGTTCAAAAGGATCCTCAAAAGGATAGTTTTTAAATGTAGCAACCACGAATATATGTATAGAGTGAGTTTTGTAAGGTGTCCTGATTGCGTAGCGGGAGAATATTCTAAGGTACGATAAGCAAAATTGTTTAACACTATGTGAAAGCTATTTTTTCCCAATAGCTTAACTTTATCACAGTCTGTTTAAAGAAAAAAATTACAACTAATGTTAAAACCCTCGTTACATAAATTTAACGAAACTATTGTAAAGGCATTCTCTGAATTAGGTTCAGGAAGGTTGCATGTCGTGTTACAGCATTGTGTTATATGAGATGTGCCATAAAAGTAATGAGACTGGAATCACTGAGAGCGACCTAGTAGCACTGCAACCTTCTCCTTATCTCAACTTGTCCTTCCGTCTCTCCCAAAGATCCAGTACACTTTTCTACCTTGACCACTGACTGCGTGACCCTAAATGAATTTTTTATAGTGTTTTGAAAATTGAATAGGATAGTTTGAAGCAACGGTGTGCCATTAAATTTTGTGTTAGGCTGAGTGAATGTGCGATATTCTCTTTTAAAAAGTTTCAAAAAGGTTATAGGGAATATTCTTTATCAAGAGCACAGGTTTTCGGTAAAATAAGGAAAATTTAGATCATAATGAAAACAAACAACACAAACATAAAATGATATATTTTTCTACCTTTTAGCACTGGAGACTGGTGGACTGGATAAAGCAACACGGAAAACATTTGTCAAACCTTGAAAGTGTCATTTGGCAAAGTTATAGAACAAGAAAGAACTATTTTATGTTATTAATAAAAAGTACAATCAAATCAAATAACTAAATGATTCTTTAAAATATTGTGAAATTTATAAAATCAATTTTAGTAACTGGCAAAATTATTACTTTGGTCAGAAACGTCGACATTTCCAGTTATTATTTAAGTAACATTGCAAATCTTAAAACCAAACACTCCGAACAGCATGAGATCTATTTTTTAAAAACATTATTACAAATATGTCAAAATTATAAGAACATCAGGAAAAACATGTAAATTATTAAGTTTTAGTCAAAAAGACTATCTCACACCCTGCAATATTAAATTTGTATTGAAAAAATAATGAGTAATCCAAATAAAAAATGAAATTCCTATGAATCAAATATATAAATTTATCATATTATAAGCAATTTTATTAACATGTTAAATACAGTGCAAGGTTAAAACTAAAAATTCAACACTTGAACTAATAAAAATATTGAGAAACTGCTATTATTTCTATTTGTTTATAGTTTCTTTTATATAATAAAGAAGGGATGAGCTTCTGTTAAGCTGATACAATACGAGTACTGAAATAGTTATTTACACATCTGTGTCATACCTGTGGGATAAATTATTAAGTAGAGAGGTACAGCACTTTTCAGTTCACAGGATGTTTTCTAAAAAAAGCAAAATTCAACCGGCGTTACTCCATCAGTTATTTTGTTTCTTTTAGCATACCGCATTGTTATTTTGCTCAGTTTGTAGGTATTATGTTCGATCCCTTAACAACCAAATACACAAGACTAGACGGAAGTGACGTATTAAGTGTTCACTGTTGGTCTGGTTGTCGGGAATTGCAGTAAACATATCATAGGCTGTGAAATGAGTGTATAGTCATTGAATAGTATTAGGATTGATTCAGAACTGACGTTGTTTACTAAAATTTAATATGAAATCATAATGCAAAGGTCCACAAATGATAATATCATTTTATGTCAAACTATGAATCAATAGCCATTATTTTAATCGTGTGGAATATTGTATAGTCTCAATTTAAGGCCACAACAGCGGAATTCAATGCATTGACAAGAGATTTGGATGACTCTGAGGGCGAGATCTTGGGGAGAACCTGACAATGCCAAACTGTTTAACGGAATAATGTTTAATAGTAATCCCCTGACCAGCTTAATAAACCTTAATAAGATGAAAAATGACTTGATGTTAATCAAACTGCTAAAATAATAATAAATATTAAAGAGCAAACCATATCCCAACTTTATATTTACTTCGGGAGTACTAAAATATGAGCACGATACAACTGCACATAGAGTCAGTAATTAAGAACAGCAGAACGACAGCTCCCCCTTCTCTTTTCGCTTAAGAGTGCTGTTTAATCTGTTTAACTCTCTTGTGCGTCAAAGAGGAACAGTAAAAACAATATCAAGACTTTTATGAGACTGGAAAAAAGGCTCTTGAGCGAATAATGTTAATTGTACCAAGACAAACAGAGGAGTGCTGATATTCAAACGCTTGAATGTATACACTTAAATTAGCCCTTATAGAAACATGCAATCAGTTTATTTGTTATAGCACTCAAGTTTTCAAGGAGAAACAAGTATAAAACAGACTAATTTAATTACTACCTGACATGCTCATTTAAATGACCCATTTACCTATAAAGTCACATGCGATGAAATTATAATACTGTGTTTACAATACAAATAGGTATAAAAATTCCTATACTATTAAATATGTATAATTCTCATGAATGATCAATCCCGCCGCTATGAAACATGCACTGAATGTTATAATGAGCTGAATATCACATTGTTATTATGTGACAAATACATTCACACTGGTAAACATAGTTAACATAAACGGTTTCGCAGAGTATTATGTCACCTCTTTGTTATATAGAGCGTCAATTGGAAATGCCAGTGAGGTAACTTAATGTTTTAATCAGCTCGTTAAATCAGTTAAAATTAAAACAACTGATGATATAGTTCACTAGCTTTGATGCCATTATGATGACAGTTATTATTGCTTAGATTAGTTAAAAATAAGGATTATCTGTGTAACTTATCTATTTTAACTAAATATAGTTGAATTTTTTCTAAACAAAACATAATAAATGTAACGCAGTTATTCTTTACTTTTGTTCAAATATTTACGTATGCAGTTTCAAAAAAGCTACTTTTTTTAAATAAGGTTTAAAAATTTTATTTTTTCATTTGATTAGGCGTTTGTTACATAGAGCTACATACTAAATTTCAGCTTATTACAACAAGCCGTTCTCATAATAATCATTGATACATGCAACAAATTGGCAGTTCTTCAGGTAATTATGAAGTTTTTGAGATTTTGAATATAATTTGTCTTTGTGTTTAACCCAGGAATAATACCTGAAATGAGTGGTATAGATTTCGGTGATTGTATAGACTCAGATATACAATCTGCAACAGAGTTTCGGTTCATATTTCACTCTCCTGGGCTTCCTACGAGGTACGGGAGCACCAACAAATCTTGATTTACCCTACGAGAATTCAATTAGTGTAAGATCATAATGTAGGATAATATACTCGTAATTTTTCGTTTAATCTTAATAATTTCACGATGGTTGAAACTTTAGATTAGACTAAAAACCATTCCACTTACATCTAAATATAATGTACAAAGCTGGACTAATTAACTGTATAAAACAAACCAACACGGGTTACTGCTCATTTCTTTGACGTGTATTGACCATATCTTTCTTAAAACATGATAAACTATGAACTTTATTACTTCAGGTATTTTAAAAACAGGAATTACCGACCACTATGCTGTCACTGTTATGATACGTCTTCCAATTACTTCTCCTCGCGGTTTGGACACAAACAACACGTACTTGGACATGAAGGTGTTGGATGGGCTGGTAGCGGCTCAGACGTGGGACCATGTCCTCGGCTTACAAGAAGGTAAATGCTAGCTGTAATGCTTTCCTAAACACGTTTGACAAGCTCAGAGCAAGTTCGTTACGAACAAAATATCTATCTACAAGAAATAAAAAAACTGAAACCTTGGATTTCATATAATTTAATTCATGCTGTTAGAAAACGTGATAAATTAAGTAAAATATTAAAAATACAACCATTTAATGAACGATTACGAAACTACTACTTGATTTTTAGGAACAACTTAAGCAATGAAATAAAAAGAGCAAAGACGGCTTATTTCCAAAGAAAAATTATTAAATTCAGCGGGAAACGCGAAAATGTTTTGGAGAAACTGTTAACGAGTTCATTTCTGTCAGGAAAAAGAGAGAGGAGTTTCCTGTGCGCCATTTTACTCAAAACAGTGACAATCCTGGTGGAAGTACAAAGGAAGTGGCTAACTCTTTTAATTTGTTTTTTTCGCAAGTGGGAAGGAAGTTGGCTATGGAAGTGCCGGCATCAACTGATCCCTGCTGGTGGATGATACAGTGCATAGGGTACGGGGGCATGAGTTTTCGCTTGCGCCCGGTCTCGGACAGCCAGGTGGAGGAGTGTGTCAGAGGAATGCGAGGTGGATCGGCTCCCCGGTATGGACGGCCTCCCCGTAGCCCTGCTCAAGCAACAAATTAGTAAGCTGGCGTCCCCCTCTAAACCAATATAATAAATCTCAGGTATATCTTCAGGTGTTTATCCAGAATTATTTAAATCTGCAAAAGTAATCCCAATTTACAAAAACAATAGTAAATCAGACATGCACAATTATAGGCCAATATCATTGCTAAGTGTGCTAAGTAAAATACTAGAGAAGTGTGTAAAATCTCAATTACAGGAAATACCTCGAAGATATAATAATATTCTGTCAGAGTCCCAATACGGCTTTCGCAAAAACAAAAATACTTCAGACTCCCTATTCGCAATTAATAAATGTATAACAGATGCCTTAAATAACAATAATAAAGTGTTACTTCTTTACATTGATCTGGCAAAAGCTTTTGATAGTATAAACAGAAACCTGCTTTTTCGCAAAATTTAGAATGTGTTGGAGTTCGCGGATTAGAGCTGAACTGGTTCAGAAGCTATTTGAGCGGACGTACGCAACAGTCTCTATAAACAATCATTTAAGTGACACAATGAGTGTTGATTACGGTGTGGTCCAAGGTAGCACTCTTGGTCCACTTCTATTCTTAATTTACATAAATAATATTGTTAAACTCGAGATTACTGGTAGGATATTTCTGTTTGCAGATGATACTGCAATATTGAGCGGAGATCGTGGGAGGAGGTCTACCGTGTTGCTGCGGGAGAATTGGCGTTAGTAAACGGTGGTTTGATGAAAATATTCTAACCATGAATGTTTCAAAAAACTAAATGTATGCCGATCTCATTGCGCAGCGCGGGCGAGCCCGCCTGTGGACATGGGATTGGTACTCCACTCTTGCTGTGACACGAACAGTGGCTCCTGTGATTGTCGGGTGTTACAGAGGGTGAACCAGTACAAGTACCTGGGAGTCATCATGGATTCAAAATTAAAATGGGAACCACACATCCACATGTTAAAATCTAAACTAAGGAAAATGATTACGTTTTCCATCAATTAACTGAAATATTAAATCCAATGAAATTAAAACTATTTATTACGCCTATGCACAATCAATTTTACATATGGTATTATAGTATGGGGAGGGGCTTACAGGTCTATTTTATATCCGTTAATGACTGTTCAAAATTTAGTTATTAAGGCAGCGTTCAAAAACACAACAGATACCCGACTATCTTGCTTTATACAGAGACACAAATTCTTATCAATTCGGCAGCTATATATTAAAAAGCTTACTGGTTCTTCGCGAGGAGCCACAGGCAGGAGATCGTTACCCCTGTCACACATAGATATTTTACAAGGAATGTTGTTAGCGTGGGCTTGCAGGTTCCCCGAGTAGTAAAATCGTATAATTACACCAATCCTTATTACATTGCAAATTTCCTACTCAGAAATATTCCGCAACACATAAGGGACCTGCAGGTCCCGCTGTTCGCATACAGAAAATCTTGTCTCTAACTGGCTGTTGGAGGTCGGCGCTGAACACGCTGAGTCGCTGCTCTCATCTATATACTAGACTAAAATATATGATCACGTTTATTTACTGGACTAACTTACTTTACTACACGCAACAAACTGTTTTTCACTATTGTTGCGATGGCCGTCTTGCGCCGTTTCGCCTCTCCGATGGATTTGAAACACCTCTAATAAACCCAATTTAACCTAAGTATCGTTAGTAATTAATTTTGGTTCCATTTTAATTATTTTCACTATAGCAAATAACATACCTTATTTTTATATGATCTTTTATATCAAATAATTAGACTATTGGGTATTGTGGCATAATTAATGTTGTCTGTGGCCTACAAATTACACAGATTATTTTAGATTTCATACTTATTAATAATTGTTTTGAAAATAGATGTAAAAATAATTTATTGTTATTAAGGATAACTATTATGATACCGCTGTGCACAGCAATAGAAAACTGACTCGTCACCACGCACAAAGCCTCTATGGCCCATGTGGGACTAATTTCATTTATATTATGTGTACTGTGCTTGTTTGCAAATTTTGAAATAAAATTGATTTTGATTTGATTTGATTTGACTTACACTAGTTAGAAAGCTATCAAACTCGATTAAATAAATTGGTATACTCAAATTATCTAGTATATGTGCTAAGAGCTTCATCCCATAAGAGAAGAAAAATATTGTACAAATAAATTTTTCTATTATTACAATTAAAATAAAACTTAAGACCTAATTATAACAGGAGGGTTTTGAACTATTAATAAATAGTGTATCATAGAAAATGTTCCACTGCTAAAAGGGTTGATAGTGGAACATGTATCTAAGGATAGTAAAGATAGATTGTAGTGGAACCTTAATGACTTAACAAAATAGCAGTATTGTTCAGTAAATACAATACGTCGTCGCATCAACATTCAGTACCTGCATATTATATCTGTAAATATTCTAAACTGCCGTTATAATCTTAGTTGTGCTACAAACATAACATTTTTTTAAATATTCATTGAGGTAAAATCGTTTTGTATAACATTTCAAGGATAATTATAATAAAATCTGTTCAACGTAGTAAATAGTAATTTTTACTTAAAGTACTCCAGTCTACTAATAAGGTAGCTTATACGAGTATATCTTTTACACACAAAGATTTTACACATCCTTTTTCTATTTGACCTCTGTTTCGCAGGATGATCTTGCATCATATAGTTCTCATAGGTTGTTAATTTCACTTCTGACTAATATTCCAAGCCAATACACACGTGTGTAATAACAGAATGCAGTGTTTATTATTCATTAGTCATTACTGGCAAAGTCTTTTGTAGGAATTTTTTGTGTAATTAAGCTCAAACGTTGTATCTAATCTGAAACCTTGTATTCGATGTCACATTAAAAATATATATGATTATACTTGGTTTATTTAAAAATGTATTTATGACGTCAACAACAACATAGCAGAGTCATTGTTGCCACCATGGTTATCCACAAGACCAATGTAAAAATGTTGCACAACATACTTGCACAAAACATTGCTTTCCTGTCTACCGAGTGATGGAGTAGGTATGGAGTTTATCAAGTTTTTTTAATAAGAAATCACCAGTAACAAACTTACTAAAACGGGGCTATATTTTTATTTCTGTGATTAATAAAAAAATAAGCAAAATTTAGGCTTAGCAACAGTAATGCAAGTATTTTAAATATACATATATTGATTCGAATGTACTGAAAATGCCACGATGACAGCAATCAAGTAACACCTTTAATTATAAATAGGTAGGGGATTTATATTACTTTTGTAGACTTACCGACAGTACCTTTTAGATCTGCGCGAACTAAAACTAGCCTACAGTCGATAAAACCGATAGCCAATATACTCTTAACGTTAACTTCCACCATGGCTTAGTAAAGCCGATGTTCTATGAAGCTGTTCAGCAAGTGAGATAGCGGCCGTATATTTTCAGTTCCACCTTGAGGCTCTTAGCACACAAAAATTGTTCCTCTAACTGTCTCTCCATGGATACAATAGTGAAAAATACTAATTAAAAAACGTGTATATATTTATAAATACATATATAGCTATTTATATATATGATTCTGACACAAATGAAACATAGGCTATTTTCTCAAGAATTTTTAGGTATTATTTCGGTATAGCTTTCCCGCTTAAAACAAAAAAATCAATGTTAGAAAGAAACAGCCACAGAGATGGATAATGTCGGATTTAAAACGTGATCATGAAAACATTCGTTTTTGACTCTCCTTATCACGGACACCTGAAATCGAACAAACAATTACTGAGAGGAAACGTGAGTACAAAATTGAGGTTGACAAAGCAAAGAGATCTTTTCATGATAACCGAATCATAGATTCAAACAACCGTTCAAAATCAATCTGGAAAACGGTCAATGATACCTTTAAATCGAAACTTTTATCTTTCTGTATGTAGACATCTGTATTACATAGTAACAAAACTTTTATATTATAAATACAAAACTTAACCTGTTCATTAAACCAGCTTGGACACTAGAAAGTGAATAACAACTATAAACAGATTCCAGAATTTTATAAGGAAACGTTATATATCTAATGGACATTGAGTATTATTATTATTATTGATAGCGCAATCGAATTTTGGTCAGGTTTTTGTTTTAAACAATTAAAATGCAGACCTAAAAGGTGCGTTTCAATATTATTGTTATTTTTAAAATAGATTCACAGGAAACTACTGAAAAAAGAATATGAATTTTGTATTGTACGTATATGAAATAAATTTCTTACTTTAAATAAAACACCCAATTCGCTCCATATATAATTCATACCCACACGCTAGCGCATCCCCCCTCCTAACTTAAAACACTTTTTCTTACACCAATCAAGCGTGTTCTTTTCGATATCGTCAGTCCATATCTCAGCTTCCCTGACTGAGATGCACCATAAGGATAGCAAATGAACTGTTTACCTTAGACATTCATCAGAAAATACATTAAATGACTTTATTTGTAAAACTTAATTTCTATATTACCTAATCACAATATAAAATACATTTCTTATAGTTTTTAGTTTTCAACACCGTATATGAGCATTTGCCCCCATAGTTTAATTTTTCCATACTTTATTTCCCATTCAGAATGGAAAATGTTACTGTTAATGAAACAAACTTTGTTAAATCTATAAAAAAAATAATTTCGAATTTAATTTGTCTGTGCTATTTTACTAATTAATACTTTATTTTGTAATAGTAAACTAATATCTGTCTTTAGTATTATTACCTTTTTAACACTATTTTTGGCGCATTTTACAGCGTAGTTTTAACGTAAATAATTTGTTTGAAATAAATTAATAAAACTAACCTATCAAACTATTGTTTAATTTTTTCAAACCAATTTAGAATGCTTGGTGACAAGAAGTGTTTCAAGATAAGCAAAAAACACTTTTTCCCACGTTAGTACAGACATTATGGCTAAAGAAAGATACCATGCAATGGCTAAAAATTATTAATGTATTTGTGAAGTTTAAATCCATGTTTATTGAGAATAATTGACAAAATAGATTTTAGTACGTAACATTTAAACGATTTATTCGTTCCTGAAAACCAAATATCTGTTTGTAGAACGGTTCAATAATAACATTTTGTACAGTACATCCTTTGTATGTTAGAAGTGTTGTTGGTTAGTGATTTACTTGGTTGAATGCTTATTTTGTAGGAACTTTTTGTGGATGATTTACAAACATTGAGTTTTATTTAAACTGAATGATAAGGAATAAATAGCTCAGTTATTTTTATGTAGGTATTCCCTGTGGAGAACTCAAAAGGTACAAAACGGATGTTGTACACAAAGCACTTTCAATGCTCATTCATGATTATCTCTCACGACATCACTGATTGGTTTCATCAGTCTAATGCTTTCCGTTACTGATCGAATATAAATGGTATTTGTTGTTTCCAAAATTAAGCGTTTATTTGAGATATTAAAATATGTGGTAGATGAGTAAATAGATTATAACTGCACCAAAAAGTATTTTCCGTCCTAACATAACGCATAGTATCGAGGATGAAGTTTATTATTAACAAGCAACTATTCTGTAACTGTAATCAAGAATTTAAAGGAAGTAACGCGAAAATTTCACGCGGTCGTAAAAATATTTTTATCCCTAACAGCTAAATCTTAAAAGTAACAAACAATCTATTACATATAAATTCATTTGACACAGAGCATTTTTGAGTAGTAAATTGATTGTATGGAAAAGCCTAGAGAAAGCTTAAAAGCTTTTCAAAACTCCCGGTATGTAGGTCTTAGAATATTCAAAACCTCTCGGGATTTCAACATTATTTCCAGAGATCAGGAACTTGTGGGAATAAATCATACAGGCATTCCAGAGAATGGTCTAGAGATTTAATTCCAGCATATAAATGCCAAGGAGAAGGACTGCTAGAGATTGCTGTAGTCGTGATTTATTCGGAGGGTGACTTTTGAGGAGACCGGTTGCTTGCCTTCTATAAATGGACATAGAAACTGAATTAATAATACAGGCCAAGCAGTCCCTGATACCAGAGGTTTCACAGGAGTATGTACAGGAATATTTGGGCAATTTTAGTATCCAGTATGCTGCATAGGCCGTAGGTATGCAGACACAAGTAATCAGATAAACTGAAGTATTAATAGAGGTCAAGCAGTTCCTAATACCAGAGGTTTCACAGGAGTATGTACAGGAATATTTGGGCAATTTTAGTATCCAGTATGCTGCATAGGCCGTAGGTATGCAGACACAAGTAATCAGATAAACTGAAGTATTAATAGAGGTCAAGCAGTCCCTGATACCAGAGGTTTCACAGGAGTATGTACAGGAATATTTGGGCAATTTTAGTATCCAGTATGCTGCATAGGCCGTAGGTATGCAGACACAAGTAATCAGATAAACTGAAGTATTAATAGAGGTCAAGCAGTTCCTAATACCAGAGGGTTCGTGAGACTATGTGAATAAATAACTGGGTAAATCTAACATATCTTGTGCGTTATAGGCCGTAGGCATACAGAAAATAGTGGTCATAGAAACTGGACTATTATTAGAGGTTTAAAACTCTCCGACCAGAATGTAAGGGGGCTTAGAACAAAGACCGTACCTTTAAATTCGGAGTAATAAATAACAGCTGTTCCATTGTAGCTGTCACAGAGTCCTGGTTCAATGAATAAGTGTATACTTCAGAATTATTTTATGAAAGCTACAATGTTTATAGAAAAGACAGGAGTGGCATGACTATTTAGGGTGTGGGAGTTTTACTTGCCGTAAAGAGTGATTTTAAGTCGTCCGGGCTTTACAATTTAGATACTGAAAATGAAAACATTTCGATTCAAATTAAATTTTCAAAACAGTTGTCAGTTATTTTGAGAATAGTATATTTTCCTCCAAACTCACCATTACGCTCTTAAAAAAACATTTTTTTTAAAATTAGAACAATTTAAATTTAGTCAGGAAAATGAAAAGATCATAATATTGCGAGATTTTAATCTACCTATAACTGGGACATCATTTAATTGGGCAGACGGGAGTGAAATTTTTAAGCTATTATCGTTTTTTATGGAAATTTTCGATTTGAAACTAAAAAATAACATTTTGAATTGTTCAGGAAGAACATTAGATTTAGTTTTGTCAGATATTGCTGATTTAGGTGTTTTGGGGGAGGAACCGATTGTTAGACTTGAAAATTACCACCCAGCTCTGGAGATTGTATTTAATTTTCAGTAAAACAAATTCAAAAAATCACATCCGCCCTGTACAAAAAATAGGTATAATTTTAAGAAGGTTGATTATTTTTGTTTATATAATTCAATTCAAAGTTTAGACTGGAAAGATGTTTTTGACAGTTATGATGTCAATGAAGGTGTCAGTAAATTTTACGATTTGTTATATTCAAAGTTAAATTTACACATCCCTTTGTTAAATTCAAATAAATTTTAATACCCAATTTGCTTTTCATATGAAACTATTAGTGTATTCAAAAGAAAAGAAAGAGTTCGTAGAAAGTACAGACAGTTTAAATACAATTTATTATGACTGTAGGCTATTTGATGAATTTAGATTAATCAGGGCCGAGTCCAAACGGAGCATTAAGAATGATTACGTAAGGTATAATACTGAAATTGAGGAAGAGGTTGTAAATAATCCTAATATGTTTTGGTTAGCTGTGAAGAGGTTAAAGGTCGACTGGCGGCAAAGCCACAACAATGACTCTTGACGGGGGGAGGTGGAGGGGGGGGTCCGTCTATCGCGGGAGCACTCCCTCAGTATTTCAAGTCTGTGTATGGTGATTCGACTCTAGATAACGATCAGCTGACTCGGGGCGCACTCAGCTCACCTGTCTGCTCGGGCATCGGCTTAAAAAAATTAAATGTAAACGTTCGTTTGGCCCGGATGGTATTCCTTCGTTTATTTTTAAAGGTTGTTTTGAATCGCTTATCAAGCCCCTCTAGCATCTATTTAATTTGTCCATTAATTCAGCTTGTTTTCCAGATCGCTGGAAATTGACGAAAAATACTCAAATTTTTAAGAAAGGATCGAAGAAAGATATACAAAATTATCGGCCTGTTGCAATTTGGTCATCTCCAGCTGAAATATTTGAGTCGATACTATACAATCGAATTTTTAACCACGTAAAAAGTTTTGTCACACCGCACTAGCACGGCTTCTTTTCTGGTAGATCAATAAATACAAATCTCTTATGTTTCATCGATTTTTGTTCATCATCTTTGGATAAGGGAGGGCAGGTTGACGTGGTGTATACGGATTTCGCGAAGGCATATTTACAAGGTCAATCACCCCGAATTGTTCAAAAAAACTAAATTATTTTGGATTTTAGAGTGATGGAATCAAGCTTTTTTCCTCCTATTTATTTAATAGAAAACATTTGGTCTATTATAATGGTTTCTTTTCTGATGAATTTCGGGTTAGGTCAAGGCTCCAATCTGGGACCATTATTATTTATCTTATTATTTTATTAATGACATTGTAAAATGTATTAAGTACAGCTAGGTATTGTTATATGCTGATTATTTGAAAATATATAAAGAGATACTTAATTTAGATGACTGTAGATTATTACAAGAAGACCTAGATCGTTTATTTGATTGGAGTCAAACGGGTTTAAAATTTAATGTAGACTAATGCATAGTAGTGAGGTACACTAGAAAAACGCAGAACTATGTTACTTTTGAAAACTTACTAAATAACGCAGCTTGAAAAGTTGTCACCAATTTTAAAGATTTAGGTGTAATTTTGAGAGTAAATTTTCATTTTACAATTATATAATTGAAATGTGCATAACTACTTACAGAAAATGTGGATTTCTATGCAGATCGAGCTATATTTTAAAAAATATTCACACTTTAAAATTATTATATTATTCCCTAGTTAGATCAAAGCTTGAATTCGGTTTCGTTACTAGGTACCCTTATTATGCGTACTTAAATGAAATGATTGAGCAAATCTAGATAAAGTTTTTAAGGTTTTTATATTTTAAACCATTTGCAATGTATAATTACCTTGTCCCTTATTCCGAGTTATTAACTTTGTTTGAAATGGAAAGTTTGCGTAAGCGCCGATCTGTGGGCCTGTTGGTATTCTTAAAAAAGTTGTTTATTGGAGCAGTGGACTGTGGTGAGTTGCTTGCGCGTCTGAACTTTCTTGTCCCCCGCCTCTCCAGCCGTGGTCAAGCGTTGTTTGGCCTGCACTTTGCACACTCATTACATGGTGCCAACTCACCTATCAATAATATGATGCGACTGCATAACGCTCTGACTCAACATGTCGATGTGCTATCCTCAACCTTGACCTCTTTCAAACATCAACTGTTTACCATTCTTGATTGAATTTCTATTTATTTATTTATTGTTTTGTCTAATGTTAACTTAGTAAAATGTGATATGTATATCTCGTAGTCTCGTAAAATATGTTATATTTAAATTAATATGCTCAGCTTTCAATATTTTATCTAAGGTTATTTCAGATGGGAATAAATTGTATATTGTATTTATTATTATTCACTGTTATTATTATTTAGACTTGGAGGATTGAGTATTGATTATTTGTATTTTGTATATTTGCTAATTAGCTTAAATTTAATAATTTATACTATAATGCTACAATGTACGAGTAATTGGATAACTTGTCTGTAATGTAGCATGCAAATAAGTAAATAAAAAAATAAAACTAATAGCTAACATAATAGCTTTATAATCCTAACGTTCAGTACGTTTTAAAGGCCAAGGGCTGATTTTTGTCTGCCAAACTGTAATGTTACGATATACACACAATGATCTGAGGATTCCACTAGTAGCTAAATGGTTCAGCGTTGAAAGATTTCAATACACCAAGCTTCATTAATAACCTCAACGGAAATGTACCATATTATATATATCTATACAATGCGTTACATCTACTATATTCCATTGAACAGTTTCAGAGATTTCCGTAACCCTTTATATATTTTACTAAATCGTTTGTGCAAAGGGTACACAATCTACTGTACTATTACGAGCGGTTATATTATACTATTCGGATAGTTGGTAAACATGACTGATATTTCACTGCAGAGATTTTTGGAATCAGTTATTTAGTCAACCTTAGAAATTATCAGACAAGGATAGACGAAAAACTACTGTTACTGAGATTTTTGTAATTGATTAACCAATTAGTGTTAGTTTAAAACTGTATCATAATTTATAATTTCTACAGCATAAAAATAAAAATCATCATAAAAATAATTAAATAACCTAATTTAATTTGAACAGAACTAAAAAAGTCCGCTGGCAAGCTACTTTACACAACTTGGCACGATTGGATATTATTGTTTGGGAATTACCCATTAACTATTACCCATAATTAGGATGTTTAATCATGATTTTTATTTTTACCAAATTATAAATTATGGTACAATTTGAAACTAATATTTTCTATTAATTGGACAACAAAATCCTACACATTTTTATTTTTCTTAACCCTACAATTCGTGTCTTATAACAAAGAACTGAGAGTTTGTTGTACATATAATCTACGAGGAGATCCGAACGCCGGAAGATTGCTAAAAAAGAAGAGATGTAGGATATTGCGATATTGTTGGGTTATTAAGATAGTATTGACCTGACTTACTTACTTACTTTACTTTACTTTTACGTTACTTAACAATCGAGATCTAAATTTTGTGTTTGTATTTACACATAAAGAGTATTGATTGAGTATAATAGCCTCTAAGTCTAGTATTATAGAAAGTAGTAATAACCTTAGTTTCAACTCAGACAAACAACTATCACGTTTATATGATTTTATAAAAAGTTACTATAAAGATACTTTAAGGTTGCAATGTCTTATTTAAAAAAATTGTATTTAAAATTTGAAAGAATAAATAATTTTCTTAAGATTTTCTATTCGATAAACATGCATTACTTACTGTAGTGAACAAGGAGAAACTAAGAAGAATGTCCTGGCGTCGAGCGGCTGGGATCTATTAGGCGGAACCAATCCCTTAATTATCTGTTAGTAGCGACGAGGATAATCAATCTTGTACCTGCCTTGATACGTGTTGGCTCTCAAACATTGCTATTGACTGTGCTGCAGATACACAGCGCAGCTGACGCAGTTTTTATGTAATGACTAATCCTGGTAGATAAAAAGATTACTGCATTAAAACTAATATCTTTTTCACAAATTTAATATCAGTTACAAATTTAAGTTAAATACAAGAAATATATACCATGCATTTCAAGAGCTTGGAATGAATTTTTTCCTTAATGAGAGTAAAGACTACTAATTAAATAATATCCGAGATGAGTTTTGTATAATAAATCCAAACGATCCTTCATTCCATTGTTTTTAAGGTTAATTGGAGGTAATTCAGCATTCGATATATTTATTTTTACAAAACTGTTTTTGTAACGTGATAGGTACACAAAGAGAGTTATTTATTCCAAGGAATAGGTAGATCACTTGAAACCTCCAACTCAAGTAGTACAGTACATCATGCCCACGCACAGGTTTCACAAGTCTGAAACCCATTCTTGTGCACTCACTGATTTGCAGGTGTCGGTTATACGGAAATCTTCTCGGAAAATTTGTCTGAACATCATAAGCCTTTAATACAGGCTCTATATCTAACAAGGAAAACAATTATAGTTTATATGATAACTATTCTATAGTAACGGGATTTCATCAAAGAATAATACAAAAAAGATTTATGTCATGACACGATCAAACAATCCCCTCATATGGGACACGAAGAGAAAGCCTACTAAGGATAATTCGTGTTATTGGTAAATCTTAAATGAAAATAATTTAAAGTCATTTAAAAAACATAGATAAGGGAAAACATTCTGGTTAATTCTCAAATATCGGTTTTTTAAAACCTTTTTTATTTAACACTACATGAAAATCATCCTGACTGTAACTGCTCTCAGAAGTGTCACATAATCACTATGCGCAGTCTGGAAAAGAGTTAATGTTCATTAATTCGCTTTTTTTATTAAGTGCATTAAAACTATAAAAAGATGCCTTCGCACACATTAGGCGTTGTAGTAAAAGTTTCATAAATAACAGTTATAAAAACTTTAAAAGTGAAGATTACAACATATATTTGCTGTTATTATATACAGAATATAAATAAGTATAGCAGCATATAAAATGCTAAATATGAGCGGTATAGTACGAACTAAACTTCTTATGGTCAAGTTAAACATTACGTAGGTAAAAGATAGCTTATTTAATTAGTTCTCAGTTTAAATAATCTGTTTACTATCTAATTTTAAAACATGTACAGAACACTTATTCAACTTTGGATTATTTTTTGATAAAACACTATTTAAATATATGATGGCATGACTTTATGTATCTTGTAGCAAAATGTAAAATAATAAACCAGAAATTTCTTAATACGATATACAGTATAGACAAGGGTCTAGGTGACTATTCTTGTACTAATCATACTTAGTTGAACAATATTTTAGCTTCTCCAAAAACAAACGCAAAGAATTTAATGTATTGCAACTTGCATAGAATTTAATCTTGCCTTCATCCATTTCTGACTGCAATATGTATGAGTTAATCTGCTCTCCTCCCCATCAATCAGGGAGAATTCATTACTTGGAGAGGTTTCGCTGAAGTTAAAACCTGAGGAGATTGTGTATCACGTGTAATTTTAAACTCTTCATTACTTAAGGACTTAAAAATTTGCATTGCTTTAAAATCAAAGAATTTTTCATTTTGCTAAGAAATTTTGGAGCTTAGCATTGTACGATTATAAAAAGGACAATATTATAAAGCGATACAAAACCATAAAACTAATTTATTTTTAGCGAGCGAAAGAAAGGTAAAAAGAAACGTAGGTATAGTGGTAGAAAAATTAAACTGGAAGACTTGGGTTAGAGATCCATCTCGCCAAATGTAGTTTCCCCAAAGACAAATGCCACTACAATCCCAGAAGAGACAGGACCAGTTAGTAGAAGGTCAACTACCAAATTATAGTACGCGGACGACAGTGGACAAAACGATACCGTAACACAAAACGACCGAAACGACATGTGGAGAAACGTTACACGCAACACTGACCACCGTCAACAACAGACCGACTAGGCCTACTCGTGGCAAGCTCTTGACGCTAGAAAGTTAAAAACATGTGCCTAATGAACGTAGCTTTTTTCTGTATAAAACTTTTTCCAATAAAACTAATATGTCTTTGTACTTGTGAAATATTAGTAAACGTGTAGCACTGTATATTTACTTTAACCCTCCCACTATTGTTCATCAAAATTTTGATGGACACAACCCATTGTGGATTGTTTTTTCGTCAAACTTTTGATGAACAAACATTCCCTTGCATAATCACTCATTACAGTATATTCCGGCAACGTATCGATTCGATTCATGCACCATTGGATTCGGGGAAAAAAGCCTAAGGAATACTATAGTTTTATTCCTCTTTGTATTGTAGTTGCAACGTACCAAGTTCGTAGTTTTGAACGAAGATGATGCAATTCATTGTGACCGCCATGTTGTCGATGCCGTCTGAGTTGTTGATGTGACGAGTCGTGTTTATTAGTAAGTTTTAGTAGGTTTATTTGTGTTGTGTTTAGTGTGTGGTGAATTGTTAAATATTGCAGTAGTGCAAATAAATATATTTTAGAATAAATAAATTTCTCGAAAATTTTTCGCAAAAGTTTTGAGTAATGACAAAATGAAACTTTTTTCGACTCTTCAAAAAAAAGTTATGGAATTTATTTTCCTACTGCTGTATAGTTTACTTCATTCTGAGTAATAAAATATGCAATATAACATGTATTGAAGTAAAACTGTATTAGTAAAACTTTTATTAGCAAACTCTTACATATACACCCTATTTTCACAATTTATGCGCATCGCTGCTTTTTGTTATATAGTGTTATTAAAGTTTCATAAATTTGTATAATGCTTATGTGTTTCTGAAACTAGAATAAATTTGACACAAAATGGCAATCTCACTTTTATAGTTTTCTTACTATAACTTGGTTTGCTAGGTATGGTCCCCCCCCAAATTAAAAAAAAATATATATAAATTTTGAATTTCCTGGAAAAAAATTTTTAGTAAACATTTTTTTAAGGCCAAATTTAAATACTAATATTATTATATGTTTAATTCTGAACACAAAAATATATACTTCTATATATATATATATTACTTTTAATTTATATTTTTAGTAATTTTTTTTTTAAACCCTTGCACGAGGCTCGAAAACATACCGCCACTACAAGAAAAAAATGACCGCCAGTTGGAGGGTTAAAGGAAATACTCAAATATTAATATCCCATAAACCAAAATAATTACATTAAATGATTTTCATTCCAAAATAGACTACTTCATTCAAATAAATTTAGATAAATAGCTTTTGATCTAAAAATATTTTTATTACTATTAAATTATGGGTACGATAGAGGATGTGAATATCCATACCTCTTTTGCAGTAGATACTATTTCATCTCAAAAACTAAACATTTTAAAACCTATTACATTTTTCATTTTTATAATTATATAAATATCTTGTAATGTTTCTAAATAGGCTAGCAATACTTTTAATAATATCTTGTGGCATCAATGGTGTCATGGCAACGACACTGTGTAGTTTATTTAAACTTAGTCTATTGAACTATAATTATGTAATATCAAGATGGTAGCCACATTCTGTTTGACGCTCTTTTTAGGAAAAAAATTATAATAATAATAATATATATATATATATATATATATATATATATATATATATATATATATATTTAAGTTAAAGATGTTATTTATTTTGTGAAGCTGAAAAATTAAATACAGCTGAAGTTTAGTACAGTAACTGATGGATATCTAGTATATCCAATAATAAAATGATGTCGTTTTATAGTAGGCGTGTATTTAATATAAGCTTAAACAATTATAAGAAAATGTTTTATTATTAGTTCAAGAAAATAATCGATACAATTATATTTTTTATTATTTTCTCCTATGGACCTTAGAACATAGACAGATAATGTACATATAACAAAATAATGGTACATACAATTACAAGTAATGAAAAACAGTATAAACATATGCATGAAATACGTACATGGCAAAATGTTTTTGCATATACATAGTTCACGGTTTAAATATAAGGAAGACTATGGTTATTTGTACTTTTGCGTCACACATATATTAATATTACCAACGTTAAAATTCAAAATAAAAATAAAAAATACGGTTAGTAAGTAAGCTCTTATACTCGATTCTCTCCTAAGGATCTTGAACATAGACAGATAATGTACATACAACAAAATAATGGTACATGTCGGATATTGCATAATTATAATTACAAGTAATAGATAAACTAACTTTAATGTCTAAAGCAGGTATTTCAAATTAATCTAGAATAGAATGCTTTTTTTTAATAAGAGCTATTGTATATAGCTTAAACTAAGAGTTTGATAGACAAAAGCGTCTGTACTTCATGCCTTACTGTCAGTTTATTATGACAGTAAACCCTAGCGGAAGATATTGCCTCATACATGTTGTAACAACTCATTCAACCTACCAGATGTTGAGCGCAAGCTATTGTTGGAGATTTTATAAACCCGTCGTGCAGTTAATAAACAGTGGTACGTCAAATAGAAAACGTGAACGATTTCAGTTTTTTCTGAAACATAAATTAGATTGTTTGAACGGATTTTATTCTCATTCCAAGTGAAGCGGTAATTCTATGATTATGAGGTTAAACATAGAAGTCATGTCAGAGAGATGGCGGGAATGACGTTAAGAATGCACTACTTCCCAATACGAGCATGTTTTTTTAATTGTCATTCCATGTAAAGTGTTAATTATATGATCACGAGGTTAAACATAGAAGTCATGTGAGAGAGATGTCGGGAATGAGGTTAAGAATGCACTACTTCCCAATACGTGGATGTTTTTATTGTCATTCCATGTAAAGTGTTAATTATATGATCACGAAGTTAAACATAGAAGTCATGTGAGAGAGATGGCGGGAATGACGTTAAGAATGCACTATTTTCCAATACGAGCATGTTTTTATTGTCATTCCATGTAAAGTGTTAATTATATGATCACGAAGTTAAACATAGAAGTCACGTGAGAGAGATGGGGGAATGACGTTAAGAATGCACTATTTTCCAATACGAGCATGTTTTTATTGTCATTCCATGTAAAGTGTTAATTATATGATCACGAAGTTAAACATAGAAGTCACGTGAGAGAGATGGCGGGAATGACGTTAAGAATGCACTATTTTCCAATACGAGCATGTTTTTATTGTCATTCCATGTAAAGTGTTAATTATATGATCACGAAGTTAAACATAGAAGTCACGTGAGAGAGATGGGGGAATGACGTTAAGAATGCACTATTTTCCAATACGAGCATGTTTTTATTGTCATTCCATGTAAAGTGTTAATTATATGATCACGAAGTTAAACATAGAAGTCACGTGAGAGAGATGGGGGGAATGACGTTAAGAATGCACTATTTGCCAATACGAGCACGTAAGAGAGTCAATTGATATTGATATTCTCCCTATATTCCATCGAACTGCTACTTCTTATTCTTTACATCCGGCAAATAATAAATCCGGGCTCAAGGCTCTGTGGAGTGAGTAGCTTTTCTTCACCAATCTATATTGCAATATAGTGTTAATCCATATCAGTTTTGAGGTTTTCACATCCGAAAAAATGTTATTGTTGTCAGGAACAACAGGTTTAAAAGAAAACTTTTTCCCATATTCAGATTATTATGAAATTTTTACTTGTGATTCCAAGCGTTATATTCCTTTACATAACACAGGTTTACACACAAAATGTAACATTCATTAAATAAGGTTTTTTTTGTTTATTTTTAAGTTACAAAATCCAAAACTGAAAGCATAAATAGCCTACCACGTCTCAGTTTTATGTTATAGTACCGCTGTCATAGTCATATACCATAATTTGTGTTTAAAAGCTGAAAGTGGTTTGGCAGCCCTGCAGAGCAGTGGTGGGGGGCAAGATAAACATTCCTTTGTGTCTGTGACTCACAGCAGCACAGCAGTAGTGAGCAGGTATTTTAAGAGAGAGAGGTTGTGTGTTCAGTTTAATTTCAACACTTCTAAGTATTTTTTTGTAATGTCTAGTTTACGTCGAGTTTGTAAAAATCCTCCAGACAAGTTTTGTTACGTGTGTGGAAGGTACATCATTAAATCACAAGGAAGGCCTATAACTGAAGAGGTAAGGAAAGGCATACTTTCCTTTATTTTGGCTGCAAGGTGGGGGACCAGGATAAAAGTTGGGCCCCACATATTTGCTGCATTAGCTGTTCGGTCAACCTTATCCAATGGGCCAAAGGGAACAGAAGGTCAATGCCCTTTGCTGTTCCAATGGTTTGGCGTGAGCCTAGCAACCATTTCAATGATTGTTATTTTTTGTTTGTCAAACCCTGAGGGATATTCAAAGAAGCAAAAATGTAAAATCCAGTACCCAGACGTGCCCTCAGTAATCAAGCCAGTTCCACATGGAGACGTTTTGCCAATTCCCACCCCTCCAGTTGACTGGGAAAAATTTTTTTATTCCCAATATTAGTGAAGATGATTGCCAGCAAATGGACAGTGAAGATGTAACTGAGCAAACAGATAACCCTAACGATCCTACCTTTGAGCCTCAGATGTCAAACGAACCACATTTTATCAAACAAAACGAATTGAATGATCTTGTTCGTGATTTTAGGCCTCTCTAAACAGAAAGCAGAACTGTTAGGATCACGACTGCAAGAATGGAATCTTCTAGCAAAAGGCACGACAGTGTCTTGCTTTAGAAAAAGAAATGTACAGTTTTCAGCCTTCTTTAAACTTGAGGGTTCAATGTGTGTTTGTTTTTGATCTGACTGGGCTGATGGATGAACTTGGCATTAATCATACACCGGATGAATGGCGTCTTTTATCGATTCGTCCAAATATAGCCTAAAAGCTGTCCTATTACACAATGGTAATAAGAAACCATCGATACCTGGTGCTTATTCTGTTATAATGAAAGAAACATACGACAACATGGCAGCCATCCTAAAGGCAATTCAATACGAATGAGTAACAAGTGGCAAATATGTGCAGATTTCAAAGTAGTTGCTATTCTTATGGGCCTTCAGGGTGGCTACACAAAATACTGTTGCTTCATATGCTTATGGGATAGTAGAGCGTCAGACAAGCACTACCAGCAAAAAGAATGGCCAAAAAGGTCTAACTACACGCCTGGTGATAGAAATATACTCAACATACCTCTTGTAGATCCTGAAAATATAATTCTACCACCACTGCACATCAAACTTGGATTGATAAAAAACTTTGTAAAGGCAATGAGTAGAGAAGTGAAGGATTTGCATACCTATCCAGTTTGTTTTCCTCAGCTGAGGCGAAGCTAAGATCAAAGAAGGTGATTTTTACTGGTCCAGATATCAGAAAAATGATTAAAGATCCTGAGTTCGAAACAAAACTCAAATAAAAAAGAGTTGGCCGCTTGGAAATCATTTGTCCAGGTTGTGAAAGGGTTTCTAGGAAATACCAAGGAGGAAAACTACAAAAAATTAGTCCAAGATCTTTTGAAAGCGTACCAATCTATGGGTTTGTCGAATGTCTTTAAAAATACACTTTCCTCCACTCTCACTTGGACTTTTTTCCGGAAAATCTGGGAGCCGTAAGTGACGAACAAGGCGAGAGGTTCCACCAGGACATCAGAACAATTGAAAAGCAGATATCAAGGCCGCTGGGATCCTTCCATGATGGGCGACTATTGTTGGTTCCTGAAACGGGAAGATTTCACACCCCACAAGAGAAAGAAGTAAAATAATAATAACAGCCTTTAGTGTCAACTTGAAGTGAAAATGTTCTTTATTCATTCACTTTAATGTATATAATAATAAACTTAAGTTTGGGTTGGAACATTTCTGTCAACAATTTATTGAAAATCCCTATTCTCATAGTTGTTTAAACTATACTTTTCTTAAGTTTCTTAGGATGTCTTGTATCAAAAAATCCGTACGTCCCTACATACTTTTTATTGTTATTTTCGTGTTTAGCAAGGCAAAATACAGAAGAAACACCTATTTTGATCAATGTTACAGAAAAAAAAATATTTTTTTGTAAACCTGTGTAATTTTTCTTAAAAATACAAAATATATCATCTAAAAAAATATCAGTACATGCCTCAAAATTGAAAGTCAAACTGTTAAAATAGAATTTAAGAAATCTCAGAGATTTTGCTTTATTTGTTAAGATAATCTTTTTTCATGTTAGGCCTCTTTTTATCATGAGATTTAACAAAAATAAGTTCGATATACATTTCTTATGACAAATTTTCTATAAATATATTTTGAACTAATTTAAAAAACTTAACGGTTATAAATTAGTACATTTTGACATATAAGCTGCTAAATGTGAGTAGATTTTAATATGTGGATTTGATATAGAGTTTTGGGCCTATGGTCTCAGTTTGTTTGTTGATTTTTAATCCGTAAAGAACGCGTTGAATAGTATAACGGGTACTTATAAATACTCATAAACATTATATCATTGATAAAAATTAAATTATTTTCCTTAATTACACAACATATCATCGCGCCAACGGTAATAGATTTGTAGATTATGAAAAACGAGATTGAATAAGAATATTACTTCAGTAAGCTACGTTTACAAAGAAAGGAAAATTATTTGCCGTTATTGGCACATGCAACTGTAGTTTCCACGTCATCTACTTCAAGTCAAGTTTTCCCCGAGGTATCCGTTCTATTATAGGCCATGAGATTCGAGGTCGAGATACTAGTACCCTTTGTCTACGCAAACTGTTGAGAATTTTATATGCCCAATATCAGCAGTCGTAATAGGTTTTAAACTCGGCTTAAAAGATGAGGGGTTGGGATTTATTATTTCCAGATAGTAGTAAATAATATGTAGATTCTTATGTAGTGGAATATCGGTGTTTAGTCTCATACAGATAACGTTAAGTAATTATTTATTACTTTTTAATCAGCATATTGCAAAACAACGAAGGCTACCTATGACATGACAGGTTTAAGTAACAATATTAGTGGGTTGTATTTTGTTGTTGTTAACAATACATTATTTTATCTGTATGAAACAGAAAGAGAGTAAATGATACTCACGCTAGAAGAGTACCAATGTTAATCAATTCATTGGTCGTTAGTAGGCAGTTAAGTTAATTCTCCTTATGATTACGTACAGAGATTCTTACGTACTTAAAAAGTGATATCTTTAAGAAACACAATCTATAACTGTTTCCATCTGTTTAAAAAATATGCATTATGATTAAGTTACATTGGAACTTTTAACTGTATATACACATAACTGCTACTTACATTTTTGACAAGTTCTTTTATTAGCATGTATTTGTTCCAATGAAATTTTTACGGGAATGTTCACAAATTTAAATTTCAATGGGTTGATGTCCTGAGGGCGTAGAAAGTTGTCTTCGTTAGTGCACCTCTAGGACACAAGATAAACCTATATAACACCATTTATATTTCATTATTGTTGCTGGGTTATCAGTGCACACACACACACACACACACACACACACACACACACACACACACACACACACACACACACACACACACACACACACACACACACACACACACACACAGATTTTATGATAGTCACTGATGTGTGACTAAATGACTAAATGATAACGCCCTCAGGACATCGACCCACTGGCATTTAAATTCGTGAACATTCAAATAAAAATTGCATTGCAACAGACACATGCTACCAATCAAAAGATCTTGTCAAATATTTAAGTAGCAGTTCTATTTTAATATTACAATATAGTCATATGTTAATATTTATAAGTACCATTTTAAATTTCTGTACATGTGTAAGTGCATTCTTGAAAGCATAGAATACACTTAAAAGTAATACAGTTTATTATTTAACCTTTTCTGTAATAACTGTAAAGAGCACAGAGTTTATTCAGAAAAAGAATTGGAAGTTTAGATTAAAATATCGTTTGACGTATAAATCTTAGTAAATATTTAATACAAAATGCTTGATAAATAGTGTAATGCAGATGTAAACAATACATTTTCTGTCTCACTTTTTCTACGGATTTTTTATTCTTATAACTGAGTATTATAACAACATCCTTAGTTGTTCTTTGTACGAATTATGTATCTCAGACCTGTGCAGGTATATATTTTCTTTATTATGAAACAATCCAAACTCAAATATAACATCTGAAAATCCATTGTGTGTGTATAGACATACACTTTTTGACCGAAGTAGGCTTTTTAGACCTACGTAGTGTATATAGTTTATTGATCAGGACTTTAACTCAAATTCAACTATGGAATCGGAGATATATTGGACCGGAAGTACATGACAAAGGCTGTGAGGTTACACTTTATGATCATTATAGGATGTACATACTTACGTATATATTTGTATATTGGCGCAACAAAACAATACCAACTAAAGCGTCCATAGTCAGATTTATTTGTAACAGAAAGTCTCAATCACCCGCAAAGCCTGACATAACTAAACTGACTAGCAGGAAAAAGGTTTCATTCTCAGCGCCCCAAAATACAGCTCTTTGAACATAAATCAGAAATGGATCAGGAGATTGCAATATATTTCAGTGACTCCTCTCAGTGTTTTAAATGAGCCCATGATGTTTCTGTTTTTCAGAATGAAAACGAGTGAAGATTTGGGTTTCTTCATCTGATATTATTATACGGAAGAATTTTATATCCTCAATTTAATATAGCAGGTGCTATAATATAATATAGCGATTAAAAATTAAGATAAGTAAATGCTTTAAGACTACACAACACTTCTTTTACGATATTCATTATATATTATTTAAAGAAAGAAAAGCCTTCTGCATACGTAATTTGTAATTATATAAAATACACCTTTTTGCGGTATTCGTTTCTATGGAAATAACAGATCTGGGACGGTAACTTGTTTCCAGGTGTTGGTTAAATAATTTCAGTAATTCATTGGGGTACTGAAATAACTAATAAACAGTATAGTCGAGTATGCAGTTGAGAGATCACGAAGGAAATTATTAATTTTGTTGTCATATTATCATTCGAATTTCCGTAAAACTTTAATATATATAATTATCTGAAAATAAAATGTGTGTGTGTGTGTGTGTGTGCGAATCATTACAATTAAATTCAAATCAGTCACACATGTGATCCTACACCGCTTATAGCTGTTGATTACATGTAATCTAATACCAATTAAGCACTATTATTGCCTTGTATAATATTATTGAAATATTAGACTCTGTTTTAAAGTATGTGTTGAACTGTAAAGTAAATAATTTTTATATAATATTCCTGTAAGAATAAGTCATCCAAGTTTTGACACATAATTTTATTATTAGAAAACTTATGAAATTATACACCAAGGAGATAGTAAAAGGATTTTTACATTATATACTAGAAGCTACCAGTGGTTTCGCATGCACTTTTGCAGTCTTCCACGTGTATGAGTGCTTTTGGTTCGAGTGAATTATATTTCCGACGACAATATTGAGTGTGCCTTGTTGCACCGATCAATAAAACGTGTCAAAAAGCGTATATTTTGGCCATTTTAGTTTACTCCAGTCTCAGTATTTATTGATCCATCTTTGATTTTGCCTTGTTTGCCGATCAAGAAGCCAACTTCTGTCAAAAAAACTAAAATGTAATATAAAATAGTCCTTATTGTTATAGTAAAATTTACGTAGGTAGTAGTTTGGTATCTCATATCAATATTACAGTACTGACTAAGCTCTGCATTCTTAATATTTGCTATAGTATGATTAACTTGTATTTTTATTATCATTCTTAATTTTTACTTTTAATATTGTATTACTCTATGCCCAACAGCGGTTGCAGAAAGTTTGAAATAAGTGTTGTTACTAGTAATATCAAGCTTACTCAATGGTTTCACGCTATAAATGTAAGTCAATTAAAAACTTTGCTCAAATTGATTAAACATATGGTTATTTTGTCATAAAATAATGTTTACATAGAAAAGTTAATTACATTTGTTATGATCATTCAATGTATAACATTTGTTTGCTTTCACTCAGATTTTGAGACATATAAGGGGTTTTTATCAACTTGTGAGACTATTGGCGTGTAGCCCAGAAGGATTTTCGAAATAAGAAAAAGTCTATATTTTATTTAATTGGATACGCTAAAAAGGCAATGTAGAATTTTAATACAATCAGTTGAATAATTTACGAATAAAAGCGTAACTATGACAAAAACTCTTTTTTGCACTTAATATAATTTAATTTTCTTAAGAAGAAAGACAAATACGTAGAATAAAGGATATAGACAAAATGATCTTTTCCGTAATAGAAAGTCGCTTCAATATATACTTATATTTGCTGCTAAGTGTTGGTGTTGTTATAAAGACAATAATTGCATATCCCTCAACTTGATAAGAATAGTGAATATAAAATAAGGCCTATAATAATAGCAATCTTATTGTGATAATGATATTTACAGTAGTCAATGGTAATATGCATCATGATACAATATGAACTTCATGGTTTCAATATTAACTATGAATGAAATGATTTTAGATATTTTTGTTAATTAAGATAAGAAGTTGAGGAAACATCTATTGCACCTATACCAGCAGTTCTTCGCAGCTTCTCCAGAGATGAGATACTCAGGTTGGATAGGGGTGGGAAATTGTGGTCGTCTTCCGCCAAAATACTTCCGAAGTTCAGTGGGCATGAGGAGTGATAGGGATAGTAGACACTATCTCAGATACCAGACAAAAAGGAGTCTGATCATGTGGGTAGAGTTTTCCCTCACGTGTGGTCTTACTAAAACACCACGGAAACCTCACCCACTTCCAAAAACATTTTCTTCAGTACACTAGACCCCAATATTTTAAAATTTAAAAAGTATGGATTTTTAATTCTTTAAATGCACTACAGTCTGGCGTAGTTGTAAGCTACATCAAGGTTGTGATGTACATTACACGAATCTCCTTGAGGTGATGTGAGCCAAGCGGAAAATTACATCGCTACACTTTAAAGAAATTAACTTTTGTCGCTTCATCTGATCGTCTTAAAACTCGTGATAATCAGTGGCTTGTATTATTAAAAGTTAACATGAACCTGATTTTCAGTAATTATGTATAATTTATTACAATTTTATTTGAAAACTCATATATGTTTTAATTAATTCCTGTAGTGTTATTCATGCAAATATTACTAAAATTTTTCATACTAAACTTAAAAAATTCTTCAGATAAACAGACATGTTCAATAGAGAAAACAAGCAAGTTAATGTACAGATAATTTTATTACTTAAAAACATATTACAACCAACGTAATTTTACACGTTTAAATTTTGTTACCATAAATAAATGTAGTTTCAGCGCTTAATAAACTCGTTTATAGTTCTCACGCAGCTAAATTTGTTTCCAGATGTTCTAACAATATATTATTAATTATTTTTTTTTTTTTTAACTTTTAGAAAGGAATAATTTGGTTTCTTCATTGACTGACCCCAATTTGTGTCATAAATATTGAGTTTCGCCTCAAATTATCTCTACGAAAGTTGCGATTGTTACGTTTATAAAAATAAAATTTGTTAGTGGTTTCAAAGGAAATTTCCTTCTTTGAGTTTCTTCTATTTGGTAATGCTTGCTATTTCTATCAACAGTTAATGAGTAAATTAACACGTCTACTTTGATAATATAAAACTAGTATTTATCTATAGGTAGTCGTTACGTGGTCTCCAGTGTATGAAGTCACGAAGGGATATAGGAACCAAATTAACCAGGGACAGCACCTATTAAAAGGTCAAGTTTATCAAGTAATTAGTTTTGTAAGAGGATTATATTAGCCAGAGAATCAAGTTACGACCAACAACCAGAAACAGTTTATAACATGTGGGAGAATGTATTCAACAGCAAAACTCTACTTAACATTTTTGGAGGAATTTAACGTCATTATATATTAGTTATTAAGAAAGGAATACCATTTCCTTTTGGAATCTCTTCTTCCTTGTTATAAAATATTTTAAATACACTTTCAAAGATAGGAAAGTAGCAATTCTTAAATCAGTAAAAGTTCGAAATCGTTTTTCGTTACATCAAAGATGTATTGACACTACTATTTCATGTCCAAAAAAATTTAAATAAATAAAATGTACAATAAAAATCTTTTTGTATACTTACTTGATTTGTACTTTTGTATTTTAAAAATGTATATTAATTAGGAATTTATCTAAACAGAATGTTTAGAAATTTTAGATGCATTAAGAAGGAACTCATGTTATTTCAGAACTAATTTTATACATGAATCTACTTTTTTGCAACTTGTGATGAGTCATAATTTTAAATATTTTGCGGAAAACGAAGTAACAAAGCCAAAATGGTGTAGTTTAAGCATACAAATAAGAACAGTTTGTGCAGTGTCACGATTATAAGTACGAGTATGTGCAAAAAATAATTATACAAGTTAACTTAACTAAAAACATGCATTACTGCCACATTACTCTTGCAATTCTTAAGGGATCTCTACAAACATCGACAGGGGCTTTACGCAAGTAAATCACAATTTTGGGTTCCTTGTTTGGGCAGTCAGTCCAAATGGAATAAAGCCCCTGACTCAGATCCTTTTTTGTATGACGACTAACTTTGTTTTTAATTCTATACGTTTCGTATAGACATCGGATGTAAAATTTCTGATCATTGGTAGCATAATCAATATTTAATTAATACTAACAAGTTTAAATTTAATCGAGTTAATTTTTTATGAAGTAATGTTTAACCTATAATGTGGTTTGACATAACGCAGAAACTTTCAGTTCTTGATCCAGTTATTGTCTATTCAATATAAAACTCATCTCAAGACCGGAAGAATAAACAAAACAGTCCGCAATGAACAAAAAATTACGTTGTTATGTTCAGACACTTTCATTTCTCCAATCTAAACACGAAAGGTTTTCCCTGGAAAATGGAGTTTACTGCAATATGTCTGTCAAATATTCTTTTATGATATCAATGTATAAACAGTTTATTGAGCAGTGCTATTAATACGTCTAACACATTATATTTATAAATCCATTGCACAAATAACTTAATTTGCAGTCATAACATTAGTAATTATTTGCTATGTTAAATATTTATGAACGGTCTCATAACTACTTAACGAAATGCGTAAATTTTGTAATCTTTTACAGCTTTACAGGTAGACAAATTCCTATTAATTAAATTTTGAATAATGAATTTTTAGTTGCTGAAATAATGGTAGTCCGGCACTGACTAAACTTTATAAATTATGTATAATCCGAAAAAAGCACCGCGTTAGTGGGAGATATTAAACCCGTTAGTGCACGCAATATTAACCTTTTCAAGTTCAAGTACAAATATTAAAAGGATGGTAACCGTGCTCTACATATAGCATAAAATTGCTAGATTATCATCATGTTACCAATATATTTATAGTGATAAAAATTACTAGAATGTTTAGTGTTTGTTGGCATTGCATAATGCATAGAATACAATGTAATCAGCTAGTGGAGAAATAACACGAATTGTGTTGTATGTTTAATCCGAACAGCAACTAAATAACTTCCTTAATCACTTAAGGGGAGCGGGAAGGCAAAAAATTGAATTTTTTTAGTTTTCTGTTTTTTTTTTTTTTTTTTTTTTTTTTTTTGTTACTCAGACTTGTACCGTTTCAGAAAATATAACACTTTTTGTTGCAAAATTATCCTAAGTACGCAAAAAGAATTATTTACGAAGTAACTACCGGCACTTTTGGCATGAAATTTTACTCCACACTGTGAATAACTTTCATATAGTACAACCTGTGTTGTTACTGATGCAGTATTTTTACCAAGTGACATAATGGCCACAATTAAACAAAGGATTTAGCAAACCCCGAACTTCTAAAAAAGTGCCTTCACCAAAAAACTCAAAATCCTAACGAAAGTTTTAATAACTTAGTGTGGAATAAAGTCCCCAAAAATGTGTTTGTGAGACTGAACACTTTGAATTTAGGTGTGCTGGATGCAGTGCTAAGTTTCAATGATGGATTTGCCAGTAAGTTGGATATCTACAATGAATTAGGCCTAACTTTGAGTAAAAACTCAGTACTCGCGCTTCGTGGTTTTCATGTTTTGCGAATCAAGAAAGCCGACAAAGCTGCACAACTAATGACCAAGGAAGCCAGAACAGCTAGAAAAAAGAGAAGACTGGTTCTAGAGGAGGATCAGGAGCATGCTGATGGCCCTGCCTATGGTGCTGGGACATCCCATGAACATTCTAAGCTAGCTAAAGTAAGTACAGTACCTAGTTTTAAATATAACCGTCGTTTCCCGAAAAGTGTGTTTTTTTTAATAAAGATACATTTTTCTCAAAAACCAATGGAGCTATGGCAACCAATTTTTTTCCACTTATAAAACACCTAATTACCTAACCATAGAAGCAGAATAGATAGTGTAGCACAACATACTAGCTTCAAAAAAAATATTTTTCTAAAAAAAACCTAGAAATTTTAAATAACTTAAAAAAAATCTAAATTATCTATTAATTTATTTTTAATTTTTACCATTGTGCTTCTGTAGTTAGATAAATATCGTAACAATACACACACAAAATTGTAGGCCTATAGATTTAATGGTTCCTGAGAAAAGTGTACCTAAATTTGTAGAATTAAACATGGTCGGTATAGGGCCTTCCCGCTCCCCTTAATTAACATAAGATTGGCATTTAAAAGTAAAACATACTACTGAGCTAAAAGGAGAGAGGATCACAGAAGTTTCATCTACTTTACCAAGTCGGTTCAGACAGCTCTACATCCGAACAACTAGGATTTATTCTATATTAGATGTTTAACAATGGATTTTGGCTGATCGTCATTGAAGTCATTTAGTATCAATTAGGGTGTTGACGAAATTTCTTTTTTTACTGCTGGTGAATGTAAAAATTTATTTTTCATGCGACGAATTAATGCGCCAATGGCTTGAATTACCAAAGTTGTTTACAAAATATTATTTACGATTTTTATTAATAATTTTTATACGAATTGTATAATTAATTTAAAAAAATAAGAATAATTTAATTGTTTCATGATTAAGGGTCCTAATAGTAGGTCGTCTGAACAAAGTTAGATCAGGAAGACAATAGTAGGAATAACTTTTAAAAAGTCTTAAAAGTAAAATTTAGAGATAAAATGGAGCTAGTAATCAAGATCAATGTTTCCCCTTCTCTTTTATGAGCTGTTCAATGTTCAATTCATTCCGGGTGGGGAGGGGAACGGTGAAGAAAATATCAAGACTGCTCTTAGGACAGAATATAAAGGAAGTCTTATCGAGGAAACAGGAAAATTCAAACAACTGTATAAAACTTCACCTACAATTCTTTGGTTTGTAACTCCAACATCACATATTCTAGTCTATTACACTGTTATACGCAATAAAATATTTCATGATACATGCAACAGATATGCTGCATACAAGCATGAATAATTAACACAGATCCATGTGTTTATATGTCGATAGCTTATGTTTCTTACATTGCAAGGTCTCACTGTACGAATATGTATGCGTTCCTTACAAAAATATTCGTGTTATAATTTTAAAGTTGGGAGATAGTTAAAAGATTATCTTTTTGTTCAAAGAATATATTTTTCTAATTGAATAGTATTAATACCCTTTTTTCTTTATTATACAAAATGACGGGGCCTTCTACAGTAAATATTGCATTTGTAAAACTGGAGAAATAACATTTATCTCTGCCCACACAATATCTCTAAAACTGACTCATGTTACGTGCCAGCTTATATGATTTGGCTGTGCGTTAGCGAATTCTCTTTACATGGGCCTTATGGGTAAACAGAGTACAACCATTTAACATTTTAATACGTAAAGTCTTTATTCATACAGTAAAAAGAAAAAAAATATTTGGTGGAAATTCAATAACACTAAAAGATAGTGGCAAGATTGAATGTCAGCGCACTCCTGCTTTGTAGTACCCTGCCTACACCGAACGTACTTTTGTTGTTTATAAAGTGTTGAGGAAGCTAACTAAGTGATACAAATAGGACAAAAAGTAACATGTGACAAATTATCTGGAAATATCTTCAAAAATAAAATGAAGAACCCTTTTATGGTTCACACATACGCAAAGTGATTTTTAAACTTTTAAAAATGTGTATTTAAACAATCCTGCCTTCCGCTATATTAAGCGTACAATTTTTTCAGATATGAAAAGCTCTTAAATTCTAAGTTATAACAGAAAAAATAATAATAGTAAACAGAAGTAATTACGGAGAGTGTTTATAATATAATTGATCTCTTCCATACACAAAACTAATTACATTTATAATTCAACATGTACAAATAACTACAAAGTACAATTAAAATGTTTAGTATTATATTTAAACAGATATAAGATACTGTGAATTAATTGGAAAATGAATTATTAAAATATTTAAAAGTTCCACTTATATTTCTTTCATTAAGTTAACTAAGGTTAAAAATACTTTTTTATTTCATTTCTTTATTGGTTGAAGTAAATCTTTACTATTTTCCATTTCTAAGCTTTCCTACATGTGTTCTACACTTATTCCAAGAGAATATTATTTTAGTTTAGCAAAAGTAATTCTGAAAACGCCTTGTACAGGTTTTAAATTAATAGTATTCCACCAATAATTGATTGTATTCTCTGTCTTTTAGTAAAATAGGAAAATTAATCGCGCATCCAAACAGTAAGATTTAAATATTTAATTTTTTTTTTAATATTAGCATATTAGCAATCTCAAAGTGCCAAATTTGTAAAATTATTTAAGGATGTAAAACAATAATTGGGAGTAAAGGACGTAAAGCCAAGAGAAATGTCCTTCTCATGGGGCAATCCAACGACACAATTCGTGATTCGTAGACAAAATTGCCGTTCTAACAAAACTTATGAGTAATGTTTGGATAGAATGTTTGGCAGCATTCCCATTCACACGCTGCCTTCTCGGTGATCTTCCGAGAACTAACTTTCCTATTTTAACTCAAAAGTTAAAAAAATAAATAAAAAAGAAAAGGCTCCATGATAACCTTGTTGTTGTTCATAATGTTTTGTTTTTAAAAATATTCAATTACAATTATTAATGATTTTCCTTTATTGTGTGAAATATTACATACCTATTGAATATTATTAAAATTTACAGGTTTCGCCAACTTAAAAATAAACACATAAGTCTTTATTGAACAAAATTATGGCAGTTTTTATATCAGACTTAAATTATAATTTAGATTTATTCTATTAATTTTGAAACAGTTAGTAAATTTTTCTGATGTATTTTTATTCAACACATAAAACCCATTTTAAAAACCGGTAGAGTAAAAGAACAATTTGTTTTATTTTAAATTAAATTTTACTTGTATAATCATAAAATAATGTTTTAAATATGATCAGATGTACAGTAAATTGTAGCCTTCAAACACCTTAGGAAATAAATACTTGTTACATAGGGAGACAAACTGTTGCGTAATAGCATCAGTTCTTGTTCCCAGGAAGTGTAGCTTTCATACACCTTAGGAAATTTATACTGGTTACATAGGGAGACAAGTTGTAGCGTAATAGCATCAGTTCTTGTTTCCTAGAAGTGTAGCCTTCATACACCTTAGGAAATAAATTCTTGTTACATAGGGAGACAAGCTGTAGCGTAATAGCATCAGTTCTTGTTTCCTGGAATTGTAGCCTTCATACACCTTAGGAAATATATACTTGTTACATAGGGAGACAAGTTGTAGCGTAATCAGTTCTTGTTTCCTGGAAGTGTAGCCTTCATACACCTTAGGAAATATATACTTGTTACATAGGGAGACAAGTTGTAGCGTAATAGCATCAGTTCTTGTTTCCTGGAATTGTAGCCTTCATACACCTTAGGAAATATATACTTATTACATGTGGAGACATGCTGTAGCGTAATAGCATCAGTTCTTGTTTCCTGGAAGTGTAGTCTTCATGCACCTTAGGAAATATATACTTGTTACATAGGGAGACATGCTGTAGCGTAATAGCATCATTTCTTGTTTCCTGGAAGTGTAGTCTTCATACACCTTAGGAAATATATACTTGTTACATAGGGAGACAAGCTGTAGCGTAATAGCATCATTTCTTGTTTCCTGGAAGTGGCAGTGTGCACCAGTTCAGTTGAAATGGTGAATGCATCAAAGTAAGCTTACTTTATACACTTGAAATTCAACTCCTTTCTCATTTGAATAAATAATCTAAATAAATATAGAGTATCATTACTGACATAGAAAATCTAACAAACTATCTACAATACCTTCTGATTGTGAATTTAGTGACCACACATCCGGTCAAGTGCAAAATGTGTTACCCTCTTGAGCGTCATCTAACCGAAACGAAAAAGTACAACACAACATAAGATCTTCCCTTGCTCAGATATCTTTATGACTGCTGATCTTGTACCGAGTGATGCTTTCCCACAAAATTAAGGCTGAAAAGCATATCATCACAGGAGAAAAAAAAATTTTTTATATCTCCTGAGATGATCAGAGCCAGTGAACTTCCTATCCCTCATTTCTATTTATTGTGCATTCTTATGGAATGTTCCAGATTTCTATTACGCACTAGGTACAAATTTTAATGTTATATTTAATGACATTATTTAATCATATGATTTTCCCATAATATAAAATATTTTTAGACCTCGCGTCATTTAACACAGGAAAAGAATTCTCAAGATCTCAAAGCTTGATATTTCTGTATTGTCACTATTCTTACTTAATGATACCAAATTTATGATTAATTTGTTATAGTATATGTATGTTATCATTACGAAAATTGTACTCATAATCTCAGCTCTGACCCAGGTTATCTCTATCTTCAAAATTTTCGTAAATACCTTTAATTAATAAATCGTTAAAACTGGTTCCCTCACAAGCTCCAAGTTATGCTCGTAATTAAACCAGCTCTTTGTATGCTGGCAGGATTATAGTCGTAGCTGTATTTACGCTTCATTAGCAGTTGTGTTTCGATGCCGCCGTAAAGCGCTGTTAAGTGTGTGTCTTTCCGTAGATTATTAAATCATGTATATATTTACGAGGTATCATGCTGTGATTATGTATGGATGAGCATTATTCATGTAACTGTGGTTGTAAGGTTATATACTCAAAAGAAAAGTGGATGTTTTGATTGTAGCAAACGTAGCAGTCGATATTTTTCAGTGTCTTTTATGTTACACACATATTTTATATTCTGCTGTACTTATATTGTATTTTAAAGTTGTAGTGTGAGTCCCCTTGAAAATGCATTATCATCATGTCTGTAGTGGTGCCGGAGTAGACAATGACCTCTTTTAATTGCCAAAATAATTTAAGATTTCTCCTTAAGATCTACATTTCATTTGTTCCATTATAGCCTTTAAATAAGAACTCCGACGCCTTCATCTTGATTTTAAAAGATGTAATTAATAAATTCGTTATGTTACGAATTAGTTTTTTCTTCTGAATTTCATTTGATCTCTAATTTATCTGTCTCAAAGATGATTTTTCTCTTTTAAACTTTTAGTCAGTTGACACCAAAAACATATTCCATTTGTTTCTTGCTTCCTCAAATTCTTTTTCTACAATTAATAGAGATTCACTTATATAGACGAGTACGCTACAAACAAATGTATGACATTTACAATATTAGTAATACATTGTTATGGTTGTAAATTGGAAATGTTATGTATTCTTTACATTTATTAATATTTATAAGTGTTTCCAATTGCTTCAAGAGTCTTCAATATTGTCTATATTAATAAAATAAGCACCTACTTTCCATTAAAATGTATCGCAGTGAAGAACAATAAGCTAAAAACAATGGCAGACTGGTCTAAAAATTTATTGATGATCATCACGTAGACTTCATCAGAAATGGTGGCAAAATATTTGTTAATGTCAATTTTGTGGGCTATCAGTATTTTAATATAGCATGGAAATTAATAGTAAAGTTAACATAAATTCTCAGGTATGTTTTATAAATATATGAGATTGAATTAACATTAGTAAGGTAATAAAACTCGTTTTGGAGGTCGGGCAGGATAAATAGCAATCTTAGTTTTGTTGCGCTGACTTCGACTGCTACACGTCTTGTGAGATAATTCTCCTGTCTTGTTGCCTCAAGAACGGCATCAGTGTCAAAGTTTCAGAGCTTTGCTCTAATCAGGAGCTCTGTATTTTTCTAATGTATTGATCTTTACAAGATGATAATTAACTTCACACTAATGTCAAAATGTAATATTAAAACATAAATCTTGTAAAATTAAAATTTTAAAGTCCTCTTCCTAGATCGTTACATAATTCGTAAAATGTTTTTTTTTTTGTATCCTGTGAGATTTTTTGAGGCTTAATTATTTTATCTAACACATAGAATGACAAGTATTCTTTACTCAACACGCTTGAGTTTGTTGAATAACATTAAACTCACCGCTAGTTTAGCTAGGATGAACCTTTTGAGATCAGGCTTCTGGCCTAGTTCTCCTAATAGATACCTTTATTTGTACTACTATTTCCATGCTCTCTTTTATAATTGTCTTCTGACACCTTGTGGACCGTCCCCAGTATGATAGAAAAGTTATTTAAATCAGCTTAAAAAGGTAGATCTTTGGGTATAGGACTTGTGTAAAAATTCGTTGCTTTATCTGCTATATTTAAAAAAATAAAATGCTTTTACTAAAATTATTTGGCCCTGTATAAGCGGCCAGACACAAAGATACAGTGGCGGTCGTAGGTGTGCCAGTTCCTTGAGATAATATTCAACGCCTTAGCTGACCCAAAATCTGCATCATTTGATTATTTCAACGATTATCAAAACACATAGATAGATAAACTTCAAAATAACTAAATATATATTAAATATATATATATATATATATATATATATATATATATATATATATATGGTTAGCTTATCTTACTTATAGTTGAATACTTACCTTGATGCTTACCGTTACATTTGTTCAACTTCGAAGGGTAAAACAACAACGTGACACTATTTAATAATCATGCATATCGATTAAAAATTATATATCTGGTTTATATTTATTAATACTTTTTTAATTTATTTTCTATCTGTCATTTCGTTAAAGGTATTGAGTTTTATTCTAAATCTTGTATTATATTTAAATATTCAATATATATGTTGAATTGAACTGGTTTATTTCCAAAAGCTTACATTTCAATGGCACTGCTAAGTACAACACTTGTCAGCGGGGTCCAAATTAAACTATCTTAACTAAACCATACAATGTATTTATTACATTACGTATCAAAATCGCCACTTTTTATTTTGTTATGTCCTACTCCTTCCAAAATGTAAGTTATATCATATTGCATATTGTCTAGTCATATGTAACGAATTTCCGTCCCCTACCTCTCTAACTGCTGTATAGTACGCGGCCACCACCACAAACTGCAGCTCCTTCCCTCTTTACTCTAGGCTCTCATACCAATGGCAAACCCTAGCAAACAGTTTATTATTGTATCAATACAATTCATATGTTATACTTGGCATGTGTTTACATTAAAAAATTATAATAATTAAACTAATAAACTTTAACAAATACAACTTATGTATCATCAACAACAACACAAACTATAGGATATGCTTTATAAATATATCTATAACAGTTTCTTAACAACAATCCCATTATCACACCAAACATTTAAAACAAAAATAATTGATAATATTATGTTAGAATTTGCAACAAAAATATATAATTTACTCTGTACCTGATTTTATCTATAATAGGGCAACCAGATCCACCATAGATTCATGAAGCTTAATCAGGTTACATAAATAATTAAAAACTATTAAGCAAGACTGGTACTGAAAAGAATGGATTTTGGTTATAGAACCGTGAAATAATATTTTAGAGGCTCGACTAAGAAGGACCACTTCACACTAGGCAGTGAAGACGCCGAACACACTGATTTTAACAAGAGTTCACTAGGTTACACATAATGAGTTTATGAACAGTGCCTATTCAAATAAAGTGTATAAAATAAACAGTTACCTTTATTTTCATGAGAGGTACCTAACCGTAGTCTGCTGTTGTTGAGGGCCAGGTTGTGATCAGTAAGTGTTGGAAATAGGCTGCTGTCTTGTAGGCAGGCGTGAAGACGGAAGATGTCCTTCACGGATTCACTCACGCACAATACGACCGCAAACGAAATAGTTCATAAACACTGTGGCCAGTCCTGTAGAGCACGGTAGACGCGGGTGTCCGGGAGCAGAGACGTTCTGGTAGAGATTGCCAATCCAGAGCACTGACTTTAATGTTAATGTAAATGTACAACAAATAGAATAAACTAATATTTAAATGAGAGAGTAACACATGGGGGAGAGAGTAAGTATGGTAAGCAGTGGCTAGAGAGTACATAAGTGCCCAGGCGGAACCGAGAGTATAATGAGCAAACGTGCCTACGCTTGCAAGGTGGGCAATTGATAAGTCAACCGTTGTGATTGGGTTGGTGAGTTTACAGTAAAACAGCTGATTCGGGAAACAATGGTTCATTGGTCTGTCACTGTACGTGAATATTTGAATCCAGTAAGGAATGGTATTGTAGGCACTAGGCCGCAGAAAGAGATATAGAATTAATGTAGTATATACAGTTTAGTAAATAAAGGCAAATATAGAGTATAAGTTGCACAAAAAATATATACATAATTATTATTCAATAAAAGTAGCCTTTTCATATTAGGCAATAAAAAAAAGTTATTTAATGCAATAAATACTTAACATACGGGCCCGCCTTGAATCACCTTGGGATTCAATGAGAGAAAGAGCAACATAGGCTCAAATTACAATGGTTATAGGCGGTGGTAGAGAGACAGTTAATTAATTGTAGAGGGTGAGGTAAGAGAAACACCTTCACGCTGGACGAGTGAGAGTTCCACTTGAGGTCTTGAGATGTACCACTCGAACTGTACCATCTTGTCCTGGAGTGACATCAGTGACCCGTGCAAGGGGCCAAGAGAGAGCGGGAGTATCCTGATGCACCAGGACGAGGTCTCCAGGTTGGAGGTTGCGGGAAGGAGTGCTCCACTTGAGGCGCTGCTGAAGAGTCTGGAGATATTTGACATGGACATGGTCAATTAGGAGGTCCACGACAGGGTGCTTCTTGGGCAGGATGCACGGGTGAGAACATGTTTCGGCGGGAGGTCAGCGTTGCGCAGTCTGCCGCGATGCGGAGAAGTCCATCCGGACCCTGGAATGGGGCGAGGCGTTGAAGTCTGGTAGAACACGTCTTTCGGTCCCGCAGTAGAGCCAGATCTTCAGTGAAAGCTTCCTCTTGCACGGTCTTGAAAATTCGCAGCTGGGCGGAGTCCCGTTCTGTCTTGGAGAGAGGTCCGAAGTGGCGGTTTGGTGAACGACAGTTGTGGATAAAACGCAAGACGTAGGCCATCACGTGCAACAATTTCCTCCAGGAAGAGTACTGGATGAGGAGGTCCCACGTAGGCGGTGCTGTGGCCAAGGCAATGACAGGAGTGGAATGCTTCAGCTCCCCTAGCTCCTCCAGAGAGACCGAGTACAGGCTGGAATCAGTATCTGGCCAGGCGAGGAGGGGAGACGCAACCAGTCGGGTCCATGCCACCAAAGGGGATGATCTACCAATTGAGAGGGAAGGATCCCACGGGAGGCGCAGTCAGCAGGATTGGAAGCACTAGGTATGTAGCGCCAGCAATCCACAGCCACAAGCTCTTGAGTTTGCGCCACACGATTAGCCACATAGGTTTTGAGGCGATAAGAAGGTGTTTTGATCCACGCGGAGGGTCACAGTAGAGTCGCACCAGCAGACAATAGAACCAAACTTGCGGGTGGGAGCTAATTGAGTAACACAATATTTCACAAGTTGGGCCAAGAGATGAGCTGCGCATAGCTCCAGTCGGGGCAGCGTCACTCTTTTGAGAGGAGCGACGCGAGTTTTAGCCATAACTTGGCTTACGTGCACCGTGTCATTGGAGGTAGAGCGGATGTAGACTTACAGCAGCATAGCCTAGTTCTGAGGCGTCAGAGAAACCGTGCAAGTCCCAGTGAGTAGCAGCAGAGTAGGGGATAGCACGAGGAATTGTAATAGTGACAACGTGCTTAAGTTCAAATAAAAAGGCGTGCCATTTTTTGTATATTTCTGGAGGGAGCGGATCATCCCAATCTATGCCAGAAAATCCATACGAGTTGCATGATATTTTTTGCGAGCATTATACAAGGCGCCAAAAAAACCACAGGTGTCATAGACTTGAGAAATGAGACTTAAAACTTTACGCTTAGTGGGGTTTTCACAAGAAAAATTAAAAATTAAACGTAAAAGTGTCAGTCAGAGGGGTCCATTTAAGGCCAAAAATATAGAAATGAGGCTCCTGAGAGGGTTGCAGAAAAAACTGGGATTTCCCGATGATCTTCAGGAAGGTGTTGCAGAAGTCTCGGAGAGTTCGAGACCCACTTCCGGAGCTCAAAGCCACCGAGCCGAAGGAGTTTGATGAATTGATCTTGAAGTTCAGCGGCGAGTTCTTCAGTCTCAGCCCCGCAGATCAGGTCGTCGACGTAGCTCTGGTGCTTGAGAATCTCAGCAGCATGGGGGGGTAGCGGTGACCTTCGTCTTCTGCCAATTGATGTAGCGTTTTGATGGCCAAGTAGGGGTGAACAGTTCAGGCCGTAGGTAACTGTCGTGAGCTTGAACGTGGACATCAAGTCGGTAGGGTGATCACGCCATAATATCAGTTGAAAATGTTGATCGTCAGGATGCACCTTGATTTGGCGGTACATCTGTCTGATGTCACAAGAGAACACTACGTTCTGAAGGCGGAAAAGCGCAGAAGAATGTCACAAATATTATTTTGCAGCTTAGGTCCGGTCAACAGAGTGTGTCGTTGAGAGAGAGTCCGGAACTGGTTTTGGCACTGGCCGTCAAAAACGACGCGTAGTTTGGTGGTGCTACTTTGTGCCTTAAAAAACACCGTGGTGTGGCAGATAGTAGTGGGGAGTGCTTAAGTCAGGAGTAGGGCAGCCCTGCATATGGCCTAGAGAGAGATATTCATGTATAAAATCAGAATATAAATTATAATACTCCACATTAGTGGGAGCGTGGAGCTTGCGCTCGAGTGAATAGAGTCTACTTTCAGCATGAACTTTGGAACTTCCCAGATGAGTACTGGTGTCCTTGAAAGGGAGGCGGACCATATATCGACCCTCACGGTCCCTGGAGTGCGTGGTAGAAAAATATTCATCGCATTGAGTTTCCTCTGCAGACCTTTTACTGGGAGCAGGCAGTTCCTCTTGTGTCCAGAAACGCTGCAGAGAGGCGTGGAGGTCCACTTCAGCAGTCGAGAGAAGAGGAGACAGCCATAGTAGAGACAGACTGCGTCAGTGGTGTGCAGGGAGCCGTCCCCATCAGCACGAAACCAAAACAGGTGCCCAGGGCGTGAGGTAAATTGAGACCAAGAGAGTAGGTCTCGTGAGTAAGAATATGTGGAAATAGCGCTCCACCAATAAGCACGTCAATGCCACCAGGGAGGTGGAAGGTTGGATCAGCAGTATAATATTTTTAACCTTATTCATGACCTCCTGAGATATTTGCACTCGTGGGAGGTCTACAGTGATTTGTGGCAATATGTGGAACGAGTGCGGGGCGGCAACTGGGTGGCCAGCAAGAGTTTCCACGCCCAGAGTTAAAAATCCGCGTGTGTGAGCAGAGGTTTGAGAAAAGGCCGGCGACATTAATAGTGGCCGGACGGCGCTGTGTACCCAACAGTTGGGGAGGCTTTCTCGCTAATAAAATTTAGCATGCTTCCTGAATCAATTAACGCACGAAAGACATAAGCTTGTCCGTTAGAGGCGGTGAGCTTGACAAGAGAAGTACCAGAAGAACCGTGGTACTTAGGGGCGAGGTCTTGATGCAGTGTGCCATGAGCGTGTAGTGTGGTGTGTTCGGCCGGGCTAGGAGGTGAGAGCGCTGTGGTCGCAGGCGGAGGGCGGACAGCAGGTGTAGGTGTTGCACTGCTCTGCGCAGACCGGCCGCCGTCTCGGCCCGTTCTCCACAACGGGACGAACGCGGTCCGACATACTAACACTGGACTGAGTTGGCCGATCAGTGAAGTGTAGCAGGTATGATGACGACCACGACATGTTCGACACGTGAATTTAGACTGACATTCACTTAATCTGTGCGTCCCCAAACAAGAAGAACAGCGGTTGTGCTGTTTAATAATCCCGTGCCGTTCTTGAGGTGTCTTTTGGCCGAAGCTGAGACAGCCATAAATTTTATGACCGCTCTGATGGCAATAAAAACATGATGGGCCTTGTTTATAGGCCGAGGAGGGTGGAGAGGAAGCCGCTAACAAGCTCACGTTTTTAAGAGACGATTTGGGTTTATCAAATTTGGGTTTGGACCCAAAATAAGAACTTGACGCGTTCTTGGGGTCCACAATATTGTCATGTAGACTACTGTCCTCAATGTGGCTGCATTCCAGGTTGAGAAACTCAATTATTTGTTCAACCGAGGGCAAAGTATGAAGCTCTTCCTTTTTTCGAAACTGTTCTAGGCGGGTGACCATCCGATTATCAATCTTGCGTAATAACAAGGCTGAGAGAAGTGGGTTGTTACTAGTGATGTCATTGTTTAGTGCTTTAAGTGATTGCGTATGTTCGTGAAAAAGATTAAGGAAAGCACGGATATTCTTCACAGATGTGCTGGAGATGACAGGAAGGTCTAGTATTTGATTTAAATGTAGTGTGAGTAGACGGCCTAGTATTATGGTAGCGATCCTTCAGCAGCTGATAAGCGATTGCATAATTTTGCTCAGTTATATTTAGCGACTTTATCAGAGCGAGTGGTTCGCCTGAAAGCACGCTCAAGAGATATTGAAATTTCATTACATCGTTAAGTGCGCATTGTTGTGTACGGCTTTGTTCATAAACGTTGATGAACGTACAGAAGTCCAAGGCAGCTCCGTCAAAAGTTTTTTAATTCCAATTTCGGTAGCCGGACGTTGACTTGAGGGGAGGCAGGCGGAATAGTTTCGCTTTTATTAGCTTTAGCTTGTCTCTTGGTCTCAATCATAAGCACGTTAGCAGAAAACGTAATCAACTAACTCGTCCACGCTCGCTAATGCGGAATAGTTAGGTGTATAGTCGGCATCCACTTTTAATTCTAACTCGTGGCACAAGTCTAATATTGCTGAAAATTCCTGTCTAAGTTTCTGAATAGATTTAGCTCTGACAAGCAACTGCTGAAGTATATTTGGATCGGAAGTCTTCTTAGTTAAATCATATATACTTTGTATCTGAGAAAAGAGGTGTTCTCGCTTTGCATTGGCCACTTTAAGAGACATCGCCATGTTGAAAGTGTTTGTAGAAAATTAATCAATTTCAGTAATACTTCAAAGGTGAAAAGTAAACAAAATATTGTCCTCTTGAATTGAGACAGTGATAAAAATAGAAACTAAATTATTTTCCTCTGAAGTATTTTCCCCAAGAAATAAGAAGTATCTAAACAATATAATACAATGAAACACAATTTAAAAATATTTATGATACAATATAAATAAACCTTTTAACACTTTTTGTAAACTTTTATTTTTGTTACTATGTACATTTCGAAATCATTGATTTCATCTTCAGGTACCAATTGTTTAGTTTTTTGAGGTAAAAACTCAATAATAATGCAATAAGTAGAGTAGGCTCGTACAGGCCTATAGTAGAGTTTTGTTTTGAGAAAATAAAATACACTGTTATTATGGCAAAACGTAAACAAGACAAGTTGTTATTAAATAATAAACAACAAATAAGGTTATTGTTGAGCTAAATTCAGCTATAATGTAGCAGAGGCTCTGGAAACATTATGCGCACGTACTACATGTAAACTGTCAGTGGTAAAGTATGGTAGTGTTGTGACAGTAACCATAAACCATGCATACATATGCGTGAGCAATGTTCAAATAGAAATTATAATAAACAATTGTGAGCAGTAAGTAGCCTTTTTTTCTTTTTAAGCTGAAACTAGAATATAGTGTTGACAAAATAAACATTTAATTTTGCAATAAGGGTGCAAGTCCTGCTCAAGGTAAAGTGTCAACAACCAAGATTGTTTATATTTTAACCTGCTTAGAATAATGCGTATTACAAGTAGGGCTGATAACCAGCAAGTATTGAGAAGCGGTAAACCATTAAACACAGTAATCAGTTCACCTGTGCTGTAACAGTCTGAAAGCTTGTTTGTCAACAAAACAATGCAGTCGACAGAGCACCACAGCTGATATGATCAGACGTCACAGCTGATATGATCACAGCTGATATGACTGGAGAGGGGATTGGAAAATCGATATGCACGGACTTTGCAATCGTGAAAGAACCTGAAACCACACTTTGAAATATGCACTGTATATAGCTTATAAGAGTTGAGATTGCACTGATATTCACCAATGGACTAAAGCTCTTATTATCCGGCTCGAAGGACCATGAAAAGAATGGATTTTGGTTATAGAACCGTGAAATAATATTTTAGAGGCTCGACTAAGAAGGACCACTTCACACTAGGCAGTGAAGACGCCGAACACACTGATTTTAACAAGAGTTCACTAGGTTACACATAATGAGTTTATGAACAGTGCATATTCAAATAAAGTGTATAAAAATAAACAGTTACCTTTATTTTCATGAGAGGTACCTAACCGTAGTCTGCTGTTGTTGAGGGCCAGGTTTGTGATCAGTAAGTGTTGGAAAATAGGCTGCTGTCTTGTAGGCAGGCGTGAAGACGGAAGATGTCCTTCACGGATTCACTCACGCACAATACGACCGCAAACGAATAGTTCATAACACTGTGGCCAGTCCTGTAGAGCACGGTAGACGCGGGTGTCCGGGAGCAGAGACGTTCTGGTAGAGATTGCCAATCCAGAGCACTGACTTTAATGTTAATGTAAATGTACAACAAATAGAATAAACTAATATTTAAATGAGAGAGTAACACATGGGGGAGAGAGTAAGTATGGTAAGCAGTGGCTAGAGAGTACATAAGTGCCCCAGGCGGAACCGAGAGTATAATGAGCAAACGTGCCTACGCTTGCAAGGTGGGCAATTGATAAGTCAACCGTTGTGATTGGTTGGTGAGTTTACAGTAAACAGCTGATTCGGGAAACAATGGTTCATTGGTCTGTCACTGTACGTGAATATTTGAATCCAGTAAGGAATGGTATTGTAGGCACTAGGCCGCAGAAAGAGATATAGAATTAATGTAGTATATACAGTTTAGTAAATAAAGGCAAATATAGAGTATAAGTTGCACAAAAAATATATACATAATTATTATTCAATAAAAGTAGCCTTTTCATATTAGGGCAATAAAAAAAAGTTATTTAATGCAATAAATACTTAACAGGTACAATATATAAAATATTATAATAACTAAATATACTAGTCCTATATGTTTATCACATATATAATAATGTAATGTGTTTTCATAATATTCAAAGGCACAACAAAACTATAAAAATATAACATGAACCACAATAACAGATTAATGTACACTATAATGTTTATCACAGCAGTAACCAAAATCCAAGAACAGACCCCAACAATAACATTACAATAACATAACTAAACTATAAAAAATAACAATATTATGGTATAAGTTAACGACAAATTAATATACACTATATATTTATCACAGTAACAATCATTATACAACAGTGAATTTCCACAATAACATTACAATAATAACATACATACCTACATTAATCACCAATTCTCCTATGTTAATAAAAATAATAAGTTAATAACAATCTAGAAATTTTTATAGAGATCGATATTCCAAATTTATAACTCTTCCATTAACCACCTGTAAACCTTTGTTTTAAACTTCCAATAATTATGTTCATTAAAAATATAATTTGGTAGAATTTTAAATAGGCAAGGAACAATATATTTGGCCAATCTTTAACCGAAAGTATTTTTTATTCTATAAACTTTGAATTTTTCAATATTTCTTAAAACTATAGTAGTCTTCTTACTGTTTGAAATCTCTGAAGATTAAAAAACATTTCTTAAAGGAATAAATACTGACAGTTCAAAATGTATGATATTAATATTTTGAGAAAATTACTACAAGACTTAAATAGTTTTTATCTCTAAACTGAAGATATACTCTAGCGCTACCTATGCTTTATTGAACAGAACACTGTTAACTGACAAAACTCATAATCCCCTTGAAATCAGGTGAGCAAAATGGTAGAGGCCGCCTGACACCTAACGTCCACCCATCCAATAATCAGATTCTAAATTTTGCGTCGGACGTACACTTAGTACTATCTCACACCGCAAAACGTCCATCCAGAACGACAGGTTAAATTCTATTTTAAAATAACGCTTCTTGTAGTGATAGAATTAAAATATTTTTATCTATACATATATTCAATTAAACACCTTTTGTAACACGTATTTTAAAAATGATTAGGATGTACTATTATACATCTGAACAAGTAGAGAAAATTAACGAGGCTAATTTAAGTGGACACATAATGCTCTGTCTGCTGGATGAAGGGCTCGGCAATTACCAGGCTCCTCATTTCTATTTTACCTCTCTTAACATTATGAAATAGCTTCCAACCGCTCAAAGTTTTAATTATTTTTATTTATACAATTATTAACTATGATTGTATGTAACTTGTCACTAATATCACTTATAGATTGAATAATTAAATAATGTGGTGAACTGTATAGTCCAGTCGTATTACCTGATTGAAAAAATAAATGTTTTCTTACAGCAAACTAATGGCACAATTTAGTGAAATACATCATAAATAAATAATAAAAAAAACCATTCCGAACCAAAATCGTCTATTAGGGGGTATAGGAGGGGTGGTTTTTAGGGGTGAAAATGGTTTTTTGCAATTTGTGAGTAAACAATGCATCTTATTGAAAAAAAGTCAAATGTAAAAGTTGTTGAAAATAAAAAAATCTACAACTTATATAATAATCATTTTTGCCCTAACCTCAAAAATTTCCCCAGACAATTCAAAAAAACCGTTTTTTTGGTTTTTAATTTCTTTCTTTTACAAAAATGGTTCGATTGAGCTGAGAGTTTAATCAAATATACTTTGTGCTATTCTCAAAATACTGTATTTTTTTCATTAAGACATATTCAGCCGTTATAATAAAATTTCACTTTAAAAAATATTTTGATAATTTTCATTCACCATTTTGAAACATTTTTTTAATCAAAAAAGGTTCTTTGACGGCTCATTATTTTCTTTTTTTTGTCTATTTTGATTAAATGAAATAAAAAATATGTATTTTAATTGAAAAAACTGCAGAAAAATTGAAAATAAACAAAATATTGACATTTTTCATTATACATTGTATTATTTACGAGGAAAAATTGTTATTATTTATTTAAATTATAATTTTTTTATACCAGTGCTATTTGTAAGCATTAGGCAAAATAATAATGAATCATGCATATTTAACAATTACGTGGAAATTTTTAAATAAATCAAAAACAGAATTCGAGTCGTAGTAATTTTTTTAAATTTGTATTTTTCATCATATATTTTTTATTTCTTTAAAATATTTTTTTACAATTCTTATTGAAATTGAATCAAGAAACCATTATTTCTTTCTAAAAGTTTTTTTTAATATTTATGTTTTTTTCAGTGAACTTAAAAATATAAATATAATTTGTTTCATATTCTACGTCATCTGATCGTGATTCATACCGTATTCTACTCAATTTTTTCCCTGCTTTTTTTAAATGTAATGATTGTATCTCCTTTCATTGAAGGAAACACAAGATCGTTATCAAAACTATCACTCATGTTTTTTTAAAAATGTATTTAATGTTGGGAATCACCATCAAAATCTTCTTTAATTTCGTTAAGGGAAAATTGGCACTCGGATTAATTGTTTTAAAGTAATACAACGCAGTAACTTATGAAATCATTATAATCTAAACTCGATGTATGTCTACAAGATGTTGAGCTTGTCCCATCATAAAAAGATGACATGCACCTATTATGATAATAAGCTTGAACTTCATCTGATTCTTTGAGAAAATTCAGTCTAACTAACAGACTAACTAACATTTTATTAAATGATTCTGAAACATCTCTTCCCTTTAAAGATGATACAATTTTTCATTAGTCTCAACCTTCTGCATGCCGCGAAATGCTCTATTTTGGTTATAAGGTTCTTCACAAAAAATACAATGATGCTCAAAATCAAAATCACATGCTTCTTTCATAATCTTTTTCCAAATAGATTTTTTTTTCTTGTTTGTTCTTTGGAAGCTGTAACAATTGATCGAGGTCTATTGTATGCCGATCGACAACTATCATGAAAGTGTGCTTCAGTCAATTTCTAAAATGTTTTGTACCGCTGATCATTGCTTTGTTTACTTGACGGAATAAGAGTATCTATCCCTCGACTTTTTATTTTCACCAAATCTCCATCGCGGCTTTTACAAATGATACAAGAAGGTACCTTTTCCACCATTTACATGAATCTATAAAATACAGAAAGCACGACACAATTAGTATACTGACAATACGTAAAAATTACTAGATAAATAGCATGCGTAAAATTGTATGCACAGAGACAAAGATTTATGATCTGTATTATTTTTAATAATTTTTATTGAATAATTTGTATAGAATTTTGTTTCGCAAAAGTTTTACTTACGATTTGTATTTTATATGGACAAAAATCTTGTAAATTGATAATCACGAGGCTTATTTCACGACTCTACTCCAATATAACATGACTGACGACAAAGCAGCTGCTTATTGAATGCTTAGAAACATACTGAGACCCGTATAATAGAACAATAGGATTGACCCCGCGCTTTTACTTCAAGGACACTATTATATACCTGTACTATATATACCTGTAATCCAACTTTCACATTCAACAATGTTTCTAAACTTTTCAAAATATTCGAAAATCCTTCAACATTAAAAAAAATTATAATTTTAATAAATAATAACAATTTTCCACGTAAATAATACAATGTATAATGAAAAATGTCAATATTTTGTTTATTTTCAATTTTTCTGCAGTTTTTTTTTCAATTAAACTATATATTTTTTATTTCATTTCTTCAAAAAAGACAAAAAAACGAAAATAATGAGCCGTCAGAGAACCTTTTTTGATAAAAAAAAATGTTTCAAAATGGTGATTGAAAATTACCAAAATATTTTTTTAAAGTAAAATTTTATTATAACGGCTGAATATAACTTAATGAAAAAATTACCGTATTTTTACAATAGCACAAAGTATATTTGCTCAAACTTTCAGCTCAATCGAACCATTTTTGTAAAAGAAAGAAATTAAAAACCAAAAAAAACGGTTTTTTGAATTGTCTGGGGAAATTTTTGAGGTTAGGGCAAAAATGATTATTATATAAGTTGTAGATTTTTTTATTTTCAACAACTTTTACATTTGACTTTTTTCAATAGGATGCATTGTTTACTCACAAATTGCAAAAAAAAAAAACCATTTTCACCCCTAAAAACCACCCCTCCTATACCCCCTAATAGACGATTTTGGTTCGGAATGGTTTTTTTTATTTATTTATGATGTATTTCACTAAATTGTGCCATTAGTTTGCTGTAAGAAAACATTTATTTTTTTCAATCAGGTAATACGACTGGACTATACAGTTCACCACATTATTTAATTATTCAATCTATAAGTGATATTAGTGACAAGTTATATACAATCATAGTTAATAATTGTATAAATAAAAATAATTAAAACTTTGAGCGGTTGGAAGCTATTTCATAATGTTAAGAGAGGTAAAATAGAAATGAGGAGCCTGGTAATTGCCGAGCCCTTCATCCAGCAGACAGAGCATTATGTGTCCACTTAAATTAGCCTCGTTAATTTGCTCTACTTGTTCAGATGTATAATAGTACATCCTAATCATTTTAAAATACGTGTTACAAAAGGTGTTTAATTGAATATATGTATAGATAAAAATATTTTAATTCTATCACTACAAGAAGCGTTATTTTAAAATAGAATTTAACCTGTCGTTCTGGATGGACGTTTTGCGGTGTGAGATAGTACTAAGTGTACGTCCGACGCAAAATTTAGAATCCGATTATTGGATGGGTGGACGTTAGGTGTCAGGCGGCCTCTACCATTTTGCTCACCTGATTTCAAGGGGATTATGAGTTTTGTCAGTTAACAGTGTTCTGTTCAATAAAGCATAGGTAGCGCTAGAGTATATCTTCAGTTTAGAGATAAAAACTATTTAAGTCTTGTAGTAATTTTCTCAAAATATTAATATCATACATTTTGAACTGTCAGTATTTATTCCTTTAAGAAATGTTTTTTTAATCTTCAGAGATTTCAAACAGTAAGAAGACTACTATAGTTTTAAGAAATATTGAAAAATTCAAAGTTTATAGAATAAAAAATACTTTCGGTTAAAGATTGGCCAAATATATTGTTCCTTGCCTATTTAAAATTCTACCAAATTATATTTTTAATGAACATAATTATTGGAAGTTTAAAACAAAGGTTTACAGGTGGTTAATGGAAGAGTTATAAATTTGGAATATCGATCTCTATAAAAATTTCTAGATGTTATTAACTTATTATTTTTATTAACATAGGAGAATTGGTGATTAATGTAGGTATGTATGTTATTATTGTAATGTTATTGTGGAAATTCACTGTTGTATAATGATTGTTACTGTGATAAATATATAGTGTATATTAATTTGTCGTTAACTTATACCATAATATTGTTATTTTTTATAGTTTAGTTATGTTATTGTAATGTTATTGTTGGGGTCTGTTCTTGGATTTTGGTTACTGCTGTGATAAACATTATAGTGTACATTAATCTGTTATTGTGGTTCATGTTATATTTTTATAGTTTTGTTGTGCCTTTGAATATTATGAAAAACACATTACATTATTATATATGTGATAAACATATAGGACTAGTATATTTAGTTATTATAATATTTTATATATTGTACCAGTCTTGCTTAATAGTTTTTAATTATTTATGTAACCTGATTAAGCTTCATGAATCTATGGTGGATCTGGTTGCCCTATTATAGATAAAATCAGGTACAGAGTAAATTATATATTTTTGTTGCAAATTCTAACATAATATTATCAATTATTTTTGTTTTAAATGTTTGGTGTGATAATGGGATTGTTGTTAAGAAACTGTTATAGATATATTTATAAAGCATATCCTATAGTTTTGTGTTGTTGTTGATGATACATAAGTTGTATTTGTTAAAGTTTATTAGTTTAATTATTATAATTTTTTAATGTAAACACATGCCAAGTATAACATATGAATTGTATTGATACAATAATAAACTGTTTGCTAGGGTTTGCCATTGGTATGAGAGCCTAGAGTAAAGAGGGAAGGAGCTGCAGTTTGTGGTGGTGGCCGCGTACTATACAGCAGTTAGAGAGGTAGGGGACGGAAATTCGTTACATATGACTAGACAATATGCAATATGATATAACTTACATTTTGGAAGGAGTAGGACATAACAAAATAAAAAGTGGCGATTTTGATACGTAATGTAATAAATACATTGTATGGTTTAGTTAAGATAGTTTAATTTGGACCCCGCTGACAAGTGTTGTACTTAGCAGTGCCATTGAAATGTAAGCTTTTGGAAATAAACCAGTTCAATTCAACATATATATTGAATATTTAAATATAATACAAGATTTAGAATAAAACTCAATACCTTTAACGAAATGACAGATAGAAAATAAATTAAAAAAGTATTAATAAATATAAACCAGATATATAATTTTTAATCGATATGCATGATTATTAAATAGTGTCACGTTGTTGTTTTACCCTTCGAAGTTGAACAAATGTAACGGTAAGCATCAAGGTAAGTATTCAACTATAAGTAAGATAAGCTAACCATATATATATATATATATATATATATATATATATATATATATATATATATATATATATATATATATATATATATATATATTTACGGAAACAAGGCACTTGATGGTCCTGTGTTATACAGCGACCCATGCAGGTCCATCAAGCCCCCTATTTAAACCTTCATATAACCGTGTTATGAATTTGTTTCTCAGCATACATTTATGTTTTATAACTTGCTTGATAAATGTATGCTAATATTTTTTTAATATATAAAAACTTTTGTCCACATGCTGGTCCGCGTGTAATGAGCGGTCCATGTTGGTCCTTTTTATACATCGTACAAATAAGCGGTACATGTTGATCCGCGGGTCGTGTGGTTGGTGGTGGGAGAAAGAGGGGAAGGGACCTGCATCTGCCTTTTGATTGTAATATATTGAAAAGACCTGTACTTGCCTTTCGTTTGTAAAACTCCAAGTTGTAAAGCATTCATTTCACATATTTTATTTCATTTTAAGGTAATCAATAATATTACCTTAGGTGAAAGTAACAGAATATCTTGGATTATCATTAATATTAAAAACATAAATTGCTGTTGCATCTGATCTGTGGCCTCCTTATTACCCACAGACATTTATTGTATTTCATAATATTAAACATATATTTCAATAGAATGACATTTTCTAAATCATACGCATTAAAAATATTTTCAGTTTAAACTATTTCTATATTTACAATTATAAATAGATATGGTAATGCGCATGTTTTAATGTAAGTAATATTTATCTATGCTGTGCATTTTTGTCATAATACTGTTTTTTAATTTGTTAATGGGTCGCGTTTCTGTAGTGAATTTAACATAAAAGTTAATTGACAGTGGCTGGTTTACACACGGAGAATATTATGCCTCAAGCGTCTCAATTATTGCTGGGTAGTTGTGTGGCCAGCAAATCAGCGAAAGGATTGCATTGAAATAGATAAAATAACAGCTTTATTTGCCAGAACATTATAAACTTTAAAGCACTCTTCAAAGTATTTTGTATTTTAAAATTTTATACATCTACATCACATATATCACCCTAACACACTAAAAGAATGTAAACATTCTACATTATAATAATTTTAAAAATAATACACCAATCATCAATGGTGAGCTTAAATCTAAGAATTGTTTTTAATTAAACTAATTTTCGAATATGATCAGGGACCAGGAATGTATACACGTATAGGCCTACTAATTCCATACTAACTGCTGAATTACATCTACCCATTTATACTATAAGATAACCAGCAACATATTTATCTCCTACAATTATAAATACGGAATGAAATGGAAAATAAAAGTTGTACATTGTATAATAAATATGCAATAAAAATTTAATTATAGCTATGTGATATTGAAGGGAGTTGAATTCAATAAAAGCTAAAAAAGAAACATTATACCAAGTTTTATACAAATAATGTCTTAACATGTCAATTTATTGTGGACAAAATCTTGAGCCGATCTTGTAAAATATTATTAGTTCTCAGAAACTGCACTTAATTGTAAAGTTTTAAAATTTATTCCTTTTTCCTAAATGTTTTATAAATATAAGTGCGCACAAATTTTATTATTTTATTAAATTCACCTATTCTTAGGTCATTGACACCTTTAACAATTTTAATAATACAGAAGGCCAATGCGCAATACTGTTTCTTATGTTACCAACCCCTTTTTATTGGCCCTTTAATTTGTAAATATCGAATGTAACATGTGATGTTAGTCTTTCACTACTTTAGCCTATACTAGTTATGGTTGTATTTTATTTAAACAATCATAAAAGAATTTACTTCCTCAAATTACATATTAAATGTTTGATTGCAAGAAACCACTGAGGACTAATTTAAAGTTACTGAATTTGGGAAGAAATATTTTGGTATTACACAATGAGATATTACACAAGCATATCTCCATATAGCATAATATAAAACCATAAAATATAGCTAAGGTATGTTCACACTCTACATTCACAGATGGTAAAGCCAACTCTTCGTTATACTCTGCATTAAAAGATGGTACATAAAAGCAACATAGATCTTTTCACATTCTAATTCTGTATTAAACATATCGGAGTTAGTTAATAGTATACGAGGGTGGTCTGAAAAGTTTGCTTTCTGAACGTGAAGATGGAAGGTTCGTTAACAAAAGCTACTGAATTTCGTCTGTTGACAGTTACTAAAAAAAGTTTTAGCTATTTTCGACGTGCCGTTTCATGTAACAGTCGAGTCAGTTGATGTGAGTGTTTTTGTGATATGGACACGATTATCGTGCTGCCATTAACTATTTGTGTTTGAAAGGCAATACGCCTTATTAAATCAAAAATGAGTTGGATTCTGTGTATGGAAACTCTGCACAATCATTTACCTCAGTGAAATTTTGGGCTGCTTCATTTAAAAATAGCCATAAGATCTTGAGAGACGTATGAACGTTCAGGACGTCCAAAAACTAAAAACTGCAAACTACCCATGAAATCATTGACAGAGTTAACGAAATGGTGCTAGACCGATCACCGAATTAAAGTGAAAAATATATCAACATTTAGGCATGAGAAAAGCTGTCCGCGCGTTTAATGTCGCGTTTGCTCACGTTAGACCATAAAGGTTCGAGGATGAACATTTCCAACGCTCTTCTGGCGCAGTTTAGGTAAAATAATCCAAATGCGTTGATTAATTACTGTAGATAAAACTTGAATACACCATTATACACCCGAAAAAAATTACAAAAGGGGAACAGACTCAAAAAAAGAAAAAATGCTGCTTCTTTGGTTAGGAAAGACATGACGACTGTTTATGCGATATTAATAGAATTAATTTAATAGATTAGCTTCAAAAAGGAAAACCATTACAGGAGCATACTATCCATCATTACTTGACAAGGTAAAGGTAGACATTTTTTAAAGAAACGCCCACATTGTGAAATATAATGTTTCACCAAGTCTGCGAACCTTCTCGTCCCTTAGCGGTTTTGATGGCGAAAATCCATGAATTACGGGTTTAACTGCTTAACCATCCGTCTTACCAGATCCAGTCCCAAGCGAATTCCTTTCGTTCCTTCATCTCAAAATTGCGCTCGGAGGACAATGTGATCGTCAAATGAAGAGGCAATCACCTTCGTGAACAATTATTTTTCAGAGAAATATTCCGAGTATAATTTTTATGGGTTACAGAGATGGTATCGCTGATAGAAGTGTGTAGAGTGACAAGGAGACTATGTTGATTGTTTTATTTCACAAGTTATGTCATGTTTGTTAGGTCGGAAACTTTTCAGACCACTCTCGTAGATATAAAGCATTATTAATGGCTTTTAAGACCTACATACATTGAATGTAGAAAATATTTGTCAAGTTCATAAATTTGGACCAAAAAAAACGGATGGATATCAAAATTTTATTTTTGTACGTAATTTAGAACTTTAGGAAAAGAAAACATATATTTTCATAAATAATTACTTATTTAAAGTTACACATATCTTAAAAATGTCTATATTTAAATCAAATATAATTTAAGAATTTTATTATGAATAAAATAAAAATATTCCCACAAGCCACTTTTCTAGCACGTACGGTAAAATGTATTATCCTTATTATCAATGATTTTTAGGCCTGGATATAACATGAAGGTATTAATAATATTATAAATGGAAAATTGCTTATGTTTTGTTTGTTTTGCTTTCACGCTTTAACTATTTAACCCATTGTACTGCAATTTTACGTAGACATTCTTAGGATTCCTTGGATGAATATATGCATATTCTTATTTCGAAAATCTCTTAGGGCTACGCCCTACTGGTTTATAAAATAGCTAAAAATTCCATTTTCCGTCTCTACAGTTACAAAAGATAGTTAATTAAAAGAGCCTCTTAAATGTAAACTGTTGTAAAATATTATAGGTGCGAATTTTGCACATTGATTATTTTATGATTATCATTATAAATTTCTTTGTGTTAGGGAACCGCCCCAAATAGAGAATGGCGTGAAAGTACCGATAAAAAGGTTTAAAAAAATATATATTTTTTTAATACATATCAACGTTTTTACAAACCTAATGCTTAAGCCGAATAAGGCTGCTTTACTCATATGTGCATTGCACTTGATTAGGGGGTCTAGCCTAATAAGCCCTCCCCCCCAATTCTTTCACATTCATGAAAACGAATTCAAGATATTTCTATCGATTTAAAGACTACACGACACAGTAATAACAGCTAAATATACTCTTATGAGATAAAATATAGAAGAGGTTTCCAATGTTGCTTGATTTTGAAACTTCAACGCCGCGCCTTAGATTTCCGTATGTAGTTGTTTTAATTAAATCAAAATTTTCCTGAAAAATAATAACACTTACAAAGTAATATGTTTTTTGTTATGGTTAATGTTAGCAAAAACAATACGAATATTGTCCTACTTGTGTTATTTTTACTTAATAATTAAGGTTTAATAAGATGATGTTAACAAAAATAAAAAAAAAACCTTTTAACGTATTAAAAATGAGAAATGAAAATAATAAAATTGTTTCAGCTATAAAGAATTTCCTTAAGATGTGAACCTGGCAACCAGCGATAAGATAGATGGTCGCTTAACATTGCTTTGCGGATACCAATCCAAGAATAAATGGCAGATTTTCCAAATAAACCTATATAGAGCACATATAGTAAATATTGTAACAGTTATGAACGAATGAAGATTACTCCATATAAGAAAAATATCATATGGGAAATCCACCGCTCCTTCCCAGGAAAGGAAGCATCGCTATCAAATGCTCCTAATCTCTGTTATGTATATACGATAGATAAACACTCAGTAAATCGCGTTGAAATTACTGATTCCGTCCTAGAGTTTAGAATATTTGTTTGCACTAATTCTGGTGCATAAATCTTAAAGTAAGGCGTTCTTAAAAGTGTGTCACAAAGTTCTGTGTCTGATAGTACTTATGATCCCTAACCAAATATGTCCTATAAGGAACTGAGACCTATTTGATTGGATTTAAACTCTGTCAACATTTAAACGCTACGGGACACCAATGCACAATACTGTTTCTTATTTACCATTAAATGTTAAATACATACTGTAACTTTTGATGTTAACCTTTCACTGAACCCATTTCGTTTATAATTAAACTGCATGTTATCCTACGATCATACTTGATTTCCTTTCTCCAAATAACATATAAATGTTTCCGTCTTATTGCAAGAAACCGCTATATACTAATTTAAAGTTACTAAACACGGGAGGAAGTATTTCCTCACTACATAATGAGTTACATCAAATCATAGATACGAGCTTTTCACATATTACCTCAATATAAGTCGTAAGGGAATAAGTTAATAATATAGGAATACAGCAATATTACAGGATTTACGATTAATATATGTGTAAATGAGAAAATGTTTGTGATGAAGTCCACATTAAACGGCCGATGCCGATGATAAAAAAGTGAATTTTGTACTGTATGTAGATAAATAGTAACTTCAGGACGTGACATTTCTTAATTTTAATGATTTGAGAAAATTAAATTTGTTAAGATTAAATATAGCTTTAAAATGTGTTTACAAAATATATAAATAGTTAAAAAATGTTTTATAAATAAATTCCTGACATTTTCTTCAGCCAAACTACTTGCACCTACTTTAAAAATTCATATCTTTATCATTAACAGTTTTTAGTTCTGGTTATGAGATGAATCTAAACAATTTTTAATACCCAAAATTGCAGTCATTAGGAATAATCAAAAAGCCAACCTTAAAGATCGGCTGCCAACACAGAGTTAAGTGGGAGCGAGCGTTAGTTATTGAAGTGTTTTAGAAAAACTCATGAATGAATCCCTGGCCAAGTGCAGGAGGTGCTGACCACGGTCACGGCACGCAGGACAAGAGTACTGTTGTCGCGTCGTAGTGGTAGTAAGAGTACTATATTGGTCAGCGGGGCGGATGTTCATTCTTTGTCATTCGACTGCTCGCTCTCTCTCGCCCACTCGCCCCGTTTTTGACAGAAGACTGGAAGCGAGTTTCCTCGGTGTCCTGCACCTGCACTGAATATGCATTAGGTCATCTATGCATTAGGTTCAAGATGCAACCTAACCTATACTTCAGATTGAGAGCAAGCAAAGTAATTTCCTTCCTCTTTTCAATCAGATTTCATTGCGCCCTCCTCATGAATGACGTGGTAGGTAAAGTCAATCAATACGTTAGAACAGCGTTACATAAAATTATCGCATGAGTATTGAATTTTTTTTACGATTTAAATGACATTGTAGACAGGAAAAAGTGCGTTAGCTAAATGATGAAGTAGTTAATATCTACGAATGTCTATATTTTAACTGTAACTAGGATTTTAGTCCAATGTAAATTTTCATGATAGGCAGGAGTTTGGAAAATTATTGCTTTATGACAGATTTTTGATTATATTGCTATCTAATTAGCCAATTGGAATGGAACATCGTGTAAGTTGATATTATGTTAGGCCAACGGTTTCAATGGTTGAGTGTTCTGAGTGGCACGTTTATTATCTAGAAAGCGATAGCCTGGAGTTATAAATATCAGGGAACCGCTCTAGAGAGAAAAGCTAAATAAGACAATACTCTTGAATTGAATACGATAACGCAATTATAATATCTTAACAGTGCATATTATTAAAAAGAGTATTATAAAATGTTTTCTAACTGTGTGGTATTTGTTAAAACCTTTCAAGCAAAATAAAGAGTTTCACAAAGAAATGCTAATTTTCCACAATATAAAATTCCTTTGATACATAAAAAAATCATTGTAGTGTGTTGATGATTTAAAATAAATTTAGACATACTAGAATGCACATGGGGGCAATTTGTCAGGCCAAAATATTATTTTTGAAAATGTAGAATTTATTGTTAATTAAATAAATTTACCCCTTTCCTAAAAATATTTAAGTAGCAGTTCTATTTTAATATTGTCATATGTTAATATTTATAAGTACCATTTTAAATTTCTGTACATGTGTAAGTGCATTCTTGAAAGCATAGAATACACTTAAAAGTAATACAGTTTATTATTTAACCTTTTCTGTAATAACTGTAAAGAGCACAGAGTTTATTCAGAAAAAGAATTGGAAGTTTAGATTAAAATATCGTTTGACGTATAAATCTTAGTAAATATTTAATACAAAATGCTTGATAAAATAGTGTAATGCAGATGTAAACAATACATTTTCTGTCTCACTTTTTCTACGGATTTTTTATTCTTATAACTGAGTATTATAACAACATCCTTAGTTGTTCTTTGTACGAATTATGTATCTCAGACCTGTGCAGGTATATATTTTCTTTATTATGAAACAATCCAAACTCAAATATAACATCTGAAAATCCATTGTGTGTGTATAGACATACACTTTTTGACCGAAGTAGGCTTTTTAGACCTACGTAGTGTATATAGTTTATTGATCAGGACTTTAAACTCAAATTCAACTATGGAATCGGAGATATATTGGACCGGAAGTACATGACAAAGGCTGTGAGGTTACACTTTATGATCATTATAGGATGTACATACTTACGTATATATTTGTATATTGGCGCAACAAAACAATACCAACTAAAGCGTCCATAGTCAGATTTATTTGTAACAGAAAGTCTCAATCACCCGCAAAGCTTGACATAACTAAACTGACTAGCAGGAAAAAGGTTTCATTCTCAGCGCCCCAAAATACAGCTCTTTGAACATAAATCAGAAATGGATCAGGAGATTGCAATATATTTCAGTGACTCCTCTCAGTGTTTTAAATGAGCCCATGATGTTTCTGTTTTTCAGAATGAAAACGAGTGAAGATTTGGATTTCTTCATCTGATATTATTATACGGAAGAATTTTATATCCTCAATTTAATATAGCAGGTGCTATAATATAATATAGCGATTAAAAATTAAGATAAGTAAATGCTTTAAGACTACACAACACTTCTTTTACGATATTCATTATATATTATTTAAAGAAAGAAAAGCCTTCTGCATACGTAATTTGTAATTATATAAAATACACCTTTTTGCGGTATTCGTTTCTATGGAAATAACAGATCTGGGACGGTAACTTGTTTCCAGGTGTTGGTTAAATAATTTCAGTAATTCATTGGGGTACTGAAATAACTAATAAACAGTATAGTCGAGTATGCAGTTGAGAGATCACGAAGGAAATTATTAATTTTGTTGTCATATTATCATTCGAATTTCCGTAAAACTTTAATATATATAATTATCTGAAAATAAAATGTGTGTGTGTGTGTGTGCGAATCATTACAATTAAATTCAAATCAGTCACACATGTGATCCTACACCGCTTATAGCTGTTGATTACATGTAATCTAATACCAATTAAGCACTATTATTGGCTTGTATAATATTATTGAAATATTAGACTCTGTTTTAAAGTATGTGTTGAACTGTAAAGTAAATAATTTTTATATAATATTCCTGTAAGAATAAGTCATCCAAGTTTTGACACATAATTTTATTATTAGAAAACTTATGAAATTATACACCAAGGAGATAGTAAAAGGATTTTTACATTATATACTAGAAGCTACCAGTGGTTTCGCATGCACTTTTGCAGTCTTCCACGTGTATGAGTGCTTTTGGTTCGAGTGAATTATATTTCCGACGACAATATTGAGTGTGCCTTGTTGCACCGATCAATAAAACGTGTCAAAAAGCGTATATTTTGGCCATTTTAGTTTACTCCAGTCTCAGTATTTATTGATCCATCTTTGATTTTGCCTTGTTTGCCGATCAAGAAGCCAACTTCTGTCAAAAAACTAAAATGTAATATAAAATAGTCCTTATTGTTATAGTAAAATTTACGTAGGTAGTAGTTTGGTATCTCATATCAATATTACAGTACTGACTAAGCTCTGCATTCTTAATATTTGCTATAGTATGATTAACTTGTATTTTTATTATCATTCTTAATTTTTACTTTTAATATTGTATTACTCTATGCCCAACAGCGGTTGCAGAAAGTTTGAAATAAGTGTTGTTACTAGTAATATCAAGCTTACTCAATGGTTTCACGCTATAAATGTAAGTCAATTAAAAACTTTGCTCAAATTGATTAAACATATGGTTATTTTGTCATAAAATAATGTTTACATAGAAAAGTTAATTACATTTGTTATGATCATTCAATGTATAACATTTGTTTGCTTTCACTCAGATTTTGAGACATATAAGGGGTTTTTATCAACTTGTGAGACTATTGGCGTGTAGCCCAGAAGGATTTTCGAAATAAGAAAAAGTCTATATTTTATTTAATTGGATACGCTAAAAAGGCAATGTAGAATTTTAATACAATCAGTTGAATAATTTACGAATAAAAGCGTAAACTATGACAAAAACTCTTTTTTGCACTTAATATAATTTAAATTTCTTAAGAAGAAAGACAAATACGTAGAATAAAGGATATAGACAAAATGATCTTTTCCGTAATAGAAAGTCGCTTCAATATATACTTATATTTGCTGCTAAGTGTTGGTGTTGTTATAAAGACAATAATTGCATATCCCTCAACTTGATAAGAATAGTGAATATAAAATAAGGCCTATAATAATAGCAATCTTATTGTGATAATGATATTTACAGTAGTCAATGGTAATATGCATCATGATACAATATGAACTTCATGGTTTCAATATTAACTATGAATGAAATGATTTTAGATATTTTTGTTAATTAAGATAAGAAGTTGAGGAAACATCTATTGCACCTATACCAGCAGTTCTTCGCAGCTTCTCCAGAGATGAGATACTCAGGTTGGATAGGGGTGGGAAATTGTGGTCGTCTTCCGCCAAAATACTTCCGAAGTTCAGTGGGCATGAGGAGTGATAGGGATAGTAGACACTATCTCAGATACCAGACAAAAAGGAGTCTGATCATGTGGGTAGAGTTTTCCCTCACGTGTGGTCTTACTAAAACACCACGGAAAACCTCACCCACTTCCAAAAACATTTTCTTCAGTACACTAGACCCCAATATTTTAAAATTTAAAAAGTATGGATTTTTAATTCTTTAAATGCACTACAGTCTGGCGTAGTTGTAAGCTACATCAAGGTTGTGATGTACATTACACGAATCTCCTTGAGGTGATGTGAGCCAAGCGGAAAATTACATCGCTACACTTTAAAGAAATTAACTTTTATCGCTTCATCTGATCGTCTTAAAACTCGTGATAATCAGTGGCTTGTATTATTAAAAGTTAACATGAACCTGATTTTCAGTAATTATGTATAATTTATTACAATTTTATTTGAAACTCATATATGTTTTAATTAATTCCTGTAGTGTTATTCATGCAAATATTACTAAAATTTTTCATACTAAACTTAAAAAATTCTTCAGATAAACAGACATGTTCAATAGAGAAAACAAGCAAGTTAATGTACAGATAATTTTATTACTTAAAAACATATTACAACCAACGTAATTTTACACGTTTAAATTTTGTTACCATAAATAAATGTAGTTTCAGCGCTTAATAAACTCGTTTATAGTTCTCACGCAGCTAAATTTGTTTCCAGATGTTCTAACAATATATTATTAATTATTTTTTTTATTTTTAAACTTTTAGAAAGGAATAATTTGGTTTCTTCATTGACTGACCCCAATTTGTGTCATAAATATTGAGTTTCGCCTCAAATTATCTCTACGAAAGTTGCGATTATTACGTTTATAAAAATAAAATTTGTTAGTGGTTTCAAAGGAAATTTCCTTCTTTGAGTTTCTTCTATTTGGTAATGCTTGCTATTTCTATCAACAGTTAATGAGTAAATTAACACGTCTACTTTGATAATATAAAACTAGTATTTATCTATAGGTAGTCGTTACGTGGTCTCCAGTGTATGAAGTCACGAAGGGATATAGGAACCAAATTAACCAGGGACAGCACCTATTAAAAGGTCAAGTTTATCAAGTAATTAGTTTTGTAAGAGGATTATATATTAGCCAGAGAATCAAGTTACGACCAACAACCAGAAACAGTTTATAACATGTGGGAGAATGTATTCAACAGCAAAACTCTACTTAACATTTTTGGAGGAATTTAACGTCATTATATATTAGTTATTAAGAAAGGAATACCATTTCCTTTTGGAATCTCTTCTTCCTTGTTATAAAATATTTTAAATACACTTTCAAAGATAGGAAAGTAGCAATTCTTAAATCAGTAAAAGTTCGAAATCGTTTTTCGTTACATCAAAGATGTATTGACACTACTATTTCATGTCCAAAAAAATTTAAATAAATAAAATGTACAATAAAAATCTTTTTGTATACTTACTTGATTTGTACTTTTGTATTTTAAAAATGTATATTAATTAGGAATTTATCTAAACAGAATGTTTAGAAATTTTAGATGCATTAAGAAGGAACTCATGTTATTTCAGAACTAATTTTATACATGAATCTACTTTTTTGCAACTTGTGATGAGTCATAATTTTAAATATTTTGCGGAAACGAAGTAACAAAGCCAAAATGGTGTAGTTTAAGCATACAAATAAGAACAGTTTGTGCAGTGTCACGATTATAAGTACGAGTATGTGCAAAAAATAATTATACAAGTTAACTTAACTAAAAACATGCATTACTGCCACATTACTCTTGCAATTCTTAAGGCATCTCTACAAACATCGACAGGGGCTTTACGCAAGTAAATCACAATTTTGGGTTCCTTGTTTGGGCAGTCAGTCCAAATGGAATAAAGCCCCTGACTCAGATCCTTTTTTGTATGACGACTAACTTTGTTTTTAATTCTATACGTTTCGTATAGACATCGGATGTAAAATTTCTGATCATTGGTAGCATAATCAATATTTAATTAATACTAACAAGTTTAAATTTAATCGAGTAATTTTTTATGAAGTAATGTTTAACCTATAATGTGGTTTGACATAACGCAGAAACTTTCAGTTCTTGATCCAGTTATTGTCTATTCAATATAAAACTCATCTCAAGACCGGAAGAATAAACAAAACAGTCCGCAATGAACAAAAAATTACGTTGTTATGTTCAGACACTTTCATTTCTCCAATCTAAACACGAAAGGTTTTCCCTGGAAAATGGAGTTTACTGCAATATGTCTGTCAAATATTCTTTTATGATATCAATGTATAAATAGTTTATTGAGCAGTGCTATTAATACGTCTAACACATTATATTTATAAATCCATTGCACAAATAACTTAATTTGCAGTCATAACATTAGTAATTATTTGCTATGTTAAATATTTATGAACGGTCTCATAACTACTTAACGAAATGCGTAAATGTTTTAATCTTTTACAGCTTTACAGGTAGACAAATTCCTATTAATTAAATTTTGAATAATGAATTTTTAGTTGCTGAAATAATGGTAGTCCGGCACTGACTAAACTTTATAAATTATGTATAATCCGAAAAAAGCACCGCGTTAGTGGGAGATATTAAACCCGTTAGTGCACGCAATATTAACCTTTTCAAGTTCAAGTACAAATATTAAAAGGATGGTAACCGTGCTCTACATATAGCATAAAATTGCTAGATTATCATCATGTTACCAATATATTTATAGTGATAAAAATTACTAGAATGTTTAGTGTTTGTTGGCATTGCATAATGCATAGAATACAATGTAATCAGCTAGTGGAGAAATAACACGAATTGTGTTGTATGTTTAATCCGAACAGCAACTAAATAACTTCCTTAATCACTTAAGGGGAGCGGGAAGGCAAAAAATTGAATTTTTTTAGTTTTCTGTTTTTTTTTTTTTTTTTTTTTTTTTTTTTGTTACTCAGACTTGTACCGTTTCAGAAAATATAACACTTTTTGTTGCAAAATTATCCTAAGTACGCAAAAAGAATTATTTACGAAGTAACTACCGGCACTTTTGGCATGAAATTTTACTCCACACTGTGAATAACTTTCATATAGTACAACCTGTGTTGTTACTGATGCAGTATTTTTACCAAGTGACATAATGGCCACAATTAAACAAAGGATTTAGCAAACCCCGAACTTCTAAAAAAGTGCCTTCACCAAAAAACTCAAAATCCTAACGAAAGTTTTAATAACTTAGTGTGGAATAAAGTCCCCAAAAATGTGTTTGTGAGACTGAACACTTTGAATTTAGGTGTGCTGGATGCAGTGCTAAGTTTCAATGATGGATTTGCCAGTAAGTTGGATATCTACAATGAATTAGGCCTAACTTTGAGTAAAAACTCAGTACTCGCGCTTCGTGGTTTTCATGTTTTGCGAATCAAGAAAGCCGACAAAGCTGCACAACTAATGACCAAGGAAGCCAGAACAGCTAGAAAAAAGAGAAGACTGGTTCTAGAGGAGGATCAGGAGCATGCTGATGGCCCTGCCTATGGTGCTCGGACATCCCATGAACATTCTAAGCTAGCTAAAGTAAGTACAGTACCTAGTTTTAAATATAACCGTCGTTTCCCGAAAAGTGTGTTTTTTTTTAATAAAGATACATTTTTCTCAAAAACCAATGGAGCTATGGCAACCAATTTTTTTCCACTTATAAAACACCTAATTACCTAACCATAGAAGCAGAATAGATAGTGTAGCACAACATACTAGCTTCAAAAAAAATATTTTTCTAAAAAAAAACCTAGAAATTTTAAATAACTTAAAAAAAATCTAAATTATCTATTAATTTATTTTTAATTTTTACCATTGTGCTTCTGTAGTTAGATAAATATCGTAACAATACACACACAAAATTGTAGGCCTATAGATTTAATGGTTCCTGAGAAAAGTGTACCTAAATTTGTAGAATTAAACATGGTCGGTATAGGGCCTTCCCGCTCCCCTTAATTAACATAAGATTGGCATTTAAAAGTAAAACATACTACTGAGCTAAAAGGAGAGAGGATCACAGAAGTTTCATCTACTTTACCAAGTCGGTTCAGACAGCTCTACATCCGAACAACTAGGATTTATTCTATATTAGATGTTTAACAATGGATTTTGGCTGATCGTCATTGAAGTCATTTAGTATCAATTAGGGTGTTGACGAAATTTCTTTTTTTACTGCTGGTGAATGTAAAAATTTATTTTTCATGCGACGAATTAATGCGCCAATGGCTTGAATTACCAAAGTTGTTTACAAAATATTATTTACGATTTTTATTAATAATTTTAATACGAATTGTATAATTAATTTAAAAAAATAAGAATAATTTAATTGTTTCATGATTAAGGGTCCTAATAGTAGGTCGTCTGAACAAAGTTAGATCAGGAAGACAATAGTAGGAATAACTTTTAAAAAGTCTTAAAAGTAAAATTTAGAGATAAAATGGAGCTAGTAATCAAGATCAATGTTTCCCCTTCTCTTTTATGAGCTGTTCAATGTTCAATTCATTCCGGGTGGGGAGGGGAACGGTGAAGAAAATATCAAGACTGCTCTTAGGACAGAATATAAAGGAAGTCTTATCGAGGAAACAGGAAAATTCAAACAACTGTATAAAACTTCACCTACAATTCTTTGGTTTGTAACTCCAACATCACATATTCTAGTCTATTACACTGTTATACGCAATAAAATATTTCATGATACATGCAACAGATATGCTGCATACAAGCATGAATAATTAACACAGATCCATGTGTTTATATGTCGATAGCTTATGTTTCTTACATTGCAAGGTCTCACTGTACGAATATGTATGCGTTCCTTACAAAAATATTCGTGTTATAATTTTAAAGTTGGGAGATAGTTAAAAGATTATCTTTTTGTTCAAAGAATATATTTTTCTAATTGAATAGTATTAATACCCTTTTTTCTTTATTATACAAAATGACGGGGCCTTCTACAGTAAATATTGCATTTGTAAAACTGGAGAAATAACATTTATCTCTGCCCACACAATATCTCTAAAACTGACTCATGTTACGTGCCAGCTTATATGATTTGGCTGTGCGTTAGCGAATTCTCTTTACATGGGCCTTATGGGTAAACAGAGTACAACCATTTAACATTTTAATACGTAAAGTCTTTATTCATACAGTAAAAAGAAAAAAAAATATTTGGTGGAAATTCAATAACACTAAAAGATAGTGGCAAGATTGAATGTCAGCGCACTCCTGCTTTGTAGTACCCTGCCTACACCGAACGTACTTTTGTTGTTTATAAAGTGTTGAGGAAGCTAACTAAGTGATACAAATAGGACAAAAAGTAACATGTGACAAATTATCTGGAAATATCTTCAAAAATAAAATGAAGAACCCTTTTATGGTTCACACATACGCAAAGTGATTTTTAAACTTTTAAAAATGTGTATTTAAACAATCCTGCCTTCCGCTATATTAAGCGTACAATTTTTTCAGATATGAAAAGCTCTTAAATTCTAAGTTATAACAGAAAAAATAATAATAGTAAACAGAAGTAATTACGGAGAGTGTTTATAATATAATTGATCTCTTCCATACACAAAACTAATTACATTTATAATTCAACATGTACAAATAACTACAAAGTACAATTAAAATGTTTAGTATTATATTTAAACAGATATAAGATACTGTGAATTAATTGGAAAATGAATTATTAAAATATTTAAAAGTTCCACTTATATTTCTTTCATTAAGTTAACTAAGGTTAAAAATACTTTTTTATTTCATTTCTTTATTGGTTGAAGTAAATCTTTACTATTTTCCATTTCTAAGCTTTCCTACATGTGTTCTACACTTATTCCAAGAGAATATTATTTTAGTTTAGCAAAAGTAATTCTGAAAACGCCTTGTACAGGTTTTAAATTAATAGTATTCCACCAATAATTGATTGTATTCTCTGTCTTTTAGTAAAATAGGAAAATTAATCGCGCATCCAAACAGTAAGATTTAAATATTTAATTTTTTTTTTAATATTAGCATATTAGCAATCTCAAAGTGCCAAATTTGTAAAATTATTTAAGGATGTAAAACAATAATTGGGAGTAAAGGACGTAAAGCCAAGAGAAATGTCCTTCTCATGGGGCAATCCAACGACACAATTCGTGATTCGTAGACAAAATTGCCGTTCTAACAAAACTTATGAGTAATGTTTGGATAGAATGTTTGGCAGCATTCCCATTCACACGCTGCCTTCTCGGTGATCTTCCGAGAACTAACTTTCCTATTTTAACTCAAAAGTTAAAAAAAATAAATAAAAAAGAAAAGGCTCCATGATAACCTTGTTGTTGTTCATAATGTTTTGTTTTTAAAAATATTCAATTACAATTATTAATGATTTTCCTTTATTGTGTGAAATATTACATACCTATTGAATATTATTAAAATTTACAGGTTTCGCCAACTTAAAAATAAACACATAAGTCTTTATTGAACAAAATTATGGCAGTTTTTATATCAGACTTAAATTATAATTTAGATTTATTCTATTAATTTTGAAACAGTTAGTAAATTTTTCTGATGTATTTTTATTCAACACATAAAACCCATTTTAAAAACCGGTAGAGTAAAAGAACAATTTGTTTTATTTTAAATTAAATTTTACTTGTATAATCATAAAATAATGTTTTAAATATGATCAGATGTACAGTAAATTGTAGCCTTCAAACACCTTAGGAAATAAATACTTGTTACATAGGGAGACAAACTGTTGCGTAATAGCATCAGTTCTTGTTCCCAGGAAGTGTAGCTTTCATACACCTTAGGAAATTTATACTGGTTACATAGGGAGACAAGTTGTAGCGTAATAGCATCAGTTCTTGTTTCCTAGAAGTGTAGCCTTCATACACCTTAGGAAATAAATTCTTGTTACATAGGGAGACAAGCTGTAGCGTAATAGCATCAGTTCTTGTTTCCTGGAATTGTAGCCTTCATACACCTTAGGAAATATATACTTGTTACATAGGGAGACAAGTTGTAGCGTAATAGCATCAGTTCTTGTTTCCTGGAAGTGTAGCCTTCATACACCTTAGGAAATATATACTTGTTACATAGGGAGACAAGTTGTAGCGTAATAGCATCAGTTCTTGTTTCCTGGAATTGTAGCCTTCATACACCTTAGGAAATATATACTTATTACATGTGGAGACATGCTGTAGCGTAATAGCATCAGTTCTTGTTTCCTGGAAGTGTAGTCTTCATGCACCTTAGGAAATATATACTTGTTACATAGGGAGACATGCTGTAGCGTAATAGCATCATTTCTTGTTTCCTGGAAGTGTAGTCTTCATACACCTTAGGAAATATATACTTGTTACATAGGGAGACAAGCTGTAGCGTAATAGCATCATTTCTTGTTTCCTGGAAGTGGCAGTGTGCACCAGTTCAGTTGAAATGGTGAATGCATCAAAGTAAGCTTACTTTATACACTTGAAATTCAACTCCTTTCTCATTTGAATAAATAATCTAAATAAATATAGAGTATCATTACTGACATAGAAAATCTAACAAACTATCTACAATACCTTCTGATTGTGAATTTAGTGACCACACATCCGGTCAAGTGCAAAATGTGTTACCCTCTTGAGCGTCATCTAACCGAAACGAAAAAGTACAACACAACATAAGATCTTCCCTTGCTCAGATATCTTTATGACTGCTGATCTTGTACCGAGTGATGCTTTCCCACAAAATTAAGGCTGAAAAGCATATCATCACAGGAGAAAAAAAATTTTTTATATCTCCTGAGATGATCAGAGCCAGTGAACTTCCTATCCCTCATTTCTATTTATTGTGCATTCTTATGGAATGTTCCAGATTTCTATTACGCACTAGGTACAAATTTTAATGTTATATTTAATGACATTATTTAATCATATGATTTTCCCATAATATAAAATATTTTTAGACCTCGCGTCATTTAACACAGGAAAAGAATTCTCAAGATCTCAAAGCTTGATATTTCTGTATTGTCACTATTCTTACTTAATGATACCAAATTTATGATTAATTTGTTATAGTATATGTATGTTATCATTACGAAAATTGTACTCATAATCTCAGCTCTGACCCAGGTTATCTCTATCTTCAAAATTTTCGTAAATACCTTTAATTAATAAATCGTTTAAAACTGGTTCCCTCACAAGCTCCAAGTTATGCTCGTAATTAAACCAGCTCTTTGTATGCTGGCAGGATTATAGTCGTAGCTGTATTTACGCTTCATTAGCAGTTGTGTTTCGATGCCGCCGTAAAGCGCTGTTAAGTGTGTGTCTTTCCGTAGATTATTAAATCATGTATATATTTACGAGGTATCATGCTGTGATTATGTATGGATGAGCATTATTCATGTAACTGTGGTTGTAAGGTTATATACTCAAAAGAAAAGTGGATGTTTTGATTGTAGCAAACGTAGCAGTCGATATTTTTCAGTGTCTTTTATGTTACACACATATTTTATATTCTGCTGTACTTATATTGTATTTTAAAGTTGTAGTGTGAGTCCCCTTGAAAATGCATTATCATCATGTCTGTAGTGGTGCCGGAGTAGACAATGACCTCTTTTAATTGCCAAAATAATTTAAGATTTCTCCTTAAGATCTACATTTCATTTGTTCCATTATAGCCTTTAAATAAGAACTCCGACGCCTTCATCTTGATTTTAAAAGATGTAATTAATAAATTCGTTATGTTACGAATTAGTTTTTTCTTCTGAATTTCATTTGATCTCTAATTTATCTGTCTCAAAGATGATTTTTCTCTTTTAAACTTTTAGTCAGTTGACACCAAAAACATATTCCATTTGTTTCTTGCTTCCTCAAATTCTTTTTCTACAATTAATAGAGATTCACTTATATAGACGAGTACGCTACAAACAAATGTATGACATTTACAATATTAGTAATACATTGTTATTGTTGTAAATTGGAAATGTTATGTATTCTTTACATTTATTAATATTTATAAGTGTTTCCAATTGCTTCAAGAGTCTTCAATATTGTCTATATTAATAAAATAAGCACCTACTTTCCATTAAAATGTATCGCAGTGAAGAACAATAAGCTAAAAACAATGGCAGACTGGTCTAAAAATTTATTGATGATCATCACGTAGACTTCATCAGAAATGGTGGCAAAATATTTGTTAATGTCAATTTTGTGGGCTATCAGTATTTTAATATAGCATGGAAATTAATAGTAAAGTTAACATAAATTCTCAGGTATGTTTTATAAATATATGAGATTGAATTAACATTAGTAAGGTAATAAAACTCGTTTTGGAGGTCGGGCAGGATAAATAGCAATCTTAGTTTTGTTGCGCTGACTTCGACTGCTACACGTCTTGTGAGATAATTCTCCTGTCTTGTTGCCTCAAGAACGGCATCAGTGTCAAAGTTTCAGAGCTTTGCTCTAATCAGGAGCTCTGTATTTTTCTAATGTATTGATCTTTACAAGATGATAATTAACTTCACACTAATGTCAAAATGTAATATTAAAACATAAATCTTGTAAAATTAAAATTTTAAAGTCCTCTTCCTAGATCGTTACATAATTCGTAAAATGTTTTTTTTTTTGTATCCTGTGAGATTTTTGAGGCTTAATTATTTTATCTAACACATAGAATGACAAGTATTCTTTACTCAACACGCTTGAGTTTGTTGAATAACATTAACTCACCGCTATTTTAGCTAGGATGAACCTTTTGAGATCAGGCTTCTGGCCTAGTTCTCCTAATAGATACCTTTATTTGTACTACTATTTCCATGCTCTCTTTTATAATTTTCTTCTGACACCTTGTGGACCGTCCCCAGTATGATAGAAAAGTTATTTAAATCAGCTTAAAAAGGTAGATCTTTGGGTATAGGACTTGTGTAAAAATTCGTTGCTTTATCTGCTATATTTAAAAAAATAAAATGCTTTTACTAAAATTATTTGGCCCTGTATAAGCGGCCAGACACAAAGATACAGTGGCGGTCGTAGGTGTGCCAGTTCCTTGAGATAATATTCAACGCCTTAGCTGACCCAAAATCTGCATCATTTGATTATTTAAACGATTATCAAAACACATAGATAGATAAACTTCAAAATAACTAAAAATATATTAAATATATATATATATATATATATATATATATATATATATATATATATATATATATATATGGTTAGCTTATCTTACTTATAGTTGAATACTTACCTTGATGCTTACCGTTACATTTGTTCAACTTCGAAGGGTAAAACCAACAACGTGAAACTATTTAATAATCATGCATATCGATTAAAAATTATATATCTGGTTTATATTTATTAATACTTTTTTAATTTATTTTCTATCTGTCATTTCGTTAAAGGTATTGAGTTTTATTCTAAATCTTGTATTATATTTAAATATTCAATATATATATGTTGAATTGAACTGGTTTATTTCCAAAAGCTTACATTTCAATGGCACTGCTAAGTACAACACTTGTCAGCGGGGTCCAAATTAAACTATCTTAACTAAACCATACAATGTATTTATTACATTACGTATCAAAATCGCCACTTTTTATTTTGTTATGTCCTACTCCTTCCAAAATGTAAGTTATATCATATTGCATATTGTCTAGTCATATGTAACGAATTTCCGTCCCCTACCTCTCTAACTGCTGTATAGTACGCGGCCACCACCACAAACTGCAGCTCCTTCCCTCTTTACTCTAGGCTCTCATACCAATGGCAAACCCTAGCAAACAGTTTATTATTGTATCAATACAATTCATATGTTATACTTGGCATGTGTTTACATTAAAAAATTATAATAATTAAACTAATAAACTTTAACAAATACAACTTATGTATCATCAACAACAACACAAACTATAGGATATGCTTTATAAATATATCTATAACAGTTTCTTAACAACAATCCCATTATCACATCAAACATTTAAAACAAAAATAATTGATAATATTATGTTAGAATTTGCAACAAAAATATATAATTTACTCTGTACCTGATTTTATCTATAATAGGGCAACCAGATCCACCATAGATTCATGAAGCTTAATCAGGTTACATAAATAATTAAAAACTATTAAGCAAGACTGGTACAATATATAAAATATTATAATAACTAAATATACTAGTCCTATATGTTTATCACATATATAATAATCTAATGTTTATTCATAATATTCAAAGGCACAACAAAACTATAAAAATATAACATGAACCACAATAACAGATTAATGTACACTATAATGTTTATTTATCACAGCAGTAACCAAAATCCAAGAACAGACCCCAACAATAACATTACAATAACATAACTAAACTATAAAAAATAACAATATTATGGTATAAGTTAACGACAAATTAATATACACTATATATTTATCACAGTAACAATCATTATACAACAGTGAATTTCCACAATAACATTACAATAATAACATACATACCTACATTAATCACCAATTCTCCTATGTTAATAAAAATAATAAGTTAATAACATCTAGAAATTTTTATAGAGATCGATATTCCAAATTTATAACTCTTCCATTAACCACCTGTAAACCTTTTTTTTAAACTTCCAATAATTATGTTCATTAAAAATATAATTTGGTAGAATTTTAAATAGGCAAGGAACAATATATTTGGCCAATCTTTAACCGAAAGTATTTTTTATTCTATAAACTTTGAATTTTTCAATATTTCTTAAAACTATAGTAGTCTTCTTACTGTTTGAAATCTCTGAAGATTAAAAAACATTTCTTAAAGGAATAAATACTGACAGTTCAAAATGTATGATATTAATATTTTGAGAAAATTACTACAAGACTTAAATAGTTTTTAACTCTAAACTGAAGATATACTCTAGCGCTACCTATGCTTTATTGAACAGAACACTGTTAACTGACAAAAATCATAATCCCCTTGAAATCAGGTGAGCAAAATGGTAGAGGCCGCCTGACACCTAACGTCCACCCATCCAATAATCGGATTCTAAATTTTGCGTCGGACGTACACTTAGTACTATCTCACACCGCAAAACGTCCATCCAGAACGACAGGTTAAATTCTATTTTAAAATTACGCTTCTTGTAGTGATAGAATTAAAATATTTTTATCTATACATATATTCAATTAAACACCTTTTGTAACACGTATTTTAAAATGATTAGGATGTACTATTTATTATACATCTGAACAAGTAGAGCAAATTAACGAGGCTAATTTAAGTGGACACATAATGCTCTGTCTGCTGGATGAAGGGCTCGGCAATTACCAGGCTCCTCATTTCTATTTTACCTCTCTTAACATTATGAAATAGCTTCCAACCGCTCAAAGTTTTAATTATTTTTATTTATACAATTATTAACTATGATTGTATATAACTTGTCACTAATATCACTTATAGATTGAATAATTAAATAATGTGGTGAACTGTATAGTCCAGTCGTATTACCCGATTGAAAAAATAAATGTTTTCTTACAGCAAACTAATGGAACAATTTAGTCAAATACATCATAAAATAAATAAAAAAAAAACCATTCCGAACCAAAATCGTCTATTAGGGGTATAGGAGGGGTGGTTTTTAGGGGTGAAAATGGTTTTTTGCAATTTGTGAGTAAACAATGCATCCTATTGAAAAAAAGTCAAATTTAAAAGTTGTTGAAAATAAAAAAATCTACAACTTATGTAATAATCATTTTTTGCCCTAACCTCAAAAATTTCCCCAGACAATTCAAAAAACCGTTTTTTGGGTTTTTAATTTCTTTCTTTTACAAAAATGGTTCGATTGAGCTGAGAGTTTAATCAAATATACTTTGTGCTATTCTCAAAATACTGTATTTTTTTCATTAAGACATATTCAGCCCGTTATAATAAAATTTCACTTTTAAAAAAATATTTTGATAATTTTCATTCACCATTTTGAAACATTTTTTTTAATCAAAAAAGGTTCTTTGACGGCTCATTATTTTCTTTTTTTTGTCTATTTTGATGAAATGAAATAAAAAATATGTATTTTAAATTGAAAAAAAAACTGCAGAAAAATTGAAAATAAACAAAATATTGACATTTTTCATTATACATTGTATTATTTACGTGGAAAAATTGTTATTATTTATTTAAATTATAATTTTTTTTATACCAGTGCTATTTGTAAGCATTAGGCAAAATAATAATGAATCATGCATATTTAACAATTACGTGGAAATTTTTAAATAAATCAAAAACAGAATTCGAGTCTTAGTAATTTTTTTTAATTTGTATTTTTCATCATATATTTTTTTATTTCTTTTAAAATATTTTTTACAAATTCTTATTGAAATTGAATCAAGAAACCATTATTTCTTTTCTAAAAGTTTTTTTTAATATTTATGTTTTTTTCAGTGAACTTAAAAATCTAAATATAATTTTTTTTCATATTCTACGTCATCTGATCGTGATTCATACCGTATTCTACTCAATTTTTTCCCTGCTTTTTTTAAAATGTAATGATTGTATCTCCTTTCATTGAAGGAAACACAAGATCGTTATCAAAACTATCACTCATGTTTTTTTAAAAATGTATTTAATGTTGGGAATCACCATCAAAATCTTCTTTAATTTCGTTAAGGGAAAATTGGCACTCGGATTAATTTTTTTAAAGTAATACAAACGCAGTAACTTATGAAATCATTAGAATCTAAACTCGATGTATGTCTACAAGATGTTGAGCTTGTCCCATCATAAAAAAAGATGACATGCACCTATTATGATAATAAGCTTGAACTTCATCTGATTCTTGAGAAAAATTCAGTCTAACTAACAGACTAACTAAACATTTTATTAAATGATTCTGAAACATCTCTTCCCTTTAAAGATGATACAATTTTTCATTAGTCTCAACCTTCTGCATGCCGCGAAATGCTCTATTTTGGTTATAAGGTTCTTCACAAAAATACAATGATGCTCAAAATCAAAAATCACATGCTTCTTTCATAATCTTCTTTCCAAATAGATTTTTTTTTCTTGTTTGTTCTTTGGAAGCTGTAACAATTGATCGAGGTCTATTGTATGCCGATCGACAACTATCATGAAAGTGTGCTTCAGTCAATTTCTAAAATGTTTTTGTACCGCTGATCATTGCTTTGTTTACTTGACGAAATAAGAGTATCTATCCCTCGACTTTTTATTTTCACCAAATCTCCATCGCGGCTTTTACAAATGATACAAGAAGGTACCTTTTCCACCCATTTACATGAATCTATAAAATACAGAAAGCACGACACAATTAGTATACTGACAAATACGTAAAATTACTAGATAAATAGCATGCGTAAAATTGTATGCACAGAGACAAAGATTTATGATCTGTATTATTTTTAATAATTTTTATTGAATAATTTGTATAGAATTTTGTTTTCGCAAAAGTTTTACTTACGATTTGTATTTTATATGGACAAAAATCTTGTAAATTTGATAATCACGAGGCTTATTTCACGACTCTACTCCAATATAACATGACTGACGACAAAGCAGCTGCTTATTGAATTGCTTAGAAACATACTGAGACCCGTATAATAGAACAATAGGATTGACCCCGCGCTTTTACTTCAAGGACACTATTATATACCTGTACTATATATACCTGTAATCCAACTTTCACATTCAACAATGTTTCTAAACTTTTCAAAATATTCGAAAATCCTTCAACATTAAAAAAAATTATAATTTTAATAAATAATAACAATTTTCCACGTAAATAATACAATGTATAATTAAAAATGTCAATATTTTGTTTTATTTTCAATTTTTCTGCAGTTTTTTCAATTAAAATATATATTTTTTATTTCATTTCTTCAAAATAGACAAAAAAACGAAAATAATGAGCCGTCAGAGAACCTTTTTTGATTAAAAAAAAAATGTTTCAAAATGGTGATTGAAAAATTACCAAAATATTTTTTTAAAGTAAAATTTTATTATAACGGCTGAATATAATATAACTTAATGAAAAAAATTACCGTATTTTTACAATAGCACAAAGTATATTTGCTCAAACTTTTAGCTCAATCGAACCATTTTTGTAAAAGAAAGAAATTAAAAACCAAAAAAAACCGGTTTTTTGAATTTTTTGGGGAACTTTTTGAGGTTAGGGCAAAAATGATTATTATATAAGTTGTAGATCTTTTTTATTTTCAACAACTTTTAAATTTGACTTTTTTTCAATAGGATGCATTGTTTACTCACAAATTGCAAAAAAACCATTTTCACCCCTAAAAAACCACCCCTCTTATACCCCCTAATAGACGATTTTGGTTCGGAATGGTTTTTTTTTTATTTATTTATGATGTATTTGACTAAATTGTGCCATTAGTTTAGCTGTAAGAAAACATTTATTTATTTGACCATTTTTAACTGCTATTTCTCCTGGACTAGTAACACTCTTCACCTGCATTTATTTAACTTAAATCTTACCAATTGAAATAAGTAAATCATTATATGTTTTAATTATAAATAGGAATTATACAAAGTTAAATTATTTAAATATTTAATATTGAATTCCAACATGTAATCTTTCATTGATAAATATATAGGTATTTTCCCCCACAGTTGGGATCAGATTGGGTTACGGTACTGTATATTGCTATTCATTTGTTTCTTCTATCTAATTATTTCAAAGTATTAGTATGGACATATGAAACATTTTTATTACCATTCCTATCAATCCTCAGATGTATTCATACGTAACTAATCTTATAAGTACTCCAGTACGTAGGTTCTAATTTAGAGATTTCTGAAGCGTCATTTAAACTACTAGATTAAAGCCCGACTAAGCAGAGAGCTGCTGGCTTGAACGCTCTGCTGAGTTAATCAGGAGAGAGCGATCAGTAAATGAGCGCTGTCGTGTCGCACAGCCAGGGGCGAACAGTTAGCTTTTGGCGGACTCAATTCCATACTATTATTTCACTAAATAATTAAATGCTTATATGTTTATACGATTCTATACCAAGATTCTCTTTGGTAATGAATGTTATAACAAATATTTCATGGTTGGTTAATCTTACGAAAGGAAAGTTTTGTGAATCACGATTTTATTTATATTTTAAAAAGGTCCGTGTCAAACGAGGAACTGCATTGTTAATGGAGTTTGTTTCCTAATCACTGAAATATCTCATATGATTAGTGCTATATGAGTTTTCTTGGGAAGAGTATTAAAAGGGTATTAACCTAAAAACTGCATTTGGTGAGGTTAAAATGGTGTCCTGAGTGTGTAGCGGGAGAATCCTAAATTAAACAAAACTGTACAATATCTGTGAAATCTCATTTTCAATATAGCTTTACTTTATTAAAGTTTCATTATTGAAAACAGTACCTCTAATTGTGGTTCACACGATACATAGATCTAAGTTATTGTCAATTCATTCTCTGAATGATTTAGTCAAGTTGCATGTCTTGTTGCAGCATTACGTTATTACTCTAATTGTGGTTCACACGGTACATAAATCTAACGAAGTTATTGTCAATTCATTCTCTGAATATTGTGGTTCACACGGTACATAGATCTAACGAAGTTATTGTCAATTCATTCTCTGAATGATTTAGTCAGGTTGCATGTTGTGTTGCAGCATTATGTTATTACTCTAATTGTGGTTCACACGGTACATAAATATAACGAAGTTATTGTCAATTCATTCTCTGAATGATTTAGTCAGGTTGCATGTTGTGTTGCAGCATTATGTTATTACTCTAACTGTGGTTCACACGGTACATAGATCTAACGAAGTTATTGTCAATTCATTCTCTGAATGATTTAGTCAGGTTGCATGTTGTGTTACAGCATTATGTTATTACTCTAATTGTGGTTTACACGGTACATAGATCTAACGAAGTTATTGTCAATTCATTCTCTGAATATTGTGGTTCACACGGTACATTGATCTAACGAAGTTATTGTCAATTCATTCTCTGAATGATTTAGTCAGGTTGAATGTTGTGTTGCAGCATTATGTTATTACTCTAATTGTGGTTCACACGGTACATAAATCTAACGTAGTTATTGTCAATTCATTCTCTGAAAGGTTTAGTCAGGTTGCATGTTGTGTTGCAGCATTATGTTATTACTCTAATTGTGGTTCACACGGTACATTAATCTAACGAAGTTATTGTCAATTCATTCTCTGAATATTGTGGTTCACACGGTACATAGATCTAACGAAGTTATTGTCAATTCATTCTCTGAAAGATTTAGTCAGGTTTCATGTTGTGTTGCAGCATTATGTTATTACTCTAATTGTGGTTTACACGGTACATAGATCTAACGAAGTTATTGTCAATTCATTCTCTGAATGATTTAGTCAGGCTGCATGTTGTGTTGCAGCATTATGTTATTACTCTAATTGTGGTTCACACGGTACATTAATCTAACGAAGTTATTGTCAATTCATTCTCTGAATATTGTGGTTCACACGGTACATAGATCTAACGAAGTTATTGTCAATTCATTTTGTGAATGATTTAGTTAGGTTGCATGTTGTGTTGCAGCATTATGTTATTACTCTAATTGTGGTTCACACGGTACATAGATCTAACGAAGTTATTGTCAATTCATTCTCTGAATGATTTAGTCAGGCTGCATGTTGTGTTGCAGCATTATGTTATTACTCTAATTGTGGTTCACACGGTACTTAAATCTAACGAAGTTATTGTCGATTCATTCTTTCAATATTGTGGTTCACACGGTACATAGATCTAACGAAGTTATTGTCAATTCATTCTCTGAATGGTTTAGTCAGGTTGCATGTTGTGTTGCAGCATTATGTTATTACTCTAACTGTGGTTCACACGGTACATAGATCTAACGAAGTTATTGTCAATTCATTCTCTGAATATTGTGGTTCACACGGTACATAGATCTAACGAAGTTATTGTCAATTCATTCTCTGAATGATTTAGTCAGGTTGCATGTTGTGTTGCAGCATTATGTTATTACTCTAATTAAGGTTTACACGGTACATAGATCTAACGAAGTTATTGTCAATTCATTTTGTGAATGATTTAGTTAGGTTGCATGTTGTGTTGCAGCATTATGTTATTACTCTAATTGTGGTTCACACGGTACATAGATCTAACGAAGTTATTGCCAATTCATTGTCTGAATATTGTGGTTTACACGATACATTGATCTAACGAAGTTATTGTCAATTCATTCTCTGAAAGATTTAGTCAGGTTGCATGTTGTGTTGCAGCATTATGTTATTACTCTAACTGTGGTTCATACGGTACATAGATCTAACGAAGTTATTGCCAATTCATTCTCTGAATATTGTGGTTTACACGATACATTGATCTAACGAAGTTATTGTCAATTAATTCTCTGAAAGATTTAGTCAGGTTGCATGTTGTGTTGCAGCATTATGTTATTACTCTAATCGCTTTCCAGTTATGGTGTTGTACAGATAGCGTATATTTACGATGTATATATATATATATATATATATATATATATATATATATATATGTGTGTATAAGCCAATAGTGCATGTATTGCTTTAATATGAGTTAGATAGATGTTTTGTGAATCATTTATAATGAATAGTTAATGGTTATATAATAATAAATACTGCATAATAAATAAAATGTTTTGCGAATAACTTGTTTCGTCTATATCATTTTCAATAATAAGGGCTAATTATTATACAACTTTATTTTTTAGTTTAACCATAATCTAAGGAAAATTTAATAGCCTCATGTATAATGTACTAATTATTATGACCAAGAGTGCCAATACGGTTTATCGTTAATAGGTAAAGTTTGACAATTTGCACCATTCAGCTTGTTTATTACTTTTCATATAAAATACATTTATCGAAATTATTTTCAGTGATAATGTGTTATGAGTTTGAATCTGAAAACGATAACAAATATGTATTCGTATATCTTTTCAAAACCCAATCTATAAAAGATTTATAAAGTTAGTAACAGTATTGTAAGGTTTTGTAGGGTTGGTTTAGTTTAAGATTAAGGTTGTGACATGTTTTGAGCAAGGGTTGCTGTGAGAGGATTTAATAATAGGTTAGATTGGCAGTACAAATACCCTCAAATGAACCAACACATTTATTTGTGACAACATTTCATTAAATTGATTAATTGATTGTATCAATCGACATATTAAGCACAAAACTTAATGTCTTAATACTTTGAAGACATATTTAATATTAAATTATTCATTACAATTTATTTTGAATTTAATTCATTATAACATTTACTAGTAATTTTGTAGTGTTGCAATAATAATGAGTTCATGGACTAACATGAGAAACTTTCTTTAAAATAGCTAAACATTTACATGAATTTATATTTTCGAAATTGTGAACATTTAAATAGATATGGAATTGAAAATGATTAATGAACCCTAAAATATACTAAGTTCTTAAAATTACTTACATTTTATTTCACATCACACTTATTACGCCTAGAGATATTTTTCCGCACACGAACACAAACACTCCCGAACTTCACTTTTCGAATTCCCGGCCTCCACTTCCACCTCTCCTCCTTGTTCTTCAGTTTTGATGTTCTTCTCCCGCCAGCTCATTGACCACGCCTCTGCCAAATCTCTCCATCATAATTGGTGAGTAACAATTTTCCATATTAGCATGGCTGTCCCTTACATTGTCGCACGGTTTTTACAAATAAGCATTTCCTGTTTGTTCACCATCGGCGTCTGGGCGGATGTGCGTATCTACTTACATCCGGAGGATGTTTGTCTCGAATTGCAATACGAGACTTCCTTTCCAGCAACTATCTGTACATCTATTCTATGAATTTTGTTTTACTAATAATAATGACATATGTCTTACAGTATATTTGCTTACTTTACAAAAAAATGCAATTTTGTTTTAAAGGAATGTTGTACATATACGAGTAGGATTGTTACCAAAATTGTAATACTAGGATTTTAGAACGAAGCCAATGTTAATTTAATTTAGTAATAGAAGTTTTAGATTCTTATAAACAAAATATTATGTCATATTTTAAGGATCACTATTTGTCTTGTGTAACACTTATAATCCCTAAAAAGGTTTGATCTGTTACCTCATAAGAGAAGTGAAGTGATAATAATTAACCATCAAATGAGTTTTACCTATTTCTATAATAGAGAGCGGTATTACATTTATTATTAATGTGTTTAAATAATAAAAAAAATTAAATATACAAATTTTAAATATTTCAAGCTGAAGATGAAGCGAAAATACAAAACTAATTAGCTTTGCTAGAAAATAACGGATGATTCAACGCAAATGAAACTGCACAGGTAAAGTAGGTTACATGAAAGAGTAGTATGATGAAATATACTCATACAACTAGGAAGACTAGGGTGCTAGGAAATTAATGACGTGAATGTACAAAATACAATTGAGGTTTTACAGAAATAGTTCACATTCATTCTCAAAAATGACACTTTCTATCGTGGTTCAGCATCGCTGAGCTAAATGGAGGCAAACATTGGTTGGCAATACTAAAGTTTTGTGGCCAGTTTAATTGATTCTATACATCTAACTATTGCTTCAACGTACAATTTGACATTTAAAATATTTGAAACTACTTTTAGAACATTTATGAATTTTACAAAATTTTAAATATCTACAGTTTTTACAAAATAAGATTATCATAAAATAGAAATTTTAACATCACTAAATTTATATACAGGGTGAGTGGCTCTTGGTGTGACTAAATTTTTTAGGGTTATAATGCAATGTAAATGTGATACAATGGTGGTTATAAAAAAATTTAACTAGAAAAATTACGTCTGAAATGAATTTTTTTCAGTTTTTCAAAAAAAAACCTGTGTTTTTGTACGTGGCATATTAAATGGCAAAGTTTTTAATATCACTTGACACATTCTTGTGTACAGGGTGTGGTAAAAAGATGGGGTTCAATGATATTTCAGATTTTCTGAAACTTAGCAACTTTGCCATTTGAATCGACCTGAAGCTTAATTTTCTTTTCTTACCGTTTGAACCGATAACTTTTTCAAATTTATAATTTAACGAAGAATCTAAAAATGATGTAGTATGCTCACATATATCTATACGTTGCTGAGAAATATCAGATTTACTGACAAAAACACGGGTTTTTAGAAAAACTGAAAATAATTCATTTCAGACCTAATTTTTGAAGTTAGAGTTTTTTATAACCATTATTGTATCACATTTACATTGCATTATAACCCAAAATATTTTGTCACACCAAGAGCCACTCACCCTGTATGTATATATATACATGTGGTAAACTGAGAACTCTTGATGTAGACCCTGTCATACAATGTATACCATGCAGCACTGACTCCGTGGAAATCCAAAAACTTTTGAATTATTTTCTGCATAGACCACTGTAGTGTTCCAGTACATTGCTTTAGTACTCGGATCTATATTTCCCCAATTTTTGAAGACTAATTCCACCTGTTTCTACCTATTAATCCTACCAAACATTTCACCTATTCACATATGTGGGAAATTTATGTTATTCTCTCACAGTACCTACACCATCTCTCTGAGTGGTATTTAGGACCCCGAACGCAATCTTGGCTAAGGCATGGCATAGCTTATTATGCCATAAAGCTATACAATAAGCTATATATATATATATATATATATATATATATATATATATATATATATATATATATATATATATATATATATATATATATATATATATATATATATAAAGCAATACTCCACACTTGGAAAAAGGAATGCAGTGGCCGAATAAATGCCACAAATAATTTTACGACCTAATTGTCGTAAGAAACATGCTAAGATAAACATCAATATTTTGATTTCAGTACTTTTAAGTCACACAAGAGCACAGTTCTTAGTCGAGAAGTTCTTTTACACAATTTTTGGGGGCTTTTCCGTCTATTAAAATGTGAAACGTTTCACATCACTGGCTAAGTGTAATACTAATAATGTTTGTTCTAGACTTCTTTTTGTGCAATAAGTGTAACTAAATTAAAGATGAGTGCATAAAATGACCAGATAAAGTACATTTATTCTTGCGAAAATCTGATCTAATAAATAAAAATATTGCAGTGTGAGAGTCCAATAAGTATAATCTATCAATTGATTTACAAGTATATCAACTATTCTATTCAAAATACCAATGACCACAAACATAGCATGTGTTACATGCACTGACAGAGATACACGGTACGTGAGTAGAAAGCGCCAGACCAGCGCCACAAATCTAACTGCCTGTTTAGAATAACTGCAGGGTCTCTACGTCTATAGAAACTCCGATATAGATGTGGCCGAGACAAATTCCGAATGATAAAACAATACTAACAGTTTTTTTTGTAGCTGTTAGTATAATTTACTTTAAAGTAAAATATATACGTATTTAAATTGTTATTTATTAAATTATTAGTGAAAAATACAAGCATATTAATTTAAAATCTAGTTTCTGTTTAATTAGAATAACGTTTAACATTTCTCGTTTTGAGTAACTGAAACTTTTATTTAAAGATTGTATTGAAACTAAGTAATACTCACACATTCACAATGAACATTTAAGAAAAGAGTGAAAGGTTTGTTGTAATAATAAGTTAGTGAATGTTTGTTATATAACTATTGTGTTTTGTTAGATTTTGTTTGGAAAAAATATTTGTTTTCATAAGAAGGTGATCTATTCGGATTAGTTTATTATTGGCCTTTGTGTTTTATATAAACTACCTTAAAGCGATTTTAACAGAGTATCGCAGAAAATAGAATTTCATGAATTTTTTTCAAAACATTAACTCTTTAGAACATAAAAAATATATTCAAGTAAAAGATTTCATAACTTTTAAGTAAAAGGTTTACCAAATTCGCAAATTTCAGATTCAATTCTAGAGTTCAAAATCAAATTGAACTTATGTTCTTTATTTTAATATCATCCGAAACCTGTTGAATTCATATATATTCAATTAAAATAAGCTGTTCATAAACTGCAACTCTTCATATTTTGAAAAACGCCTTTCGAAAAATAACCAGGAAACTCCAAAAATCCTATTCTTTCATTGTGAAGTCTGGGCCATAAGCGTTACCTGCAACAACAAATGGGTATGGTAGGCTGAATAAATTGACGTTCTTAACTTCGATTTCGTTGGAATATAACGCACATTACTTACTCGTAAAATATTTACAGCATATATTGCACTTCCCTTTCCCTACTAACTCTCTACGAGAATATTGTTCTTTATACAACCTATAATTACCTATACACTTTGATTCTGTTAACCTTTCTTCGAACTGGACTTAATATGGACTTAAATAAATTTCCTTTATTGAGGTTTTATTTATTTTGGATAAAATACCAACCAATTAAATCTGCTGTATAGTAGTACAGTATAATACAGTAGATACCATGTTATTAACTCATGCATACAGTATATTTAACAATATTGTGTTTATGTAAAATATACGTAACCCGAAGCTTTACATGCGTTTTCGTCAGAAAAATATATAGTTACGGCATAGACATTTTCTTTTTAAATGCCATTTAATACCTTACTGAAAATAATTTACGCTTATTGTAAGATATTCCAATCTCCTGATTCGTTTCAGAATAATTGGCATTTCAGTTTAATGAAAAATGTTCCGGGGACAAGAAGTGGGAGAGGGAAATAGTTTTTATTAGAACCAACGAAATATTCCGAAGTCTCTACAATTCATAACAAACATTTCATCATATTTTAATGCATAGGGTAACACTTGAACTACTTTGGGGCAGAGTAGAATAATGCTAAATCCGTAGTAATCATAGGGAAACCAATTATGATGTCATATGATAAAGGCCTATAGTAATTCTGAATCAGAAGTAGACAAGTTTAAGAAAAAAGTTATTTAGTATTTATTGTTAACTAATTCAAAAGTTAAACCTGCCTGTTAGTTCCGGTTTTGGGCGTGGAAAAACATTTATGGTTCAAACCCACTATTTTTCACACACCATTAAAGTTTGTCTCGTTGCCAAATCAAAAGAGTACAATCATATTCGGTCTAAGAAGTCTGCTTTTAAAATGTGATGGTATTGTTTACATTTTCCCCCAATCAAGATAATACACACATACATATGTCTCAAAAGTGTTCTTTAGCCCTCCAACTGTTGTTCATCAAAATTTTGATAAACATAACCCATTGATGATTGTTGTTCATCAAAATTTTGATAAACAAACATTCCCTTGCATAATCACTCATTACAGTATATTCCGGCAACGTATCGATTCGATTCATGTACCATTGGATTCGGGATAAAAAAGCCTAAGGAATACTATAGTTTTAAATATGCAATATAACATGTATTGAAGTAAAAACTGTATTAGTAAAACTTTTATTAGCAAACTCTTACATATACACCCTATTTTCACAATTTATGCGCATCGCTGCTTTTTGTTATATAGTGTTATTATAGTTATTATCAAGAAGCGTCTACTTCCGTTAGCATAAATCTGCTTCTTATCTAAAATATTTCTGGCCTATTCGTAGAGTTTTCATTGGTGTATCAATGGATATGTCTATTATTATTATTTAAAGAGTATTATTAAAGTCATAAATTTAAATAAAATATATTAACGTGCTAAACTATGTTAACGTGCATATTTAGCACAACTTATTAATATATGAGGGAATAAAAATAATTTAAATTTTACTTCAAAACTACTTTGATTAATTAATAAATTAATTGATTAACTACCACCAAAGTAAGTTAAACAGAACAAGATAAATATCAAGCAGTATTCTTGAGACATTTAAGATTTTGATTCTGACTGACACTACTAAAGTAGAGAACTTGAAATAAAACTCTGCTATGCCTTAAAAGAGGCTAAATACGAGTATCCTGCCAAGTTTTGGTTCCAAAATACTCTCTTAACTCTGTCACATTTCTGCGTAGGTGATTATAACGTACTTAGCGCTCACCCTCATTATTTGGACTAGTGATTCTTATCTTTGGAATCTTTATTTTTCTATTGCTGTGTTTCAATTTCTTTAATTATAACCGTGACTGATTTACTTGAGGCACAAACATTATAGTATTCCAACTCAGGTACATCAAACGGGCACAGTTTTAAGTCTGAAAACCATCCTCGCGCACTCGCTGAATCGAACGAGTAAAGATATATTTTCGCAAGTTTCATCAAAGCATTACAATCCTTTTTTATAGTGTATATTTGTTATAAGCACCAAATCATTATCATAGGTCCTATGGTATTTATTCTATTACTAAAGGGATTTCTTCATTCAAAAAGCAAAAAATGAGAGTAAATGCCAAAAATTAAATGTAAACAATCTTTTGTCATAATATTAACAAGTAATGTGAAAACCTGATAAGGGAAAACCGTTCTGGAGAACTATGTAACACTATGTGTATCCATATCGACAGCTTCCTAGCTGTAACTACTCTCAATAATGTCACAAACACATTTACTATGTACATTCTGGAGAGACTATGTAACACTATGTGTATCCATATCGACAGCTTCCTAGCTGTAACTACCCTCAATAATGTCACAAACACACTAACTATGTGCATTCTGGAGAACTATGTAACACTATGTGTATCCATATTAACAGCTTCCTAGCTGTAACTACTCTCAATAATGTCACAAACACACTTACTATGTGCATTCTGGAGAACTATGTAACACTATGTGTATCCATATTAACAGCTTCCTAGCTGTAACTACTCTCAATAATGTCACAAACACACTTACTATGTGCATTCTGGAGAACTATGTAACACTATGTGTATCCATATCGACAGCTTCCTAGCTGTAACTACTCTCAATAATGTCACAAACACATTTACTATGTACATTCTGGAGAGACTATGTAACACTATGTGTATCCATATCGACAGCTTCCTAGCTGTAACTACCCTCAATAATGTCACAAACACACTAACTATGTGCATTCTGGAGAACTATGTAACACTATGTGTATCCATATTAACAGCTTCCTAGCTGTAACTACTCTCAATAATGTCACAAACACACTTACTATGTGCATTCTGGAGAACTATGTAACACTATGTGTATCCATATTAACAGCTTCCTAGCTGTAACTACTCTCAATAATGTCACAAACACATTTACTATGTACATTCTGGAGAGACTATGTAACACTATGTGTATCCATATTAACAGCTTCCTAGCTGTAACTACCCTCAATAATGTCACAAACACACTAACTATGTGCATTCTGGAGAACTATGTAACACTATGTGTATCCATATTAACAGCTTCCTAGCTGTAACTACCCTCAATAATGTCACAAACACACTAACTATGTACATTCTGGAGAACTATGTAACACTATGTGTATCCATATTAACAGCTTCCTAGCTGTAACTACTCTAGATTTACCAATCATCTGACTAATATAGTACAATTTCTCCTCAAACGACAATACAAAAAAGGGTTTTTATTATATATTCCATGAAAACCACAAGGAAAGTATAAAATAAATGGTATTTTTAAAATAGTAAAAAACTTAATTTCTTTTCATTTAAGAAACATGAGTCGCTGTACAAAAACATATTTACTAAAACCTTACACCCCGCACTTGCTAGTCTTAAAATATGTTCGTTTTAATGTTAAAAAATTAGAAGGAATTTTATGCGGTTTTTTACCAAAAACAGTTTTTTTAGCGCAGTGGCGCCACCAATAATTAACCAAACCACAATGATTTGTAGGTATTGTTAATACGCACAGCTCTGTCTTTTTAATCTTTGATGTACCCCTTATATTTTCCAAAATCCAAGATCGGTGTGCATTAAATTTGGAACACACGGTATACTGCGAACACACACACACACACACACACACACACACACACACGCACGCACGCACGCACACACACACGGACACACAGAAAGACAGGAAAGAGCATTTGTCAGCCCCTTTACACATGGGCTTCAGTAATAATCTTGTAATAAAAGTATTGCAGATATTTCATTTCAATTACAGGCTGATTTTCCCTGCCTAATTCCTCGGAAATGTGGGAATCTGACATATAGAATCAATAAACATACTTCAATTATTAATGACCCGATATGTCGCTAAAGAGCCTTCTTAATGTGTCATTAGTCTGTTTGTCTGAGAGATAAATCTTAGGTCATAGGAACTTGAAATCTGGCATATAGGTTACACTGTTAATTTTGAAAAAATATACAAACACTTATTCTGATCAATTCAACTTTTGCCTAAACTCCTCCTCATTTTTTGCCTAAACTTTTATTTTAACTTATAACAAAATATATTATTATTAAAAGTCATTAAATTTATCTTGAAGCAAAAGTGAACTGTCTAAGAAAGAATGTCTTATTAGGAAGTATTGTAAGAACTTGGTAATTAGTCGTGCACAAACCAAATTTTTGGGCAATATTTTACCTTCTCGAAACCAAATCCCGAAAATGAATTGAATGTATTGCAACTGGGCTGAGAATTTAATCTTGCCTTCATCCATTTCTGACTGCAATATGTATGAGTTAATCTCCCCTTCTCCCCCATCAATCAGGGAGAGTTCATTACTCGGAGAGGTTTTTGGCTGAACTTAAAAGCAAAGTAGTTTGTGTATCACATGTATTTTTCAACTCTTCATTACTTAAGAATTTCAAAATTTATATTCTAATTAACGAAGAATTTTTAATAAATGTTCTATTGAATGCTTGGACTTATTTAAATAGCAGTGCGTCTATTTAAGTAAACCAGCTATTCATTTTTTAACTTACAAATATTAGAGACAACTGTGGCAATTGTAAAAGAAGGGGACAGAAAATGATAGAACAAAATAAAATAACCTAGCTAAAGAAAAAGAAAGGTAGCTGCAAAATGTATGCATAAATGAAAAAATAATAAAAACGATTATATATAAACGGTAAAGAATAAAACATGGATTACAGGTAAATTTTTTAAATGTAGCTCTCCCAAATATTTCTGTCACTAAATTCCCAGGAAAGACAGAATAAGAGAGTATGAGTGAGACATTGCTCGTGGACACAACGGTACCGCGACACAATATTACTGTCAGTACATGTCGTGACACCTTGGACAAACGTTACACACAACGTTGACTACCGTCAAATACAGACAGACAAGGTCTCCTTGTGTGTATTAGTGCGTGTGTAAATGCTTACGCTGTACAGTTACAAACATGAGCTTCATCGAAATAGTTTTGTTGCCGTTCTTTTAATTAGTTACAATAGTAAGATCTAGACAATTGACAAACTGGATATAAGGAACAATATAAGCCACAATTTTGTATAACTTGAACGGTTTTAGGTCGGATTTGTGTAATTTTGATCTCGTTCAGACATTAAATGTTTCTTTATTATTCAGCCTATGCTCTAAGCTCAATTTTTCTTCTGACCCATAATGATCCGTACCTTCATGTGATAAAAAATAATATACTGTTATAAAAATTATATATTTTTAAAATTTATTCGTGAACTTTCAGTGAATTATTTGCAATGACTAACAAAAATATAAAACAGTTGCGAACACGGATGTTTGCTATAAAAATGGTCTCTATTTTCATACTTATACTCATGTTCACAACGTATTAATTACAGTCAGGTTTTATAACTGATAATGGCTACGATAATATTCGATTACTTAACATTATTGCCTTTTTCATATAACATTTTTAATTAATCATACCATTGTATCTGTTCATGTAAAAGTGATCTATTCATTGGTTTTCATTGGTTTTAGCTTCTAAATTAGATAGTTAAAACAAAATTGCCAAAAGTAACAGCATTTTCAAATGTGGTTTCATACCAAAAAATGTCAAGAAAATATAAGATGTTCAATAATAAATTTTAAGGTTGACCAACATATTGAAATCGGAAGTGAAATTTTGAAGTTTAATATTTATAATTGTATTGCTTCATTATAGTGAATGGGTTTTCCCCCTGAAACTTTCCTGTACAATATTCGTCATTTAGCTACAAATAATGGCACAGGTAAAACACTGGACTGACATTATATACAGCAATAAATGTTTCTTTATGACGCCTAAAAACTATTATGTCTTCATGAATGTGACTATTCTAATGAGAACAAATTAACTCAGGTATTTCGTAGGTTATTGTAACTAATTTAAATGATCAAATAATGTCACAAACGTAATGAATTGTTCTGAATGAATATTTGTATAACCACACGATGTTACGGAGCAGCAAATACTCATAATTAAGACTTTGTTGTGGTTACATCGACCCAGACATACCTCGTCGCTCATTGGTGATTTGGTTTGTCACAGGTAAATAAGTTTTATTGTATTGCTGGTAAACTAAATCATCACTTTCTAAAAGTCTCAACCATCTCATTATGTGTCATTACACATCCTTTAAACACGTTCATTATGCTGTATGAAGTGTTGTAGGACAGAGTAATAAACCGATTATAACGAGCATAAGAACCTTACAAATAAAAAAATCTGGAAAATGGGTTTCGGTTGTAAAAGGGTTGAAATTGTCTAAACAATGGTTCAGCACAAGAAATTATACTTTACTGTATCTTGGAATTTTGTATTATTGAATTTTTCGCTGTATTCCTATTTGTCTATTTGTAGACACGTTAGGGAGATGTATAATTAAGTTAATTAATTTGTCTACAAAATGATCACACATTTGATATAATAATTTTAATAACTATAACGAATAACAGTTTTATCAGTTCTAGGATGGTAGGGGAAGGGAAAATTAGTGTCAAAAATCTAGTTTTTCATTCTTTAAAAATTTTAGAATAATTATATAGATCAATAATGGAGACTAAACATGAATTAAAAGGTATATTATGAACTCATGATTTGGATTTACAGAATATATTTTAATGAAACATTTTAATTCTGGGTTTTTCCTTGCATGCATATATTTATATTGTGAAATCAATATAGTGCATAATAACTAATATTCCAAATTTTTAGCTCCTTTAATCATAATAGGTTGGAAATATGTAAAATGCCAACGAGGACACTTTGGATTGTTCTTTCTCAGTGTTTATTGTTGTGTAAATTAATGCTATAAAACTTATCTGTTAAAGTAACTGTTAGATTATGCCAGATTTTTAGGGATTTTTAAGTTATTTTGCATGTTTTCGATTTTATTACAGTGGGATTAGTAGAGTTTTATGCAGGGTTCAATACAAAAATGTAAACAGTAAGTTGTTTTTTTAGTTATGTTTTAAGTATTTTTGTTATTGTTTATTTTCAACATATGCTTGAAAAACTACTAAAGCCAGTGTAGCACTAAAGGTTAACATAATCAGCGCGTGAATGGTTTTAATGGAGCTAAACTCGTTTCTAATTTTAGTAGGATGAGCTTTAGAGATGCCTATCACTCAAAGTGTAGGAAAAAACTATTTTGTCTGTTTTTCCGCAAGGTATTATGAAAAGTAACTGACATAAACAATAATTTTTTATAAAGGGAACATTGACTTCGACAATGCCTAATGTCACTATTTGTATTTGGCTACGCTTTAGCGGAAGATTTTATATGGACAACCTTGATACCAACGAGAAAATCACAGAAGAAATAAATTTATAAAATGAATATTGTACATATTAAATTCAGAATGGTAGGATCTATAAACCTTCCCATATAACCTCTAGGAAACCAGTTACCCGATCTTGTTATAATTGCAGACAAACTTACAGCTAACATAAAAACAATTTAAGTTTATTGTTCCTAAGCAATTAGAGTCCAGATACTGAAAATTAATATTATTTAATTGATTATGTTTTATTATTTATAAAAGGGATCACACTGACTTCTTTGCGGAATAACCCAGACTTCTATAAATCATACTCAGTTTGGCGTTTATCATCCTTGTATTCCTCGAGAAAATGCCATTTTGATGGATGTTTACTACTTTTAACCACTGTTTGCCCTAAAAATTACCTCGTTAATAAAATTTATTAGGCAATGTATTTTTCAGTGGTTTGTGAACGAAATTTCATCTTTAAGTTTCTTCTTTTTAGGAGTGCTTGACATTTTTATAGAGATTCAATGAGTAAGTGATCAAGTCTAATAAATTAATAAAAAGTTTTATCACTGAGGATCGTTCCGCACTGGAGTGAACGTTACGCAGAAACTTGTAGTTCTTAATAGAGTTGCTGTCCATTCTTCATAAAGTCATCTTAGGAATGGATTATTAAGGGGGTTCGGTATGCCCTATCCTTCCCATGTTAATTTGGCCAATTTTATGTACCTTTTTCTCAGAAACCTTTAAAGCTATCAGCATCAAACTTTAGGACACTACTATTTAGACCTTTGTTAACATTTAGAGCGGAAGGACATTATAAAAATATATTTTAAATTTTTATTAAAAAAATTATAATTATAAATTATTTTACAAAAAATTAATAAATTTTTAATTTACAACAAAATAACTTTGTTCCGCTCTAAATGTTAACAAAGGTCTAAATAGTAGTGTCCTAAAGTTTGATGATGATAGCTTTAAAGGTTTCTGAGAAAAAGGTACATAAAATTGGCCAAATTAACATGGCAAGGATAGGGCATACCGAACCCCCTTAAGGAAAACACACCGCCATGAATAAAAAAACTACGTTCTTATTTTTAGGCAGCGTCTTGATGCAATATAAACGCGAAAGATTTTTGTTTGAAAATGGAGTTTATCGTGATAAGTCTGTCGAATATTCTTTAACGGTTTCAGCTTTTAAAAAGTCTTTTAGCTGTGGTAAAATAGGTATTTTACTCTTATATATTATTATATATATTTCTTATATATGTCTTCACAGCTTAGACAATTTCCTATCAATCAAATTCAGCATGGTGAATTTGAACTACTGGAATAATGAATTTCTGTAGCCGGCTAAACTTTATAAATTGTTGTAAAACATACAACAAAGGGACTTGCATTAGTCGGAAACAGCTAACGCGATATCAAGTATGTTAAGGTAGGATAAAATGTAAAAAGAATGGTTTGCTTGCTATAAAGATAAGAAAGAATTCCTGGCTTTTCATCATTTTAAACAGTTCCTTGTATTTGGAATAAGAAAAACATTTAAGGTTTGAATTTATTATTGCCTGTGCGGAATTAATTAAAATCTTTTCAATTGAAGATTTAATTCATAACAATGTTTAAGAATTGTTTTATGGAATAAATCTTTAAACATAGACAAATCTTATAAACAAAATGGATCGCTAAATAAGTTGCTAAGTGGTAATGTCGAGAACGGCTAGGCAATGTTTGTCTAATTCTTTTGGTGAAACAATTGTATATTAAAAACGGGAAATTGTACAAAAAACATACATTTGATAACACTGAACTAAAAACCTATTTACCTTTATTTTTTTAGAGAAATAATACACTAGCAGCGTATTTAGTAATATAACTGCAGCGACTTGCTTGTATCTTTAAATAGTAGAGTAAATAAATTACTTCTATTTATGCGTTAAATAAATATTTTTATAAACAGTTATTTACAAAATAAGATGAATGCAATTTGTGAAGGTAAGGCTTTGACTTCCTGAATTTTGTAATCCGAACAACAACTAACTAACTTCCTCAACTACTGATTTAACCCCGGATTGGCATTTCAAAGTGAAATATACCACTAAGTCAAATGGAGACAGGATCTGGAACTTATCACAGAAGTTTCAAGTACTTAATCAAGTCAGCTCAGACAGTTCCGCATTCAAATAACTGGGCTATTTATTCTTCATCCCCGTAATCTACTAAATTACCTAAAGTTAATTTATTAATTTCTAGTATAAGAGGATAATCATACATACTGAAATATATAAAAGCATTATGAATTGGATTTAAATTAATTAATGTTGAAATATATAGCTTATACTTAAATATACATTTAGAATTATTTTAAATAAAACTTTCTTAGTGACGAAAAAATAGTATAGAAAAACTCGCTGTTAATAACTGCTTAAACATACAAATGTTTCATTCGCCCCTACTCATTTCTAACATTTTAATGAATAGTACTCCACTGAATTCATTCTTCTTAAACAACTCATTGCACTTCAAACTTTCACTTGAAATTGTCCGTCGTGATATTACATTGTACATTCTTCATTGTTTATGATTTTTTTTATTTATGTTTATGTGTAATGTTTCCCAAGCATTTAAGTTCATTGGTTTTGTTACTTCTTTTATTACTTTTAGATTTGTAATTAATGTTCTGAGTCATGATTCGACGCAGTGCTTGGCTAAAGCAGACTTTTCAACTCTTCCATATTTTTTGTGCGATAAATACCCTTTAAATCGTGTTTTTAATGTTCTTTTTGTTTGTCCAATATTGGCCACTAAAATTGTGAAATATTAATTGAAAGACCATGTCAAATGTAATAAAATATTCTGTGTAAACATTGTTTTATGACTATATGTTAAGTAATTTAACCACTTTTTTCAATTTTTTTTACATTGTTTGGTACATTGTTAATAATTTCAGTGATTAAGTAAGTGCTCATCTACCTAAAGAACTTTCCTAAAACATAAGATCATGTGAATTATGCTTGGAAGTCTCCCATTGAAGCAGTCGACAAGACATATTTCATGTCACTGGTTTGTGTGAACGGGAAACAATCAATGCCAAGTATGGAGAAAAAAACTCCAAAAAGACTCGAAAACTAGAAAAACTCCAAAAGAAGAAAGTGAATTTCAATGCCGATAAAAATACTCTTTTGACGTATTTTCCTGATGCAACAACAAGGCAACAAGGTAAACTCAACATTGGCGCCGTAAATATAATTCACCAGCAGTGGTCATACACGTGCAACGCCTAGTAAACTGCGAGTAAAGCAGCGAGAAGCTGCTAGTAGTTTTTATAATAATTATTGAAATAGTTATATTATCCAAGTAAAAAGTAGTACAAGTCTGGTTTTTATGGTTAGAAACTATTATCTCATACATTGCTGTTACACGGGATGTGATATTGTATTTAGTAGTACTTATTGCTAATCACTGTTGAAACGTAAACGTTGTTAAGATTTAATTTATTCATTTTAATATTCTTACGAATGATACTCCAGGGGATTTTAATAATAATTAATTGTTCACCTGATGATACAATGAGAATGATGTAAATAAAATTTGATTTTGTAATTTAATATTGTCTCTGATGTCTAAATTGAGGAAAAGGTCCATTTTGAGCTTCTTCATGACGGACTTGATTTAGATCTCTTTAGTGGGACTCCACATTTCAGGAGTTCAGACGGTGTAACAAGTGGAAGAGAAAAAGGATCTAAACTCAACATTCGCATTGAATATATCCTTACCGCTATACGTAGTTTATGTAAAGGGAACACATTATAAAGTCGCGGGTAACATCGAGCAATATTCTATGATTTAATATTCTCACCCATCATGTTGCAACTGCTTAGTTATGAGACAAATCATCCATTCAGTCATACATATTCACTACACATATTTAGCTTAGTTTCTTTCGAAGCGTACACATATTGTATTATTATAACAGTTAATATTGTTTAGCATTACCAAGATTATTTCTCGTAAGTACACTTGAACTTAAATTTGAGCTGCTTTGTAGATATTTTACCATGCATAAATCACCGTGTAGCAGCGCTGCAACCAATTTGACGAATAATTCAAATGGAGCTGAATAAAAACCCTATTGTGGCCTGAAATCTGCTTTGGCTACCCGTCACATTTATTTCCTTTTGTTAGAGTTACTCGCTGCGGTCTCTACAAGGGCATTTTGTCACCTCGGGAACTTTGTGGTCGCAAGTGCTCAATATTAATGTATATAACTGAAGTTTACTGTAGGAAAATATGTTATTTTATTTTACTTTACATTAAAAACATAAAACCAATATTTAATACATTTTATTGTTTTGTGAGGCCTTTCGATATCCAAGATATCTTCTTCAGACACATCATTTTTATGTAATTTTTGTAATTATGTAATTAAATTTTAATGTAATTTAACAGTGACCAATATAAGCTCCATCTACAGCATGTTATTTTATGTTAAATAAATATTAAATTCCAAAGAAATTCAAAATTTACCACATTATCAATAAGCAATTAATGATAAAAAACCTATCGTAAATTTAATTAAAAGTATAAATTTATATTTCTTATTTATATTATTTTTTATTACTAGTTTAAATTGTTACTATTTATAAAAATACACAAATAAAAATTGGGATTTCTAACAATGTTCCGTAAATAAATGTTACTTCCTCTGGCACTAAAATTCAGCTTTTAATATACGTTTTAAGATAAATGTATTCTCCATTAACCATCTTTCATAATGCGTGTTCTATTAGTTGATACAAAATCTGTAAAAAAAAACACAAATATAGTTATGGCAGCAATAAGTGAAAGAATGCGCATCCCAGAGATAGCATGAATATCTAAAGAAAATGTTATATGTTTTAGAATTCAATGTGATTTATCTTGTTTTTAGACTTAAAGTATTGGCTTGAAGGTATAAAATTTATTACACGAGTAAGTAGTATAATAAAGGTATAAAGTAGTAAGCAGCAAGTATTTTAATAAGAGTTTTAACCGTGCAATATGTAATATGAGATTCTATCGCATATACATTTTTATTTGCTTAACAACTCTATACAGTATTTGAAGTAGTGATTCTCCCTATTTTTATGACACAAGATATATTTGTTTAAATCAATGAGATATTTAACTTAAACATCTAAACTGTTATTTTTATTGACTTTTAAATTAATACTAAAATTTAAATTATTAAGGAGAATTATATGTATTGTTATTACATATTATTTTTTAATCCTTCGCAGCATTAATATTGTAGAGTATTAAATGCTTAGCTCATTTTTAATTACTCGTTTCGGGCCGTTAAAGTCTAGAACTCAAACATCATTTGAAACATATGCCTTCATGCTACTCCACTGATTAACAGGAGATCTTGTCAAGTTTTATTTTACTCTACACAATATTGTTATAATATTGTTATGAACATCCAACAAAATTTGAAAATAAACTTCCCTATGAAACTGTATAAGATAAAGAAAACAAAGACAAATTTATCAATGTCACAAGACTATTATAATTAGTTTGCATAATAAGAAATGCATCGTTTGAACCTGGATGCACAGCGATCGCTTAGTTACAGTTTGTCTACAGAGAGTGGAGAAACGTCTACGGAATGTTCGCGTTTGAAGTAAAGAAATTGGTGGAATTTGTGCCAAATAAAACACTCCGGCTGCGACAACTTGGCCGATCTCCACGACTTTTAGATTTGTGAACTTATCATGAACAATGTCGTTGACCTGTTATTCTTGTAAATTAGTTTTGAAAACGGTAACAAACTTTATATTTGTGACATGAAGCTCTAAAAAAATTTTATATATATATATATATATATATATATATATATATATATATATTATATACATGTATATATATTGCCCAGTCTACACTGGTACAATTCCTCATTTGTCTGTCTGGGGGATGTAAATACTTCTTTACTGTATGTATGCCGTGTATATCTGTCCGCAGGATGTCTTGAGGATGTAATAAGCTACAGACTTGAAACTTTGCAAGTAAGCTCAGCGAAGCCTGTCGTGACATGTGGTGTGGCTTACTCTTATATTTTAGTTATACGCGTAGTCTAGTATCCGACTTAGAAATGCTTTAGTTTATATTAAAATATGCCTATAAATAATAATTATGTTATACAGGGATTATTCCCATTGAGTATTTCTGAAGTATTATTTGGTATTGACGTATTGCATTATACGGTGACCTACATCGAGCGCCGGACCGTGTAATCAAAGAACCGAGATGATACCGTACACTGAGCGCCGAAGTAACAAGTCTGATCCGTCAAGCAAAGTGACGAGGGTAGTCATAGACTACAGCTATTACTTCATATGTTTGAAGAAACATAATTTGGTATAATTAGAACTCTATATTCCTCATTTTAAAGCGGCAGAGTATGATAGTGTTTGATGAAGGGGGTAAAGTGAAACTTATATTTCAAGTTCTAAATCTGTACTAATAATTTAATAATATTTCATGACAATTCAAAACTAGTTATAAAAAGTACATTACGTCCGTAGCAATGTTATGTCCTTATATAATCTATTTTGTTTACATAAATAAAAGCCTCTGTGGTTTCTAAATCTGGTAATCTTATTAGGAAAATTATGGCATGTGTCTCCCATCGTTTGTATTTACCGTTATCAATAAATCCTTGATCTGTAAATAAACGGTTAGAAAAAACATACATTATTTCTCTATAGGTTTAGTTATTAATTTTCTTTCATTAATTTTAGACATATACTAGTCACACATTCAACATAGTATTTAGTTCGTTAAAACCCTCAAACAGTATTGAAAGCTCCAAAACTGGTATAGTTTAACCACGTAAATTTAACTGCATTAAATTGGTTGTAGACAAAAGGAAAACCATGATTGTTTCAAAATTTAACGTACTTTTATGAAATAGTGTAATGAAATTTACAATGCGTTTTTCTGTTACAGAATTTATGCGAAGAGCGAATTTTAAAACTTGGGCAAAAACAAGGATTCATGCCATTTTGCATTGCAGGCCAATCGCGTTCTCCTTATCATGCAAACTCCCGTAATATATAACAAAACTTAATAAAGCGACTTCATTGTAATTTCAAGAAATAATACTTTATTTTGATGGAACAGTGGACATTTAGAAAAAATATAAGGTCCATTTTATTTGTTGGACACATAAATTTCAGCTTTTCAAGAGAAAACGAAAATAACTCACATTTTAGGTATAATATTTGTGTAAAGATTGAGAACTTTTCACTGACAGTGTTGTAAGCAGTCTTTGTTTCGTATTGTACACAAATCTTGCATACTATGCAGTAACATATCTAATATTTTCTATAAAATAAGCCTTTGGAGAAATGTGTCATGTATATTAAAATGATAGACATAC